>NC_139944.1:7977381-8589881 GCF_963454915.1 Gymnoscopelus microlampas
TAGCTGGCCGTCATAGAGAACTTTGCGTGGGTGTCTGTGACAGACCATGCTAATAGCCCATGCAGGCCCAAGCCACCTGAGTTGATGGTGGTTCAGGTTAGTCCACTTTGCAACTGCCTGCCGGTTCCAGCACCCTGTCCTCCCAAGTGATGCTGATGGTCTTCCAGGGGCATCTCACATGGAAGGCCTCCAGGCTTCTGAGATGACGGCTGTAGATGGGCCGTGCCTCACACCATATAAATGGTAAATGGTAAATATGTACGAAGAGTGGCCAGTTGTTGCCCTTCTGCTGCGAAGGTGGGAGGCCAGCACACATCTGACAGATTACTGCGTTTTGGGTGCTGATGGTCAGTCCCATGCTACATGTACGTACGTACACAGTCTATGTACATACGTACGTTCATAGTTACATACAAACATACTGTACATATATTCAAACATACATACATACATACATACATACATACATACATACATACATACATACATACATACATACATACATACATACATACATACAGTACATACAGTACATACATACATACATACATACATACATACATACATATACACCCACAGACACGCACGCACTCACACACTCACGCACGCACGCACGCACGCACGCGCGCACGGACGCAGGCGCGCACACTAGCACATACTGTATGCACACGCACGCACACACGCACTCACGCACACGCACACACACACACACACACACACACACACACACACACACACACACACACACACACCACATACACGTTATGTTTAGCTCTCTTTATTACTAAATTAACATACATTAATATTAATATTTTATACCTGACTTTGAAATATGTCTTAATGTTCATCTAATTTTCATTTTGTTTTCCATAGTAAAGTAGAACAAGAAAAGAAAGAATAAAGAAACAATCAATGTCATCCCCTGTGTTCCCAAGAGGAACAGGTTGTTTGTGAGCTCCAGCACCTGGAAAATTACCAGTGAGTCTCTAAAAATGTCACTCAACTAGAGAATGATGCAATCTCCCTGCTTTCGTTTGGAAAACTGGGAGGATTTCAACTATTAGTTGAAAAAAGAAAAAGTGCAATGCAGAACCAATCAAAAGGTTATAGGGAGGTCCTTCATATTGGGGTGATGTTATGATTGGCTTCTAAAACAGTGGGTGTAGATTTGTGTTCTCGCTGGTGTTCTTGCAACTATCTTGCATTCAGAAGTGTCCAGACGCATTGGTAGGCGGACATCTCTGATCGTCTGGCAACACCAGACTATGCCCAGGTGGTTACAAATTAATGAGCTGTGCAAAGCCAGGTGTGTTTTTCCAAGTGATGACATCTGGCCCAGGGGTGATGAAATACTGGTTCAACAGGTGCAATGTTGGAAGATAATTAATTTTCATCTCCAATGAGACAATTGAGTCTGACCGTAACCCTTCAAAACATCAATTAAAGGACACAGGGGGTGGCATATTTACAACTACACTAAGTCTACTATAGTACAGTAATACAGACAGCTATGGACAACACCCAAAATGGTTGTCAATACAAAATACCCAAAATGTAGATATATAAAAAATAAACTACATTATTGTAAGACTGGTGGGCTTCAGAACATTCTTGTATTTGTGACACAGCAAACCACCAGACACATGAGGAAATGGAGAGGGGAGGACACCACAACTACCCCTCTCTACCATGCTGATGTGACACATACACATTGGTTACAAGACATAACACATGAACCTCATGACAGCTTCAACCCTATAAACACATTGCATTTAAAATACTAAATAAATGAATAGCAAATTATGCATAACAGACAAAGCACGCCAAGGCAGACCTTCCCTCCACCACCAACAGTCCCGGACACTACACAGTCCCCACCTGAGATGTTCTACTAACCCCATTAACCCACTCACCCAACACAAAGTCCACCTGAGATGTTCTACTGACCCCACTAACCCACTCCCCCTACGGATTAAGTTGAACAGCTCTCTTGTTTCTCTTGGTCCCGGAGGCTCAGACGCCTCAGTGTTAGGGTGGCATATGGTGTGGAGGTGCTCTGTCTCCTCCCGGTTCTCTTCCTCTCAAATGGGTCAAGCGGCCACACCCGTGCTTTGTCAGCATGAACATTCTGCGTGTCACAGCCAAAAAGGTTCTGAATAGGTCAATAGGTCAATTAAACTAATGCAGTCTCTATGCACTCATCTCTAGGTTATAAAGAGCAATCTCCTGCAGTGAATTCAGATATATTCAACAGGTCAACACATGTTGTAAAACGTGCTTTTGCAAGCGTGATTACCTGCAACGGTGTGGATCCCACTTCCTCCTTCCTCCTCGTGCCGGCCTGCGCACGGCCGCGCACGTATTGGTTCTGTATCAGTGTGACGTCTTATTATAAGGGGTCTACGAAGAACGACTAAATTGTGGTAAAATAAAATAAAATAAAATAAAATAGAAGCGTCATCAACACGTCCTCTTGCTCAATGTAAATCCACCGGACAATCACTGAATCCATTCACACATTGAGCTGTTTTGGGCTCAATCGGACATTACCCCAACTTAACTCAAGGGAGCTGGCAGCGTGAAGTCTGTTTCATGTCAGGTCCTACTGAGTCAGACATTTGCATTCATACATATTCTGATTAAAGTCTGGAAAACGTCCATAGTATGGGTGAAAGTGGCTTATGGGTGTGATGTTGGGTTGCGATCTTGAATTTTTTATGTGTATAGACAGATGATTTCTCTCTTTGAAATGTAGAATGAAAAAGTAGCCTTGCGAACCAGGCTCTGTATCAGTATAGAGTGACAAAGGACACATGGTATATTTCTTTATGCAGTAATGTGTGTATTCATTTATTTGATATTTTTCATGTGGTTATTACTTTTCTTTCATATGGTTAGTGTATGTCTAATACTCTACAGAGTACATGCAGTACATGGGATGGACTGGAGACTGTAATGCGATCCGGATGGGTGCCGAGTGCAGGATAATGATTTACACGTATGTAATGCATGCATTCAGCCACATAGCAAGTTAATGATAATATCATTAACTGTGGGACGTACTGTACATCAATTGTCAAGAAGTGTCTGTTGGTACATAAATCAAGACCCGAAAAACAATACATCAGAACCTAAGAAAACATTATAAATATTGGGGACTATGCACCCCATCTTGGTTTCGTCCGAACCGTGTGTTTTGGTTATGTTCATCCATTTGTTTTTAGCCTGGCTTGGATATTCCCTCTCTCTCTCTCTCTCTCTCTCCTTGCAATGCTTTACAAATTATAAAGCATTAAAAGTAGCTCCACTACTACAAAACAATGGTGTCACGTACAGGATGTGGTTTAAAGCGACTAACTCAAACTAACTTGTGAGTTGTTTGCTTTAACCAGTAACGCAGATTTGGTACTCCACTAGTGATGTGTAATGTCTGGTTTTATTTTTTGCTTTCTTTGTTTTGCTCTCATGGCCACTGTAAACTGTAAATGTAAAAGGGTTACGGAATATGGAGAAGGTTAAAGAGTTGTTGTATGTATACAGGGGTGATATTTTGTGCTTACAGGAAACCAATTGGGATGGGGTGGTGATGAAGGATGTGAGAAAGGAATGGGAGGGGGATATCTTATATAATAATGGTGCTAGGAATGCAAGGGGCGTTGCAATAATGCTCAAAAAAGACAAAGCAGAGAATGTAAATGAGGTTTATAAGGACAGCACAGGAGGATATTGGTAATAGAATTTGAATATAGGAAGTTGGGCTTTAGGCTAATTAATATTTACGTACCTAATGTAGAAGCAGACAGGACGATTATTATAGCAGAGTTATGAGAGCTAGTCATGGGGAGGAGTATTATAGTGGGGGACTTTAATATTAGGTGTAGTAAGTTAGATGTTGGTAGAGGGGTGTTAATGGAGGTGACGAGAGATAAAGACTTGATAGATGTGTAGAGGTACAGTATGAGAATCCCGAGAAGAGAGAATTTACGAGAAGTCAGATGAGGGGTGGGGTATTGAAACAGAGTAGGATAGATTTGGTGTTGGTGCATGGGGAGATTATTAAATACATAGATAGAATAAGACACCAGAGGAAAAGCTTTAGTGATCATGATGGGGTCAGGTTTAGCATCAAGGTGGGTGTCAGGGACCGAGTTGGTCGGAAGGAGAGACACAGGGAAAACTTTGTTGGTTTTAAAACATTGTTCTCTTTTTTTATTTATTTTTCTTTCTTTTCTTTTTTCGTTGTTGCAAATAAATGGTTTAACAAAACAAATGTGCTCAACACAAAAGAAATTAAACTAAATAACAAAACAGAAACTGGACAAACAACACAACTGAACTGAAAACTGAACTAACTAAAATGACACAGGAGGTGGACATATATAGGGACGGGTCAGACCACTGTTAATACAAAAGGGGGAAAAGACAAAGACTACAATTGAAACACACACTCAAAACCCCTGCCCCACCCCATGGTACAGAGGGACTGTGGTGCAGTCCAATTTCTCCAATTAGCTGTAGATCTGGAGCAGCTGATCCCTATTTCTTTGGCCAGCTCATCATGCCCATGTATGTTAGTCAGCACCTCCCACAGAACTGGTAACTCAAAGAAACTCAGTCAAATCAAATGCGAATAAACTCATAGAAAAACAACTAAACAATAAATTATGTCATTTCAACTGGTTAATAATGGACAACTGCAAATAAACACTAAATGTATAAAGCAAAAAGAAGAGTTACCATACATTATAGTCTCTATATGTGTGGCTGCTGAGTCAGCCATCACAGTGGGAAAAGACGAGATAGGGAGTGGGATGTGGATACTAAATGCAGAGTATGTTGAGGAAGAGGAGTATGAGCAGCAGATGAAGGTGTTATTTGACAGGCACAAGGAAAGGGTAGAGGAGGATATAGGCGAGGATAGTTTAGATGACAGGATAGGGGAGAGATGGGAGGTGATGAAGGACCAAATCAAATGCATTAGCATTAGGTACAGCAAGAAAAGGAAGTTGGAGGTTAAGGGAGAGTGGAATTGGAACGGTATGAGAGAGAGAGAAGTGTAGAGGAGCCATATTGTGGAGTAAGGCGAGGTATGCATTGGAGGGAAAAAAATGCACTGGCAAGTTTTTTGGTTTGGAGAAGAGGAGGCAGAGCAAGACATACATACATGAGATAAATCTAAAGAATGGGGAGACAACAGAGGATTATGTGGGGATATTGGAGAGCGTGCAGGAGTTCGATGGGGATTTGTCACGTGTACAATTTCAGCGCCCCCGCGCTTCGGGCACAATGCCCCTGGCCCTTGGCTTGGTACCCTAGAAAACTAGGGTCCCTTGGGGAAAACTAATTGGGGAGCCCTGCTGTATACTGTATACTGTGCTGTGCTTTATACTGTATACCGTATACTGTATACTGTATACTGTATACTGTGTACTGTATACTGTATACTGTATACTGTATACTGTAT
Organism: Gymnoscopelus microlampas; assembly: GCF_963454915.1. Lineage (NCBI taxonomy): Eukaryota > Metazoa > Chordata > Actinopteri > Myctophiformes > Myctophidae > Gymnoscopelus > Gymnoscopelus microlampas. Next base: position 7,982,846 of record NC_139944.1, read on the forward strand.
ACTGTGCTGTGCGTTATACTGTATACCGTATACCGTATACTGTATACTGTGCTGTACTGTACTGTACTGTATGCTGTACTGTACTGTACTGTACTGTACTGTACTGTACTGTACTGTACTGTACTGTACTGTACTGTACTGTACTGTACTGTTGATGACAAGCTGTACAGTGTTGTGTCAAAGGACAGACTGGGTGTGGAGGAGGACTCAGTGTAGAGAGGAAATGCAGTGGTAACGGCATCATTTTAATGTCTGAACCCTCTGTATCAATGTTTATTGTTTCTAGAATGAGGGAGGATTGATCTGATTTAATTGTGAAATGTAAAATGTTGTTTTTAAAGAAAAGTGCCTGGAGCATTTGTTTTTACATTAAGAGTTTACATCAAGAGTAGTGCGTGCATGTGTGTGTGTCTGACCACACAGGAAATGGACTGTTCATCCATCCAGCAGCAGAGGGTCTATATATATGAAACCACACAGCTCTGCTCTCAGTCAGTCAGTTTGACAGGATGGCATTTACATCATTCTTTATGATATCATGTGAGTACTTTATTTATATCTTATTTTAATTTACTTTAACCATGAAACTGTATTTAATCGAGGTATCAGAAAACTATGTTCACTAAACATTCTGCTTTGCACCAATCGTCATGTATATTGATAATTTATTAAGCAGAAATCAATATTTGCACACGGGCACACGCCAGTGTCCACAGAATCGCTGCCACGCCCAAAAATGATAAATTGTATCCTTTTTTTTTTATAAAGATATTTTTTGGGGCTTTTATGCCTTTATTTGGACAGGAAAGCAGGCTGACAGGAAATGGGGAGAGAAATGGGGGGGAGACATACAGCAAAGGTCGTCGGGAACGGGAGTTGCACCCACGACACGCTGTCATGCTGGATTACCAGTTTATGTGGTATGCGCCTGGACCGCTAGGCCAGTGGACGGCCTTGCATTTTATCAAGTTTTCAAGCTATTTTTTAATCGTCACTTTTATATTCTTAGTCGTCTACCTACTTGTTTTTAGGGTAAAACACTGTAGTCATTTATAGGACTATATGATCTCATCTGCCAGCTGGATATGAGAACCGTGTGGAACCGTGTGGAACCTACTATACAGTCACTAGTCTAGCACTAATCAAGCTAGTAGAGAATATATCTACTTAAATAGACAATAACGAGTACACAGTGGGAGTATGCATTGATCTACAGAAAACCTTTGATACAATTGACCACAGAATATTATTAAATAAGTTATGGAATTATGGCATTAGAGGTGTTGCATACAATTGAGAATAGATATCAGTATGTAAATGCAAATAATATAAACTCAGAACTTGTGAAAGTCACCTTTTGGGTACCCTAGGCTCGGTGGTGGGTCCAAAGCTTTTTATTCTTTATATAAATGATATTTGTAGTGTATCAAAGTTGTTACATTATGTTAATTGTACTGTTCATACAACTTTATTAAAGGAACTTTTAGAAATAGTCGAAAAAAATTAAGAAATGGTTTGACATTAATACGCTGTCACTGAATGTAAGCAAAACAAAAGTAGAGATAAGGAGTTTGGGAAAATACATTCTTGGGAGTAATCATTGATAATAAATGAAATTGGAAACCTCATATAAAGTATATAAAATCAAGGTATCTAAATCGATTGCAATACTGTATAAAAACTAAATCAGGATCAGAAGTCATTGTATATCTTGTATTGCTCACTCATAATAACTCCAGATCTTACATGAGTTGAAGTCTGGGGAAAAACATACAACCGGCTGTATCACTTTGCTGCAAAAAGAAAAGAAAAAAGCAATAAGCATTGTTAATACAGTTGACTATATTCACCCTACTAACCTATTATTTGTAAACTGTCATGTCTTGAAATGTAGGGATTTAGTTGATTTAAAAACAGTAGAGATATTGTTTAGAGCTAAATGTAAAACACTTCCAGACTGGTTGTTTTCAATGAGAGAGAGCCGTTATTCACTTATGTTATGCTTCAACAAAAGAAGGCAAGGATAAATGTGAGAAGTAGAAGTGTAACGATTAAGGGATTTAACTGTGATAATGAATTAAAAGAATGTAGAATTATGGGTAAGTTTAAAAAAATGTTTAAAAACAAAGCAATAGATAGACATTAGAGATGCGCGGATCGCGGTTTTAGCTGCGGTTGCCGCAGTTATCCGCGGTTTAGGGTGGATTCGGGTCAATCAAATATAATTATTAATTAATATCGGATAAACCGCGGGTGAAATATTGCAGTAAATAAATTAATGACATCTAATATATCTAGTGTTATTCTATAAGCGCCGCTTATAGAATCCTATTTGATAATAGGTTTAGAGCAGCAGCTTCTGTGCGATGCGATCCTGGAGCTGTGCACTGCTCTGCTGCGCAGCGGAGCAGCACCGGTTTAAAAAAAAAGAAAAAAGACGCACCAACATTCCATAGGCTGAATCAATGCATTTTGTGATCGTATCGCACAACTAATACTAAAACTAACGGGGAATACCAGAAAATAATAATATTTTTACATACGGGAAAAACGGTTGGTGCGGATGCGGATATTTAAATTGGATAATATAATTATTGCGGTTGGATAACGGGCGGATACTTAATTTGTACATGCGGATTCGGGTGACGTGAGAGGCCATCCGCGCATCTCTAATAGACATATAGAGTATAACTAAAATGGACGATCAAGTCTAATTGTTCATTGTTTAAATGATTTAAATGATGATGATGATGTATCTGTTCATTCATTATTATTATTGCTATTATTTATTTTAAAAACAAAATGTTTGAACATTGGTATTGTCGATTGGAAATTAGTTACATGAATTGATGTGTTTGAATACTTGGGCAAGGTGTATTTTTAAGTTAAATTACAAAAGGGTAGACGAAATAAGCTTAGGCTTCAAAAATAAGAATAGAGGCAGAAATGTTTTGATGAATTCAGTGTGATTTGAATGGGGAAAAACTAAAAACTAAACAGTCGCTCACAACAACATTGTTGGCGTGTGTGACATTTTTAAACGTTTATTACCTGACCGTGTGTTTTGGGACGATCTGACGGGGACACTTGATCTCAGATCCTGACCCATTCACTGCCATTCATTAGCCTGGCTAGGTTGCAGGCTGATCGGCTAACTGAAATCATTTGTGGCCCCAATCGTGTTATTTTTTTTCCATTTGAGGGACTGACTTATACGTAGTAATGCCTGTGGCACTACTGACCATTAAAACTGAGTTAAAATCAGAGAGAGGATAATCCATGATCTTCTTCAACGTCAAACATTCCTCAGCTCCAGACAGAGCCGTCTGGGAGATTTAAGAGGCTCTGTGTGAAGACGGCAGAACAGTTTGAGGCCCTTTTCAATTCCATCATTCCGTCCACGTCCCAGAACCGATGCGCACGGCATTACATGTCTTTTTTTTAGGCATGATACAATATAGGGTAATGCGCTCATCATGTGCCTTTCACAACAGTAGAGGGCCTCACACCAGGCTAGAATTGTATTAATTAATAGACCAACAATTTTGAAGGCTGTTACTATTATATCCTGCCAGTACCAAAGTTACGCCACAGTGACATGTGGCACTGGTAGAATTCTAATAAATACAATCCTTTCAATATTCACTAAACTGTCAAATGGGCTTGGATTTCTACAATTAATAAACATCTCTTGCATACTAATATTGGAATCAGTTCCACTAATTAATAGTTATCGGACTAGGTAATGTCCTCACTAGTTAAAAGCAACACAGGTTCGTGTGATTGGGGAGGGAGGAGCAAAACGGGGGGAAAAAAACAAAACAGATACCAAATGGAAGTACCCAGATTGAATTAATTAAAAATCGAACTGTACAGAGGCCTCTGAACGCCAATAAAAACTATGCATAAAACAATACCTGTCCTCCTCCTATAGTATCAATTGAATTGTTATGCTTACTACACGCAATTGTAGATACCACTCAAACCTGGCAACGTGTGTCGCCCTCTTGCAGGTCTCTATGTCCCCGACTTTACTACAACTCAATGAAGCAAAATCAGAGAATATTCAGCCTCCCAAATTCCACTCCTTCCATTCCAAACTTGATACCTTAGCCTCCAGAGTCACACATAATTATGGCCCGCAACCTGGGCATGATTTTTTATTCTGACCTTTCCTTCAACGACCAAGGAACGAGATTTGTCCAATCCTGTTATTTCCAGATTAGGAACATTGACTAAATTAAATCCTTCCTGTCAACTGCAGACCTTGAAAAAGTCATTCATGCCTTTATCTCATCACACTTATATAATACTGTAACTCCCTCTAGTCCGGCCTTAACATGACTAAATGTACTGTATACTATGACGGACATTTATGCTATTGATATTTCTGTTCTTAAATCAAGGACCTCTATGTAGATATTTATTTGGAGTTTAATACTCTGACTTGTGTTCTGATGTTATGTTTTTTTCATTAGTGTTTTATCATTTATCTTGTTTGTTTACTTGTTTTGACATGTTTTGTTCATTTAATGTGGTTGCTGTAGCTGTTTTGTTTTGTTGTTTAATGTTTTGTCTAAATGTGTATACATTGCACCTTTGTCTTTAGGACCCCCTCGAAAGATGCTAAATCCCAAGGGGTTATGTATTCCTAATAAAGGAATAAATAACCTGTCTCCAGTTTGTACAGAAGTATGCTGCCAGACTGCTAATAGAAATGTGATCACATCACAGCCATCCTGGCTGCTCTACATTGGTTCATAAAATGGAAAGAATAACCTGCACTCCAAAGTCCTTCTGGTACTTTTTAATTAAAGACATCAAGCCTTCCTCAGCGTGTATCATTGTTACAGCATGTATCATTGTTGTAACAACGTGTATGTACAATTATACACGCTGAGGAAGTTTTGTACGTATGCCCGTGACTTAGTTATAAAGTACCAGAAGGACTTCGGAGTGCTGGTTATTCTTTGATTCTTCTTGAGCCGTGTACCCGGCAAGTTGTACTTAAACGGACTGAGTGTGAATCATAGTTGAATATTGAGCTATAATAACTGTAATTTGCTAAATTAAAGCTTGTTGAAATGAACTTGAAAAAAAGAGGGAAGAAGAAGTACTGTTGAAATGAACAAAATCGGGGGCTGGATATCTGAACTTGAATAACCCTGGATTAGTTAAGATTAGATAAGATCTATATGATGACTGAGGATGACATATATGGTTTCAACGTATTTCTTCATGAATGTGTGTGGCTGTAACATGTGGCTATGGTGTCTTTAGAGGTTCATATAAAATACATACTTTATGTGAGATTAGTTTCTCTCTCTCTCTCTCTCTACAGTGGTGTATCTCCTAGTCTGCTGTGGACCTGCTCAAACAGATGGTGAGACAACTTTAATGCATTGCATTATGGGTAGAGTGTGACAACCCCATGTTCCCGATCCCAGTTTGGATCTAGCACTGTGATGTCCAATATTACGCAGACTACACAATTGTATACACTATTGGCCCAACTCTTGAAGTGGCCACTGCAAATTTGCAGACTGCCTTCAATAGGTTTCAATTGGCTCTAATTAACCTTAAGCTTGTTTTGAAATCATCAGACAAAACAAAATGCATGCTTTTTTCCTAGATCTCCAAACACAAATCTATTCAAAGGTATTCATACTCTAAAAGGTGAACAAATTGAGCTGGTCACGTCTTATAAATACCTGGGCATTTGGCTAGATGCCAAGCTCTCATTTAAGGTTCATGTGGAGCACCCAACCAAAAAACTAAGACGACAAATTGGTTTCCTCTACAAAAACAGGTCTTGTTTTTCTCATGCATGCTTCACTCGCCACACTGAAGCTTCTTGAAGCAATCTACCACAGTGTTGTTTTTGTGTGTTTTTGTGTTATGTACAGGGGCGGATATTTGCACTAGGCACACCACGCAGCTGCGTGGAGCCCCGAGGGAGGGCCCCCCCCCCATGAAAAATGTGTATTGATATGAAATCACAATACAATATAAAACAAACACAAACAACATACACAAACAAAACAAATATATCAATACATCTATATACACTACAAATTACAAGTATAGATTAAAAAAAAAACTTGAAATGCGCATCGTTTTGAAAGGAAAGGAAACTTGTGATACCTTACCTTGTAAAACCGGGCATTCTGCATAATGATGAGTACTTTTACTTTTGGTACTTTAAGTACATATTGATGCTAATACTTTTTTGTACTATTTTGAATTCCGGACGTTTACTTAACAAGTAACGAGTATTTCTACATTGTGGTATTGATACTTTTACTTAAGTAAAAAATGTGAGTACTTTTTCCACCACTAATATACAGTATGCTGGCTAAAGTTGCCTACAGAAGGAACTATTAGGCCTACTGTACAGTACACATTCTGCACACAGCAGTGATGCATCGCGAAGCATATTGTCTCAATTAAACTGTCTGCCATCAGAAATGTAGTCTTAAGGGATGATATTTAAGATGCTCAAATATTAATTTTGTTGCGCAAATGTAACGTGGTCTACTCAGCACTGAAATGTTTATTTTTGACAAAATATTTAATATATCGTCATGGAGACAGTAAAATATGATGACCTATTAGATGCTGAGCAGATAACCATCTCCTGGCAAATTCATTGGAATGTGGAATTATTTTCATTTCATTAATAAAATATAGGCTTTAAAAAAAAAATCCATCTCACTTGGCTCTGGGAGGAAGTCGACGTAGCACCTGTGCGCAAGGAAACAGGGGTTTTGGTCTGCCTCCAAGAGGAAAATAGCAAGAGTCGCATTCTCTGGTTTACTTCCCGTTTCTGCGTGACGTAGGTGGACACTTTTTTAGGAGACAGGAAGCAAGTTGGAGTCTATTGATTCCAATGGAAGAGTGAACGTGAACACAGCTTCTGAACCATTCTTTAGCTCCATGGTCACTGAACTAAATATTAGACCCGATCGTCACAAGACACACAATATGCACGATTTTCATACTAAAATGGCTTCTTTTTTTGACACAAATTAGGAGAAAATCTACTTTGTTATCCACCTTTCTCTATCCTAGCAACACACTCTCGCGAGATCTGGGAAGATATCTGAAGAGTCCCTCAGTCCATCTGCAGTCTGACGGAAGAGACATAGAGGGCTCTGTCTGTCCCTTATATTATATTGTATTATTATATTAGATTTGAACTCTATGCTCTGTCCCCATAAGATGTTCTAAAAACTGATAAACTGAGATTCTATGAATGTGGTAGGCCTACGTGAAATCATTATGGACATTTCACAAATGTAATCAAATGTGTGTTCCAATGCTCAATAATATAATTTTCCATTATTAACTGTCTTGGTTGATGGGGTATGATTTGGGAATCATGACATTTTGCTAAACATTCATGCTAAACACATTATAGTCTATAGTGGTAAAATATATAGGCCTACCTTATAAATAAAAGGACGTGTTACAATGTTGAGCAGAAACAGGAGCATATCTAGCAGAAGATAAGACTGAATAATACGTGTGAGTTTGTGGTGGGATTTTTTGGGGTTTCTTTAAAATCATCTTTGCCAATAACAGTGCACTTTCAAACATGTAAAGCATTTATTTTCTTTAATGAAAAAAATACACAAATGCACATCCACATGACGTTGTCAGCCAGGGAGAGGGGAGGGGGAGGGTGGTGGGATGGTCGGGGCCCGGGGGAGAAGCAAACCACGCCTACTTAGGAGACCATTTGTAGGATTTGTGTACTACTTCGCCTCTAGTGGCTCCAATGGAGATTGTGTATCTTTCTATATTAACAATCTTTGTCTGCCTTCAGCCTTTCACTTCCGGTGGTGCGACTATGTTTTCATTCCCACTAACAATATTTCTACACGGAACACTAACACCACTTCTCCCAGAGAACATGGATCGTTTTGGTTTTAAGCCCACTTGTTTCTATGATGAAAGAGCAAGTTAAAATGTGAATATCTTTCTGTGGTTTTGTCTGCTCCGAGGACGCTATTGTTAAATGAGTTTCGGTTTGTTTCTAGTGGGGAAGGATCGGCAGACACGTAAATCCCGCCCACTACATTTGATTCGGTATAAGCGCGGCCTGCATCCTGATCTGAAGGCACGCCCACTTGTAGGCCAGTGCGTACGCGATATGACGAACCCCCCCGACAGATTCAAACGGAGAGCAGAATCTGTTCTTGAGAGATTATCAATTGTGTGATTGCACAGTTATATATGTTGTTTATGGCACAACAAACGTTCATTTCTCGACTTAACTTGTGATCTCCACTTAAAAAACATAACAACAATGATGTGCAATCATCCTCAACAGACTTAACAGATGAAGACGTTACAGTCAGTCAGATGTTGTTCTTTAGGGCAGGTACACACTGTAGGACTTTTAAAGTGGTCGGGGAGTCATCTGCTCGTTAAGCATTACACATTGCAGGAGTTTATTTCTTGAAATCGGCTGTCATATATCGTTGTGGTTTTCACTTTTCACCCTATAGATTGATCCCCGACCAGGGATTACACACTGTAGGATAGTTCACTAGGATGCTGTCCAGAGTCAGACCCAATACATACATGTATTTGTTTTTATTCCAATTCATTAATTGACGTCTCCCATGATATATCTCCCTCTCCCTCTCCCTCTCTCCCTCTCTCTCTCTCTCTCTCTCTCTCTCTCTCTCTCTCTCTCTCTCGTCGGAAGCAGTCAGTGTTGCCATGTCCGCTTATTATAAGCGACTTTGGGATTGTTTTTCTGTTGCTTGAAAGTGTAGTTGCTTATTTGGTCTTGTTTCCTAATGTTGTTTGAGCCAGTTGTTCTCAAACATTTTCATGGCAAGGACCCCCAAATGAATATTTGTCCGCAGACCTCCCCCCTTCTGAAGATATGTTGTGCCATAGACCCCCCCCCCCCCCCCCCCCCCCCACATCCACAGCGTAGCGGGCCATGTACGCGCGCTAAGCGTGTGATTTTTTTAGGTTAATTAATTCATTAAATGACCATAAAACAACATTAACAACACTCTACCCATCCTTCAGTGTGTCCCATCCTCAAATGTTTTACTTAAGTAAACGTATCAATGCAATGTAGAATAAAAATAATTAGAGTACTTTTACTTGGTTCTCTAGAGTACCAAGTAAAAGTACTCATTATACAAAATGTCCCATTTCAAGTTTTCAATGTATACAAATCTTTTGAAAATAGCAGATCTATAAGCTCACAATGCCTCAAATGTGATTTGTGAGCATTGAGAGCTTGTAGATCTGCTATTTTCAAATAGCCGATATGGGCTGAAGTGGTTACTGTTTGTTTTGTAATAATAATCAAAATCTACAAAGTAACTAGCAACTAAAGTTTTCAAATAATTGTAGTGGAGTAAAAGTACAATATTTGCCTCTGAGTCTCTCATTGTAGTTATAGAGGGCCATTATAATTTATAAGGAAGGTAAAATAAACTTTACAGTAAAAGCAATCAAACTAAAAAAAAAACACCTTAAACGGTTTAATTATTTTTGACATTTGAGCTGCATTCATGTCATGAAAGGTGCTATTTTCGTTTCATTTTAGTTATAGAGGGCCATTATAATTTATAAGGAAGGTAAAATAAACTTTACAGTAAAAACAATCAAACTAAAATAATTAGAAGAAACAAGAAACAAGAAGAATCAGGTTTATTGTCACATTAGGTTTAGCCTACACATCAAACTATACAGAGCAGGTTTACAAGGGCTGATAGCTGGGTGGGGTTGTTAGATTCCTACTAGTGATGTGCGGGTTGACCCGTAACCCGCGGGACCCGCGGGACCCGCGGGTCAACCCGCGGCGCGGGTGGGTCGAGTCAGAATTTCGGAGGCAATTATGCGGGCTGCGGGTGAGCGGGTCACGCGCTCTCACACGCAAAAAAATAAATAATAATAACATGGTCTTGTTTTGTCTTTATTCCTAATAAGAATAAGAATAATAACAATAAAACAGTTTGAATACACTTGGGGATTATTTTCTAACCATGATTTTACAGAATAAGAAAAAAATCGCGGGTCGCGGGGCAGGTTGAGCCATAGATTTATATATGGGTTCCCGGGGCGGGTTGAGGCGGGTTGGGTTCCGCGGCGGGAAGGGGCGGGCCGAGTCATGAAAAAACCCGACCCGCGCATCACTAATTCCTACATTCCTGGCTATTGTTCTATAGGTGTTAACGGCCGGCGGTTGAATGCGTCTCTCTCGTGGTCGTCGCGGGCACCATTTGAACCTTCAGAGAGCTGCTTTGCACTATAGTCATGGAAATTAAATTGGGCCCCGATCTGAGGGGCTCATCAGTTGAGTGTGGGGGCTGTGGACCCGAGGCCCCCACGCGATCGGCGCCCTTGACCCCCATAGAAGATCTGTGTGGATTTGAAAAATATTCCACAATTTTCTCAAGATTTTTCTTTGAAAAGAGCTGCGATGTGTTGTGAGCTTGTAGATCGGCTATTTTAAAATATGCAATGTATTTGTAGGTTAAAGTGCTGATGTGGCCTGCCCTATAGTTGCTTTTGTTGGGCTTGTTTTCATAGATCTGGTTGCTTATTTCTCTGGCAAAATCTGGCAACAACGAAAAAAAGGCATGAGTTTCTGAGGCTAGACAGTGACAGACACGCTGCTCACGCAGACACACACATGCATATTACACACACACACACACACACACACACACACACACACACACACACACACACACACACACACACACACACAGACACACACACACACACACACACACACACACACACACACACACACACACACACACACACACACACACACACACACACACACACACACACACGTACACACAATACACACAGCTCATGCTCTCTCTCATTCAGTTTTATAATGTTTAACTTAAAACAGAACTGGGACAGTAATATTGCGGGGGAGGGTCTGTTTGTTGTTGTTTGGTCAGGTCCAGTCAGTGATCCTCTCCTAGCCACGGTGGCTGCTGTAATGTGCTATCATTGGCTGTAGCGTGGATCTCCTTGCAGACCCTTTCATACTGTATGATACTGTCTGGTCTCCTGTCTGCGACAGGGCCGAACTATCTAACCAGATAGATATTTGAAAACGGTCACAAAGCCATCGCAGAGCGGATGATCGCGGCCAGATCGTCTCGCTGAGCCTTTCACACACAGCGAGCATTATCTCGCCGATCAAAGGCCGATCTGCGTCAGATCGGGAGGTTTTGTCGGCGAGCGCCAAAAAAGGTTGCGGACAGCATAATCGGACCAAATATCCTGCAGTGTGTACGTGCCTTTAGTCTAATGTTAATGTTTTTTACAGTGACACATAGCAGCTCATTTATGATCACAACACATTGTGTAGTAGACTGTATCTGTACCTCTCATCCCTTATTTCTCCCTGTCCACCTCCTCTTTCTCTCTCTTCCAGTGTCTCTGAGAGTCACTCCTGGAAGATCTCAGTTCTTTCAACGTGATGAGCCCATCACACTGAGTTGTGAGGAAGAAGAGAAAGCTGTACAGGGATGGTCTGTGATGACAGACCATGGAAGCTGTGGCACTCGCCGGGGGCGAACCAAAGGTATGGAGAGAGGGATGGATGTATGGATATATGGATGGATGTATGGATGGATGGATGTATGTATGTATGTATGTATGTATGTATGTATGTATGTATGTATGTATGTATGTATGTATGTATGTATGTATGTATGTATGTATGTATGTATGGATGGATGGATGGATGGATGGATGGATGGATGTTAACAGAAAATCCTCTTTCTTTTCATTGTGATTGTGTATAGGATCATCCTGTGTCATCAACTCCCCATATAAATGGGACAGCGGCGTTTACTGGTGTCAGTCAGAGTCAGGAGAAGTCAGCCGGTCCATCAACATTACGATCGCTGGTATAATCAACATAATTCATCAATATAATCTATATCAATCAGTACATGTTAGTAGGTAGACAGACATCATTCACATACTACCATTGTTAACAGATATAGGGTCATTCTATCCAAGAGACATGATGTCACAATTTGTCACATTTAGGGAAAGAAACTATGTAATCACTGCTGTTGGTTCTATAGATGTTCAGAACTCAACATGTTGGTTCTATAGATGTTCATAACTCAACATGTTGGTTCTATAGATGTTCAGAACTCAACATGTTGGTTCTATAGATGTTCATAACTCAACATGTTGGTTCTATAGATGTTCATAACTCATCAGGTTGGTTCTATAGATGTTCAGAACTCAACAGGTTGGTTCTATAGATGTTCAGAACTCAACATGTTGGTTCTATAGATGTTCAGAACTCAACATGTTGGTTCTATAGATGTTCATAACTCAACATGTTGGTTCTATAGATGTTCAGAACTCAACATGTTGGTTCTATAGATGTTCATAACTCAACATGTTGGTTCTATAGATGTTCATAACTCATCAGGTTGGTTCTATAGATGTTCAGAACTCAACAGGTTGGTTCTATAGATGTTCAGAACTCAACATGTTGGTTCTATAGATGTTCAGAACTCAACATGTTGGTTCTATAGATGTTCAGAACTCAACATGTTGGTTCTATAGATGTTCAGACTCAACATGTTGGTTCTATAGATGTTCAGACTCAACATGTTGGTTCTATAGATGTTCATAACTCAACATGTTGGTTCTATAGATGTTCAGAACTCAACATGTTGGTTCTATAGATGTTCAGAACTCAACATGTTGGTTCTATAGATGTTCATAACTCATCATGTTGGTTCTATAGATGCAACATGTTGGTTCTATAGATGTTCAGACTCAACATGTTGGTTCTATAGATGTTCATTACTCAACATGTTGGTTCTAGATGGAGATGTGATCCTAGAGAGTCCTGTTCTTCCTGTGCCAGAGGGAGATAAAGCCACATTCCGCTGCCTGCACAAATGGCGAACTGGTAAACCATCCTCTGACCTCCCAGCTGATTTCTATAGAAACGGATCCTTCATCAGCACAGTGTCTACAGGACAGATGACCATCCACCATGTTTACAAGTCTGATGAAGGATTCTACAAGTGTTCCATCTCTGGCCTTGGAGAGTCACCAGAGAGCTGGATGGAAGTGACACGTGAGTCTTGAGTCTTTGTGAGATTTTCTGACCATTATCACCATTAGAAGATAAAGCAGTGTTTGGATACTAAAGCCGTTGTTCTCTTTACAGATTCATCTTCCAGCGCTGATCCAGACAGAGACAGTGCTAGAGGTTAGACAAACACAAACACACATATAGTCACATCTTAACCTGTGTCCATCATACACAGGTCCTACATAGGGCCCTATCTTACACCCTGTGCTAAACGGCTCTAAGAGCAGTGCAAGTATCATTGCTAGTTTGCACTCAACTAGTTAGTACTTGACTCATCTGTGTGCTGACAGCTGGTGTTCTTAAAATGAGTTGAGGTCTGATGCATTGTGCATCAGACCTCAACACAATATACACAATATTAGGTCTTAGACATAAACTGGTCTTACATCCAGCACAGTGACAGTGCAAGTATTTACCTATTACAAAATAATGCATCATTAAGATACATACCTATGTAGACACTGCCTGCAATCAAAATCCATTCAATTCCAACAACACTCACGTTCAACATGGTACATGATATTTAGAGACACCGTCCAGATCAGACAATGTTGGGGGGAAGCCTACATTACCAAAAACATACATCGTTTTCGTGCTCACTAACAGCAGATTTTTCACATTTTCAACCACTTCATTTTTCATTATTCTATTATTGACAGCATAATCGGACCAAATATCCTGCAGTGTGTACATGCCTTTAGTCTAATGTTAATGTTTTTTTACAGTGACACATAGCAGCTCATTTACGATCACAACACATCATGTAGTAGACTGTATCTGTACCTCTCATCCCTTATTTCTCCCTGTCCACCTCCTCTTTCTCTCTCTTCCAGTGTCTCTGAGAGTCACTCCTGGAAGATCTCAGTTTTTTGAACATGATGATGGGCCCATCACACTGAGTTGTGAGGAAGAAGAGAAAGCTGTACAGGGATGGTCTGTGAGAACAAATACCAAACATGGAAGCTGTGGCACTGGCCGGGGACGAACCAAAGGTATGGAGAGAGGGATGGATGTATGGATGGATGGATGGATGGATGGATGGATGGATGGATGGATGTTAACAGAAAATCCTCTTTCTTTTCATTGTGATTGTGTATAGGATCATCCTGTGTCATCAACTCCCCATATAAATGGGACAGCGGCGTTTACTGGTGTCAGTCAGAGTCAAGAGAAGTCAGCCGGTCCATCAACATTACGATCTTTGGTATAATCAACATAATTCATCAATATAATCTATATCAATCAGTACATGTTAGTAGGTAGACAGACATCATTCACATACTACCATTGTTAACAGATATAGGGTCATTCCATCCAAGAGACATGATGTCACAATTTGTCACATTTAGGGAAAGAAACTGTTTAATCACTGCTGTTGGTTGCATAACTCAACATGTTGGTTCTATAGATGTTCAAAACTCAACATGTTGGTTCTATAGATGTTCATAACTCAACAGGTTGTTTCTATAGATGTTCAGAACTCAACATGTTGGTTCTATAGATGTTCAGAACTCAACAGGTTGGTTCTATAGATGTTCAGAACTCAACATGTTGGTTCTATAGATGTTCAAAACTCAACATGTTGGTTCTATAGATGTTCATAACTCAACATGTTGGTTCTATAGATGTTCATAACTCAACATGTTGGTTCTATAGATGTTCGGAACTCAACATGTTGGTTCTATAGATTTTCAGAACTCAACAGGTTGGTTCTATAGATGTTCAGAACTCAACATGTTGGTTCTATAGATGTTCAGAACTCAACATGTTGGTTCTATAGATGTTCAGACTCAACATGTTGGTTCTATAGATGTTCATTACTCAACATGTTGGTTCTATAGATGTTCAGACTCAACATGTTGGTTCTATAGATGTTCAGACTCAACATGTTGGTTCTATAGATGTTCATAACTCAACATGTTGGTTCTATAGATGTTCAGAACTCAACATGTTGGTTCTATAGATGTTCAGAACTCAACATGTTGGTTCTATAGATGTTCATAACTCATCATGTTGGTTCTATAGATGCAACATGTTGGTTCTATAGATGTTCAGACTCAACATGTTGGTTCTATAGATGTTCATTACTCAACATGTTGGTTCTAGATGGAGATGTGATCCTAGAGAGTCCTGTTCTTCCTGTGCCAGAGGGAGATAAAGCCACATTCCGCTGCCTGCACAAATGGCGAACTGGTAAACCATCCTCTGACCTCCCAGCTGATTTCTATAGAAACGGATCCTTCATCAGCACAGTGTCTACAGGACAGATGACCATCCACCATGTTTACAAGTCTGATGAAGGATTCTACAAGTGTTCCATCTCTGGCCTTGGAGAGTCACCAGAGAGCTGGATGGAAGTGACACGTGAGTCTTGAGTCTTTGTGAGATTTTCTGACCATTATCACCATTAGAAGATAAAGCAGTGTTTGGATACTAAAGCCGTTGTTCTCTTTACAGATTCATCTTCCAGCGCTGATCCAGACAGAGACAGTGCTAGAGGTTAGACAAACACAAACACACATATAGTCACATCTTAACCTGTGTCCATCATACACAGGTCCTACATAGGGCCCTATCTTACACCCTGTGCTAAACGGCTCTAAGAGCAGTGCAAGTATCATTGCTAGTTTGCACTCAACTAGTTAGTACTTGACTCATCTGTGTGCTGACAGCTGGTGTTCTTAAAATGAGTTGAGGTCTGATGCATTGTGCATCAGACCTCAACACAATATACACAATATTAGGTCTTAGACATAAACTGGTCTTACATCCAGCACAGTGACAGTGCAAGTATTTACCTATTACAAAATAATGCATCATTAAGATACATACCTATGTAGACACTGCCTGCAATCAAAATCCATTCAATTCCAACAACACTCACGTTCAACATGGTACATGATATTTAGAGACACCGTCCAGATCAGACAATGTTGGGGGGAAGCCTACATTACCAAAAACATACATCGTTTTCGTGCTCACTAACAGCAGATTTTTCACATTTTCAACCACTTCATTTTTCATTATTCTATTATTGACAGCATAATCGGACCAAATATCCTGCAGTGTGTACATGCCTTTAGTCTAATGTTAATGTTTTTTTACAGTGACACATAGCAGCTCATTTACGATCACAACACATCATGTAGTAGACTGTATCTGTACCTCTCATCCCTTATTTCTCCCTGTCCACCTCCTCTTTCTCTCTCTTCCAGTGTCTCTGAGAGTCACTCCTGGAAGATCTCAGTTTTTTGAACATGATGATGGGCCCATCACACTGAGTTGTGAGGAAGAAGAGAAAGCTGTACAGGGATGGTCTGTGAGAACAAATACCAAACATGGAAGCTGTGGCACTGGCCGGGGACGAACCAAAGGTATGGAGAGAGGGATGGATGTATGGATGGATGGATGGATGGATGGATGGATGGATGGATGGATGTTAACAGAAAATCCTCTTTCTTTTCATTGTGATTGTGTATAGGATCATCCTGTGTCATCAACTCCCCATATAAATGGGACAGCGGCGTTTACTGGTGTCAGTCAGAGTCAAGAGAAGTCAGCCGGTCCATCAACATTACGATCTTTGGTATAATCAACATAATTCATCAATATAATCTATATCAATCAGTACATGTTAGTAGGTAGACAGACATCATTCACATACTACCATTGTTAACAGATATAGGGTCATTCCATCCAAGAGACATGATGTCACAATTTGTCACATTTAGGGAAAGAAACTGTTTAATCACTGCTGTTGGTTGCATAACTCAACATGTTGGTTCTATAGATGTTCAAAACTCAACATGTTGGTTCTATAGATGTTCATAACTCAACAGGTTGTTTCTATAGATGTTCAGAACTCAACATGTTGGTTCTATAGATGTTCAGAACTCAACAGGTTGGTTCTATAGATGTTCAGAACTCAACATGTTGGTTCTATAGATGTTCAAAACTCAACATGTTGGTTCTATAGATGTTCATAACTCAACATGTTGGTTCTATAGATGTTCATAACTCAACATGTTGGTTCTATAGATGTTCGGAACTCAACATGTTGGTTCTATAGATTTTCAGAACTCAACAGGTTGGTTCTATAGATGTTCAGAACTCAACATGTTGGTTCTATAGATGTTCAGAACTCAACATGTTGGTTCTATAGATGTTCAGACTCAACATGTTGGTTCTATAGATGTTCATTACTCAACATGTTGGTTCTAGATGGAGATGTGATCCTAGAGAGTCCTGTTCTTCCTGTGCCAGAGGGAGATAACGCCACATTCCGCTGCCTGCACAAAAACCGGCGAACTGGTAAACCATCCTCTGACCTCCCAGCTGATTTCTATACAAACGGCTCCGTCATCAGCACAGTGTCTACAGGACAGATGACCATCCACCATGTTTACAAGTCTGATGAAGGATTCTACAAGTGTTCCATCTCTGGCCTTGGAGAGTCACCAGAGAGCTGGATGGAAGTGATACGTGAGTCTTGAAGCTTTGTGAGATGTTCTGACCATTATCACCATTAGAAGATAAAGCAGCGTTTGGATACTAAAGCCGTTGTTCTCTTTACAGATTCATCTTCCAGCGCTGATCCAAACTCTGAGTCTGCAGCCTGCCTCATCACTCTGAACCAACTGATCATTCAGCTACTGGTGTTCACTCATTGTGTGTATACTTCTCTATACTGAGAGACAGAGCTAGAGCTAGAGGTGAGTTATATAAATACACACCTTATATAAACACCTTAACCTGTGTCCATCATACTGTTATGTACAGAGACAGAGACAGTGCTAGACGTTAGACAAACACAAACACATATAGTCACATCTTAACCTGTGTCCATCATACACAGGTCCTACATTTGTGGGCCCTATCTTACACCCTGTGCTAAACGGCTCTAATAGCAGTGCAAGTATCATTGCTAGTTTGCAACCGACTCAACTAGTTAGTACTTGACTCATCTGTGTGCTGATGGCTGGTGTTCTTAAGATGAGGTGAGGTCTGATGCATTGTGCTATCATATGGGTGAAGTGAGGAAAGTAAAAAAGGGATTAACACAATATTATGTCTTAGACATAAACTGGTCTTACATCCAGCACAGTGACAGTCCAAGTATTTACCTATAACAAAATAATGCATTATTAAGATACATACCTATGTAGACACTGCCTGCAATCAAAATCCATTCAATTCCAACAACACTCACGTTCAACATGGTACATGATATTTAGAGACACCGTCCAGATCAGACAATCTGCCATGTTGGGGGGAAGCCTACATTACCAAAAACATACATCGTTTTCGTGCTCACTAACAGCAGATTTTTCAAATTTTCAACCACTTAATTTTTCATTATTCTATTATTAACAATATCTCTAAATAGAATGTATTGTGAATGCTAACAATAAGAAGAATGTCTCTGTGTGTCTTTGCATGAATACAATCAGTTAGAAGAGAGAATTGAGTTGGATTGGATTCAGAGGGTGATGCATGGAGCAAAGCATCATGGTCACTCGGGGTGGTTCACTGTGATGTTTCAGTGAGCATGAGCTTTGTACCCTGCTTCTCCATTATATCACTTTATTAATGCTTCTTCCTCTCAAAAACACTTTGTGGAAAGGTTATCTTAACATTCTTATATTATACCATTATATCGTCGGTGTCCAGGACGAACCAGCTAAATCCATTTTCATCTTTTTCTTTTTTTTTTCATAAATCGACACTATTGAACACCCTTCACATCTGTGTAAAAAAATGTAAACATTTGAACCAATGAAAAGTATTAAAAAGCGCCTCAGACGAAAACTCCCAACTCCATTGGATCCTCAAACTGTCCGTCAAAAACAAACAACTCCCCCCTCTCCTCTACACAGTGCTGCTATTCCACAGCATTAGCAGTGCGCGTTGCGCAGTGAACGAGGAGGAGGAACACGTAAACAGACTCCCCGTAGTCTGTTAAAACTATGCAGTGTACCTGTTTATCAAACTTAGCACTGACGCTAATGTTATGAAAACAAGTAATTATATTTCTAAAATCTATGAAGTGTTTAATGAGGAGAGCATTGTGATAAGAAGAAAGACGTTCATAGCATTTCTGTCGCGCTAGTTCTACTACCTCTTTGCAAAAGTTATTGTAATATTTAAAGTCCTGTTTATTGTTGTAGGCCTATATAATAAGTGTCATGAAGCATCAGGGCATTAATTCACACGTTGTTGTGATGCATTGTGAGCTTGGAGATCCATTGTTAGCTTTTGGGAATCTGTACCCTTTTGAAACCTCTCTCTCAGCAGCGAGTGGAGCTACTGTTGTTTGGACACCTAACTCCATTTCAGCTTGATTTCTGCTCGTCTGAAACTACTAATTCCAATTTTATTTAATTGAAATTATTGTGAAAAATATACCAGTGAAAGATTATATCAATACTACTTTTGTTTAATTGTTACATAGTTACACAGTACAGTATGACTTTAAACGGAAAGGAACTCTGGTTCTGAAAATAATTAATATGAATAATAAACTGTGCTTTTGGAACATAACTTCACTTACAGAGCAGTTTTACTTAAGTAAGGATAAGGATATAATAACCACCAGTATAGCTGATAATATGAACCCCTCTCTCTCTCTCTCTCTCTCTCTCTCTCTCTCTCTCATTCATTTTTGTTTTTTTACTCTTTGTTACTCTTATTTACTACTCACAGGTAATACAGTCATTACTGGAGCAAATAAACAGAGTATCTCCAAACAGTCAAGACAATGATTAAGTAATAGGATAGACAAATATAAAGTAAGAAAAAAGATAAATTGAATAAGGTATAAACAACAGCAAAACAAAACAAAAACAACAACAGACAACAAAACAAATACACAACGTAAAATCTCCAATAACATGTATATAGAAAACAGTCCATGGTCTATAAACGCTACATTGAGTTAAGCACAGGTATGGTCATTGAAAGCAATTGGCCTTATAGAATTTTGAGATAGAGCCACACAATGTGTACTTAATTTTTTCTAATTTTTAAAAGTACAGTATATCACAAATCCAGCGGGAATGGGAGAGTGGATGTGTTTTCTTATTACTTGGAAAAACGCCACTAGTTACAAATTCCCCTGTCCATTTTCCAAATTGACATCAACGCCCGGCCTGTTTTGGGTCTGTGGTAAACATGCCTTCGCTAATCTCCCTCTCACAGGATGGTCAGGCTGCTGTTATCCAGCCATAATACAACCTGCAGTGACGATGTATGCTGCAGAGACAGAGGAGTGCCCTCACGGGCCTCGTGTAGACTACACCCACCGATCGAAGAGATCTGGGAACAAGTACTTAGGGTACATTCTGGCCAATCCGTTTACATCTCAATCTGAGACGGTAGGATGGGGGCCTTTTCCCCTTTGGTGGAGTGGTAGCTGCTTTCCAGAAAATCAACGAGCTTGCTGTTGAGCTCCTCACGTTGACCAATGAGACGACCGCCAGTCTGGCGGCCCTTAATTCGGAACAATTTCAGATTAGGGAGGCTGTCCTCCAGAACAGAATTGTGCTAGATACACTGGAAGCGAAGGCAGGAGGCGTATGTAAAGTAATTGGGACAAGTTGTTGTTTTTATATTCAGAATTATTATGATAATGTCTCTTCTGCCATAGGAAGGATGCAAGATGCAGTCCGTGAGCCTCTCCCTGCTGATGACTTCGCCTCGTACCTCCGAAACCTGGGCTGGGGGTGGTTCACATGGACTGCAGGAGTGATACTTCCCATCTTGATCCCTCTGGTACTGTGTCTCTTAGTCTTACAATGCTGTCTCATCCCCCTGGTCAAACAGTTTGTGCACCGCCTGTTCTCTAGAGAAAGGGACATTCTTTTGACGGAGCCTATCTCTGACCCCGATTGGTTAGGGGAGGCATGCGTTAATCCGACAGACCTTTTCTCTGACTATGTGGCATCCGCGTGCGGTTAGGGTTAGGGTGCGGGTTTGGTTCGGGTTTAGTATTGGAAACGTCGGAGGGCTGCGCTGTCGGAGGAATGCGCTGTCGGACTAACGTACTGCACCCATTGGTTAGAGCTATACTCACTTCGAGATCAACATTCTAACATTCCTTAATACAGTCCTTTAGTAAATCGAAATAAGAAAAAAAAATGTATTGCATATTGAATTTGTCTATCTTGTGCTCCCTATGTTCTCTCCCCCTTCCCCCATCTCCTTCACCTCTATACTTCGTTTACTCGTTAGGAGATAAAGTCTGCATATTTTGACTTGCCCCATTGTTGTCTTTTCTGAATAGAGTCACAGGGTTGATGACTTGATGATGCTTCAAGGTAAACCTGTAAAGAAGCCTTGCTTAGTTGACTGCGAACTTGACACCCTTTGACTCTATCCAAACTGATAAACAAGATGAGGGATTGATGGATAATTTATAATCGATAGTGTATTAGATTATGATTATTGTATGATTATTGTATTGTATCACTTTGGATAATTGCATAAAGTATGATGTATTTGCTCAGAAGGGACAGTTCTGTAACTGCTAAGATAAGATGTCCTTGCCCCCTGGCCTACTCTTTCTTACCCATGAAAGTTGTGGCTACAGTTTATCCATGATGCCTTAGAACAGACAACCTTGCCACCAAAATGAGCCTTTGCCCCTGTTCATGTTGATATTATATTGTGGGGTGGGCTTAATGAAAGATAAACTGTCTGTTATATTGATGAACATTTTGTATTACCAGTAGAGAATATTTTTCACGCTGTACCACCTTGTCTCTCCTGTGCAAATAATCCAGTAAACCTGATTATTTTTTGAGACTGACTCCGTGTTACTTCTTTTTACGGTAATCCTTTTTGAAAGCGTACTTTCCTGTTTTTCCTAAGTTATCAACGCCAAAGAGGGAAATAATAGGGGATGGATATATGGAAATAGTGTCAAATATAGATGACCAATAAGAATGTAAGGAAGGACAGGTCCAAAACATATGAAAAAGATTAGCTGGAGCCTAGTGGCATCTATCGCACGTTGGGTCAACATCAGTATAAAGCCTGGCTAACCTGACCTTGGTCCAGTACACTCGGTGAAAGAATTTACATTGTAATACACTGTGTTTCGCACATATTGATGAAGTATGAACACGATCCATAATGGCTTTCCAGGTTGCGTCAGGAATTTCCTCTTCCAAATCCTCGGCCCAAAGAGTTTTATATGCTGTGGTTGATGGTAAATGAAGATCAAATAATGTGGTATAAAGCAAGGATATCCCTTAAGGGTAAAAGGAGCTGATGCTATAAGTGTGTCTACGGGTGAATTAGGTGGAATAGTCGGGAAGCTAGTAAATTTCCTACGAACAAAATCACAGGCTTGCAAATACCGGAAAAAGTGGGTTCTGGGCAGATTATACTTTCTAGAAATCTGTTGAAAAGAAGCAAAAATTGCCACCATCAAACAAATCTCTGACTGACTTAATGCCATGATCATACCAGATTTTAAATGCCCAATCTTATAAGGAGGAAGGAAATAAAGGATTTGCACAGAGGGGTTATTAATGGGAATAATTGAATACCAATATGTAATAGCAATACCAAAATGTTGTTTAAACTGAGTCCAAATCTTAAGAGTTGACTTGACATTGTGGGAGAATTTTGATATTGACGCAACGTGGGAGCACTAAGGCAGTCAGAGATGCAGGGGTACAGGAAGAGGATTCCATAAGCCACCAGTCAGGGGACGAATTGTAGCCAATACAGTATAACTTGAAAATTAGCGGCCCAGTGCATGGTTTGTGGTTTAACAGTGTACTTGCTGTGGCCATGGGCCACAACTTTCTATATGAGTGTACGAGCACAAAGAGAGACTTGAATAGTTTTTTCTTCAATTAATTAATTCTTATTAACGTTAACATGCCCACATGGTTAACTGCGGGACTTACAAGCATTGACTAATTACTAATAAATTATTAAATTAAATTTAAATTATTTCATTTAATTATTAAATTATTAGAAATACTAATTACTAATTTGTAATAAATACATTAATTAACTAGGGTACATTCACTGATTAAAATAATTTGAGAAATCATAGCAAAACAGACCAAAATCTGTCAGTTTTGCCAGATTTTGAGTAAGAAATAAGCAACCAGGTCTAAGATCAGTCAGTTGGAAGGTGTAGAAAACAAAGTTGCTGAATTCACCTGAGAGCCGACACAGCATTTGACATATTACCTGTGAGTGTACAGTAATTGTGTCTGCAGTTTGAGAACACATGCAGAAGTAGCAATATTTATACTAGGGAAATGCGCTGTATTCAAACAAAATGTGTATGTTGAGAGACCCAAAACACCCGTCGACCCCAGGCTACAACACTGATGATACGTCCCAGGTGCATCCCAGGTGTGATAGGGTTAGGGTTAGTTTTTTTTTTATTTATAGTGGTTTATTTCACTGTTCTGAAAGAAGGACCCAAAGACATGTTTATTTACCAGAATCACTCCATACCACCCACATAACTACCCCCCCCTGCATGCACACACTATATGCCACCCACACAACACTTCCCCCCTCCATACCACCCACACAACTACCCTCTGCATGTACACAACTCTATCCTGTTTCCTTTCAGTTATTGTTTCTCACCCACAGTCAGTCAGTTAGAAGTGTGATATTAAAACATCCTCCATCCTGCTGAGTAAAACCACTAAACTCTGTCAAGCTGTATGAGATGTCCATACATGGTCACATGATCCATGAAGCAAATACACAGAAAAAACACTAACACACACCACCTCTACACTTACATAAACACACAACCATCATGTACACACATCTTTCCACTCAAACAGAGAGCGTCTCCTTTCAAACCCCAATGGTTCTAATCAGCCCCCCGCCCACAGGAGTGGCCCAATTCTCTCACAACTTGCTACAAAAATCCCTCATGAAAAAATATATAATCTCCTACCTTTCATTTTCAACCTTCACATGTGTCTCCTTCTCTAATAATCAAAAAGTGCTATATATTTCATCTCGCAATTTACTTCCGGATGGTTCGTTTTGCACTTTTTTTGCCACATCGGTCACGGGAAAGAAATAAGCGCTGCCGTGGTCTATGGAAACGAGCCCAAAAGTGCACCCAAATAAGCCCAATATCGCTTATACAAACAGTCAGACCTGGCAACGCAGCCTACGCCAATCATGCGTGAGAGATCTACAAGCTATGGGGCAGAGACGCCACCGTATCTTAGCAACAACTACAGCGCTCACTCTCATTGGTCGTGTCACGCTAAGAGCAGTCTCCAGACAATGGCATCTCAGAGAGCTTGCTGTTACTGCTGTAGCCATGACAGTCAGTCCCAGCGACGACGGACAGGGCGCTGTGATAGCTGCCATGTCGCTAACGCTAACGTGGTTGTCATGCCTGCAGCGGCTGTGCAATCACTTTGTCAACAATGCACGTTCGTGTGGTGAATGTCAATATTGCTGCTCAGTTAGTCCATTGTAGATGGTGTATGTTTGTGTGTGTCTTCTGGACAACTATGTAGCTCCACAGCAACTACAGTAACTAACGTAATGGCAGGACCGCCCCGTGCAACGCATGTTAGGCTGCATTATGGTCATGAAGTAATTTCAGATAATTTCGCTCCGATTACAGCAGTGCTTATCAACCCTTTCACGCCGCCGCCCCCCCCCCCCCCCCCCCCCAAATAAACGTACTTGATCTGGGGACCCCCCCCCCCCATTCTGTTTGACTCCGTTCCACAAGTACATATTGTGAAAATAGCCCATCTACAAGCTCAAAACGCCTCACGTTGAGAGGCTTTGTAAGCTTGTAGATCGGCTATTTTCTACATGATTGCCTCTTTCTTACATTCTTTGACAATGTGCCCCATGTTTTCATAGTATAGTTTGTTGACTACTTTTGTTGCAGAAATGCTCATTTCCTTTACTTTCCTTTTTTTATTGTCTCCGCCAGGCCGAAAGGCATGGCGCAAGACTATGTTTCACCCCCTGTCCGTCCGTCTATGATAGCTAATCTCTCACATCGTTGACTTGATCGCAGCAAAATAACAGCCCGATGAGTCAGTGAGAGCTGGATAAACGAGGTAAAATGTGTCAAAAGGAGTCTGTACGGCTGTCGATAAATGAACACATGACGTCGGTGGGAGAGGAGATATTGTGTCTTTTGGACAAACAGCAGCGTCGTGCTGATGTTTGTTGTGTGAAGCAGCTTAATGTCAGAGTGTTTGTGTTGGAGCGCCTCAGTGCGGCTGCAGAGTTCATGTGCAACCTCTTCCAGAGAGAGACAGAGACACTAGAAACTCTGCTGGGGAAAAAAACACTGCTGGGCATTGACTTTCATATGGACATTGATCTACACACTGCAGGTATATCTGCTACACACACAACATCAAACTACACACTGCAGGTATGATGCAGCGTTTGCATTACAGCCAGCATGCCAGCGTAGTTCCCATATGGTTTCAAGGTGGGCTAAACCATATGGACCCCATGTCAGCAATGTCAGCGGCATCCACTTCAGTCCCAACTGCGATGCCCATGCAGGCTATAAGTAGCTTCTACCTGGCCCTTAGGTGGGCCCCAACTACCCATGTTTATGTGGGACCAAGGCGGGTCCTACCTGGGTTTGCCCATGCAGGCTTTAACTGGGTTCTACCTGGGCCCTAGGTGTACCCTAACCAACCACAGTGCAGTGCCCATCGCTCCAATTGTTGTGACGTCAGGGCTCTCAATACTGCACATTGGTGGAGGAGGGGGGACCGCAGGGCGACCGCACACATCGCTGAACCAATGGTAGCCCACGGATGTTTCCTCTGGGGATTTACAATCTGCCCCTCTATGCCACATATCATCCGCACTACAGGGTCTTCACTGACCGAGCCACGGCCCCACTGACCCTCATGACGCTACGCCACTTATATGAGTTGCCAAGTGGCCGCGGGCGCTACGTGGGCGTGGCCGCGGGCTAGACGCGAGCCCCCGCGTAGCGGGGGCGAGCTTCTAGTTTACACAATTCCAAGAAGTCAAAGGTGTGAGGGGGTGCATGGCATACAATGGGCCTCATTCAGCAACGGCACTTAAGAGGAAATTTCTTCTTAAACCCACTTAAGAAGTTTTTAAGAAGATTTTGGTATACTCCAATGTTTTCTTAGCTGTGGTCTGTTCTTAGGTAAGAACAGAATCTACGCACACTTTCTTAAGACGATTTTTTTTCTTAGACCCATTTAAGAGGTTTTTAAGAAGATTTTGGTATACTCCAATGTTTTCTTAGCTATGATCTGTTCTCAGGTAAGAACGGAATCTACACACACTGATGAGCACTCTTAAGCTGGCCTTTGAGTTCTTAAGTGTGACATATTTGTGCAAAAATAATTAATTCTCGAAGTTTTTTCAATTCTACAGTTGTATAATATAGGATTTAAATTACAATAATATTTTTATCATATCTTTAGAGCAGTGGTTCTCAAAGTGTGGTCTGGGGACCCCCAGGGGTCCTTCAGGGGGTTTCAGGGGGTCCACAGCAAACGAAGAACAGTTTAATCACTTTAACCCTATTTTATACTTTGTTTGAAAATAGCCGATCTACAAGCTCACAACACGTCCCTTTACTGGCCATTTTGAGCTTGTAGATTGGCTATTTTCGAGACATTTTGATAAATCTTGAAACATTTTCCCTGGCAGAAAATATTTTCAGGTGGGGGTCTGCAGCCAAATGTATGTCAATTTGGGGGTCCTTGACATGAAAATGTTTGAGACGGGTCTGAAATTACAATCTAACCCAAACAAACCCGGTTGAGTTGAAGCCCAAGCCCCATACCTACCCCATAACCCCCCACCCAACCCACCCTCATTGCCCCCCCATACCCCCACCCCCATATCCCCGACATTCGCCACACCCCCATTTTACAGTCCCCTTCCTACCTGAAAGCCCCCCTATACCCACCCGTCTTACCCATCCCCATCCCCCCCACACAGCCCCCTACACCCCTCCTTGCACCACCATATCACCCACCACACCCCTATTTCCACCCCATTACATACCAAGCAGCTGCTACCTTAAAGACCCTCCATATCTACCCACCAGCTTTCAGTAATAAAATGTTTTATATCCACTACTAACGCTACTCCTGAACATGAAATATGGATAACATTTTTAACAGCAAATTTCAGCAAATGTACATTGATGTCTAGTGGTGATGTTGATTAATGTGAGAGAAATAATAAAATACATTCATTAATTAAATAAAATAATTTGCTGTTCACTTCAGAAGTACCTCCACAGAACTATTAATTTATTTATTTTTATGTTTGGAGTCTAGTGTTCCACCATCTGTAGACTTATAGTTTAGGTGTTCTTTACTTCATTCTCTCAATTTTATTTCTGTGTGTGATTTCCTGTGATTTCTGTGTGCAGCAATCACACACAGGTGTGACTGCAGGCAGAGCCATGCAGTCATGCCTTATATGGGGATTGGTGGGGAGGCTCCCTATGGTAATTAGGATGAACTGGCACACCCCTTCAAGTTACGAGGATTTGGATTCATCATCATCAAGAACATAGTTACGAACAATTCTGCCTTTTAAGAACGTTTCATGAATCTAACTCAACTTCTCTTAGGAATTCACTTAGGAAGAAATGTAAGAGGAAACATTAGGAACTTATTGCTGCATGAGGCCCATTGTTTTCACTAAACTGAAAAGAAGAAAAAAAGGTGTTAAAATCCACCCTGAGTAAAGTAGAACACAAACTTCTAAACAAAGCCTCCACTTTGTTGATTTAAAAAAAAGACTTCATTGCACAATGTCAGTCTACTTGCTTTATTAATGTCCATATTTTAGAGATATTTACTGACATCTCCGTAGTGCATGCATAAAACGAACTATTTAAATCCGGACGTCAAATAGGCCCAAAATATGTTGTGGTCCGCCCTTTAATGATATAATGTCCATTTGATTCATTTATCCATCTGGAGAATAGATCCAATATGTCTTTTCTGAAGGAGATCTGGTCAATTATAATGAATAAACTTAACTAACAAATACACGCACAGAGAATACTAATATTCACTGTGACAAGCCTCCGGTTGCCAGCTGTCATTGTGCCCTCTGGCCAGGCAGGGATTGGAACCACTAATCTTCTCTAACCCAGGTATGCCCAGCTATTATTTCTAGACATTTGAAATGTATGGCATGCTAAACCACACAGTAATAATAAAATAAAACAAAACATCACAGTGTGGATAGGGACAGCTTTATCCATATCAATCCTTCCTAATGTTAAACTTATGATCTAACTATCATTAAACAGAAGTTAAACATATGATCTATCTACCATTAAACAGAAGTTAAACATATGATCTATCTATCATTAAACAGAAGTTAAACATATGATGATCTATGTATCATTAAACAGAAGTTCTTGCAGACAAAGGAAATGTATGTAGCTCCCAGTGTGACATGAAGATATACAGTACTGTAGGTCACTAATGTGCTGTTATTATTATTACATTTATTTATTTTTAATTATTTGTATTATAATTACTAGGTCACTAATGTGTTGCACTGCCTTGGTGTCTGTGGGGGTTAGGGTTGATATTATTATTATTATTATTATTATTACCCTTATTATTATTATGTTCATTTCCTGGATCATTTTATCCCAGGTGTGAATCTCATGGAACATGTCTGACATCTTTGACTTTTGACCTGTAGCTTCTTGTGCTGTCAGCTTCCTTTCATGATTATTGGTCCAAACAAAACTGTCCAGACCATTAATTGGGCCGATTATTAGCTTTTTTAAATATTCGGCATCGGCCAATTATAAAAAAGAAAAGTTGGTCAATTATTTGTAATATAATATTCCATCATTATACCATATCTCTGTTGTGTTCCAGCTATGTCCAAAATATGAACTTTTCAGGAAATAAACATGTTTTTAAAACAACACAATACTGTCTCATCAAAGTTGGTGACTTTATATATTGTCAGATACTTGAATGTGTCTTTATATTATCATCACTTTACCCAAATACATTATACTGTATTATTATTATTATTATTATTAGTATATTAAATACATTATCATCACTTTGCCGAAATACATTATATTATATTATTATTATATTAAATACATTATATTATCATCACTTTACCCAAATACATAATATTAAATTAATATAATGTATAATATATAATATATGTATAATGTAATGATAATATTATTATCATTATATCAAATACATTATATTATCATCACTTTACCCAAATATGATATTATTGTCTCCGCCAGGAGACTATGTTTTCGTTCTCGTCCTTCCGTGTGTCCACCAAGCTAACATTGGTCAAGCTTCACGTGACACGTGACAATATGTTGAAAGGGTGTGCATTGATTGGCTAGCGAGACGCATGACGAAATAGAAACCTATAAATATATGTGTCACTTCAAAACATTGTTTACATGTTATGAAGTGACATCAGTGCCATCAGCCAAGCTAGCTTGGCTGATTGAACATGTTAGCCAAGCTAACATGTTCTAATCCTTAGATGTTCTAATCTAAGAATCAGAAGATTTCTAGAAAACTATGGTTAAAGATAGGGTAAGTGATTTCCTTTGGTTAAAATAGCACGGGTCTGCTGGCGGAGACTTGTGCTCCGAGGAGCACATTTTCTAGTTATTATATTAAACGGTGAAGGGCGTAGGCGAAAGCAGTTGCAAACTTGGGGTTATTGCACGTCCTGGCGCGCGGTCCCCCCCCCCAACCCCCCCCCCCCCCCCCCCGCGCGTTCCGTCATGACGCCCCCCCCTCCTCCTCCCGTCGCGGCAACCCCGCGCTCACCCCTCCCCACGGGTAAAAATTCGCTTCACTTCCCACAAAACAAAGCACAGTAACGCAGGTAGGTAGCACCTGTCATTGGTCAAAAGCCAGTGAGGGCTGACCCTCAGGGCTAAAATATATTAGCCCCAATGGTGAGTAAATCAAGCAGGCGTGTCATGTCAGCTGTCAATCACTCGACTCAATGAAAGCGAATGGAAGCTGATTTGGGCTGTGTGATGGCTGACTCAGCAGCCACACATAGACTATAATGTATGGTAACTCTTCCTTTTGGTTTATATATTTAGTGTGTTTATTTTAAGCTGGACATTATTAACAAGTTGAAATTACATAATTTATTATTTGTTTTTCTATGAGTTTATTTGCATTTGATAGAGACACACGGGCGGAAACGGAAGGCCTACAAATTCACGCCCACTTTTGAGACAGCGCTGCTACTCGGGGTCCGTTACAACGATGAACTGCAGCACTCAATGCAATCTTTATGAGAGGCATTGTAAAATACCGTCATTTCATTGGTTAACTACTGAGGCTGTAGCGACTTTTTTGGTGTTCTAATAAAGTGTCCCATTTGTTTGATTTGTCCTTTTTAATGTCCCATATCTGTCATCTCGATATACTACCCACAATATACTATAATATACTCCATCAGTATGTCAAAACCGCTAGCATCGGAGATCTAGACTTTAAGTGGTCGCATGGTATATACGTCACGGACGCATCCCTTGAGGTTTTCAATACCCAGAAAACTGGCGAAAGTGGACGTTTTCAATATGTTTTGGTCATTATCTCTGGAACAGAAGGTCCAATCTGCTCAGTTCAAAGCTTGTTGGGTGCGTGACGTTGAGGACATTAAGCACGCAATGACACATGTTCGGGTTATTTGTTTTTTTTTAGGGGAGGCGAGATCTTAGTTGGGCAGGCGACCGCCTGTCCTGCCTCTACAGTGTACACCACTGGTCGGCGCTCGGCGCTCGTAAAGACAGTGATGTCACTGAAATGCGACAACTTGTCTGTCTGCCGTCTACCCTCTGCTGTGTTAACATTATGGGTAACTTGTTAAAGTGGCAAATTAAATGTGAAACACATCAACTATTAAGAAAACAAGAAGATATGTTGACAAAGACACTCCATACATTTGGAAACATATTTTTATTCAAATCAATATCGTCTCCAGTTAATGCAGGATCATTTTAAAAGTAGGCTAATTCTCATATCCTCTCATAGGGAATGCATTGAGAGCTGCAGTTCGTCGTTCTAACGGACCTCGAGTAGCGGCGCTATCTCAAAAGTGGGCGTGAATTTGTAGGCCTTCCGTTTCCGCCCTTGTGTCTCTATTTGACTGAGTTTCTTTGAGTTACCAGTTCTGTGGGAGGTGCTGACTAACATACATGGGCATGATGGGCTGGCCAAAGCAATGGGGATCAGCTGCTCCAGATCTACAGCTAATTGGTCCCTCTGTACAGTCCCTCAGTACCATGGGGTGGGGCAGGGGTTTTGAGTGTGTGTTTCAATTGTAGTCTTTGTCTTTTCCCCCTTTTGTATTAACAGTGGTCTGACCCGTCCCTATATATGTCCACCTCCTGTGTCGTTCTGGTTAGTTCAGTTTTCAGTTCAGTTGTGTTGTTCAGTTCGTTTTTCTGTTTAGTTATTTAGTTCAATTTCTTTTGTGTTGAGCACATTTGTTTTTGTTATCTATTTTTCTGCAACAACAAACAAAAAGAAAAGAAATAAAAATAAATAAAAAAGAGAACAATATTTTAAAAACCAACAAAGTTTTCCCTGTCTCTCCTTCCGACCAACTCGGTCCCTGACAGGCTAAAAGAAATCAGCCCATTTTGACATAGTGTTTTCCTTGTAACTATTTGATGCTGTTGCTGCTCTAGGTTCCACCAGCATGTAAAATGATCTATTCTAAAACATTTTAATAACATTTAATAACATTTTAATAATTAAAAAAAAATATATAGGTATATATATTATTTTGTTTCTTAATAAAAAAAAAATGTATCCAATAATATAGGGGGGGCTTAGCCCCACTAGCCCATTGATACCAGCCGCCCCTAGGACACCTGAATGTCTGAAGGTCACATGACAGAAAGCTTGTATTAAAACTCACACACATCTACAGGGGTGCTCCTTCCATTCCGACATCTCGCCACTCCGACTAGTGGCTTCCGCGTGCGGTTAGGGTTAGGTATAGGGTTCGTTAACGTCGGAAAGGCGACATGTCGGCCTTTAAGGAGGGCCTTTCAGGCAAGCCGCAAGTGGAGCCTGCAGTACCACCACGGCCCAAGACACCATCACGCCAGAATGAAATATTTGGAGCGGGGGAGTCTGGTGCAACGCTTAGATCCTGGACCTGGTGAGACGAAGGAGGAGCCCAGCCAGGAGGCCACCCACAGAGCCTAGTCCCTCCACGTGCCAGAGCCTCCCCCATTCCAGAGTAGTTCCGGAGAAGCGGACTGAGTGGCACTGTATTTCCCTAAGAGGACTGACCGTGGGTAGCTACTGGGACGTAAGTCGGGGCTTGATCAACCCCGGCTGGGTCACCTGGCCGAGGGTGTATGTTGAGAGACCCGAAACACCCGTCGACCCCAGGCTACAACACTGATGATACGTCCCAGGTGCAACCATGTGATATTTTTTAATTTAAAGTGGTTTATTTCAATGTTCTGAAAGAATGACCCAAAGACATGTTAATTTACGAGAATCACTCCATACCACCCACACAACTACCCCCCTGCATGTACACACTATATGCCACCCACACAACACCCCCCCCCCCCCTCCATACCACCCACACAACTACCCCCCCCTCGCTCTGTATGTACACACACTCTATCCTCCATCCTGCTGAGTAAAACCACACACACACACACGCACACACACACACACACACACACACACACACACACACACACACACACACACACACACACACACACACACACACACACACACACACACAATCTGTAAGAGTCAAAACCACAGAAGCGAAGAGGAAGACAGACAAGAGAAGTATGTAGGTCACGCATGCACTAGAAGTATCAAAAGCACAAACGCACAAAATCTCTCTCTCACACGCACACGCACACGCACACGCACACGCACACGCACACACACACACACACACACACACACACACACACACACACACACACAAACACATCATGTGATCTACTCTACAGGGTATCATGAAGCCACAGGCCTGAGAGCTGAGCTAGTCACCCCATGCTATCAATGCATTGAATGGGACATTATCACCTTCTATTAGACCATTGAATGGGCGAAGTAGGCGACATACTGACCTACCCGCGATTTATCAGACCATTCATTGGGTGTTATCAAGACATACTGACCTACCAACGGAGATGACTTAAATAGTCCAGTTTCGGTTTTGGTTTTGGTTTCGGACCATGACGGAGGCGCGCAGTCTCAGGCGAACTGGAACCCCGTGAAGGACCACCGAGGGAGCTAAAGCGAACAAGTTGCCGTCCTGAGCGGTGTGACTCAGAGTTATGTACCGATAGGCACAGAATCGTAGGCACGTAAATCATGTTGTGGAGACTGCTCCACCTCCAAGTAGGTCAGCAGCTCCTGATTACGCCCAATGAAAGATCTGACAAATCGCGGGTAGGTCAGTATATCGCCTACTCGTCGCCTACTCGCCCATTCAATGGTCTGATAAAACGTGATAATCTCCCATTCAATGCATTGATAGGATTCGAAGCCGGTGAGCTAGCGGTGAAAACAATTCACTAACACTGTTGAACATCTAGTGTGAGTGAGTGTCTGTGTTTGTGTGCGTGTGTGTGTGTGTTTGTGTTTGTGTGCGTGTGCGCGCGCGCGTGCACGCGTGTGTGTGCGTGTGTGTGTGTGTGTGTCTCAAGCAGTGTTGGGCTAATTACTTTAAAAAAGTAATTAGTTATAGTTACTAGTTACTTCTCCAAAAAGGTAACTGAGTCAGTAACTGAATTACTCTATTGTAAAAGTAACTAGTTACTAGGAAAAGTAACTATTTGCGTAAAAAAGTTGTAATATGTCAAAGAATTTGGATTGTTTTTGGGAGCAGG
This sequence comes from Gymnoscopelus microlampas, assembly GCF_963454915.1. Classification (NCBI taxonomy): domain Eukaryota; kingdom Metazoa; phylum Chordata; class Actinopteri; order Myctophiformes; family Myctophidae; genus Gymnoscopelus; species Gymnoscopelus microlampas. Next base: position 8,016,889 of record NC_139944.1, read on the forward strand.
TTTCACAAGTCAGGTGCATAGAGTAGAACAGCATAGAAAGGTACTTACTACTTACACATAATAACCTTTGCCATGAGGGAGAAATAAACTTCAATATATGTATTGCACTTCAATATAATATTTATTGCACCTCAACGCACAGCAACTGGTAAAACAACAGTGGTAACAGGTGTAATTGCCTACACCAGTGGTTCTCAAACGTTTTGGACCTCAAAAGTCCAGTTTTTAAGTTTCAATATGTTAAAATAAAAGTAAGTAACCTATTTTCCATTCAGTGACAGTTGTGCTAGTCAAAATTCTTCCTTAATTTGGTTTAAAGCTTTACAGAGCAACATGTTCACATACATTTGTCAACTATAAAGAAAAACACTGGACTAAATTAGTTAGTTACAACTTTAGACAAGACAACTGGTATGGTACTGGTAGACAATACTGTAGCCTACTTCAAGTATTTTCTTTGAGAAAAAGTAAACAGTTAAACAACAAAGTGCTTTTAACACTAGTGTGAATTAAATACACAAACTGGCTCAGAACTGGTCTCTCTCACACACACACACACACACACACACACACACACACACACACACACACACACACACACACACACACACTGTGTATGTGCCTAAATTGGAGTTGCTTTGGACAGACGTGGACAAACGCTTCCCCCGGCACACAATGTGCACTTCACGTGCACATTCTTTCCTTTCCTTTCAATAAAGGTGAAGTAGTGCTTATGCCGCCAATTTGTGAAAGCCATCTTGTTCGATTGCTCGTCGTGACTCGCCATCTCTTTACTGGTTGTTGTTAAAGTTAGTTTGCGTTTGCGCCGCGCTGGGTTTGTGTGTAAAATATACCCATGAAGATATCAATACCAAGGATTCGTCAGTGATGTCATGTCACATGTCACTGCTTGAACAGCGCCGAGTACGTGTTACTTCCTGGTTGCGTAACATCAAAAAGTAAGAGACATCACTGTCGTACCCTTGGTATTTTTTCTAACCGTGTTTGCAGTAGGAGGAGCACAGCAGCCCCAGCCTGTAGTAGCGATGCGCGCACACACACACACACACACACACACACACACACACACACACACACACACACACACAGTCAGCCGGCCCGTGGTAACAGAAAGCTTGGGGATGCTTGACATAGTAACGGAGCACATTTCATGTCAGTAACGGTAACGGCGTTGCCAAAATTGAAATTGTAATTAATTAGATTACTCGTTACTGGAAAAAATAACGGCGTTAGGTAACGCCGTTTATTTAAACGCCGTTATGCCCAACACTGGTCTCATGTGAGTTGCATCAGACAGTTGCTGCATTGATATTCCACCAGTCACAGGTGTGTGCCTGGCACTTGAGCATGGGTCCTGCAACTTTACTGAGTTTGTGTATGCATCAAGCAGTGGTCCAAACTGGTGGAAAGATGCCACGTTTGTCCCTTCAGGATAAGGCCTGTGCAATAGGGTAAGTGGAAGCTGGTGTTCCGTTATGCAGAGTGACAGCATTATTTGGTGTCAGCCCTGGTACCATTTACAAACTTAGGACCAAGTTCCGTGAGACTGGTGAAGTCAAAGACAGACCGCGAAGTGGCCGTCCCAGAGACACAACACCCCAAGAAGACCGGTTACTCACCGTTGCTTCACTGGGGAACCGTAGGCTTAATTCCAGAGATTTACAGGCATTTACGGTACCAGAGACACATCTCTGAACAGACGGTAAGGAACAGACCGCACAGAGCCAGTCTTCATGCTTATAAGACTGTCATGAAGCCGTGTGTGCTGGTGTCGACCCACAGTGGAACTTGACAATGTGGGGCAACATCATGTTCAGTGATGAATGGAAGTTCTGTCTGCGGAAGCTGGATGGCAGGATCAAAGTGTGGAGACGGCATGGAGAACGCTATGCAGATTGCTGCACAGACCATGTGACATCTTTCCATGGGGCAGTGTCATGGTGTGGGGCGGCATCTCTCTCACAGACAAGACAGAACTTGTCGTCATTGAAGGCAATCTCAATGCAGTAAGATACCGGGATGAGATTCTAGAGCCAGTGGCGATCCCATATCTCCAGAATCTGGGACGTAACACCATCCTCCAGGATGACAACGCTCGCCCCCACAGAGCCAGGATCATCACAGAGTACCTCCAGAATGTGGGAGTGGAGAGGGTGGAATGGCCTGCAGTGAGTCCAGACCTCAACCCAATTGAACACATGTGGGATCAGCTTGGGCGTGCTGTACGTGCGAGTGACCAACAGAACCATTTTGATCCATTAGCATACGCAACCATTGATCATTAGCATACGCACAGTGTGAGGGAGACAGTTTTTCTCTTTGTCACAATTGAACATGTTTATTTGCATTTTGCTGTAAACAACGGACATTCTGAGTTTGCATCGGCCGATGGGACTGTCGTCATGGTTACAGTTCCCCAACCTATGGGATCTGTGTGTGTGTGTGTGTGTGTGTGTGTGTGTGTGTGTGTGTGTGTGTGTGTGTGTGTGTGTGTGTGTGTGTTCGCGACGGGGCAAGGCTCCGACCGCGCGCGCGCGCGTGTGTGTGTGTGTGTGTGTGTGTGTGTGTGTGTGTGTGTGTGTGTGTGTGTGTGTTTTCCACTCACACCACTAACCAGCCAGCAGCCAGCAGTCAGGCTCTATTGGATCCACATGATAGAACGTTTACAACCAATAAGTTGACATGAGGATTTTAACATTCCTTCCTTTTTTTAAACAAATCACAATAGACTTCTAAAATCTATTATACTATTAAATAGATTTTGTAGCATTTCTCTATTGTGTGTTTGTGCTTCTTTGTTTTATGAATATGTACGTATTAGAAATAATTTCAATGTGGCCTGGACTGCTGGCCTAGCGGTCCGGGCACTGCATGTCTCTTCCCATCTCTCTCTCCCTGTTTCCTGTCCAGCTCTACAATAACATATAAATAAAGGCAGCAAAAGGCCCCAAAAATTATCTTTAAAAAATATATATATATATTTTCAATGTACTGATGTTTCCTGTTACTGTAGACCCAGGACTACAAATCCCTTGACGTCTTGAGGACACCTGAATGTCTGAATGTCTGAAGGTCACATGACAGAAAGCTTGTATTAAAACTCACACACATCGCAGTGTTCTCCTTCATACTTATATTATACTTATGTTATTATTTCAGCTCCAGCTCCAGTTTTTAGTTAACAGACGACTGGTTAGTATGGGTTAGCGCCCCAGCCTGTGTCTTCCGTGAGGAAGAAGCCCAACAAATCCACGGTGAAGCCTTTAAGGAGGGCCTTTCAGGCAAGCTGCAAGTGGAGCCTGCAGTACCGCCACGGCCCAAGACACCATCACGCCAGAATGAAATGTTTGGAGCGGGGGAGTCTGGTGCAACGCTTAGATCCTGGACCTGGTGAGACGAAGGAGGAGCCCAGCCAGGAGGCCACCCACAGAGCCTAGTCCCTCCACGTGCCAGAGCCTCCCCCAGTCCCAGCAGAGTAGTTCCGGAGAAGCGGACTGAGTGGCCCTGTATTTCCCTAAGAGGACTGACCGTGGGTAGCTACTGGGACGTAAGTCGGGGCTTGATCAACCCCGGCTGGGTCACCTGGGCGACGGTGTATGTTGAGAGACCCAAAACACCCGTCGACCCAAGGCTACAACACTGATGATACGTCCCAGGTGCATCCGTGTGATGTTTTTTATTTATAGTGGTTTATTTCACTGTTCTGAAAGAATGACCCAAAGACATGTTAATTTACGAGAATCACTCCGTGCACCCACACAACTACCCCCCCCCTGCATGTACACACTATATGCCACCCACACAACAACCCCCCCCCTCCATACCACCCACACAACTACCCCCCCCCCCCCGCTCTGCATGTACACACACTCTATCCTCCACCCCGCTGAGTAAAACCACTAAACTCTGTCAAGCTGTGTATGAGATGTCCATACATGGTGACATGATCCATGAAGCAAATACACAGAAAAACCACTAACACACACCACCTCTACACTTACATAAACACACAACCATCACACATGTACACACATATACACAATTCCAAGAAGTCAAAGGTGTGAGGGGTATATGGCATACATTGTTTTCACTGAACTGAAAAGAAAAAAAAAGGTGTTAAAATACACACACACACACACACACACACACACACACACACACACACACACACACACACACACACACACACACACACACAGCCATCTAATATTCACTGTGACAAGCCTCCGGTTGCCAGCTGTCATTGTGCCCTCTGGCCAGGCAGGGATTGGAACCACTAATCTTCTCTAACCCAGGTTGCCCACCTATTTTTTCTAGACATTTGAAATGTATGGCATGCAAAAACACACAGTAATAATGAAATAAAACAAAACATCACATTGTGGATAGGGATAGCTTTATCCATATCAATCCTTCCTAATGTTAAACTTATGATCTATCTATCATTAAACAGAAGTTAAACATATGATCTATCTACAGTATCATTAAACAGAAGTTAAACATATGATCTATCTATCATTAAACAGAAGTTAAATATATGATCTATCTATCATTAAACAGAAGTTAAACATATGTTGATCTATCTATCATTAGATTAATTATAATTATAAAAAGAAAAGTTGGTCAATTATTTGTAATATAATATTCCATCATTATACCATATCTCTGTTGTGTCCAGCTATGTCCAAATTATGAACCTTTCAGGAAATGAACATGTTTTTAAAACACAATACTGTCTCATCAAAGTTGGTGACTTTATATATTGTCAGATACTTGAATGTGTCTTTATATTATCATCCCTTTACCTAAATACATTATATTGTATTATTATTATATTAAATACATTATCATCACTTTACCCAAATACATTATATTATATTATTATTATATTAAATACATTATAACATCATCACTTTACCCAAATACATTATATTATATTATCATTATATTATCATCACTTTACCCAAATACCTTATATTATATTTTATTATATTAAATACATTATCATCACTTTACCCAAATACATTATATTATATTAAATACATTATTATCATCACTTTGCCCAAATACATTATATTGTAATTATATTAAATACATTATATTATCATCACTTTACCCAAATAAATTATATTATATTATTAGGGCTGTCAAACGATTAAAATTTTTAATCAGATTAATCACAGCTTAAAAAAATAATTAATCATGATTAATCACCATTCAAACTATGTCCAAAATATGCATTTTTTTCCTGTATTTTGTTGTGGAAATGGAAAGAAATGAAATAAGGCTGATATATCCATTTAACGTACAGTATGTATGCATGTTTATTATAACAACATAAACAAACAAATACAGCATGGAATTGTGGACAAAATCGTATCCAACGATAACAAAATATTCTAAGTCTTGGGTCTGAGAGTCTAAATCTCATCAAATGCTCAAATGCCGAACAAATAATGGACCTTGATATGAAAAGGGTTGAAAACCACTGCTCTAAACAAAATAGGATGGTGTTAGGAACATCCTTTCTTTAACACACTTACAGCAAAGCTGACCGCTTCTTTTGCACAATGTGTGGTCACATGATCCATGAAGCAAATACACAGAAAAACCACTAACACACACCACCTCTACACTTACATAAACACACAACCATCACACATGTACACACATATACACAATTCCAAGAAGTTAACGGTATGAGGGGGTGTATGGCATACATTGTTTTCACTGAACTGAAAAGAAAAAAAAGGTGTTAAAATCCACCCTGAGTGAAGTAGAACACAAACTGCTAAACAAAGCCTCCACTTTGTTGATTTAAAAAAAGCCTTCATTGCACAATGTCAGTCTACATGTTTTATTAATGTCCACATTTTAGAGATATTCACTGACATCTCCGTAGTGCATGCATAAAACTAACTATTTAAATCCGGACGTCAAATAGGCCCAAAATATGTTGTGGGTCCATTTAATGATACAGTATAATGTCCATTTGATTCATTTATCCATCTGGAGAATATATCCAATATGTTTTTTTCTGAAGGAGATCTGGTCAATTATAATGAATGAATAAACTAAACTAACAAATACACACACACACACACACACACACACACACACACACACACACACACACACACACACACACACACACACACACACACACACACACACACACACTTGCAATTCTTTTCTGTATTTTGTTGTGGGAATGGAAAGAAATGAAATAAGGCTGATATATCCATTTAACATACAGTATGTATGCATGTTTATTATAACAACATAAACAAACAAATACAGCATGGAATTGTGGACAAAATCGTATCCAACGATAACAAAATATTCTAAGTCTTGGGTCTGAGAGTCTAAATCTCATCAAATGCTCAAATGCCGAACAAATAATGGACCTTGATATGAAAAGGGTTGAAAACCACTGCTCTAAACAAAATAGGATGGTGTTAGGAACATCCTTTCTTTAACACACTTACAGCAAAGCTGACCGCTTCTTTTGCACAATGTGACCTGCAACTGAGAAGAGTCTTTCACATGGAACTGTGGATGCAGCAGGAGTGGCTAGATATTTGCGAGCCAGTGGGGCCAGCTTGTCATGGGCTCCTGCATGAGTTGACCACCACTGCAAGGGACAGTCCTCCATACTAGTGGTGGGCTCTGCTCTGCACGACGCAAGTGGCAGAGGGCAGGTAGTACCACCGAGCAGGAGACGTAGGCCTCCCCACCCAGAATCTCCATTGTTGTTCCTCAGCTAGCGGACACACCGCTAGAAGGCCGCCGGGTCTTTATCCACTGCCGGGTGATAGTTAGTTACACGGCCTCTCTTCCCGGTAGCTGCTCATGGGAAGGGCTGCCACAGGCAGCGTGGGCTGTCGGTAGACTCCATCGGTGAGCAGCGCCTTCTTGTACGCAAGCTTGTGATCGTAATGAAGCACACAGTCCCCAGAAGTTGCGAATGCATCTTATATGTACACCTACTAGGCCTACATTAACGGTGGTAGTTACAACGGGGCAGTTTAACGTCATGCCCAGGACACACACACACACGCGCACGCGCACGCGCACACGCACACGCACACGCACACGCACGCACGCACGCACGCACACACACACACACACACACACACACACACACACACACACACACACACACACAGAGAGAAAAGTCAAGACACAGGTAAATTAATTGAACACAAGTTGTTACATTTAATAGTAGATTAACGTTGAATATTAATTTAATTTCAGCCTACAATAAATGGTCACAGTATATAATGGAAGGCTTACCGGCAGGGCTCTAGAAGGGTCTCCAGTCTCCCGATTTTGTCCCATTCTGGTGGCGTCAGCATAACAAGTTTATGCTGCTGTTGATCCAGGGTTGCTTTTATTGCAGCTTTGTTGGAATTCCACCGTGTTGGAATGTCTTGGATCAGTGGCTCCTACGTCTGTCTGAGTTCCCCTTGTTCTACTTGCAGCTCCGCTGTGTTAGCCGGGCTGTGCTTGAAATGGCCCACAGTTTTGCGACACTTGGCCAACGCACCGACAAATCCGCTGTCAGAGAGACTCACAGTGATGCTTCTCTGTAAGATGTTAGCAATATAGGGCATGTGCTCGTACGTTATAATACGAGCCGCAGCAGTCATATTGCACGCAATGTCAGTCCCTATGGTTGTAACTTTCATAGGGCATGTGCTCGTACGTTATAATACGAGCCGCAGCAGTCATATTGCACGCAATGTCAGTCCCTATGGTTGTAACTTTCCCTTCAATGTCCCACTTGCGTGCAACAGTTTCAAACTGTTTTGCACACGCCTCCGCAAAGTGATGTTGTTCTCCAGTGGTCTCCTGTCAGGGCGACATAATCCGCTTGAGCTAAAGCCTCCTTTTTTTTCTCCTTTTCAGTGTAATAGTGCCTGGATTCTAGTCACTATTGTGCCTCTTGATGGTGGCTTGTAGGATGTGTTGAGGGACAGAACTTTCAAAACATCGGCGAAGCCCTTGTCTTCAACGATGCTAATCGGTCTACAGTCCTTTGCAACCCATTTGGAAATTGTGTTGGTTAATTTATCTGAGGTGGACTTGCTTACTGGCCTGCGTTCATTCAGGGTGGTCTGACAAGCCAGGTGTTGCACTGGAAGCCCCGACAAACGCATGCTTAAGGTCATTACACACCGGCGATTATGCGGAATAAATAAAAGACGCTTTTTCGCTCCGCTAAATTGATGTGGAAGCTTGCATTGACTTGATAATTCGCCCCCGGTGTGTTTAGCGTTGAGATGGCAAGTGAAAGTACCATCTCAACGCTAAAGGTCCTTACACACTGGAGGCGATTTTTTCATACGAATAATACAATTTTTCAGGGTTCTAAATAGGGGGATCCTCTAGGATTATTAAATTGTTTTGTCTTTTCCTTCCTTTATTTTGATAGAATACAGTAGACTGACAGGAAACGAGAGATGACACGCAACAAAGGTCGACACGCTGTCAGGTTAGGTGCCCGGACCACTACGCAAGCCACCCGGGCCATCCTTTTAACGATCCCGGTTCCTTAACGGTTCTCTTTAACCATTCCTATTGAGGGTTCTAAATGAACCCTTACAGGTCTGTAACTCTGAGAGTGTACAAATGGACCATTGCGGGTCCATTTGGTTCCATTTGTACACTCGAGGGATTTCTTCTATAAAGGTTAGAGGCATTTGGGGGTAAAAGTTGGAAACTTGACTATTTTATATAATTCAAGGTGCTGAAGCTGAGAAAAATGTTTCCCAAGCAAAATGTTTAGTTTTTAACCTTCCAATTTGCATAACAAAATGGCTGCCAATTTTGAACTATTTCTTCAATAACTCGATAACAAGGCCAGCAAAACTGACAAATAAAGTGTCTTTATCTATGTTCTGAGGGTCAGACAATGTGTGTATAAAGGTATTTTGTAATGTAATTAGTGGTAAGTCTACTCCAAAATATGCAAATTAGAGGCCGCCATTACAGAAAACGGTTTAGTACTCAAAGCGGTCCATACGCATCCACCTTATGTTATTTTATTTTCTACTTTTCTGTAGTTTTGGCATCCTTAGGACATCTAAAACACAGATTTAGATGATCCCATGTAAAATCCTGGGTATATATTTGGCCCTTGGTGACCCAAAATACATTGTTAATGCCTCCAGGAGCGGCTGCTTCGCCGGTAGTTTTTTCAACACCCGCGCAACATACTTCAGAAGGGGGAAACCGAAAGGCTTCCCACTGTGGCTCTCAGATGTAAACACTCATTATTAAAGAATATGCCGATCAAGAGCTTTATAAGACGGATCCAGCTCCCAGGGTCTGCTGATGAAGCGTAGTGTTGTTTCACACGGTGGTTTTCGCCTACCAAGCTGTCCCTGAAGGCTCTCTCTCTGAAAGGCCAGCCATTGCTGCTCAGTCAGGGGGTTCGTCAGCTCGGAAAACTCCGTGGATGCTAGCTCCTCACCCGACGGGGGGTCCGGCGTTGGGTCGTGGGGTAGGATCTGTAGTTGGTAAACTCTCCCACTTTGGAGTGCTTGTTTGTAAGCAACTCTGATTGCCGAAACCAGGCACATTGTCCAATCATCCTGCACATCACTACATTAACAACGGTAGTTACGACGGGTGTGTTTAACCTACTCACACGCACACACACACACACACACACACACTCTCTCTCTCTCTCTCTCTCTCTCTCTCTCTCTCTCACAGTCACACACACACACACACACACACACACACACACACACACACACACACACACACACACACACACACACACACACACACACACACACACACACACACACACACACACACACACACACACACTATTGATCATGATCATTGATTCAGCTGTAAACGTCTATCAGTCTATGGAATGGTTTTCTGACGACACCTGCTGGTTTTATTGAGCAACTGCAGCCTAAAAAGAGTCTCAGTCTCAGACTCAGACTGAAACAGTTATCTATCTTTCATCTTCAGTTCAGAATGTTTGAAAGTTATCATTCATGTAGAATACAACAGCTTGTAGATCTGCAAATTTCAAATATATAACTGCCCAAGATACAGGATATTTCACCAGTTCTCCAACTGAAATACCTTACAATTAAAACCATAATGAATTAAAACATACCTGTATACAACAATTAAAATCATAATGGATTAAAAAAGATTCAAACTTAACTTCACATTGTAGCCCATGTATAAAATAAAAGTAAAAATTAGCCCATGTAATCTTATACATGATGTATATAAATTAAATGTAATCTTATACATGATGTATATAAAGTTAAATGTAATCTTATACATGATGTATATAAAGTTAAATGTAATCTTATATACATGATGTATATAAAGTTAAATGTAATCTTAAATACATGATGTATATAAAGTTAAATGTAATCATGTTAATATAAAGTTAAATGTGTACCAAATGGACCCTTACAGGTCTGTGACTATGCATGCACCTTGTGGTACTTTAGCACCTAAAAGGCATTAAAAACAAAACTGCAGACCTCTCAAAACAAACTGGTCAGGATACTACTAGACCTCACACCTAGAACTCACCTAACCCCTGCTCATGATGCTAGAGTGATACTAGGCCTCACACCTACTGTAGAACTCACCTAACCCCTGCTCATGATGCTAGGGTGATACTAGGCCTCACACCTAGCACTCACCTAACCCCTGCGCATGATGCTAGATTGGGATGGCTCAGGGTAGAGGACCGAGAGTAAAGACAGGTACATGGATACCCATGTACCTGTCAAACTACTTCAATAGTTTAAAAGACACACAGGCACAACACCAGAAGGAGCTCCACTGATCTCACTGAACCCAGTTTCTGCACAAAAATGGGGTCAAATTCGTTCTAATGCTATGTCACCAGAATGTGGAATGCTCTACCAACATACTGTATATATACTGTATATACATATACATATATAACAGAATGCTCTACCAACATACTGTATATATATATATATATATATATATATATATATATATACACACACACACACACACTGTAGCCATACATATATAACAGAATGCTCTACCAACAGTCATAACAAAGTGTGACTCCTTACCCTCCAAAACCGCTCTAGTGTATGGAACCAAATGGACCCTTACAGGTCTGTAACTCTAAGAGGGTACAAATGGAACCAAATGGACCCTTACAGGACTGTAACTCTGAGAGTGTACACATGGAACCAAATGGACCCTTACAGGTCTGTAACTCTGAGAGTGTACAAATGGAACCAAATGGATCCTTACAGGTCTGTAACTCTGAGTGTACAAATGGAACCTTACAGGCCTGTAACTCATACTCTCTCAGAGTTAAATGAACACTGGGGATTTTACAGTGTAGATTGGGGATCCTTAAAATAAAAAGAAAGGAACTCATTGTAGGCTGCAGTTGCTCAATACAACCAGCAGGTGTCTTCAGAAAACATTTCATAGACTGATAAGACTAAAGTCCTGTTCTGTTCATAACAAAGGCACAATGCATTACATTACAAACTAAATGTAAAAAAACACAAATACCAAAACACTGGTTGCAAATGTAAATGTGGGAATGTAAATGCAAATGTGGGAACATTTGCACCTGTGCATCAGGAGTTGGACTCATGCTCACCCTTAGGCCTCGGCCACACGATAATGACAGTATGATAAGGTTGGCAAGGAATATCACTTCAAACACTAGCCATGCTTTGTATGGAGAATATAGGTTGCTGCCTTCAGGAAGGAGATACAGTGTTCCTACATACAATAAGGTCAAACTGAAGAGGTCCTTTGTCCATCAGACGACATTGAGGCTTAATCAGGAGTTATAGGCCAGGGGTAGGCTGAGAGGTGGACATTGCTCTTGTCTTTGTATGTCTTTATGTATGTATTTTGTTTTCTTGTGTCATGTCAAATGTGTGTACTGTTTATTGTTGCATACATGGCTGCTGGGTCGCAAGACAAATTTCAGTGTGAACTGACAATAAAGCATTATTGTATTGTATTATCGTATCGGGACATTTTATTTTAAGCAGAGTAGGCCTATTTCAAATATTATGTCTACTGTTACTAAAATGGTATTATTTATTTATAATTATTCCTGAATATACTGAGGTATCCATGCTTCTGCCACAGGCCTGATTACTTTGTTGTATGATGACGTCGTTTGCCAAAGAATTGATGATCTACAAGCTCACAAGGCTTTGCATTATGCATTGTGAGCGTGTAGCTCGGTTATTTTCGGCGTGCAGGAGCATGATGACTTAACCAACAGTCATAGCAATACTGGATTACACAACCCTGATTATTCTATGTGGAGCCCTGTCAGATAAGTGTATAAAATGCTCCATGACTATTTTAGTGTTGTTCTACTTTCGTCTGGCCTTATGCCTTTTTCATGCCTTGTTTTAGTTATCATTACAATGTTGATGAATGCTTTGAAAAGCACCATACAAACTATACAAATAAAGTATTATTTTTAAATATACGTTTGCTTTATTTACATTACAGTATGTACTTGAAACTGAAGGCAGAGGGAGGGACAGACTTTTCACACTGGTATGGAAATTAAACCATTCTGTGTTGCAAGTAAGCAGTCAACAGGATCTGTTGAGCTACCGGAGTGTCCCAAAAGCTCATTCACTTTTATGAATAAATTACCTGAAGAAAAAAAAGAAATGAAAGGGAAAAAAACATTTTAAGACAAAGATATAAGTACATGGGATCGATGAGTCATTCAAAGGAACTATACATCACAGACACACATACAAAGACTTCACTTTATTTGCAATTTAAAATTGGGTACAAGATAGAAGTAAATAATTCAACCTGCCTGAATATTGTTGTATATGACCCGGATAATTTGATTCAAGACAAAATGATTTAATGACAAAACATTAAGACAGTTAAGGGGTATATTTGAACAGAATATCAAAATAAACATGGATGCTTAAGGTATTGACAATGAGGATTTGACACAACATAACATAAAAAGTCAAAATTTTCCCAACTGGAGCTACTAATAGCTCTCTAAATACATCACAAAGCTTTAGTTTCCAGAGATGTCAAGAGGGTTTCTTGATTTTGTTTTAAATGTGTAGATCAATACCGGATGATACATAAAAGATACCCATCTTTAATACACACACCGAGTTGGGAAACAAATGCCATCACTGTTCAGATTTTACAATGCACTCCCGTATGCCTTTTTTTTATACTTTGTTCGGAGACCGTGTCACACACACTTAATAGCTAAACTACAAGCTCCCAAGAGCTTGTAGATTAGCTATTTTCCGTGCGGGACACGAGCGTGCAACTAAGTATAGATAGTGGGGCGGCGTGGCACGATATATCAGCCTAATCGTTCCCTTTTGTGATTAAAGCGCCAAATTTGGCAGAAGTGTTGATTGATATATTGGGAACAAAACTGGATATTGGGCCATCACGAATTCTCACGCTGGTGGGTGTGGCAGCCATTTTTCAAAATGGCCACCAGCGGTTGATCAAATCTTTCTAGTTTTTGTCCTACTAGGCCGAAATGTTGCTCAAGTATGTGAGTATGAAGGTGTGTGGGTGTGTTCATGTTAATTGCCTAAAAGGGGGCGTTGCAATGGGAGTGGCCTAGATAACAGCAACATTTGGGAGAATTGTTCAAATGGTTATACAAGCGGGACATTTGGTACAAATCATCTTTGGAGATCACGCTTCGATTTAGGAAACCAGGCCACTCATAAATCAAAGATGGCAGCCATTTTTTTTCAAGATGGCCACCAAAAGACTGTATTTTAATTTCTGCATATTTTTACCTATTATTTGAGGTCAATTACCAAATCACCTATTAGCACGACAGGAGTTACCATTTACAGTGACGGTGCCAGCATATGAGTAGCACATAGACTGTAAAAATGTATGGACAAAGTGACGCCATTGGTTTCTACAGACCGTAAATGAAGCCGATTTTATAACGCATATCATGGTGATTGAAAGAAGACTTGAAACTAGCGACAAAACCCCACCCACTTGAATGGAGAAAAAATCTTTCTGACATCAGCAGGGGTAAAACAGCGAACCTACTGGCCATTCATATGAACTTTTACTTCCTATTTAGACTCTATTTCAAAGCAGGAAGCTGGGCCCTTGGAGCCTGCAAGCATGGCCATACTCAAGCATGGCTTGAGTATGGCTTGAGTACTAGGAGCTGGTGTTAGGTGTGAAGATGAAGAATAAGAACAATGCTGTGTGGAGCTCAGGGAGGAGATAAGAAAGGCAGCCAGAGAGAAAGTAGGGAGGAGTACAAAGAGATGAGGGGTAAGGCAGAGAGAAAGGTGGTGAGGGTTAAGGAAAAGAGTATGAGTAGTTGTATGAAAGGTTGGACACCAAGGAGGGAGGACCTGCACATTTTTGGCTAGACAGAGGCACTGAGATGGGTCGGATGAGCAACAGGTTAAGGTGATAAAGGAGGGATGGAAATGTTCTAGCAACCAAAGACAGTGTGTTGAGAAGACGGAAGGATCACTTTGAGGAAACAGATGGAGGAAAGTGTCAGGAGTTTTATTTTAACAGGAGTATACCAGTGAGAGGGAAGATGTATAAGACGGGAGGGGTACCAGCCATGATGCTGTACGGCTTGGAAACGGTGGCACTGACGAAAAGACAGGAGGTGGAGGTGGCAGAATTGAGGATGCTACGATTCTCATTAGGAGTGACTTACAAATAAATGGTAACTCCTGTTTGAAAATGTTCAAAAACATACTATGGGAGTGCTATTTGGTGATCTGGTGATTGACTTCAAATGATTAAAGGCAAAGATATGCAAAAATGCAAAAACAAATTTTGGCGGCCATCTTGAAAAAAGGCTGCCATCTTTGATTTAAGAGTGGCCTGGTTTCCTAAATCGAAGCGTGATCTCCAAAGATGATTTGTACCAAATTTCCCGCTTGTATCACCATTTGAACAATTCTCCCAAAATATTGCTGTTATCTAGGCCACTCCCATTGCAACGCCCCCTTTTAGACAATTAGCATGAACACACCCACACGTCTTCATACTCACATACTTGAGCAACATTTCGGCCTAGTAGGACAAAAATTAGGAAGATTTGATCAACCGCTGGTGGCCATTTTGAAAAATGGCTGCCACGCCCACCAGGGTGAGAATTTGCGATGGCCCAATACCCAGATTTGTTCCCAATGTATCAATGAACACCTCTACCAAATTTGGCGCTTTAATCACAAAAGGGAACGATTGTCGTGCTACGCCGCCCCACTAAGATGAGGCTTTAGCTCTCTAGATGTTTTGTGCAATGACAGAGCACAGACTAATGGGGGTGCTCAAGCTTTGCTTTTCTTGCATTTCATGCAGGCTGGTTGTAGATGTAAACCCTGCAAATCGTCACTCATGACAAAAGGCCATCATTAAAAGTTTAAAAGTGGTTATGACTGTTTCTAAACTGTAGTCATTTTCAGTACACTTTTCCTTGCTTCAATTTGTAGATTGACATGTCAAATATCAGGAAATTATACGTGTATCAAGAACGAGTTATATTTGGGGTGTTTAATAATACCGTAGAGAGTTGGACAAAACTAAAACAAAAATTAATTTACAAATCAAATTTTAAAAACCCGAGAAATGGGTTTTGGAAATGGGCACCCACAACATCTGCATGCAAACACACCTCACATATCTGCTAAATCCAGGAAAATAATACCAGTTGTCTCCGGTTTGTTCTCGTGTGGTCTGTGATAAACCAAGAGACTGATTTTCCCTGTGTCATGTAATGTTGCCCAGATGGGACTGAGAGATCTGTATTCATAACAATATTAAAGTATAAATAAGACAGACGCTGAGGGAGCGGTTCGGCTCAGGACTCCCGTGATTGGCTGCGAGAGTCTAAGTGGGCACAGTGATACTGCGGGCTAGTAGTGTCAGCAGAGCTAGTTCCACAATGCCATGGGCTTGTTCCAGCGCCTCTGCAGCCTCCCTGGCAGAAAACCCTGCTGCCTGGATCCTCTGGATGTGCTCCGCTGGAAACGGTTCTGTAAAGGGACGTGGAGCAGAGGATGGAGGGGCCAGAGATGTGGACTGGGGAGCCTGAGCGAGAGAAGGAACAGAGGGGGCCGAGGTGGTAGAGCCCTCCACAGATGAGCCTACAGCCACAAACAGGGGGCTCTGATGAGTGTGCTCGGGTTCGTCTGGGCTGTCGCCGCCAGAGGCACTACCATCTGCCACCCCTCTCCCCTGCTGGCCCTGCTGCCCCTCAGGGGGTTCCCTGAACTCCAGGTCCCCCGTCTGATCAGAGGGACCCACTGGCTCAGGCCCAGAAATAGTGGCCGCAGTGGCATCACTGACATCATCTTGCCCACCTCTGTCTGGCCTACTTTCCCGGGAGCCGTCTGGGCTCTGCAGTGGTCCGTGCCCCTCCGCAGTCTCTGTCGCATCTCTGCCCGGGTGTTCATCCTGACCAGAGGGGCCAGGCGCAACACACACAGACGGTCCCTCATCAGATACAGCAGCAAGATTGGCTTTGGCATCACTTAGTTCTGCACTGGCTGTAATGGCAGTAGAGGGGGTAGGCTGGGTGTTTTCAGGGGTCGGGATGGGGGACTCGGGGATGGGGTTGCCGTCATCCAGTCCGTCTGCATCCTGTCTGAACGGGTGCGAGGGGGAGCATGAGGCACTGCGTTCCTGGGACTGACCATGGCTGTTGGATACCAGCAGCTGGTGAAGCTCCATTAGAGCTGCTGCCAGAGAGGGGATATTTTCAGAGCTGGGGCAGCGCTCCCCCTCAGGCTGGTCCCTCTCAGATGGCACGGAGGCAGTGTCAGCGCAGCACAGATCAGGAGTCACATCCTTCTGTGGTGGAGAGTCAGCTGGACAAGAGCCCAGGTCGAGGGACAGGGGAACGGGTAAGGGTCGATGTTCATGCATTTCTTCTCCTTCGTGGTTCTGCTGACCAGTAGCACGTAGGCAGGGTTGTGTGGCCTCAGCAGCTGTGCCCGATCCGTCCGCCGCCGCCTCCTCCTCCATGGGTTGAACTGGAGATAACTCCTCTGGATTGGTGAATTTAGAGTAATTTGCTGCCTCGCCTGATTCAGCGTCCATCTCCGTGACTGTGGATGGTAGCTCGCACTTCGGATCGCCAAAGGCAAGAGAGCAATTCGCAGGCGTTTCTGCAGGCAGGG
Source organism: Gymnoscopelus microlampas (assembly GCF_963454915.1). NCBI lineage: Eukaryota > Metazoa > Chordata > Actinopteri > Myctophiformes > Myctophidae > Gymnoscopelus > Gymnoscopelus microlampas. Next base: position 8,034,108 of record NC_139944.1, read on the forward strand.
TGTCTTTCTCCATGTGCTGAACTGGGGAGAGTTCCTCTAGGTTGGTGCGCATCGAGCCGCTTTCCATACTGTCACATTCAGCGTCCATCTCTGTGGCTGTACATGGCACCTCACTCTCTGAATTTCCAAAGGCTAGAGTGCAACTCACAGGCTTGTCCAGCGGAGGGATGTCTCTCTCCATAGGCTGAACAGGGGAAAGTTCCGCTTGACTGGGAAGCATGGAGCTCTTCACCAGACTGATGCATTCAGTATCCATCTCTGTGGTTGTAGATAGCACCTCATTCTCTGGATCTCCAAAGCCTGGACTGCCACTCACTGCCTTGCCTTGAGGAGAGGTGGATTTAGGCAGGTCGTCTGTCGGGGGATTAGTTATAGGGCTGGAGTGCGAGTTGGTCGGGGCCGGGAGGGTGTGAGGGTTAACTTGATTGCTTGTAGAAATGGACTCTTCTTCTTGGGGTGAAGGCCCTGGAATCCCCTGAAAGCCAGGCTGACTCTGGTACTGCCCTGGTGTTGGGGCATGCATTGCGGCCGGGGCAGACTGCGAGCGGTCCAGGGTTAGACTTTGGGGATGGCCACACGAAGGGGGTTGGGAGGAGGAGAAGGAGGTGGATGAGGCCATTTGGTCTAAGGGTTCGGGCACTGGGAATGGTGGGGATTTCTGTGAGGTAGTTTGTCCATCTGCAGTGTCTAACGTGAGAGAAAATGCATTTGAGAATTAAACAGGTTGAAGATATCAAAAATCAGGACCACGCTCTTTCTAAACATGCATTTGATTGTCCATGCCAGCCTCTGAAATGAAATGATGGCAAATTATATGGAGACGCTGATCAAATAATTAGTATATACTCTCCATTATGTCAAATGCTAAAATATTTTTGTTGCTTCACAAATTTAGAATCCAAATTTTCTCCATAATAAAAAAAAAAGGAAAGAAAAACTGAATGAAAGCAAAAACGAAAGAAATCAATTGAGAATGAGCAACAAAATGTGTAACAAAAAAAATAAAATAAACAGCAATGGACTTATAATTCTTCCTGTAGATTTGCAGTACCTGGTTGGCAGGGCCCTCTCCAGCCTTCTCTTCCAAATGCATCAGTGCTGTCCTGCTCAGAATTAGGGCACACCACACACATCATGCAAAGGGACGCAGAGAGTTAGCACTCACACACAGCACAACGCATGCGCTAAACTGTCCACCCTTTCACCAGTGGTGAAAGGTGTCAGCCAAGAGAACAGCTACACTATGACCTGAAGGAATGGTCACTGTGATCACACATTCTGTCATCTAACCTCAGGTCACTATGTTTGGTTTAGAAAGGCTTGTGCCAATTATAATCAATACGTTATAATGCTAGTGTGTATAATTTGTTAAAATTACAATCATTTTACTAGAATATATGGCTGTGGGCAATATATTGATTGATTGAATATTGTATTAGAGAGAAATGCAAAACAGCACGAGTAAAGTCTAACACTTGGTCTAAAAGGATAACACCAAAAAAGTCCTTGCGGTCTTGTCTGCATTGGGGTCCTATCAATATTATATTGATATTGTGTTAAGAGACTAGATATCTTCTGGGATTTAGGTTATCGTAATATGGCATAAAAGTTGTCTTTGACTGGTGGTGAAAAGCTCAGTATGAGCTTGTAGATCTGTTAGCCCTGCCCTATGCTATTGTCACTATCACTTTACTTGTAGAGGGGATAGTTTTGTTCTTTTGTTTGTTTTTCATTTGAATAATGCCCACTTGGTACCCATTGTACACTCGTCCACCCTGGATGGGGTCCGGTCAACTCTTCCCAAGGTTTCTACCCTTTCTTTTCCCATCAAGGGTTAGGGTTTTTTGTTGAATTTTTACTCGCCCGATTGAGGGTCTAAAGCTGTGTTCACACTATCGCATTAAGGCAAGGCAGCAACAAACAGACACCCAACCATTGTCACAGCGTGACAGGCATGACGTACTACAAATCAAGGTTGGCCTGAATTAAACTTTCTTTCAACTTTTTTCAGCGTTCCGATGATGTAGTGAAGCGTCAATCAATGTTTTTGTTTCACAGTTTTCACTCCCCTTCCTTTTCGTCACAATTCCTGCTCTGTTCCGTAAAAAAGAACACAAACTCATTCTTGCCCTTTTGCTATTTTAGCCCTACCCTTTGGCCTTTCCATTTCCACAGTTGAGCAACACTTCAAAGGCAATGTAGCTGGCCATGCTTGGTTGTTTTGCAGCTTTTGTCAGCGATAGTGTGACTGTGAACACAGCAAGGGCAGGGGTATCATTTTGTTTCCTTTGTTAAATGTGGGCCTGTATAAAACGCTGACTTCACATGACAGCGGTGAGATAAGTGAAAATGAAGTGTTATATTAATCCAAGTATACCCCAAAAAGCTAAGTTTTGGCTGACAACATATTTATCTTCTATATCCTCTTAAACCCTATATACTTCAAAGACCGGGCTCCCACAGGGCTCTGTACTTGGATCCCATCCGTTTTCCCTCTACACCAAATTTCTTTGCCGAAATAGCAAGACATACAAAGCTCATAGATCTGCCATTTTTGTCTGCCTATTTTTGCAGAATATTTGCCCATGACAAACCTTGAATAGGGACGCAAGGGATTTGTCTGGCAGTTAGGTGTCATGCGACTATAAAACGTATACAATTTGCTGAGGTGATGACACAAAGTGATCATGTGACTGAAAATCCAAGATGACTGCAGGAATACAGATCGAGAGTAAGAAGCATAAAATGGCACATGCAAAAAATGTCACTTCTTGCTGATATATATTTTTTTCAGCTGAGAAAAACGTCAGCTGAAAATAATAAAAAGAGGCTAATGTGCAGATCCGAGGAAACCACCACAGACGTGCACGGTGTGTACTGTCACACACACACACCCGCCTTACCGCTTTCCTGTATAGACCTCTGAAGTGCCTCTGCCAGTTCCCTGTCAGCCATCTCCTCTGGACGAGCGTCCTCACGCCCCTCGGACCCGTACGCCAGCCGGGCGCAGTCCGGCAGCTCCGCTTCAGGTAGGAAACGAGTTTCGGTGCCCGTTGTGCCAATCAGCAGCACAGACTTCTTCAGGTCGATGGCACACTAAGGGAAGAAGGAAGGATTTGCGTAAATCTGTTAAATTCAAAGTGATTTATTTTGCAGTACAGTGTTGAATGGAGACCCCAATACATTTACAATCTTTCCGACGTATGACGCAATTGTGTCACATTCTTCGATGGGATGATGATAGTCTCTCAGGCCAAACAATTATTCCACGATCAACTGTTCCATGATCTTTGAATGCTAGTGTGTCTGTAACTACACCTCCTGAGAGCCACGAACGGACGCTGTCATTTCTGTTCACGAACATAATATTTAGCCAACGAGAACAAATAGCTACATCAGAGTCCTTATTTGACTACACCTCTAATGACCCTGATATCCCCAGGGACTTACTCGCTCTTTCCAAACCAAGATTGAGACTACACCTGCATGCAGTCACCAGAGCCTTATTTCCAAAGGACTGAGGTGGCAGAAGGAACCCTCACCGGGCCAACGCACAGAGGACTTCTGTGGCCGTTGGTGTGCCATACTAAATAAGTGTTCTTTTGATTTAATGACTCTGATAGTAGAACAACTGAAAAACAATTGTCAACTATTGTAGATAAGCGCACTGCTTTGGAGAGTTCTGTGAATGATTTAAACAGATCATTCACTCCACTGAGGAGATTCTGAATAAGCCACAGGCTAAACTAAAGGAGAGACAAATCTGAAAGTCTGAAATGGGGGCGGGGGGAGGGGGGGCTGTAAAACTCGAGTCACTTCCTGACTTGCCTACATAATTGAAATACGAGTCAAATAGGACCCTGGCCAGACTGAGTAGCAAAGTAAGAAAATTAAATTCGCCGAATGTAGCAAATCAGCCACAAAGAGGTCATATGATCACCATAGTGGAGTCCCTAGACCCAACTCCCTCTTGATTGCATTTTAGTTACTTTTGATGTTGAATCTTTATACACTTCCGCATGATGGAGGCATTCAAGCCTTCGAAAATGTTTTACAGTTGTGCAATACAAACTCAAGTCTGTCTAACCATTGTATCACAACACTGGGAGAACTGGTACTAAGTCATAATTACTCCAGGATGCTTTTTTTGTGCAATGCAAGGGTGTGGCTATGGGCTCCAATATGTCGTGCAACTTTGCAAGCCTATATGTTGGCTTTTTTGAGAAAACATCCAAACCTTTCTTTTACAATTTATTGGCTTACAAACGATACGTTGATATTTTCGGCCTTTTCAAGGGTGAAAAATATATATGTAGGTAAAACCACACGTGCCCTCAAAGCAGAAGCATCTGAAAATTGTGTGACTCAACAGTCTGTCTCGAGAGACTAGTACGATGAGGAAGGCTCATACCTGATGTCTCTTCAGCATGTCTAGTCCAAGCAGCATGTCCATTGGCTGGTCCTCCAGGATGGAGAAAGAACAAGGCAGGAAGTCTCCCTCTATCTGAACCTGAGCTAGAGGAGAGAAGCATGACGCGCCTCAATTCAAGCTACAGCTAAATATCATGCAGAAACATGAAATAAATGTCAAGTCATTTTTCTTTTCTTTTCCTCTCTTGGAAACATGTTTTAACTTGTGGCCGCAGGAACAATGTTGCTTTAACCCATTAAGACCTGGAACTGTGTCATTTTTAGATTTGAGCTAAAAAGCATTATTTTACACTTTTGGCTATTCAAAAATAGCAGATATACAAGCTCATAGCGCGGCACCGAGTGCCGCGCTACGAGCTTGTAGATCTGCTATTTTTGAAAATTCGTGAAAATGTGTGCAAATCTTCTGAATATATATATTTTTAAAGCGAACATTTTTTACTCAAATCTTTGCTTCTGGGGGGTCCCTGGAACAAAATATTTTGATGGGGGTCCGCGGCCAAATACATATAATTTTGGGGGTCCTTGACATGAAAAAGATTGAGCACCACTGATATAGAAACATACGTTTTTCAGAAAACTGTAGAGATTTAGGAGACATGTAGAATCGGCTTCAGCTCTCAATGGGTTAAAGAGATACTTGAAAAACTCACCCAAATGAACTCTGCCGATGATCTTCTGGGTGCCCACGCCCTTGGCGATCCCCGCCCAGCGCCGGTCCACCAGACGCATGATGTTACAGCGCTCGGCACACGCCTGGCTCATAATCGTCATCTGGGCTCCTGGAATGGAAGGAGCCAGGGGGAAGCGGATGATAAATGTTAAACATGTTCAGAGTATATTCAAGACTACCAAGTAGGGTTCTTATGAGACCCAAATGGTATAACCTGGCTAGGAATAGCAAAATGCAAATGCACATCTATAAGAATTTCGGAAAGGTTCGATGGAGAAGGGGAAAAAAAGGCGATTACATTATGTAGAATACATACTATGGTACTAAAAACAAAATGCACTACATAAGAGATAAGTGAACTCATCATTTCTGGAGTCTTCTACTATTACTACTACTACAAAAAAGGGTGGATATCCAATATTTCACACATTAGACAGAACAGGCAAATAAAGGCAGGCATAAAAAAGATAAAATCATATCAATAAAGATCCGCTTTCTTCCATCGCTCAAAAGGTCTAGTAGAAATATCAAATGACCCATTAATGATTGTGCCAAAAGAAGTTAAATACTTATTTTATCAGTACATTGTCATTGTAATTTATGTACAGAGTAGGCCGACATTATTGACAGAATCAAATATCTGTCAAGATTCAAAAGCACAGAGCAGCACCCACAGTCACACACATTTTAGTACAAGCACTTTCACAATCAAGACGGTCATGCTTTTGCGCTTCCATTTTCAGCTCATTACCTGAGTCAACAAAAGCTTTCACAGGATGTCCGTTCACGACGCAGTTGATGTAAAGCATTACCACCTGTCCAAAGCTTTCTGGGGCCTCCTCCATTGCAATGGTCATATTTTCTTCCACGTTGTGCTGCCTAAAATACAAATGCAATTGTAAGCATCAAATTATCAACCGCTTTCAACATGACATTCCTATTTTGGGAAAGTATATAGGACATAAGCGGCTAAAATGCCAAGAAGACAAATCCAATCGTATTAATGTTTAAACGTTAACTTACTGTACATGCTTGATTGCCACTGCATATCAATGGCAAGCTGCCTTTCCAGCAATGTTTGGAGCACGACCGCAACAATGCGGTCGTGCTCCAAACATTGCTTGAGGAATACCAGCATTGTCCATCTCTCTGTTAATATACCATGCTAATCTCATACGTTCTTTGGAGTGGAAGGCTACCGTTTTGTGACAGTTTATAGAACTATTTGTAATATTTAAAGTAAGGCAACAGATAAGGGACAACTTCACATACAGTTCATAATATCTAACAATATCAGTTGCAAAAGAAAAAAATAATATAATATATAATAATACACACACACACATATGGATATGTTCTAAAATGAGAAAAGTTCATAACTGCTGAAAAAGCAGCTGTCTGGACATGAAAAATCACGAGTGTAGGAAATTGTTAGTTGTACATTGTGTATTTACTGCACTTGGTATAATAGTAGCCTACACAATACATTTTTGTAAATGTCTGGCATTAAAAAGCAGCTACGTATACATGCAATGTTCTGGAAGCCTCTCTACTGTTAATGTGAAAGTAAATGTATGCGGATGATAGGTATCCTTGTATTTGTCTATATGGAACTTGGACGACTTTAGCAGGGTGAACTTCTTCCACTCCTGACATCACAAATCAACATTATTTACTGGATGTTTCTTTTATGTTGGGGTCTGGGCAAACAGTATGTACAGTATTTATGGTTTTTGATAATACAAAATTAGAACATAGGTTTTCACATTGTTTGAATGTCCAGCATTTAACTACTTAAACCCTATACACTTTATTGACTGGGGTCCCCCAGGGGCTCTATCCTTAAGTTGGCCCATTCCTTTATTTTTCCCTCTACACCAAATCTCTTCACTGAAATAGCCGATCTACAAGCACACAATGCGTCATGTGGCTTGTAGATGAGCTATTTTCACTAACTATTCGCCTATTATGACCAGAATACTATTCTGAATAGGGACGCCAGGGTTCAAGTGGTTAAAATGATCTGATGCCCTGTCTTTAAAATGACTCTAGATTGTACCTGATGTCCTCTTCAATCTTTGCCTGGGCATCCAGATCAAATGGATCAGCAGTCAGTAGCCTGATCCTCTCTTGCTCCCTGCGGGACCGATCCTGTTGCTGCTCCAGCAGAACTTTGGTGAAGCGCTCTGTGGGAACATTGTTGGACGTACTCAGAAAGGACTAATTCGTGGGTTTAAAGCTCTGACCCCAGATCAAAACTGGGCAGCTCGAAATCAAAACCAGCAGTACAAACTCTGGGCCCTCAGGGGGCCAGAGCTTAGAACCTCTGATGTAATCCACTCATGCTTGTGAGGTGAATTATACTGAATTTCAAGTGGAAGAGATTTTCTTAGTGGCCAGACGTTCACCTGTTGGGCATGTGCCAAATATAGGGACATCAGGTTGAAAGTGGTTAATATCGGTTGCTGGTCTCAACGCTTGCACTACTTGCATCTCTACACAGGCCTTTTTTAACAGGCACTATATCCTCAGGATCTAGGACTATGTTACATAAAGGTATTTGCATTAGCATTTTCTTCCTACTCAGTACGGATATCTCATAGTATGTTACTCCAATGCACGGCTGGACTATCACACACACACACACACACACACACACACACACACACACGCAACTAACTGCATCTACACGAACTAACAAAACTGTGCAACGTAAACAAGTTAGTATAAAATATACACATAACGGAAGAATTTAGCAGTCTGGCATCTCATATATGGGACACATTGAGGACACTCTTTTTCACCTAGATCGCCACTTAGCAGGGCCTCAGCCAACGGTGGGTTGCGCTCCTTGAGGAGGGACAGCTCATGTGGATTGGCCAGTAGCATCTGCTGGAGTAAGGCCGGATCGTCCAGTCCCTGCGGAGATGAGCCCGAGCCGGAGCCGAGGCCGGAGCCGGTGCTGGGCCCAGGAACGGCACTGGGCCCGGGAGCGGAGGCACGAACAGCCATTGGCGTCGGTTGCTGTGGAGAGCGCTGCTGCTGTTGCTGTGGGGTGGTATTCTGCTGCCTCAGAGCAGCACGCTGATTGCTTGAGGACGAGCCTGGGACTGTGATGGAGCGAAAGTCAATGTGTGGCAGACCTGAGGAGCAAAGTGGAGGGACAAGTCAGCACGTTGCACATACACAACCTAAATATACAGTTCAAAGTAACATTACTGTTACTTTGTACAAAACGTGGCACTTCACGCTACGTAATCAGCTTGCCCAGCGCTGCCAGGGTTAATTGTTGCGCTGACAATACGTCACAAAGCTACGTGTATCGGCAGGATCACCACAACTTTCGGCATTTATCAATATATCCTGACGTTGGTTTCAGCCTACCGTACGCTGAGATCTCACGTCAGGTCGATAGCAGTTGTTGATTCCATTCTAGACCTGTGGAGCAGCATTGTCTGACTGTCCTACAGGCATCTGGACACATAATCCACTCCAAAATGTTTATCTACGCTAATAAATAATCCCTGTGACAATATAACATTTTATGAAGTAATTTAAACAAACTACTTTAACAGCCACTCAGATCTGGCTGCATTGAAAATAGCAGATCTACAAGCTCACAAGTATCGCATTGTGACGCGTTGTGAGCTTGTAGATCTGCTATTTTCGGGAGTTTAGACCTGCTGTTATGTTTTCATGGCCACCGGGAGATCAGACATTTAACCCACGGTCCAACACACACCAGGCTTCATCCATTAATGTTCTCTCCGGGCTATCTCTCATTAATGGGGTGCGGGACGGGACTCGGCCGTCCGACGTTCTCACTGGGAAATGGGAATAGCCTACATGACTGCTTTATTTTTGTGTAACTCGAACGCGCACTGCTCGGTATGGGTTAAATAAATGAATATACAACAAACATATTCCATCCATGGCGCTGTGATTGGTATCATAATATGTCATTCAAGTAGGCTACAAGCCTGCCTACCTGACAAAGATTGTACCGCTACGCTACGGATTACATGACAGACACAGTTGGGCGGGCGTGTGCGTGTGCGTGTGTGTGTGTGTGTGTGTGTGTGTGTGTGTGTGTGTGTGTGTGTATGTGTGTGTGTGAGAGAGAGAGTGCGAGAGAGAGTGCGCATGTGCGGGGGAAACTCTTTCTTATTGGCTTTTCATGTGTTTGGTCGTATTCTGATGTCGTAAAATCGGGGCGTTTTGAGAATATTTAAGGGCGTGTTATTTAAATGACGCTCGTTTTCAGACTTGAGATTTATCAAAGCTCCGACATAATGTACGCTAGGATTGGCTGTATTATATACTATGATAAATGTGACTTCGACGTTGGTGTACGGCCGAATATATGGAAAAATATAAGCCGTTTTTTATGCTCCATTGATAAATGAGGGCCAGTGAATCTAGCTTACTGTAAGTTGCTACAGACACTGGTCGGATTTAAAAAAAGAGAAAGGTTTGAGTACTTTGATGGGAAAGCGTTGCAATGGAGAAATCACATCCAATATAACACCTACTGGATGTGAATCACTCGTCACCTCGTACTGCCCGCTGCCTCTGTGATCTGGTCGATTTGAAGAATGAAACCAGCTTTTTGAGGTGAGAACATGGAGAATGCAGAGTAGGCCTAATGATAACTGGCATTAAAAATGCTTAAGGGTTAAGCATTTTTAATTGCTTAACCCTGTCTTCTACCCTGAGCCATCCCAGCTTGCATTTTGTCCTCGCCCGAGACCAGGAGTGCTGAGTCATCAGCGAACAGGAACAACTTGCAGTTACAGGCTGCATTCATGTCGTTAATGTATGGAAGGAACAGTAACGGCCCTAGTATGCTTCCTCCGTAAGGCATGGTCATACTATATGCGTGAGTCAGCAACTGTTGTCAGAGTACTTATAGGCCAGTCTATGACATCAGCACTATGATATCAGCCCTATGATGAGCAGTGTGTATAATCACGCTCACGCTATGACGTCAGCACTGTGTATCTGTCCGTTTGTATAATGTAATCTCCAGCATTGCTCCGGTTATTGCGCGGTAGTTCAAGGCCATATCAGAACACTATAACGTCAGGCATGTCCATATATGGGCATGATCTAGGCACACAAACAACATGTTAGACAACGAAGAAGTAATAACACCCTCTGACATAAATATAAATTTGTGTCTCTGTGTATCTGTCCTACCCATGGACTTCACACTTGGTGTGTGTATCGCCAAGGGCCAATGGGAGTGATGTGCCGAATTGGGAACTTGGTTGGATCAGCACTTGTCCAGAAATATCTAGAGGCGCTCGGGTGGCACACAGGTAAAAGTGCCTGCCCACCACCGGAGGCTGAGGGTTCGAATCTACTGCGGTGCATTCAATCGGAGGGAGATATTTGTCACTGTACGTAGGCTGGGGCGGCACCTGTCAGCCTGTTGGGCGGGAGGGGCAGGACGGAGGCTCTGCATCCTCCTGGTGGGGCTCCTCACTGGCAAGGGAGCCGGTAGGATACGACAGCAGTGACAACACAGACATGTCATGTGTGTGGGGAGGAATTAATTGGCATAACGACTGAATTGTGGGTAAAAAGAAAAAATAAGTAAATAATAAATATCTATGTCTGTCTGTGTCACTTGTATGTCCATATATGGAGAGACGACACAATGGGTACTCTGACAACGGGTATTATTGCATAGCCGGATGGGTCACGCGTTCCCAACCCTAGTACTTCTAAGCACACGTTTACCTGGGAAGGCTGGCTGGGTTGGTGGTGGTGGCCTTCTGTCTGCTTGTCTGAGAACCACAACATCTCCGTCCTTGACACCATAGTTCCCCAAGGCACGAGTAGGGTCTTTCAGGGCCTGCTCTATATACAAGATCTAAAGTGAATTCAAACGGACGTTAAAATAGTTAGCTGTAAATACAATGCTACGAGAGACATGTCAGACTTAGTTAATGCAAAACATGATCGAGAATGGACACAGCTCTAACATTTCATTAGCTGCTGGTATAATTATGGAAGGTTTGGAGTCACAGTGTATGTCTTTGAAACCCAAGTATAATCTTGTGCAGTGGTGTAACGTAACTAAGTACATTTACTCCACTACATCTCAGAGGCAAATATTGTACTTTTACTCCACTACAATTATTTGAAAACTTTAGTTACTAGTTACTTTGCAGATATAAACCATTATATTATAAAACATACATTAACCACTTCAGCCCTATTTTATACATAGGCTATTTTCAAACATGTTGGTACTTTTACTTTTGGTACTTTAAGTATATTTCGATGCCAATGCTTTTGTACTTTTGCTCAAGTGACATTTTGAACACAGGCCTTTTACTTGGAACAGAGTGTTTTTATATTGTGGTATTGCTACTTTTACATAAGTAAAATATCTGAGTACTTCTTCCACCACTGATCTTGTGTATACCATTACTGTATTGCAGAGGTCTTCAACGGGGGGTCCTCAGAGTTACTACAGAGGGTCCGCCAAATCTTTGTGATTTTTACATAAACCACTTCAACCAAGCATCCCTATTCTGAGGAGAACTTTAGTCAAAAATAGCAGATCTACAAGCGCACAACGCCTCGCGCTGCGAGGCGTTGTGCACTTGTAGATCTGCTATTTTCGGCAAAGTGGTTCGGTATAGGGGGGAAAAGAGTGAAAGTACAGAAAGCACAGAGTGAAAGGTCAGGTTTACTAAGTATTGTTTTTAGAGCATGGTTAAATGTCTGGAAATACACATTAACATGAATCCAACATGATAGCGCTGTGAAACAAGTCTATGAAGCAGAAGCTGCCTATGAAATCTATGAAAATAAAAAATACTTATACAATATATAATGGGGGGGTCCCTGCTTTCTCTCTCTCAGCCAAGGGGTCCTTGGCCTGAAAACGTTGAAGACCCCTGCTGTATTGCATGTGGTTGAACAGTCTTATCTCTTATGGACATGCCACACCAACATTTCGCTGCTTGTACCTGTATGAGTGAGTGACAAATGAAGCCCTTCTTGATTCTAATTATAGCCAGGGATATACTGTAGGTTGACCACACATAACCTCAGGCTATACTAATAGTCGTATAGTTGAAATATTGGCTGTTGACATGTCATCATTATCCAAATAATGTTGCAGTTTGGACTCTTTTAGCGTTGACATCAACCAGATAACGGCACCACTACCCAACCATTAATGTACAAACGTTTGGTGACAACAATAAATCAGCGAAGACCAGACTTGTTTGTATGAGATTTCGCAACACTTTAAAGCCCAGATTCATGCTAGCATGGGAGCTAGTTAGCATATGTGGCTAGCTCTGGTCCAGAGCGTCTAACGCTCCGCCAGGCAGCGCTGCTATTCTCATAGACCGAGAATTACACTACCGTGCGAGGTCTCAAACTTCAGTAAAAAATAAACAACTATTTCGCTTTGCACCGAAACAAAGGCTGTTGTGTGTTGTTAAAAGACTATTCTCCACGGTGGGAGACATCTCAGTACCCCACCTTCTCTGTATAATATTTTTTTTGGACAGAAAATACAATATGTCCGCCAGATGGAAATTATTTTATTTACTCCACTGCGCCCTCTACAGATCTGGTCAATATAGAATTACCATTGACCAGATCTGTAGGGGGCGCAGTGGAGCAAAAACAATAATTTCCATCTGGCGGACATATTTTATTTTCTGCCCAAAAAGTGTATTATATAGAGAAGGTGGGGTCCTGAGACGTTTCCCACGGTGGAGAATAGACTTTCAACAACACAAAACAGCCGTTGCTTCGGTGAGTGGCGAAATAGTGTTTTTTTTTTTAACCAAAGCGTTATTGAGTTCTCTCTAACGCTCCTGGCGGAGCGTTAGAGAGAACTCAACAACGCTTTGGACCATAGCAGAGCAGAACAGAACAGAACACGCTGTGTGTATTTTTTATTAGTGCTTTTTTTACCTGGATCTCCCCTGCTGGGATCCCTGATTCTAGTTCACAAAGTGCTACGAAGTCTCTGAGCTCCAGCTCTGGAGACACATCGAGGGAGAAGGTGCTTTCTGGCCGCTCCCTCGGCGCGCAGAACACAGTCACCAGCATCGCTGTCCAACCCGCTGTGCTTTTCCTCCTATGTTGTCGTATTAACACCTCGTTTTCGGCTTTTATCGTGTTTTTAGTGGCGAGAAAAACAACAACACATGAAAGGTGATGTACTATTATGACGCCTGGACACACTATAAAAGCTATTCAACGGCGTTCTTCTTTCTCTATCAACAACTTGCATCAACTGAACTGCCACCGCTAGTGTTGCCGTATTTTGGGGGTTTGTGTTTTCGACGTGTCGGGTTACAGGATTTGATGTCGTGAGAGGACACATCTTCTTCTTCGCATGGCCGACCGTGAATTGTTGTGCTCTACTGCCACCTGCCGGTCCATGGGTATAGGAAGGTAGATAATCTCTGCAGAGAAATTGATTGATTGATTGATTGATTGATTGATTGATTGAGTGATTGATTGATCGATTAAATACTTTATTACGATACGATAATACGATAATACTTTATTGTCAGTTCACACTGAAATTTGTCTTGCTACCCCGCAGCCATATTAACAGTTTGCAAAAAAAGCACAGAAGTGCAGTTTCATACCAAAGGATGCTAAAAGGATTAAACCCAAGAAAGCACCATGGCTTGTTGTTTCCATTTGGGTCCTGTGCTGTGTATTCAATTCATCAAAACATGTAAAGACAAACAATAATACACAAAAGAAAATATGCAAAAAACATCATATAAACGAGTAGTAATCAAAAAAGAAAATATGTACAGTAAACAGTTGGGGGTGGGGGGCATTTCTGGTGATATGCTTGGACTTTTACAAGGGCCAGTTACAAATTGCAGCCACCCATAATAGTCTAGATGGAAAGTGGGGTTCACGTCCATAGGATGATTTTTTTATTTTTTATCTCCACCTGGTTTTTCTGCATCCTTGAAGTGTGTATTTTAAGATTCTGCCAACTAGGTACTGTAACAGGCTGAAATGATGTCTCATGGGGTTCATTTTTAGCCCTTTATTACAAATATCCTGAACCCAAACCCGACAATGGAAGAAATAGAAATGAGCATAACTTTTGAAGGAAACAGCCAGAGACAAATACAAACAAATTCCCGTACAATTTGGACCCAAGGAATTCATAAAAGTGGTTAATAAAGATTCAAGCCCATCTTGACTCTATTAGGCTACAGGACAAAAATAGCAACAAAAAAAAAAAACGAACCCGAAAATGTTCACATATATATATCTGTTTTTACTAAATACGTTTTCTTAACCCTTGAAATGTGGATTATAAGATTCTGCCACAGGTACCACACTGAAATAATGTCTCAAAGGGTTCATTTTTAACCCTATGTTACACATACCCAAACCCAAAAAGGGAAACATAGTTCATTAAAATTGGTATTATTAAAATTCAAGCATATCCTGACAAAAATATATTAAAAAACTGAACCAACAATTTTCAGATTACATCTACATTAATCTTTTTACTAAATACTTGTTGTTGATTGTTTTCTTGCAGATTATCTTCTCATAATCCTTGGAGTGTGTATTTAAAGATGCTGCCTGAAATAAAGGTATGTGTGTGTGTGTGTGTGTGTGTGTGTGTGTGTGTGTGTGTGTGTGTGTGTGTGTGTGTGTGTGTGTGTGTGTGTGTGTGTGTGTGTGTGTGTGTGTGTGTGTGCGTGCGTGCGTGCGTGCGTGCGTGCGTGCGTGCGTGCGTGCGTGCGTGCGTGCGTGCGTGCGTGCGTCCCTGCATTCCCTGTAGGCTATGAATGCTTTTGTGGCCCCTGGAATCTCCAAGAGAGAATTTTCAACTATCAGGCTCCTCCTATCTCCTGTGGAACCATCTTTGAGGTTTGGTCCAGGATGCAGACAGCCTAAGTTTAAGAGCAGGCTAGCTTCAAATTTACTTCATTTGGAGAACAACAGCACCATCATCATCCATAGTCTCTAATGTCACCATAACCAGTGCAGTGCCACGTTTGATTACCTCATTAACAAATGACATGACCTGCCTGGTGAGACATGTTCAACAACTCTTTTGAACGTGTAGTGTGGTGTCTACATATATCTACAAGCTCACAACGCGTCACGGTGCGGCGCTGAGCTTAAGTAGATCTGATTTGCTATTACAATTTCTGGAAAAGAAATGCATTGATATTGATGGGAAAATGTTTTACTTTTGAATACTTTTGAATTTGACTTGCAACTTTCACTTGTAGTAGTCGAGTAGCATAATATTTGACCAGGAGTACTTTGACTGAAGTACTGAGTCCAGTTCAGTACTTTGTCCACCGCTGATTAGATATTGATGATGATGATGATGATGATGATGATGATGATGATGATGATGATGATGATAAAACCCTGGTGCTAGCGTATAGGGCAGTGAAAGGAACAGCTCCTTCTTACCTCCGGGCTATGGTCGATGCCTACACCCCTGCCCGACCACTTCGGTCTGCCACCTCGGGGCGACTGATTGCCTCGTCACTCAAGGGACCTTCTGGTCGATCCACACGGTCACGACTTTTTTTCTGTTCTGGCCCCACAGTGGTGGAATGAACTTCCCACTGATGTCAGGACAGCAGAGGCCCTGCCCATCTTTCGCCGCAGGCTGAAAACCCACCTCTTCAGGAAACACTACCCTTCCTCTTTGCCTGGCCTACTTGTTGTTAACTAGTTGTACGAGCGCTTGTTTTATTGTTGTATTGTTTTATTGAATCTTGTTTAGTCGTTACAATGATTTGTTTTAGCTCCTGCTCATTTGATTTAGCTATTTTGTCTCATCTGTTTAAGGAAATAGGTAGCTGATATATTGGACTTTTACCTTAGCGCTATAGCCTACTCTTGGTTGCTTGTTTTTGCAGAAAATGCACTTCAGACTTCTGGTGATTAGTAGTTTTCGTTCCCTACCTATGTTGAATGCACTTATTGTAAGTGGCTTTGGATAAAAGCGTCTGCTAAATGACTGTAATGTAATGTAATGATGATGATGATGATGATGACGATGATGATGATGATGATGATGATGATCAGGATGTTGGTCATGATGATGATGATGATGAGGATGATGATGATGATCCATCATGACTAGGCCTATATTTCTGTAAAAACAACAGGCCAATAATTCTCTGAAAAAAGTCAGTCATTGATCAGTGTCAGTGATTGTGACTCTCTGACCTGATTTTTACAAACACACCCCTTTGAATCTTGACTCTTGATCAGAGGCTTTCAGTCTAATGTGTGGGTGGTTGACTTGACCTTTTTGTGGTTCCGATGCTTGTCAAGTAATATATATACACCTATATAATTAATCATTCTTTTGGGGTATTTTTTTTGTTCATTCTTATAGTTTTTAAGAGACGCTGTTGGAGAAATTAATGATGAATTGCATGAATCATCATTATAATACCGTGCATTCGCCGAACATTCTCTACATTAATCAGCACAGTAACTATACTGATGATGATTCATCCAATTCATCACTTATCATCCCCACTATTTTCAACAGAACATGAGCTGTTTGACTATCCAGTATCCCAATCATTTTTTGCAACTTAAATAAAACTAAGAAATATTTGTGCAACTCCCCTCAAAAGAAAACATGAAATGTTTTGCTCTTTCCATTGTCCATGCACCATATTTAAATGGTAAATTATTTGGACACACTTGCGGAAGAAGTGTACTTCAACCCAGAAGGACAGAAAACACATCCTTAGGAAAGAGAGGAGTTAGTCACTGTTCTTTTAATAGATCCATGGTTGTCACAAGGAGAGATTTATCTTGTCACTTTCCCCATAATACATCTAATATATTTGTCACATCGAAATCTATGTTTCCATGTTGCCAGAGGTGTTTTTTTTTAAAATAAGATACACTGTGATTATTTATCCTACCACGCACTCTAGGAAAGATCTCTAAAAGAGAGCCCATATATTCTATCTACGTCCAACTTTCTACACAGTAAATCCTCAGTGTTAATTTACAGTATCTATTTGTAACTCTTAGTGTGTACGAATGAACCAATCGGACACTCAGAGTTAAATTAGCAATCATTGTTTTACTGTGTAAGTTTGCACATGAAGTGCACTGTAGGCCTTTTTTTGAGATCTCAGAACAGTTTACTGTCAATGGCAGTTCCCAGATAGTTGTACTTTGCAACCTGTGTGTGCGTGCAAGCTAACATGGGTGTGTGTGTGTGTGTGTGTGTGTGTGTGTGTGTGTGTGTGTGTGTGTGTGTGTGTGTGTGTGTGTGTGTGTGTGTGTGTGTGTGTGTGTGTGTGTGTGTGTGTGTGTGTGTGTGTGTGTGCGCGCCAGCTGCTCTAAGGTGAAGAACAAGAAGAGATTCCTGTACACCACTCTGTAGAGTGTCTTATTGTAGAACGAGTCATCAGAAATCTTGATGGTAATTACATTTGCAGGAGTTATTGCTTCTGCAGTCATTTGTGAACCGAATGAATGAGGCCGCTGAACTGAAACTCCTTTGGGGACTTCACCCCTAATACACTGAACCCATCTTTGTTAACCCATTACGACCTGAGACCGTTTCTACAAATGCCTTCTATATCCTAACTCTTCTCTGAAAATAATTATGTTGCTATATCAGTGGTGCTCAAACTTTTTCATGTCAAGGACCCCCAAAATGATATGTATTCCAAAAGGTCAGTTAAATTCAAAAGGTCGTATGGCCTTCGCCTTCAGGGCCCCTACTCTTTGGAATGCCCTACCCCTGGAGATCAGGCTCACTGAGTCTGTCCCGCGGTTTAAATCCCTCCTTAAAACCCATTTTTATAGAATAGCTTTTAATCCCCACTCCTAGTCAATTATACTAGTCTATCTCCACTGTTTCTTTTTTTGCACCGGTATGAAAGTGAATTGTACCTGTGCATTCCTGCATTGTTTTCTGCATTGTTGTCTCCGCCAGGCCAAAAGGCATGGCGAGAGAGTATGTTTTACCCCCTGTCCGTCCGTACGTCCGTCCGTCCGTCCGTCCGTTCGTCCGTCCTGTCCGTCCGTTAGCAGCTAATCTCTGGCACCGTTGGCCCGGCCGCTGCGAAACTGTGCATACACACTCCCTGGATGCCAATCCAGAACCTCTGGCCATTTTTCAGATTGGCCTGTTGTAGCGCCACCAATATGTAGGCCGATATGTGCAAAACACATTTATTGATACTACTCCTACCGATTTTGTCCAAACATCACACAAATCGGTACACAGTATCTCTACAGTCATGTGATCAACACGGATTTATCCGATTTCCCATATTCCATCCTGATTGCCTAAGATTGGCTTCCAAAGTTTGCAGGATTGGTCCATTTTGAACAAAATGCCTCAAATCACGAACGCAGCCTTGGCACCCTTTTCACATTGGCCTATTATAGCGCCACCAGGAGGCCACAATAACGTACCTGACCTGGCGGAGACCTGTGCTCCGAGGAGCACTTTTTCTAGTTTTTAATCCTTTTTTTTTGTTACTGTTTTCTTTTCTTGTTTTCCTTGTGAAGCCCTTTGTAACACAGTTTTGAGAGGTGCTATATAAATAAAGTTTTATTATTATTATTATTATATAACAATCTTTAAATCTAAATAAAAAAACAATTTTGTCAAAATTGATGCATCTATTGTCACTGATACTGTTATTGTGTGTTGCTGTCTTGTCATCACATTTTTTGGTTCAAATTGTGGAGTTTATGAGTTTGATAAGTTAAGCACTTTGTAACGTTGTTTAAAAAGGTGCTATATAAATAAAGTTTATCATTATTATTATATTATGAGTAAGTCATGATTCATTCTGGTGCAGGGGTTTCATTGTCATTATTGTCATTATTGTCATTATTGTCATTATATTGTCATTTTCTTCTCACTGGAAATAATGATATGAGATTGACTGGATTTTTGATTGATTGATTGAATATGTTATTAACAGTTTGCAAAAAGTACAGAGATACAGTTTTACAATAATGTTAAAAGGATAACACAAAACGCCCTCAGGGCTTGTTTCCATTGTGGTCCTATAGGGAACTTCTGTAGTACTACCACTCTATTGCAGTGTCTGCTGATGAAGGACAGATTTGGGCTAAATTGTAACCTTGCATCACCAGGCTTTCGCAAAATTATGATGTTTTCAGTATAGTAAATGTTTCCTTTAACCACATAAACCCTTATTCTGGTCATGTCATGATAGGCGAACCCTCGCAGAAAATACCCGATCTACAAGCTTGTAAAGTAAGCAAAAATAAACGAATAGCTGACAGCATATTTTTTGCAGCAGTACGATAAAACTGTATAGGCATATTGCATGGTAGGTAATTCAGATGAATGTTCTTGGTACATTTACTCTGTACTATAATCTGTATTTAGGTTCATTTACTCATTGATACATTTATCAATTTATCATAGAGCTTGTACTCTTCTTGGAATATATCTTTGTTTCTATCCCACCTGGAATTCAGAGCACCCTAAAATGGTCACTTTAATAACCAATTTTGCACCCATAATTGACTTGTTTATATCTTGTATATATTTTATTAACTCTACTTGCATACTTTTTTAGTTGATTGTTTTTTTTCTTCATCTTGCTTGTTTTATTATTATTTTATGTTATGCAGTCCATGATTTGCAGAAAACCTTTGCTTTCTTTTCACTCAAAGCAATGGTTTTAGGACAGTTCTTGTTCAGATTATAATTTCATAATTTCCTTTGCGGTGACATTAATTTTAATTTAGTGTCTTCATCTTCATCAATGAATGATAGCTGTGAGAAACGACAAAAACGGTTGTTTTCAACATCCTTTCCAAGAAACCATCGCGTGGTTGTACTTTGCAAATTTTAACATGGCGTTTCCACCTTTCATGTGGTTATTATCTGATCTTCTCTCATGGCAAAACAATGAAATCTGCATATTTCCACCACAGACGTCACATATCTTTCCTTTGTTTTCTCGATGAGAAGCAAAAACATTAAGTATAGCCATAAATGTATGGAACCCAACATTACTAATATGAACTACTCCCCATACATTAACTTCAGGTTTAGAAAAAAGTGATTCTAAAAAATCTCTAACAGAGCTTCTTGGCTGAAAGATGGTGCTTTACAATGCTGCTAAAGAATGATTTGTCAGAATTGTAAGGGAACAATGGAATTATTTGTCAAATTAATAATGATATGAATGACAGCCAAAGCTCAACTGAGAGTGAAGTCTGTTCTGTGAAAGGGTATGACGCAAAGACCATTATTCAAATGTGTGGTGTGTGTCTGTTTGTGTCTGTGTGTGCATGTGTGTCTGTGCGTGCGTGCGTGCGTGCGTGCGTGCGTAAATCCATGATCACCATTGTTCGTCAACATGTAATGTAAGCGCCAAGATGAGGTTGATTTTGAGGTTCTTCCTTGGCCTACTGGGAGTGTGCGTGGAAAGTTTCACAACAACCAGTCCAGTGGTGCCGGAGATCGACACGCATAACCTCCACCTCCTGTGGCCGTTCGGGCCTGGCCGAGATAATCAGCCTTGAGAGATGAGAGGAGTCAATGATCACCATCTGTTTATTGCTTCTGATGTGGCATATAGAGGAGACAGCCACTGATCTTAACGCACAAGTTGCACAACTCTTTCCAACGTCCCCTCTCAAGGGCAGTTGGTTGTGTCTATAGCCCGGCATCACCAGACTCATTTCACTGCAATGATTTTGAGCAGATCCGTCTGGTATCCAAGCGCTGTGTCTCCATACCACACAGAAGACAGGACACACTCCTCAGTAGCTCTGTAAAAGTGCAGCATAACCTCCCCATTCAAGAAGTAAAGCATCTGGTGGGCCTTGTGAATGTGAGCTGGTGCTGATCGCCCACTTTGAAGCGTAGGCTCACCACTTAACCCATTAAAACCCGGGAAAGCATCTGTGTCATTTTAGATTTTAGCGTTGGCTGTTCAAAAATAGCAGCTGTACAAGCTCACAGCGAGCTTGTACAGCTGCTATTTTGGATTTTTTTTTTGTAAAATCTTGAAAGAACTACTGGTTTAGAAGGCATTTGTAGAATCGTCCTCAGGTCTTAAAGGAGTGCTAAACCCAAAATATTACTTATTGTCTATCAATTACACACCCCAAGAAGCCTTGAATTCATGGAGATTGCTTTTTTGTATCATTCCGAAGCCAATAATCTGATGACCGGCAGAGTCTCCTACTGAGTGTCCTCCTGACTGACCCGGTCATCGAATTATTGGCTTAGGAATGTGACAAAAACAAAAGAATCTCCATGAATTCACGGCTTCATGGGGTGTGTAATTGATATAAAATAAGTCATTTTTGGGGTGAACTACTCCTTGAACCCATACTTTACGTCGTGTAGTGAACTTGTCGATCTGCTATTTTCGCCGATGGGTGAAATGGAAGGACAACTGCCTCGCCCCTCTGGAAGTCAACTATCATTTGTTTTGTCCCAGCAGTATTTCAAACCAGGTTGTTTGCCCTACACCACTCCACTAGGGCCCCACCTCACCCCCTGGCCCCTATGGGCTGATTCATCATCGTTCCTTATCATACCTCTGTTACCACTGTTGTGTCATCTATGTATTTGAAAATCTGCACATAATTCAGAATGGGATACACACTCATTGGTATATTACTGTAATGAATGATGAGTTGTGCAGAAATGACAGAACACAGGCCACAGTGTTGAGAGTCATAGACCTCGAGAACATCATATTACTTAACCACCTGCTTCACAGAAGAAGACAGAAAATCGAAAAAAACAATTTGCATAGAAACAGATTCATTCCCAGCACCTGCAGGTTTATCAAATAGTTAAGGGGCACGATGCTGTATACGCTGAACTGAAATCAATAAACACAACCCTAACATAAGTGGCACTGGCAGGGGTCTCCAGATGCTACAGATGTGTAGGCACAGAAACTCAGTATCCTCCACAGATCTGTTAGCACAGCATCCAACTGAAACATGTCCATCTCAACTGTGGATACATGTTTAAA
The DNA here is from genome assembly GCF_963454915.1 of Gymnoscopelus microlampas. Taxonomy (NCBI): domain Eukaryota; kingdom Metazoa; phylum Chordata; class Actinopteri; order Myctophiformes; family Myctophidae; genus Gymnoscopelus; species Gymnoscopelus microlampas. The sequence continues at coordinate 8,056,236 of NC_139944.1, forward strand.
GACCAGTAAAGTTTCTCGAAAACCGGCTTCAGGACAACAGACGTCAGAGCAACAGGCCTTTAATCAGACTTCTTGTGTACAGGCATGACAACAGCAGATGTAAAACATGTAGAGACTTTTTATATCCTAAGAGACCAGTTATACATTTCAATAAAACAGAGGCAAGATGTTTGGTGCAGTATACTTAAAGTGAATGCAAACACATTCTCTGACCCTGCTGCCTTCCTGCCATTTGGTTTGCAGAGTGGGACTGAAATTGTCTTCGCCAGGCCAAAGGCGTGGCAGAGACTATGTTTTGCACTCTGTCCGTCCGTCCGTCCGTCCGTCCGTCCGCCCATCCGGCCTGTTATAGCGCCACCAGGAAGCCATTTTTTTCTTACGGTGCGTTTTAACAGTGGGCGATACTGGGCGACATCGTCCAAAAAGATAAAGAAAATCCATCTTTCATCGCCCCCCCCGCCCACTTCGCCCGATCGCCGGCTCTCATAGACTTTCATTATCTTTTGGGCGATGTTGCCGGCATCGCCCGAGAGTTGCCCGCTGTTAAAACGCACTGTGACAGATTTTGTCCAAACATTACGCAAATTGGTACATAGTATCTCTATAGTCATTAAACCCACAGAGTTTGCAGTCCGTTTTGAACAAAATGCCTCAAATCATGGACACAGCGTGCGATTTCCGTGAAACTTTGCACGCACATTGTTAGTAGGCCGAGGAAGAAGTGCCACACAAAATGTTTCTAATCTGCCTCATGGTGGCGCTATAACAGGCCGATTCCCGTTTTTACCTATAACTGGACCGATCGGCGTGAAACTTTTTTACACATTATCTCTTTAGTCATGTGACCTACACGCATCTGTCCAATTTTTCATAATCTATCCTGATTGGCTAAGATGGACATGTAAAGTTTGGTTTGCAGGAGTGGCTTGTTTTGAACGAAATGCCTCAAATCATAAACGCAGCGTCCGATTGCCGTGAAACTTTGCAAGCACATTCCCACTATTTTCACATTGCCCTATTAGAGCGCCACCACGAGGCCGATTTTTGCAAAACACATGTTTTTTTATTTTGCTCCTACAGATTTTATCCAAACATCACACACATTGGTACACATTGTCTCTATGGTCATGTGATCAAGACAAATCTGTCCGATTTTTCCTTTGCCATCCTGATTGGGGAATTCCGAACATCGCTGGCCCACGATAACCTACCTGACCTGGCGGAGACCTGTGCTCCGAGGAGCACAGGTTAAAACACGTCTGCGGTTGATTTTTAAGATTTTAAAGTTTTTAAATGCTGGAGACAACAACTTGATTGTAGTGGGAGCAGTGAAGGAGTTACATCGTCATCATCGCGGTGTGGGAACAAAGATGAGAACAAAGATGATGACTCAGATAAGTTAGCATATGCACACCTACGATTCAAATGTATTGAATCACACGTCACACTTCTCTTCACACTTTGGTTTCTTGGCAGGATTTCCCACTTGCACCTGACACTTCATACAAACCACACTATGCTTCTGTTCAAACGTGGTTTACCCTGCGCCTTCGTGTGCATTTTCTACTTTTCTCAACTTATAGATGTTTTGGAAGCTCAAGTCAAATGCCCTCCAGGTAAAGAATTTGTTTATTTCTCATATATTGTATATTGTTAAAACTGGACCAGTTAACCACTTCAATCATTGAACTTCAAACAGCAAAAAATTGCATATCTACAAGCTTACAGTGTGTCACATTGCAACATGTTGTGAACTTGTTGTTGTGAACTTGTAGATCTGTATTCTTTTGCCGAATATTCGCAGAATATTCACATATTTTCACAGAAATGTTATTTGAATGTTCAATATTTTCACAGAATGTTCACTTATTTTTATGGCATGCCCAGAATATTGATGCTAGGGTTCATGTGGTTAAAATTCTTGCTCTTCAAACGTTGATGCTTTCCCTGTGAGACATAAAGGTAAGATAAGATTAAAGTAACATGTTTCCATTGACTCTGTTAATAAATTCAAGGTAAGAGGGTAAATGGAGGAGGATGTGAAAACTGCCCTAAAGACCAGTTCCATCCTGGAGACAATATATCTCAACAATGCAAACGTTGCACAAAGTGCCAAATGGGTAGGTTTTATAGCATCAAACACTCAATACGACTATTACTTGACATTACATTACTATTATGAATTACGGAATATAATAATAATAAATTGTACTTCTAGCTATGTAGGTGTGAACTATTAAACAGATATTACATTGCCATTTAAGTTATACTTTCAGTTTCACAAATATTGAAATCATATTATGATAATGTTTTCTATCTAAGCAGCTCAAATTTAAAACGTATGTTTTGTTTCTCTACTCAGGGAGTGAAGTTGCATCAGACTGCTCGAAAAAAGAAGATACAAAATGCCGGTGTCGTTCAGGATACAATCCCAGGTTCCCTGATTCTACTGTCTGCAAATGTGACCCTGGCTCTGGACTGAAAACAAAAGGTACAGAGATGGATCACACCCTTTGATTAAGATATCAATGAGATTTGTTTAAATAATTTTAGGGAAATAAAGCTGAATTACTTAATCGTTTCATTTCTTATTTCAGGGAAATCCATTGAGACCAAGGTCTCTTTTTTCAATGGTACCCTTACAGAAGGAACATTTACATCAATAGGATTTTACCGTACACACTGAGAGACACACAATTCATAATACAGAAAGAATATACAGTATATACATTCGTTAAGACAATTGTGTACGCCAGGCAGGTGCATATGGCAGCATTGAATCTGCTAATAATCTTAGTATCAAAGGGAACAAATGAATCCAGTGACAAACTGTCCTGACATTGTTCCATACAGTATATAAGGTGCACACGTGCTGAAGGCCATATTTCCCAGCTTTATGATACTACATGTCATTATTTTTGTATTCATTTATTTTCCAGGAGAGCTACCTGAATGCCATCAATGTGAAGATGGATATTTCTCCAAAGCCGACAACACATACTGTGTTAAATGGAGAGAGTACGTCGCATTGCTTTCGCTGCTCTGCATTCATTAATAATTAGAAATATACAGTACACATTGGATACAAAATAGCATTAGCATATTGAACACATCATTTCTGAAGACATGTTATCCTGTTAACATCGTTTCACTTATTTTCCTTTGGCCTAGATGTAACAGAAGTGGTGTCAAGTTTACTGGAAACAAGACAGCCGATGCCATATGTAATGATGAGGGTGAACAACAACCTCAAGTCATTACAGCGCAGCCCACCTCAAGAAATGATACACCCCGCAGCGCGCCCCAGACCCACAGTCCAGATGTGCCTAAGCATAGGACCACTGTTACACCCCTAGGGAAGCCTGCTGGGACCCTCCAAATGCCCGACATCGGTAAATGTTCCAAGCTTTCTCCTACTGCATGATACAAACATTTATTCTAGGTCTTATAATAGACCCTTGCACAGTGGTGTAAAGTAACTAAGTACATTTACTCAAGTACTGTACTTAAGTACAATTTTGAGGTACTTTTACTTAACTGTGGTATTTCCAATGGTCTATACTTTTACTTCTTACTCCACTACATTTCAGAGGCAAATATTGTACTTTTACTACACTACAGTTTAAAAAAAAATGTAGTTACTAGTTACTTTGCAGATATAAATTATTACATTATAAAACATATATTAACCACTTTAGCCCTATTTTATACCTAGGCTGTTTGATATAGGCTAGGCTATTTTGATATAGACCCAATAGTTTTGTACTTTTACTCAAGTACATTTTTAATTCCGAACTTTTACTTGTAACAGAGTACTTGTACATTGCAGTATTGATACTTTTACTTAAGTAAAACATTTGAGTGCTTTTCCCACCACTGCCCTTGAATTACATTAACCATGTGAACCATAGCATTCTGGGGCAAACAAATGGCAAAGAAATAGCAAATCTACAACCTCACAACGTGTCCCATTGTGAGCTTGTAGATCAGCTATTTTCGCACAAGAGATCATAGATGCAAAAAAGGAGGGGGCTCTAGTCTAGACCCACATGGAGAGGACTCTGGTCAGTGAAGTATATAGGCTTTAAATGGGTAATAACTCCCTGTTATTTCTTCACTGCAGCTTTAATGCTTCTTGGTTTTGGATTCATCACACTGCTGGTAGTGACTATATTGAGCTGTAAGATGTTTATCAAGCCCTGCATGAAAACCTACAAGCAGCCAATGGCAAATGGTATGTAACACTCATTATTATAGTTGAAGTGATACACACCACTCATATTCTTTGAGTTAATTCAGTGGTTCTCAAACTTTTTGTTTCAAGGGACCCCCCGTAACTGTGATTTGTACACTCTCAGAGTACAGAGCTGTACGGGGGGGGGGGGGGGGGGTCCCTGGACCCAACTTTGAGAACCGCTGAGCTCATTTCTGAAAGTCTTAACTTTGTAACTGTCTATTTTCAGCAAAACCAGGTTCTTTGTGTCGGAGCCCAGTTGAGGAAAGTGGTGACAAGGAAAGTGATGACAACAGTGACTCCACTCTGATCAAACTGGACGTGTGATACTGCGCTGTGTCAAATGACACAATAGGCTCTATGCAGCCCTTTTGGAGAGAAATTGGGCCTCTTCTTACTCCCTCACAGGTGTTACCAATGGTACTAATGAAGCCTCTGTTCCATTCTGGTTAAACAGAGTCAGGGTGCTGATATTGTGCATTTTGGCTCACTGGAAACGCTCTGCTACACCAGTGGGTCTCAAAGTGTGGTCCAGGGACACTCATGGCTCCTTGAGGGGGTTCCAAAAGGCCCCTTAAAAGGTACGTAACTCTGAGAGGGGTCCTTGAAATCAAAAGGTTTGAGAACCACTGTATCATTGGTAAAACCTGTGAAGGAAGTAAGGAAGAGGCCCAATTTCTTTCCAGCTGTGCATAGTGACTTCCAAGGTCTGTGATCTATTGGTTGAAACTGAAAACACATTGAAACACTGACAAGTGTTTGTAAACAGTAGCTCATATGAGGTAAAACAGATTATCTTTTGATTATCTTCAGTTGTAATTCAATATTTTGTGAATGATATGTTAACGGTGTTCATAGTTTTATACCACCATTTCTAGGTATCTAATGTAATTTAAACTTGAAAATGTATGTGAATTTATTCTTGTCATCTTCTTTGATGCATAATGCATCGATGTTTAACAATATGTTTTGTATGCCTATCCTACTTATTATCCACATTGGATTATTATTACATACTTTGGAAAAGGTATCCATGAAAATCTGCCTTTAAATGCATAACATAAATTCACAAAAAACATTGTCAACCAATTATCTTAATGCATACAATATATTGTCGGGCAGAATCCTTTAATATCCTTATTTCATCTTTTTTTAAATGATAAATTAATGCCCTATTTTATACTTTGGCATATGACTGTGTTGCGCAAAAGTAGTCACAATAGCGATCTACAAGCTCACGACATCTTGCATTGCAGATGCAAGTAGATCTGACTAAATAATAACTACGGATCTATTGGAACACAAATTTCCTTAAAAGTGACGTAAGTAAAGTTTAAACCACCCGTCAGCAACGATATGAAATGTACATTATGTAGATACTTTTGTTTCACACGTTGTAATGAAGATGTATGGGCATGAGACAAACCCCTGAGACATTGTATATTCCAATAACATCAGAAACACTGAGTCATAATATTACCAATCATTGTAAAACTTTGTATCAAGACCGAAGGTTTTGTTGTGTCACTTTGCCAAAGCTGTGCCTATCAGGGCAGAGCAGATGCAATAACAAGTGTCAGTCTTGTCTTGTCTTGTCTGTCTGTCTGTCTGTCTGTCTTTTTTTTGTCTGTGACAGTAGTAACTATATATTTCACTTATTAAGCCGTACATAGAGGAAATTGTTGATCTACAAGCTCACAACGTGTTGTATCGCGATGCATGGTGAGCTTGTAGGCCTGCTATTTTTTAGCTCAATATGCACATGGGTCATATATGTACAATGACCCTGACAGACCATATGGCGTGGGTGTAGCATTTGAGTGCTTTTCTAGTGCTTTTCTGAAAGTGAGCTTATTTTCCAGTAAAATGTTTCCATTCCTCTGTTTTTCTTATGTTTTATTTGATCAAGTTCCACTGTTTTTCTCATCTTAAAGCTGTTGATAGCAAGAGATGGTTTCCGAGGGTAGGTAGGGTGGAAGGTTCTTATTTGCTTAAATCATGCTCTTTTTCCTCCACATTTATACCTCACAGATACTCTCATTTCTCACTCTCATCATTCTCATTTCAAGCCCTGGAAACTTACTGCAAATGCAAATGTGAAAGATGTCATTGTTTCATTCCTTGTGTTACATTTTCCCCAGTACGAATCATCCTTACTGTCAGACAAACAATGAAAACAAGTCTTCAATGTTTTCCTTTTATTGTTTGTATTTTTTTCATATGCTGTAAAAAAACAAAACAACCAACTTCAGCAAAGAATTATAGTTCTTACACTAGTATCCGTTTTTTGCTCTGCTAAAGATTCTGTTCTTTAATGGGACTTCCAGTGACGCAATGAAATAGATGAAACCACTAACATACTGTAGGCTATAGTATACAGACCACAAACGTGCAGATTTCAAAACTGTGAATCTATTCTTTAAGTAAGTTGCGGCACTGTGTACTGTGTGAATGCAAGTTAGTAATCCAGGAACTCAAACCATGGCTTCAAAGAAATACTGTTTTCTGTGGTTTCATACTTTATAGACATGACCACAATGATGCACAAGTGTTTTGCTGATGTGACATAGGCTACAATTGTGAAGGATATATTTGTATACATTTATATTTCAGTAAATACTTTGTATTACATCCTTAAAAAAAACATGTATTATTGTCATTATGTATGTTTTATTCGTTTATATTGTGAAGCATGAAGGTCTGAAGGCCACTATATGCCTGCTCAGTATTATTATATAATATACCGTATATATTCTTAGTTTTTCATGTCTTAGTTTTTCTTTCCTTTTTTTATTGCTATATTGTCGTTGTTGTAGCAGCACAGTATGTTGTGGACCGCACAAAACTGTATTTCGCTTCTTGTACCTGTATGAATAGTGACAAATAAAAACGTTTTTATTCTGGTAAAACATTGTCACATTACAAATCATTACATTATATATCCTACTCCGTATAGATTTGAGCCAGGTATTCAAGTACTTGCTGACATGTACTATAAAAAACAGCATGTATTTTACACCTACAGTAACCTACACATGTACAGTACATCCTGAAGTTCCTTATTTTTAAGCAACGAACTTGGTCACCAGTTTTAACCTTAGCCTACAGTGTTTTGCTGTATTGGAACTTACAACAGGCAAGTCACATTGGCTTACTAAAGGTTAAACCACAACACGTGACAGCACAAGTGAAATGTAACCCAATGTACCTAAACCTAAGCTGTGGGTGTTTCAAACTGAACAACCACGGAAATACGTACGTGCACTATGGAGGGAAATTCTGTATTCTGCAGTGGTTGCTATGGCTAAGAAAAGCCCCACTTACTTTCCATAAATACTACTGTAGAACTGACAAGAGAGTGCAATTGTAGGCTAATCATGGCAGGAGTGAGTGACCAGAGCCACTGAGAGAAAGCCAATGACAATGGCTCTGGGAGTGACGCATCATGCACTATAGTGCCTTGTTGGTGCAGAAGTGTGAGTGTAGGTGGGGGATTAGTTTAGCAGTTGTAGCCAGATGACGTAATATGGTGGGTTTGTCCACATGAGTGTCATACCCGAGAGAGACAGTTTCAGAAACCTTTTCATGACACTGACATATTAACTGGCTTCTGGGGGGTGTTTCATGTTAGTGTTCACTCAAATGACGCAACTGTAGAGATAATGAATTATAGAATAGTGTCCTCACCTCTTTATTATTTCTTATAAAGAAATGACATGTTATTATCTAGGCTATTGGTTGTTATTATTTATTTTATTGTTATTGTACTGTTTCGCTCTCTTAAAAAAGTACTCAACCCCAGTACTTGAATAAAAGTACAGATACTAATGTTCCCATTTGCTCCACTACAAGTAAAAGTAGAGGTACATTATATATATATATTTATATATATATATATATATATATATATTTTTTTTTTAACAAAGACAAACAACATCGCTTACAAGGTTCTATAAATTAATTGTGAAAACATTACAGCAATGATGCATTGATGTGTGTATATATATATATATATATATATATATATATATATATATATATATATATATATATATATAATATATATATATATATATATATATATATATATATATATATATATATATATATACATCAATGCATCATTGCTGTAATGTTTTCACAATGAATTTATAGAACCTTGTAAGCGATGTTGTTTGTCTTTGTTAAACACGGCAATCATTTGAAAAATGTATTTACAAAATTGTTTTTTTTATGTCTGTGTGCTTTTTTCATAAAATGGGCTTCAGATAAGGCCATGGGTGTTCTTGGAGGTTTGTCAGCCTGATTCAGCTCGTTCTTCTCAAGTTTTGTTTCGAGTTGAAACAAGAAAAAAGTAGTGAATTTTTTTTTTTTTTACAACTGTACTGTACTGTATCACTCTGGTGTACTCTGGACTCTACATAAAACAATCCACGTCAATGCCGTATCAATGAGCCTATACATTTATACAGTATCTTATCTGATATGCACCACTCCACACATTGCATTATGTTATGGACTCAAACAAACAGGAGAAGGCTGCACACCAGTATTGATGAGGTGCTGCTGACCTTGGTAAATACTTCTAAAAGTGAAGAAAAGGCTGCACACTAATGCTGCGTTCACACGGGCAGATACAAAGATACATGCTACCATTCATTTTCAATGGAAGCCAGCGACAGGAAGATACAAAGATACATCCGACGTTTGTAGCTGCTACAAAAGATACAGAGCGACAGAGCGACAAATATGCTGTGTGTCTTTGCATCTTTATCTGCCCGTGTGAACGCAGAATCATAGCCATGCTGTAGGATAATTTATTAAATGAATACCAACGTTTCGATCTGGAAAGGTGTTCCTCAGTGATTGATTCAATTCCTGTTCCACTGTTACATTATAAACACTAGACCATACCCGTCGGTGGATATGACCACCCGGTTATGTGTTGTGCACAGACCCATAGCTCGGGGGGGGGGGGCGTAACCATGGCGGCATTATTTTACATAAAACCGCTAATAAACAGCTGACATTTGGAGAAAGTGAAAAACGGGCGTCTGTGTTCCGTGCACATGGTAATGGTCAATGGCTGTGTGCAAAGATCAATTGCTCCAGCCACTGAGGAGAATCGGGCAGAAGAGATTTTGGGGACGCACGCACGCACAGACATACGCACAGAGCTTTGTAAATTATAGGATGATAAAACATTTGAGTACATACGGATGGAGGAATGCAGGTATGTACTCAAATGGTAAATATGAATTATTATTAATTGGAGTCGAGTTAAATCAATTTGTCTCAAAACCATTAACATATATTAGAATGTAGATCTTGTGGGGGGCGTCATTTTTCAGTTTTTTTAGGACTTGGAGGGCCGGATTGAGATGGTCAAAGGGCCATCAAAGGGCCATCTCTGTCGTATGTTGCCCATGTGTGTCTTAGCTGATACAGAGATGGAGCAGGTACCCACTGCATTCTACATACTACTATATTTTTTAGAATGCTTTCCATTCTGTCATACAGAATGCAGTTTAACCTGTAACCTGTGTAGCATGCAGTTTAACCTGTAACCTGTGTAGCATGCAGTTTAACCTGTAACCTGTGTAGCATGCAGTTTAACCTGTAACCTGTGTAGCATGCAGTTTAACCTGTGACCTGTGTAGCATACAGTGCCTCCATCAGGTGCACACATAGGAGCCAAGCAGTGCTTTCATAGGAGAAATTGCCCTTCTCTTATTTACATATTGATCTTCATTAACCACAGTTGCTCTCCACCCTGTTCTCGTTCAATACAATGTAGGTTAGGTTGCTTTGTTTTCTCATCCTGATAACAAGTCTGAAAACATTTCAGTTGAGCATGGCAGTCTCCATGTTTCTTGTTAAAACCAGAGTATAAGAGGCACGGAAATAGCAAATTAAGTTGTCACCACTCGCTATGCAACACTTTTAAAAACACGCAGCAGTAGAAGGAAATGTAAACATTTCTTAGACATATGTGGGTGTGAAGTGTGGTTTACATTATAGGACATTATGCAAGTAACACTCAAAAGTGTGAACTTAGGCCTACTGTTGACAGGCTTTTTAGCTTATCTATGAATCATTATCATTCATATATGTAATTATATGAAGTATGTACACTTTTACTAGACTGCTGGGTCTATATTGTTTAACTAATCTGTTGCCTAAATTGCTACTGTCCTCCACACAGTGGGGGTTGGGATAGTTGGGTAGTCTTTCTTACAATTTATATTCGCTAATAAATTCTTGCATATATATTTTCAGACAATTAAAACAAAACAAAAAATGTATTGGGAAAGAAAAAAAGGGTGGCCCCCCTGCAATGACTCCAAGGACCACCTATGGGTCAAGGACCCATAGGTGGTGATGTACTGTAGATCCCAGTGGAGAGTGCGTACTGTGATAGGTTTCCTTCTTTGAAGAACACAGCGTGTGGCCATTTGCATTTTAGGGAAGAACAGCCAACCTAAAAGTAACTAGTACTTCACAGCTTTCCTAGAAATGTACTTACAAAAATATTTGTCTTGGAAATGTACTTGAGTGAAAGTAAAAAGTATCAAAAAGTCTAATATTCAAGTCAAGCAAATACTCAAAATCTGTACAGCACTCAAGTACATTTACTCCATTACTGTCCACCACTGCTTTTTACAGATACAATTTCAATGAGACCACCTGGGTGCAAATCAAGTTTTAAAGCTGCTTGCCTGGACCTATTGGAGTGTGACATTCGGTAGGTGTTTTGAAGACACCACTTTTGGTGTAACACCAAACAATGGGCATTGGCCAGTCACAGCTTTTAGAGTTACATGGTAGAATACAGATTTTCTCGTTCTGTCTCCCATTGAGGAAAGAAGCAGAAGCAAAGCAGGCGTCAATGGCTGCTTTGCTGGTTAACCACAATGACACAGACGCCTCTTACGTCAGCAGAGGGGTCTCATAAAAGTCTGTGGAACAAGATAAGTGAGTCACCATTGCACTCGTACTGATCATGATGGCATGTTTGAATCTTCACCTGGGAGTTGTATCGATAATTAGTATTATTGCTATTGGTTTTGCTGCATCCTGCAATGAAAAACAGCTTGAGAATAATGCTGGGAGATGCTGTGATCTCTGTCCTCCAGGTAAGATGTCATAATAATTGCGTGTCAGCCAGTAAGGTTGTTTTGTGATTAGTTTAAAATCATGAAATGAATAATCCTTATATATCCTATATATACAGTAGGTGAATAACTATTTCTGAGTATGTTTCTGATTATAGTGCTCATATTGAATTGCATATAACTTTTGAAGGTGAAGTCATGAAGGAGATCTGCTCGGAATCTCTTACTGTCACATGTGGTCCGTGTGAGAAGGGTTACTACTCTGAAGGATATACCCCCCTCCCTTGTGTCCAGTGCACTACATGCCCCCATGGTAAGACAAGAAAATACTGACTTACATGACATAATCTATAGCAATGTTTGATGTAAAAAGGTATTACAAAAACAACGTAAAGCAAGTAAACCTTTTTTTGACTGTGGTGACACCGCAGTCTAACAACAATTCTTTTTTAGGACGGCTCAAGCGAAGCGAGCCGTCCTCTATAGACAGAGATGAAAGGCGTCTGAGGTATGTAGGAGTTAACCTCTCGAGCTATATAAAGAGAGGAGGTGGCTTAGGCGAAAAAGGGGCGTAACGGGGCGTGATTTGGTCAGGGACTCTCTGTTTGTGGGAAAAAGGGGGCGGTCTTGCTAAAAAAGGGTCTGGAACGCGTCGTCATTGCTTCGTTGCCACCGATTGGTTGCTGCAACTTGGCTTCATGCAGGGCGACGCCCCCTCTTTGCTCCAAACACCGATTGGTTGCTGGCTTCATGCAGGGAGACGCCCCCTCTCACGCCCCCTCTCAGGTCTGAACATGCCCCCTCTCACATCTGAACATGTTTGCACCGCCGCCATTGTTCCAACACCAGTGTCCACGCAGCCTAAAGCCCCGCCCTCCCCTCTACACACTTCATGCCGTATCACTCTGCAAAGAGGCATCAGAATTTTGTATTAAATTATAGAATGCACCAAAACATTAATAAGTGTCGACTTGAATCTATTTAAGCCACAATAAAGCCCCGCTTTTATTTTTGATATTTTTTGGGGTTTATTTCGCATAGTTTTAGATGATTTTCCGTGCACATTTCTTCATTTAAGCATCGCGAGCTGCGAACGGCCTTTTTGCATGTAGTTGAAGCGCAAGGGGGGGAGAGAGTCGCAGATAGACAGCTGGAGAGTTGAATAACCTCCTCTTCAAATAACCAGATTTATTTACCAAAGTAGCCTATGTAGGCGACCTACATGTTTATGTTTTAGCTTAGACACGGGTAGCCTACAATAGTTGGTAGATGATTGGTTTCTTTTAGGAGCGCTTTGTGATGCACCGTGCAGTTAAATCCGCGGTGTCAATAAATTCCACTGCCCGCTCTTTGATGAGTCCTCCATCCTCCATGAATCGAATACAAACTGCAACTAGTTCCCGTTTGGAAAGCGGGAAATCTTTATACGCGAGTAGGCCTATTGCAAAATATTGTCCAATGTCCACTGAGTTCAGCCTTTATTTTACCAAGCAGGACTGATGCTGCAGCCTGAAGCAGCTTGTCCTGAAAGTGGTTTAGGCGGTCGATCGCGGTGGCTACCGTTCGTTTAGGCGTCCTCGCGTCGATGAGTTTGCTCTGGACAAACTTTTTTTTTTACGCTGGTGCCATTGCTGCCTCTCTGCTGTCTCAACAATCAAAAATGAAGAGAACGAGGCCAGGACATGTGTGTGCTGTTTATATTGTGCGCTTATGTCATGACGTAGAAAACCGGTTCTGTGAATGAGGGACACAGACAGACACATTTCACACTCGAGTGTGAAATGGGATTCTGAGAATACACATTGGCTCAATTGCTCAAAAGACCCAACATCCTCCAGACACGCAGGACGTAGAGAGAATGGATGTGTATTACGTTATTTGTCAGCCTTAAGTATAGGGGCGATATTCATAGTAAATACACAAAAAGCTGTCTGGCGGAAGGAAGGCACAGTGGCCCTCATTTATCAACGCGGTGCAGCCCGAATAATGAACGTACGGCGATATTACCGCACCTTTCGGCATTTATCAATATATCCTGACGTGGCCTTCATCCTACTTTACGCTGAGATCTCACGTCTGGTCGAGACCAGTCGTTGACGTTGCCTGCGCCCGTTTATTCCATTTTAGACCTGCGGCGCAGACGGTCTGACAGGCATCTGGACACATATATCCACTCCAAAATGTATATCTACACTAATAAATAATCCCTGTGAAAATATAACATTTTATAAAGTAATTTAAACAAACTGCTTTAACAGTCACTCGGTTAAGCTTGCAGATCTGCATGGCTGCGTTGGCTATTTGAAAATAGCAGATCTACAAGCTCACAACAGGTCCCATTGCGACGCGTTGTGAGCTTGTGGATCTGCTATTTTCAGCGCAGCAGCGATTCTGCGAGATAATTTTCGGGAGCCCCGACATTCTTTTCATGGACACTGAGGTCTACAAACTTACAGTAGCTTGTCCTATGTTATGGAGTTATGTCATAGAGAGTTATGTAGGCTACACAACCTGGCTGGGTTAAGGATATAAACCCGACGCTCCAATATTAACGTGGCGGCACGGAATCACTGCATTCCGCCCGAGTCTCAAAATGCACAATTTGTGAGCGCCATCATGTTCACACATTACAACAACAATAAGGCTCAAACCCATTCAGGGACATTAATCACTTATACAAAATGTTTTGCATCAATGAAGTCAATAACATGCTATTCAATCTGTCGCATCATACACATGGACATAGTAAATGCATCTGTATGTTTACACATTGAAATGTGAAAACATAGTGGAGCACAATAGCATAAGTGTAATGTCACCTTAAACATGTAGGCTAGCTTTGTTGTTTTATAGCAATAGTATATAAATGAATTTCCTGTCATCAAACCTATGTATTCCTTTTTACGTTACTGTATGTGTTGTTTAGCATAGGACAACCACAACATTCAGGTCATCTGTTTGTAACATCGCATCCGGGGTACTACAGCCAACGTCATTGTCAAGACAACATAGAGAGTGTGTGAATGGCCCCTGCTGGACGGGCTGCTTTCCAAGTTAGCAGTACTTCATAACGTCACTATATCACACAGGTTTATAGACCTTTAGTTATGAATTGCATTGCAAACTGACGTGATTCAAATATAAATGAAATGGCATGGTGGAAAGAAGTCATCGAATGTTTTACTTAAGTAAAAGTATCAATACTGCAATGTACAAGTACTGCATGATGAGAAAAGATTCGGAGATAATAATGTGCTTCAGTAAAACTATTAGTATTTAAATGGGCTTACAGTACCCAAAGTACAAAAATGTTTGCAAATAGCAGATGTGGAGCTGACAACGCAACTTAAACTACGATAAACTAAGCGTTATTCTCTGCCAGCCCTTGAAATACCCGTACACACAATTAGCTTTGGTGCCATGAGGTCAGCTTGTACATGGGCAGTTTAAAACATATTTTTTATAGGCTAGGCTACATGTTACCACTTGAAAATGGGACATTGTGCATAATGACTACTTTTACATTTGATACTTTACGTACATTATGAAGCCAATACTTTTGTACTTGTGAAACTCTAGTAGGCTACATGTGGAATTCCGGACCATTTGTAACAGAATATTTTAATATTGTTAGCCTTCAGTGCTATCATGCACAGTTCTAAACTAATTCGTCTCATCGTCCGACAACAGCACAGTCAAATGCAAAAATCACACATTGCAAAAAGCACACATTTCTTTGATGATGATGTTGCTTTGGTAATTGTTGTCGGCCAACCGAGCGCGTCCTCCTCTCGGAATGGGTCGCTCCGCTCTGCTCCGCTCTTTGATGAACAGCTGGCTCTCCCGCACGTCCTCCACGTTGCTTGTCCGACTCGGAACCGAAGTCCCTCTCGTCTCGTGGGGGTTGGTTTGGCAGAGATGATTACGTTTCGCCTCTCCCACGACGCTCGTCGACAAGAGACCCACGACGTCGAGCTAGCCTAGCACTCCTCACGTGAACAACACCAATCTCCGTACTTTCCTCGTCGCACGGGCTGACTGTTAAATAACTGTACCGATATCTGAGCTCAACCTAACTCAAGCTATTCCCTTCGGTCCAGGGACGAATACACGTAGTAGATTTGGCGTAAAACACTCAAACTACAACACAACAACTACACATAAAAACACGCAAAACCGATACTGACTTTTGGTAATTTATTAACACACACACACACACACACGGTTACTAAACTACTAATACTTGGTACAGTATCTGATAGCCTCAGCCAGCCCAAGAGAAACTACACACATTAGCTCTCCTTAAAGTGGGTGCTAAAGATAAGCATTGTAAGTCGCTGTTGCAGTAGGTTATTTAACTGTAAACAGAAAACACACAAATGGAAAATACTATTAAAACTACGCAAACAACATGTATAATAAAATAACACACAAAATGACCATTTTCCATGCACAATTGTTTACCAGCTCGCATTCAACGTGCAGTCGTTCTCATATGCTGGGATGAAATGCTCTTTCAGATGTAAACAACTTTACTGCGCATGTGCAAGACCACTCGTGGAATTCCTTTGCAATAACACACAAGTTTCACATAAACACGGATGTTTGTCGCATCACAAAATTAAGTCATTCTTCCCATGACATCTTAACCCTGAATCTACACATTTCCACAGGAATCAAAACCACAAAGAACATTTGCAAATTGGAGTAAATACGGTTAAATGTGTGGTAAAAGTGGAATCGAAAATAACAGTGCGCTTGTATGAGGTTACCAAACACACTGTTTTTAGCCAAACACAGTACTGTCCGCTATTAATTACTTACTGATCGACGCAAGTCCACGTTATTATGCTTTTTCATGGCCTTGTAAAGACGACCACTTCCGCATTTTCTTCTTCGGTGGTATAAACTATGACACGGTTGCCAGATTTTCGAGAGAGTAATAAGCAACCAGGTCAATGAAAACAAGCCCAAAGATGTAAGTGACTATTAGGCTATATGAGCACTATAAACCTATATGCATCGGCTTTTTGAAAATAGACGATTTGGAAATAGCCGATCTACAAGCTCACAACAAAATAATAAAAACAAATAAAAAGCAACTAGTAATATTTGCAAGCAACTTCACAGAGAACGAGGTCGCTTATAATTACTATACATGGCAACACTAGTTACAAACAAAACATGTGTCATGAAATAGCAGATCTACAAGCTCACAACGCGTCGCCGCCTTGTGAGCTTGTAGATCTGCTATTTTGTATTTTGATTGAATACTGTATTTACAAAAGTATTTGTAGCTATGATTCCCTGCTTTCATATGACATGAAATAACAAAAATGAAAAAAGCCTAGATGACTTATCTGTTGTCGTGGTGGGTTAGATAGATAGATAGATAGATAGATAGATCGATCGATAGATAGATACACACATGCATTTTTTTTTAAAATCTCAATAGCACAATACCTCCCTACAGCAAACCACATCCCATCTTCACTTTTAAAGACCCACCCACACAACAGCATTACTTCAATTCACGTCTACACAAAGTAGCTTCAATGATGTACATGTTAATGCTTAATACCTTTTCATGCCACCTCATGCATTGTTTTTCTCCTCTGAATGTACATAGCCATGGCAGGATATGGCCTTCGACATAAGGTCTTACAGTGGCCTTCATGTAACATCACTGGTAATTAGAGTCCGACCGATAGGGATTTTTGTGACCGATACCGATAACCGATTTTAGAGAGGTTTGGATTATATCGGTCACCGATAACCGATATGCAACCGATATTGTGAATTTTATTAGCTGGAATGAAAATAGGCCTTTTCTGATTTTTTTTTTTTACATTTACTCAAGTACTGTACTTAGGAAAATTTTAAGTAAAATTTTGAGGTATTTTTTTTACTATTATTATTATTATTAGTAGTAGTAGTAGTAGGCTAGTAGTAGTAGTAGTAGTAGTAGTAGGCTAGTAGTAGTAGTAGTAGTAGTAGTAGTAAAGTATTGGAAAGTATTTCCAATTTTCAACACTTTTACTTCTACTCCATCTCAGAGGCAAATATTATACTTTTACTCCACTACAATTATTTGAAAACTTTAGTTACTAGTTACTTTGTAGATTAAGCTCTAGAATATTATAAACAAAACACACATTAACCACTTCAGCCCTACACATATCTGCCATTTGAAAATAACAGATTTACAAGCTTGTAGATCTGCTATTTTCCAAAGATTTTTATACATTTGAAATCTTGTTGAACAGGACATCGTGACAGTCGACCGTCGTGTATCCATGGCTATTACTCCCTCTAACATTTCCCATGTTTTTAGCAGTGGTGGAAAAAGTACTCAAATTCTTTACTTAAGTAAAAGTACCAATACTGCAATAAATACTCTTGTTACAAGTAAAAGTCCAGAATTCAAAATTTACTTGAGTAAAAGTACAAAAGTATTGGCATCAAAATGTACTTAAAGTACCAAAAGTAAAAGTACTAAATATTTGAAAATAGCAGATCGAGCTTGTAGATCGGCTAGGTATAAAATAGGGTTAAAGTGGTTAATGTATGTTTCATTATATCATAATTTATATCTGAAAAGTAACTAGTAACTAAAGTTTTCAAATAAATGTAGTGGAGTAAAAGTACAATAGTTGCCTCTGAGATGTAGTGGAGTAGTAGTAAAAGTATTGGAAATTGGAAATACTCAAGTAAAGTACCGATACCTCAAAATTGTACTTAAGTACAGTACTTGAGTAAATGTACTTAGTTACTTTCCACCACTGTTTTTTAGTGTATTGAAATAATGTCATGCATATTTGTCCAGTGCATAGCCTACTGCAGGCCTTGTTGACTAGATTTAGGAGAGATTTTTAAGCTCTTGCTCCTGAAATGATCGATTATTTTTAAGGGGAAACGCCATCATTTAACATGCAAGTCAATGGGTGAGAAGGAGATTGCCAGGCACAAATGGTAGTGTAGGTAATTAATGTATTTGTGCAAGATGACCCTGCTACTGTATATAAAATGTGTATATTACTCGTTCATCATGGTTCATGTTCAAATAGCTCAATCCAAAATATAATGCTGTAGGCCTAAGTGTTAAGGTTGTTACACACCGGGGCGATTTTTTCGTGCGAATAATGCGTTTTTTTTAAAAAACCTTATAAAGTCAATGGCTCCGTACATGGAGCGAAAAAGCGAAAAAGCGAAGCGAAAAAAGCGTCTTTTAATTATTCGGAACGAGTCCGAATTTTGCGTATATTCGCTATTTTCGCCGGTGTGTAAGGACCTTAAGGCTGTATTTACGCACCTGCTTAATTGTAATTAATGCTTCAACATAATTATGACCGGTATTTTTTATCAGATGTCTGATAAATTTGATTCATTCCGGACATTGGGACCAGCAGGTTACAATCCTATATCGCAACCCCTGGTATACCACATTGCTTAGCAGAGTTCAGTGATGCAAATGCATGTCAAGTTGATCAACAGATTGTATTATTCCCCAATGCAATAACAGTACTGAAATGAAGGCTATAAGGGCAATAATGGGAGCCCTTTTTTTTAAAAGTAACTTCAAAGTTACTTTTCACAGTAACGCATTACTTTTTGGTGTAAGTAACTAGTAAAGTAACTGAGTTACTTTTAAATGAAGTAACTAGTAATGGCATTGGTAACTGGTCACTGGTTTTCAGTAACTAGCACAACACTAGCACAACACTACAACGGTGTCTAACCGAGAGTTATACTTCTCCAGTACAACGGTGTCTAACCGAGAGTTATACTTCTCCAGTACAACGGTGTCTAACCGAGAGTTATACTTCTCCAGTACAACGGTGTCTAACCGAGAGTCCATGCAGATCACAGTTGACAAATATTATATATTATCAGAGCTATTATTAATGTTATCGGTCTTATCGGGATGACGTCATAATTCCTGATATCGAACCGATAATTATGGGGCCGATACTTATCGTGCACTAATAATTTTATCGCAAATTATTTTTATATTTTTCTCTGTTGTTGGTGACAACTCTAGTGCGTCCCATGGACGCCACGACGGTGTCATGAATGCGTCCTTTCACAATATTGTGCGTCAGCGACGCAGGACGCAGGCCTATGAGCATCTCTGCTCAGTGCGGCTGCAGAGTTCATGTGCAACATCTTGCATGCATGGCTGTGGCTTTACAGTTTTCCTTCGCCGTGTCTGTAGGTCACCCCCAGGGACCCCCAAGGGTCTCCAGGGACCCCTAGGGGGGGGGGGGGGGGGGGGGGAACGCGGACCTCCTTTTTTTTTTTTTTTTTTTCATCCCATGCTTTTGGACCCCCAAAACTATTTTCTTTTTGGGGGGGGGGGGGGGGGGGGGGGCTGCGCCGTCCATCATGACATCTATGTCATTCTTTCTTGTTTAGAGGTGTTTCTTTGCGCACAAAAAAGTGTGTGCTCTTCAAATGTGGGCATTTTATCATTTATTTAGTCGGAAAAAATGGACATGGCATTGAAAGAAAACGGTTAAATGTGTGGGTGTGACCTTTGTGATGATTGGATTCACTCTCGCTTGCCAAGTTCTCAGACATTCCAGCGTGTGTGTGTGTGTGTGTGGTCCTTGCCCACCCCTCTCCATTCTGCCAGGCAGTAAACCTTGCATCACAGGGCGCTCCTCAGAGTTGAAAAAGACAGCTTTCGCTGGCCAGTGATTTTCGGCACAGCGACTCGCTCGCCTGGCGTCTCGCTCGGCGGTGCCTGTCGTGGCTCAAGTTCGCTTCAGACGGTGCGCCTCCATCATTGTAACAGTTTTTTTGCCTATCTAATTTACTAATATTAGGGGCTGTAGTCTGTTCTCACCTCACTGGAGGCGAGCGTTCCCGCGCCAAGTGGGGCGAGTGGTCCGCCGCTGCGGGCGAGCGTTCCGCGCCAAACGGGCGAGCATTCCGTGAAAAGAATAGGGGCGAGTGTGTTTTGAGGCAAGCGCTCCTTCAAAATATTTTTTTCCTAGCACCAAATCTCTTCAAATGTGGTCTGTAGCCAAATATACTGAATCAATTTGTGTGTCCTTCACATGAAACCACTGGATAAGGGGTTTACAAATGTGACTAGACCTAAAGTTTTCACACTCTTTTGGAACTATTACTAGGCCTGTATGTATTCACACCGTATATTTGAACTCTCTCAGAGTTGAACTAATTCTCACTCAGTGGTGACCGAGACTGTTTACAGAAGTACATAAAATATATATTTCCGGACAATGTGACATGGAACATGTGTGGTTGTTTTCTTATCTCTCTACAGTCTATGAAAGGAACTGTACACCAACCACAGACGCAGCATGCTCGTGCCGTTCTGGCTTCCTGTGTTCCAACAATGTCTGTTCAGAATGTCTGCTCAAACAATGCAGTAAGGGAGAACAACTGGAGAGACATGGTAAGAATGGTATTTGTTTAGTTAAATTCATGATATGAAGACATGATACTATGATGTCCGTTTACACAAAAGTGTGTCTTGCATCGCATGCTTCAACTAGAAAGATATGCTCCGCGCGTATCTCTGCCAGGCTGGGTGGCCTACCCAGGGTTGTGTAAGTCATGGGTGTGCAGCAGTCAGGACCCAAGGGGTGAAATAGCATTTCTACGATATACAGTTCAGCTTTTCGTATTTCTGGCACCACCTATGGTGGTCATAAGTGAACATGCTTTTGAAGGGCCCCTCAACATGCGATTCCAATTTGGTCTTGTATTTTGCACAATGTTGAACATTTTGGAAGCCAATTACAGGCAAGCATTATGGAATATCAAAAAGCTGTTTGACACTCCTTGTTACATGACTTCTAAGATCATGTGTACCTAATTTGGTGAAGATTTGTAAGACTAAAATCATGTTTCTGCAGTAAACAGCAGTTGTGGCCATTGACTTATGGGTCAATAGGTAAAATTGTTTTTGTTATTCAAATTTGGGGTCAACTGTATTTTTGGCAGTCTTTGTTTCCAAGATTATCTCCAAACAGACGGACCCACAAACACAGACAGATAGACAGACAGACAGACAGGGGCAAACACATAATCTCCGTCCCAAGCCTTCGGCCTGGCGGAGATAGCAGTGATCAACAACATTAAAGGAGAGATCCGGCCATTTTAAGTGTTATCTTTGATGTGTCGCTAATCACTTCTCTCACAGAACCTGGCGTCTGTGAGAGAAACAAGCAACCAGCGTCATCTCGTTCTGCACGAACGGTAGCTTGTGCGTGACATTCAGTGCATGTTTGAGTATCATGAGACTCGATGAGCAGTAGTAGAGAAAAAACTAACTTTGCATCGGTTATAATAGATGATTTTCACTCTTACACGGGCTCCCATTATGCCAACGGACGGGGTCGCCAGACTGGACGACAGGGGACTCTCTGGAATAACTCAACGTCCCTTTCAATGTTGGTGAGTGATTAGCGACACATCAAAGATAACACTTAAAATGGCCGGATCTCTCCTTTAAATCTGACATAAAAGTTAAAGTACACATGACGTCTAAACATCTGAACACCAGTTTGCCTATGCCTAGAAATGTCTAGACGTGACATGATTTGAGACATCAAATAACGCAAAACTAAGTTAACCCATGTTATAAACCTTTTGCACCATTTCAGGTGCCCGCTGGGCACCGGCCTACTCAGGAACGATGCAAATAGGGAATGCATGCCCCACCCTGTTATACAATACCCATTATACCCGTTGTCAGACTACCCGTTGGAACCATCTGTCTGTATCCCTTTTGTGTCCCATCTGTCTGTCTGCCTGTGTCCCTTTTATGCCCATATATATGAAGATCTCTGATCTCACTGTTATCAGTATATGGCCATACAGTATATGGGCATGCCCATATACTGTATGGGCATACCAGGGGGATCTGCGGTTCTGGAAAGTCCTTGTGCAGTGGTAAACGTCTGTGGAGAAGGTGTGAAGAGTGCAAACTGACTGTGGAAAGTGGACAGACTAACTAATCAAATGGCAGGTGTGGGTAATTAGACAGGTGGGGAATTTGCCAAATCAATCTTAGGCTGGGGTTGCCATGGCAATCATTTGGCTCATTTGGGCCAGAGCCTTTACTGGCGGTTCTGGACAACCGCCTATCCAACCGACTCGATGCCGGGCACTGCACTTCCTCGGGTCGTCGGCGACGTACGTGGCGGATTTGAAGTCTGTCTGTCCAACGGTTCTCCAGATACCTGGATTACAGACGATTCTGTGCATTTATTGTACGATGGACATTAACCAGAAACCATTTGCTTCCTTGCAGGACAAATTGAATATAAATATAAATGTGAACCATGCCCAGATAATACGTATTCTGACACAAATGACGGCAACTGCAAGACATTGACACAGTAAGAACCACCATTTCAATAATGTTCTGAGAAAATGTTATGCTGTTTAGCAATCCTGATCAATCAATCAATCCATATAAATAATGTCTTCCTCTGAACAACAGGTGCAGTGCAAATGGCATGATGGCAGTATTTCCAGGGAACAAAACCCACAATGCAATTTGTCAGATTTTTGGTATGAAGATATTTAACAACACAATACTGATAATGTTTTCATTTGAATTACATTTGAGTGCAGTAATCTTTATTTTCAGTGAAAGCAGGTGACGGAGATCCCACCAAAGTGATTCTCACAGTAGGCTTTGTTACCATTGCCTTCACCTTCCTTATCTTCCTGATGCATGCCTACATAAAGAACAATAGGAAGCGCAAAGACAGTAAGCATACCTGAATATGTTGACTAATGCATGCACGTGAAGATTATGTGCATTTTATCACTTACAAGGCTCACATATCAAAATCAAAATGATTTCGTTAAAATTTAGCATGCTGTTTTCTTTCTACCTCAGAGAACTGCCATGCTGCCAACAGTGTGATGATGTCACCAGAGTCACATGAATGTTCCTTGTCAGAGGAGGAGAGCAGAGGACAGCTCATCCACCAGGCTGAATCCAGTGATGATGGCAGTTCTGCTCAGTCCCTGAAACACATCACAGTTTGCTAAGTTGTTGCCACCAGCCACCTCGTGTGGCTTGGCTGTCCTCTGCCATTCAGAGACGCAGTCAAGTAATAGATGTCCAAACACATTTATTGTAGAGCCGAGCGTGGCAAGAAGTTACAAGCCAGAGCCAGATTAGCTGTTCCTGTTCACAGATGACTCGGCTCTGCTGTTCTCGGACAGGGACAGGCTGCAGGTTGAGAAAACTCTCAGCTCTGAACTCGACACGATCCGCATCTGGCTCGCTGACAACAAACTGTCATTACACTTGGGTAAAACTGAATCCATTCTCTTTGGGTCCAATGCTAACCTTAGCAAGGCTGTGAGTTTCACAATCAAAGCGGGTGATGATGATCTCAAGAAAGGAGGAAATGACCTACCTGGGTTCGATCTTGGAGGTTAACCTCTGCGGTGATAAAATGGCCGTTAGAGTGATCAAAAAAGTCAACCAAAGAACACGCTATCTGTATAGGATTTCCCCTCTCGTCAGTAAGAATACCTTGAAGATTCCTGCAGGGGCCCTCATAAAAGGTCATGTTGATTATGCATGCCTCTCATGGTATCACAACACCACCAAGGCCTTAAAAATAAGGCTCCAAACATCCCAAAACAAACTAGTAAGGCTACTTCTTGGCCTCAACCACAAAACCCATCTAACCCCTGTTCACTTTGCTAGGGTTGGATGGCTCAGGGTTGAGGACAGAGAACAGCAACTTGCTATGGGCCTGGTGTACAAGATTCGACAAAACATTGGGATCCCCCTGTACTTGTCAAAATACTTCCAAAACGTAAATGAAGTCCACGATCATACAGTAACACCAGAGGCAGCTCCACGGATCATGTTCAACCCAGATTTGGCTCAACAAAGGGAATGAATTCGGTCTCATGCTATTCAACAAAAATGTGGAATGCCTTACCAAAAGGAGTAAAGTAGTGTAAAACCCTACTCACTTTCAAAAATGCCCTAAAGATACACCTTCAGGAGGCTGCAATTCGAAAATGGCCCCTGTCAAAGTCTTAACCTAACCGCCCCTTCTTCTTACAAAAGGTAACCTGGGTGTTTTCCATTTGAGCCCTGTAGCTGTGTCTCTGTATACCCTGTGAGGAATTATAGGTTGGCAAACCCAGTGCCTTTTTTAAAATCACTTCTCAAAACATACTTTTACAGGACGGCCTTGTAATTCTTCTATTCCTCTTTTTCCAAAACACTTTTTCATCGGGTCTTGTGTTTGATTATGTTTTTGATGTTTATATCCTGATTATTGTGCACTATTTTATATTGTTCCACAAAGCACTATGTAACTTTGTTTTGAAAAGTGCTATACAAATAAAGTATATATATATTTTATAAACATAAGCATGTGTGAGTGTGAACACATTACCTAAGTAACATTACATAATAAAATGTATGAAGCTATAAAACAAATTACTTTGACCAACTGCAACTGGGTATTAGTTGTTACTATGTAATGCATTACTTCCACTATTGTATGCTAATGAAAAGGCAGTTTGTCTAATTTGCTATTTTGACTTTTATTTGATTTTGTAATATATCCTGCAACAATTATACTGTAGTGTGTGCTGCAACTTCTGAGTTGCTTGTCTTTCATCATGACATTGAAATAGGTCTATAGGCTGCTAAAATAGCATTTGAATATCAATAACCTTACTGTGGTATTGTTATATTTATTATATATATTCTATTTAGTCTACAGCTTCCATTTAATATTATGTCATTTGAGGGTGTTTAAGGCAAAAGTAAATATACTGCATTGGCTGGCACGGGGAGTAATATTGTAATATAACTCATTACTTTTAATTGAAAGTAATACGTAGGCCTAAAATATTAAACGTTACATTTTGTGTGCAACCTCACCATCACTGCTGATGACTACTGTCTGTTTTGGCAGCAAACAACATTTGATATTACAAGCTTACATGGCGAGGCAGGGTTTTATGCAAAGAATAATTGCACATTTCTACAAAAAGTTATGAAAATATTGTCTTTGGCCAGTAATGCATGATAAAACAAACCTCTGAATTACCTTCTAGAAGAGATAGTCTGAAACCTCGAAGAGCTGATGGTTGTCCTTGACTTGTGCCATGTATGTTCACAGCCCTGATACATGACTGTCATATATTATGACATTCATGGATGAACTTCAACATAGTGTTTGCACTTTCTCCCTTTTTGGTCCGTACATCTACATAAACGTTCATATTTCAAATATAAAGTGCTTACCCCATGGCCACAAATGTTAAAATTATATAAGGGCCCTTAAATGTACCCGTATATTCCGTATTGTTCAATAAAAAGCATTTTAACCCGACTGGTGTCAATTTTCCCGTATTTTTTCCAAATGCATTCAACTACGTGACCCTACCGGTTGGGACGTGTACTGCACTCTGATACATTATAACTCTATAAGAAAATGACCACCAATCGGGTTAAAATGCTTTTTATTGAACAATATAGAATATACGGGTACCTTTGAGGACCCGTACATACTCATAACATCCATGGCCATGGCATAAGCACTTTACATTTTAAATTTAAACTTTCATGTAGATGTACGGGCTAAAATAAAAAAAAGTGCAAACACTATGTTGAAGTTCCTCCATGACGGTCATGACAGAAAACTAGTGTTTTCCATTGCTCTGTATTTTGGATGCATTTTCGTGATGTTCCCGACGAGGGCGCTGGCGGACACATTTATTTTTTTGGTCCGATGGTCATATGACAGCTGGCCGCAAAGCACACTTCCCCTCACAACAACAAGTCACACACAGCACGGATCAGACACAGCGTTGAGTGTGTGTGAGCATCAACATCACCACCATGCTGGCCCTCATCAACCGGCTCCTGGACTGGTTCAAGGCTCTGTTCTGGAAGGAGGAGATGGAGCTGACGCTGGTCGGCCTGCAGTACTCTGGGAAAACCACGTTTGTCAACGTGATCGCTGTGAGTTACTGTGATGCTAGCAGCACCACCGGTGCTAACGGCTAGCTGTGCTAATGCTACTTCCATCATTGTGTGTGTGTGATCATCGTCAGCCCTGTGCTACACAGAACACTATCAATTCTGCAATGTGTAAATATTCTGTTACAAGTACTGTAAAAGGTTCAAAATCTTACTTGAGTAAAAGTACAAAAGTATTGGCATCAAAATATACTTAAAGTACCAAAAGTAAAAGTACTAAAATGTTTGAGAATAGCAGATCTACAAGCTCACAAAGGCTATTTTCAAATAGCCTATGAATAAAATAGGGCTGAAGTGGTTAATGTATGTTTTATGATATTATGATTTATATCTGCAAAGTAACTGTAACTAAAGTTTTCAAATAATTGTAGTGGAGTAAAAATATATTTGCCTCTGAGATGTAGTGGAGTAAAAGTACTGAAAACTGTAAATACTCCAGTAAAGTAAAAATACCCAAAAAAATGTACTTATTGTTGATGTATCTTATTGTTATTATTGACTATCTTTTAATGCTAATGCTAGTCTGCCAACAGCAGGTCAGCCTACACACATTTGCCTGCTCATTGCTTATCGAGGTGGCCACCTGTTTTTGGCCACCATTTATGGTACAGCTCCACTAGTTAACTTATGGTTTAGTTTAAGCACCATTTATGTTACAGCCCCACTAGTTAACTTAGTTTAAACATCATTTATGTAACAGCCCCACTAGTTCACGTATGGTTTAGTTTAAACATCATTTATGTTGCAGCCCCACCAGTTAACTTATGGTTTAGTTTAAACACCATTTATGTTACACCCCCACTAGTTCACTTATGGTTTAGTTTAAACATCATTTATGTTACAGCTCCACTAGTTAACTTATGGTTTAGTTTAAACATCATTTATGTTACAGACCCACCAGTTAACTTATGGTTGAGTTTTAAAGCAACTACTACTACTTTCATACATATGGACTGGAGGAGGGCCATGATCTAACATTGTTAGTCTTACGTTGTTAGTTACTGAGCTGGGCTCTTGAGAACTGTTGTCCATTCCAATACAGAATTGATGTCACTTTCAGCAATCTTATGAATCTTATGCCAGAAATGATGCCTAAACCTAACCTCGAAACCCTGTCCACCTGGGCAAAACACAGGGAAAATAGACTCTCCCTTATACTAGGCACACCCTTTTTCCCTCTACACTAAATAGCCATTCTATAAGCATGTAGATCTGATCAGATTTTCACCAAATGTTTGCCTCACAATATGGACGCTAGGGTTCAGTTGATGGTTGGTATTAAGAGTAGACTTCACTGCCCTTAGGCTTTAGATAATTTAGCAGCCATTTGGGGCATGTTGACACTGGTGAAGTGACCAGACTTGTTTTCTGGTCTCCAATAGTTATGTTGTCCTGAAAGTCATTCACCAGAAGCCCACACATTTAGCATATCTGTGCTATCTATCTTCTCAGCTCCCTGTATGTGATGATCATACATTATTTCAGCTCATCAGTGTATGCTGAAAGCAAACGCTGTCCTATCATTCAACCTGAAGCATACATCTCTGGGTTGAGCACATTAATAGTTCAAGCCTATTTCAGTGTAGGTAAGCCTATTTCCAAGTGTGGTAAGTAACACTTGAGGTCACACTCACAGACTATGACACAGAGACAGAATCAGATGTTACAGTGACAGTACAGTAGCAGTGATGATGACTCCCTCTGTTGTCATCAGTGCCACATTGTTCATACTGGCATATCGAGCAAAGATTGACTCTCTCCTGAAACTTGGAATTCTTGGAATTCCACTGCACATGTTGGATTCCTGGAGGGCCCTGCCTAATGTTGTGAGATCACTCTACCAGCAAATACTGGTGTTTTCTAGTCCAATCAGAAAGTGTTATTATATTGTGAACATAGTAACATTCACTATTCTAAATCACACCAATAGAATATTCAACTATATCCACAAAGCACTGTAAAATACATATACAGCTATTAAAGCTATTATGGTTGTAGGATTCACAGTGCAGCACATTCCTTGTCTGTTGCAGTGGCGCGGGAAGGGGGGGGCTACGGGGGCTGCAGCCCCCCTGGTGATGTGATTTTTTTTTTTTTTTTTTTTTTATTACATTTAAATTTAATTAAAATAATTAAATAACGTAACCCTAACCCTAAAACCGAAATAAAGTAAAGGAAAAAAAGTGCCAAAACCCACCCAAACCCGCACATTTTTCGACCCGAACCCGCAAAAAAATCGCGCGCACGCATGCGTCAAGCGGATTCCCCCGACGCTCAGCCCCCCTGGCTATTAAGTACTTCCCACGCGCCTGGTCTGTTGTGTGTTTTGGCAAAACAAGGAAGTGAGTAGGCGTGTATGGTCTTCTTAACACACTGTGGTTGAGGCTGTAAAAAATACCCTGCTTTTGAATGCATTTCAATTTAGCAGCCACTTCTCTTGTGCAAATGCTTTTTTCTTTTTCCTATATTTTAATGTGATTTCTCAGTAGTAATCTGAGAAAACCCAGGTTCTTTGCTGGTGGGTCTATTTCCAAAAGCCAATCACCCGATGTTGACTGTACTATTAGCAATGTCTTGCCTGTTTGCAAGGCTACAGTTAATTGGATGGATGCATTGGATGAAAGCTGGCCTTATAATGTAGATCAGTGGTTCTCAACCAGTGGTCCGGGGACCACTAGTGGTCCTTGAGGGGGTCCCAGGTGGTCCCCAGCTAAATGCTGGAGAGTTGGTAACCAAATGGACCCTTATAGATCTTTAACCCTTGAGAGCGTAAAATGAAACCAAATGGACCCTTACGGGTCCATTTGGTTTCATTTTATGCTCTCAAGAGTTACTTAAATCATTGTTAAACATCTGCATTACTTAATTACAGAATTGTTACTTTGATCGATGTTTGCCTGTTATTATCTCTCCTACGGCACCACAGCAATTCAGCATGAAATTGTGGACAAAATCTTTTCCAAAGATAACAAAAATGTTGTTATCTTTGGAAAAGATTTTGTCCACAATTTCAGACTTAGAATATTTAATATTGTGAGTCTTGGGTCTGAGAGTCTAAATCTCATCAAACGGTGGTTCAGTGGCTCAAATGCCGAATACATAATGGACCTTGATATGAAAAGGGTTGAAAACCACTGTTATAGATCATGAAAAGCTAACTTAGTTCATCAAGGGATTGTCTCCTATCACCCAATCTGTCGTTGCTGTATTTGCAATGCGTGGAGGCTGTTACTGTAGGTGATTTCCTCAGTATTTCAAGCGGAAGTGATGGAAAGGGAATATTTACTGACGTAGGTTTTGGCCTATATATGTTTTGTGAGAGAGTGAAATGGTTGGAGTGGGGGTGGTTCTTCCTGTCACCTACCCAGTCATGAGACTGGTGCACTAACTTCCACTTAGCTTTGTCAGCTGACTAACAGGCAGGTCATGTGCTTTAAAAAGTGTATGCCAGCCAGACACGCCGTACTAGTCTGTTCATCCTGTTTGGGTTCATCACCATGGATAAGAGAAGGAACATGCTAAGGCTGCAATTATCCATTGTTTTCTTGGTGATTATTCTACCGATGACTTTTTCGATTAATCAAATAATCGAGAAAAAACATACATACGCGTATATACTGTGTGTGTGTATATAGTGTGTATATATATATATATATATATATATATATCACAACTAAATTGATTAGTCTGATTAATCACTTAAGCCCTATTTTGTACAACGGTGTCATGGAAAAATTGTGAAAATAGCCAATCTTGTTGATCTGCTATTTTTTATATTTTTGTTTTAAACTGCTCACAAAATGTAAGGAAACTTGAATTTGGGCCATTATATCTCCCCTTTACTAATACCAATCAGTAAAGTGTTATATCATTTTTATCGGTGACTACTGACTAGTCACCTTTACAACGAGGTACAGCTTGTAAACATCGGGCATTCATGGAATGAGCAACACAGGCAAACGTGTGGGTAGCGCCGAGCAAAAATGTGCCAAAATGGCCTGTTAGACTTTTCTGCTGACATTCAATGTCGTGACATTCATGACATTCAATGGGCTTCATGTGTGTGCCAGTCACAGGTGTGTGACTGCCTCACAGGTGAGTGACTGGCACCTGAACATGGGTTCTGCAACTTTGTTGAGTTTGTGTATGCTCCAAGCAGCAACACTGACCCCATGGAAAGATGCCATTTTGTCAGGATAAGGCCCGTGCAACAGGGCAAGTGAAGCTGGTGTTCCGTTAAGCAGAGTGACAGCATTATTTGGTGTTAGCCCTGGTACCATTTACACACTTAGGACTAAGTTCTGTGAGACTGAAGTCAACAAGGAAGACAACAACCCAGACCCCTTGCTTCACTGAGGAACCATAGATTTACAGGCAAGATTTGCACAACGGTACCAAAGACAGATGTTGCAGGGCCCATGCTCAGGTGTCACACACCTGCCTTCAAATGGTACCAGGGCTGACATCAAATAATGCGTAATCTGCGTAACGGAACACCAGCTTCACTTGCCCCATTGCACAGGCCTTATCCTGAAGGGACAAGGCATGGCATCTTTCTATGGGGACAGTGCTGCTGCTTGGAGCATACACAAACTCAACAAAGTTGCAGAACCCATGTTGCAGAACGCAAAGTTGCAGAACCCATCTCTCAGCAGGTGTGTGCTGGCAGGTCGCTCAAAACAAGAGCGATTACCAGCAAAAGCATATTGGGTGATTTTGGCACATTTTTGCTCGGCGCTACCCACACGTTTGCCTGTGTTGCTCATTCCATGAATGCCCGATGCTTACAAGTGTACCTCGTTGTAAAGGTGACTAATCACCGATACAAATTATATATAACACTTTACTGATTGGTATTAGTAAAGGGGAGATATAATGACCCAAATTCAAGTTTCCTTACATTTTGTGAGCAGTTTACATTTTTGGAAAAAATACATTTAAAAGTTTCCCCCCAAATTGATTATTTTATTAAGAAATTGAATAATTAAACTGATTCGTTAGATTCATTATTGCATCCTTAGGACATACTGTAAAAGCACTACGGACATCAAATGTAAAATGAAAGCTCCCAGGATTATTTTCTATACTATGAATTTGGGTGTCTGCATGTAATTGCTTGCGTTACAAGAATAGTCTTATTGAAATACTAGATTTTTTTTAACATTATTAAAAACATTTTAACCCATTAATCCGGGAGTGTGTGTGTGTGTGTGTGTGTGTGTGTACACACAGAGTTAGGATTTACAGGATGTGTAGAATTGGCCTCAGGTCTAAATGGCTTAAAACATTGATTGATTCAGTCATTAAGACAATTAGACTTCTAGATATTAGTGTTTCCCCACGTCACCATTCAATTCACTGAATTTATTATAGGAGGTAATTTGGCAATTGATTTAGTATCTTGTTAATAGATGCATCTTTCAGCCTTTTTTGTAATCATTCAGTAGTAGTACAGTATATATTGCCCAGCTCTTCCTCTGGGAACTCCAATGTACAGTATATTATCTGAATGGAACAGGAAAATATAAGTCTAATGCATTTTATTGCTACATTTAAGAACATATTTGATTCTTGCTGCATTGCATTATATACCTCAAATGTCTTGAAATGTGTACACAAACACACAAATCCCATGAAAGGACGGTTCTGCAAACAAAACACATACAACTGCATCAGAAAAGGTGCATTTCTAATGTATTTTTCTCTTTTATTTCAGTCTGGGCAGTTCAGTGAAGACATGATCCCCACAGTCGGCTTCAATATGAGGAAGGTCACTAAAGGAAACGTCACCATCAAGGTAGATATGTGGATATTTATCCACCTGTTACCTTCATGTCGTAAGTTCCAGTGAACCCCAGGGGTCCTTGAGGGGGTTCCGAGGGGTCCCCAGCTAAATGAGTTCACTTTTAACCCTATCCTATACTTAAAAATATTAAAGTATAAGACACGTTGATCAGCTGGGGAAGAGAAGTTGACAAGCTGGGGACAACTTGTAGATCTCCTACTTTTTTTTTCAGAATTTTGAGAAAAAAATGATTTTTAATCCGTTTTGTAGTCACATCACAAGTGTAAGGAAATGGGTGAAATCAGTTTTTGTGCAAGCTCCATCATGTGTTGTTTTCAGGGAGAGGAGGGGGGTAGAGAGGGAGAGCAAGGAGAAAAACATGAAAAATTTGAAATAAAACATGTCAAAAGAAAAATCTAAGATATCTACATTTATACACACAGCATAAAACAGCTGCAGTTATAGACATGAGGTTAGACATACTCTCCTGTGCAGAGGGCTGGACGTCTGCATGAGGAGGCGGTCCAATCTTCAGTTGAAAACAAAGTAAGGCGAGTAGAATTTAGTCCAGTTGAGTATATAACCAAAGATTGTTAATTTAGGAAGATACACCATCCCAATTGGAGCCACTAGAGGCGACATGGTACACAAATCCTACAAATGGTCTCCTAAGTGGGCGCCGGGCGTCTGACGGCAAATCTCGCGAACGTCTAATGTTTTCTCTGTGTACTGGTGCTAGATCCAGCGAGAGTGTGTTGCTGGGACAGAGAAATGTCGATGATAAAGTTGATTTTCTCCTGATTTGTCTCTCTGAAAAAAGCCATTTTAGTTTCAAAATGTTCGGAATATTGTGTGGCTTGTGACGATCTGGTCCAATATTTAGTTAAGTGACCATGGGGCTTAAGAATGGTTCAGAAGCTGTGTTCACGTTCACTCTCCCATTGAAATGAATAGACTCCAACCTGCTTCCGGTCTCCTAAAAAGGCGTCCGCCCACTTCACACAGATAAGGGAAGTAAACCGGAGATGGTGGGTCTTGCTATTTCCGTCTTGGGTGTAACTGACTCAACACCATACTGCTGTGGTTCCCAACCTGCGGGCCGGGGCCCACTGGTGGGCGTGATGATTTTGCAAAGTCTTAATGTTTTGCCAAATAATTGTCAACACACTTAACACACCCATCTGTGTTAATTCAATCCAGGAACGCATCTGTGTCATTTTTAGATTGATTTGGGCTATTCAAAAATAGCAGATCTACAAGCTCATAGCGTGGCACCGAGTGCCGCGCTATGAGCTTGTAGATCTGCTATTTTTGAAAAACAAATTGTGAAAATGTGTGCAAATCCTTTTTTTTAAATTTGTAATTTTTGATCCCACTATTTTGTAACCCTTATTTTTCACCCGGTGCCAATTTTCTAAGCGATCCTGGGCACTACACTCCCCTCACCAGCCTAGGGAGGCCAGGGCCGAGCTCATGCCTCCTTCAATGCATGAGAGCCAACTGACCTCCTTGTCACCTGACAGGGGGGAGTTTCCCTGGTTGGACGTAGCGCGTGGAAGGAACACGTTATTCCAACCAGTTCCCTTCTCCTCCATCAGGCGCCCCGGCTGTCATGGGGGAGGCGTTATAGTGACCAGGATTACTACATGTTTTTGTGAGGGTATTAACTACCCTGGGAGACACGGGGAGAACATGCAAACTCCACACAGAGTAGGCCCTTTCGCCAACCCCACCTAGGGTATGGGCGCTGATGATGCGGAGGAGAAGACACGCCCACAGCATCCCCGGCGGGAATCGAACCCAGGACCTTCTAGCTGTGAGGCGACAGCGCTACCAACTGCGCCACCATGCCCTCTTCTAGCAAATCTTTAAATATACATTTTTAACTAAAAACTTGGCTTCTGTATGAAATATTTTGAGATGGGGGGGGGGTAGGGGGGAAATACATATCATTTAGGGTGGTCCTTGACATGAAAAAAGTTTTGAGAACCACTGATATTATAGCAACATAAGTTATTTAAAAAAAAAAAACTGTTAGGATTTAGAAGACATTTGTAGAATCCACCAGAAGCAAAGATTTGATTTTAAAACGTTTTTTTTTTTAAACTCACACTTTATTCAAAGATTTGCGCACATTTTCACAATTTAACTCATTCACTGCCTGAATTATTTCTGGCCGCGTTTGCCCACTGCCAAGACTTTTCATTGAAAAAAAAAAGTACTCTGGAGCCGAGATACAGATTTTTTAAGTTTAAAGTTAACAAGGAAGTGGATGGGAGTCTAGATCTTCGAAAAATCATATATCTTTGGGTAAAAAAAAAAAAAAAAAAATGTTTTTTTTTAAAAAGGAAAAAAAAATCTTATGGCACAGAAGTTGTTCTAGGCAGGGAATGAGTTAAAATAAATAAATAGCAGATCTACAAGCTCATAACGCAGCACTCGGTGCCGCACTATGAGCTTGTAGATCTGCTATTTTTGAATAGCCAAAAGTATAAAATAATGTTTACAGCAAAACAATTAGAATGACACGGTACGTTCCCGGGTTGAATAGGTTAAGTGGTCAGATGGGTGGGCTGTGAACGCTTGTTTCAAGATTTTCAAGTGGGCCCCTAATCCAGAAAAGGTTGGGGACCACTATTATACTGCTTTATGGCTTGGACTAATCTATGGATCTGAACTATATTGGTATTCCAAATTGGTAATGTCACCACAAAGGCCATATTGCACCTGTTTATGTATTTTAGCTATTTTTAGTTCTTGACCCTGTTTTGCGTTAACAGGATATTGTGTTTCACTCGGCTGTGGTGCGTCATAGTTGTATTTGTCTGTATCATTTATGATTGTTTCATTGTTGTAACAGTGCACATGCTGCTCTCTTGGCCAGGTCACTCTTGGAAAAGGGATGTTAATCTCAATGAGACTTTTACCTGATTAAGTAAAGGATGTGATGATGTGATTTTTGAAACGGTAGCCTTCTGACATTGTGCTCTTAATTCATCAGATCTGGGATATAGGAGGGCAACCAAGATTCCGGAGCATGTGGGAACGCTACTGTCGAGGAGTTAATGCAATTGTGTGAGTATTTAATTTAGGCCTCATTGGATTTCTATAGGGATGTGATGTGATCTGAAAAATAAGCAGAACATTAACCACCTATGCACGATCTTAATACTTAATCATAGGGCTGCATGATTTTGGCCAAAATTATTATTTTGATCAATATTGAGATCATAATTATGAATCAAGATTATTTATTGAGTAGTAACACAAATATTTGTAATATTCATTTAATTGTGGAAAATGGAACATTTCATTAATTTATAATTATTTATAAAATAATTAACAACATTTTTGTCTATAATGACATGCTAAAACAGGGACTCCAGGTTGATTAAGCTGAACAAAATTGAACTGACCCTTGGAAGTGACTGTGACAGACTTTTAATTGTTGTAATGTTTCTCATTTTGTAGATACATGGTTGATGCAGCGGATCGAGAAAAGGTGGAGGCGTCAAGAAATGAGCTTCATAATTTATTAGAAAAACCTCAGTTGCAAGGAATTCCTGTAAGTAACCCCCATAAATAAGCTTCTTAATTCCTACTATTCATTGATTGTAGAAAGGAATATTTAATTGTGGGACGTAGCCATTCCTTGTAGCGTTTGCATTAGAAATCCTGGTGTCCTAGAGGTTAAAATTGTTCTGGACTTTCAGGTTTTGGTACTTGGTAATAAAAGAGATCTCCCAAGCGCTCTAGACGAGAAACAGCTCATCGAAAAAATGTGAGTATGAAATATTTGATGGTCTGTCTGCAAGACCTGTACTGTATTCTGTTGTGGACTTGGTATAGTAATTGGTTGTGCATTGTTTTAATGTTTTCCAGGCAACATTTTAATGTAAGACCTTTGACTTTGATATAGAAACATACATATACAGCAAAATGTCATACCATCCCTGGTGTAGATTAAAAAAAATCACTCTAGATCCTTGTTATATAATGGTTTATTTGCACACTGTATACAACCATACAACATTTAAAAGCTTCTGTTTCTATGCCATACTTTTAATGTGTACCCAAAACCATATGAAACAATATTCACCTTGTATTGGAAATGTTAATTGACTAGTAACCCATTTTCTCTTGTAGCATTTGTATATGTGTATCTTCATTTGCCAGTAAAACAAATAACACTCATGACAAAATGTTTAAAGCAAGCAAACATGTTGTTATTACTGCTTTTCACTCCTACAGTAATACTTTCATTTTCAAAATGAAGCAGCTCCCTCTGGTGGCAATTAGATGTATTTGCCGGCTGCTCTATTTGACCTGTTGGCATGCCACAAACATTGTCAGGGGAATAAGATTTCTGGTTGAGTCATATTAATAATAACAGTTAATTAATATTAATAATAATATAGTAATGACATTAATAATATTTACTTGTTCATTTACCCCTTTTACATACCTGTAAAG
Source organism: Gymnoscopelus microlampas (assembly GCF_963454915.1). NCBI lineage: Eukaryota > Metazoa > Chordata > Actinopteri > Myctophiformes > Myctophidae > Gymnoscopelus > Gymnoscopelus microlampas. The sequence goes on from NC_139944.1 coordinate 8,092,856, forward strand.
GAACCTGGCAGCTATTCAAGACAGGGAGATCTGCTGCTATTCTATTTCCTGCAAAGAGAAAGACAACATAGGTGAGTTGGTGGTGTGATTGGCCAAGGAGTGGAAACATAAAAGACTCAAAAGCCTCATTTACACTTAGTGGAGCGGGTTTCCCCACCAAAAGTAGCAGATCTCCAAGCTCACAATGTGTTACAGTGGCTATTCTATGTGTGCAAGACATGCACACAACTAAGTATGAATCAATCATAAAATATGTGGTTATAAATCCGTTTTTTTTATGTCAGAGCCCTCTGAAATCAGTTAATTTATGAACGGTCAGATTAGATACTCATTAACTAACGTTGCCATTATATGTCTTCCTCCACCGTTGTTGTCTATTGTGTTGTATTGTGTGAAAATAACAGATCTACAAGCTTTCATCACATTCCAATGCAGCGTGAGCTTGTTGCTTGCTAGATAGGCTATTTTTATTACATTTCTTTGATTTGAAATCACATTTGAATCTATCAAATCTGATTTGCAAAAAACGACAAAAAACAGTCTGATTCTAAATTGGATAGGCCAAAAATCTGATATGCGCTGGCAGTCTGAACATAGCCTAACTCGGTGGTTCTCAAGTGGGGTCCAGGGACCCTCAGGGTTCCTTGAGAGAGTTCCAAATGGACCCTTTCAGCTCTGTAACTCTGAGAGTGTACAAATCACCCTCAGAGTTATGGGGGTCCCTTGAAATAAAACGTTTGAGAACCACTGAATTAACTCAAAGAATATGAATGGTGTGTTGTATCACTTCAATTATAATAATGAGTGTGACATACCGGTACGTTGCTTGTAGGCTTTGATGCGGGGCATGATAATCATCTTACAGACCACAGTCACTACCAGCAGTGTGATGAATCCAAAAATAAGAAGCACCAAAGCTGCAATAAAGAAATAACAGTCAAAATGAGTTATTAACCATTTTAATGGTTTATTTTTTAAATCATATACAATTCACTGACCAGAGTCCACCAGGGGTCTATACTAGGCCCCCTCATTTTTTCCATCTACACCAAATCTCTTCTCCAAAATAGCTGATCTACGCACTCGCATCGTGTTGCTATGTGACATGTTGTGAGCTTTTAGATTTGCTATTTTTGTCAAATGTTTGCCCCAGAATCGGGACGATAGTGTTCAAGGTTTTATCATAAGACCTAGAAGAAACGTTTGGAACACATAAAGTAATAGGTGAAAAGAAGCTCAGAACATTTACCATTGTCGGGCAGGTGGAGGGTCCCAGCAGGCTTCCCTAGGGGTGTAACAGTGGTCTTATGCTTAGGCAAATCTGGAGTGTGGGTCTGGGGCGCGCTGCGGGGGGTATAATGTCTTGAGGTGGGCTGTGGTGTAATGACTTGAGGTTGTTCACCCTCATCATTACATATGGCATCGGCTGTCTTGTTTCCAGTAAACTTAACACCACTTCTGTTACATCTAGGCCAAAGGAAAATAAGTAAAAAGCTGTTAACAGGATAACATGTCCCTGAAAATCCAATGTGTAGTGTACTGTATATTTCTAATTATTAGGGAATATACGGTGTACAGAGCAAACACAGCAATATATGCGACATACTCTCTCCATTTCACACAGTATGTGTTGTCGTCTTTGGAGAAATATCCATCTTCACATTCGAGGCATTCAGGTATCCCTCCTAGGGAAAAGAAAAATGTATACAAAATAATACATGTAGCATACAGCTGGGAAATGCTGCCTTCTGCATGTGTGCACCTTAGAGATAGAGAGATGAAGCAGGGACCCCATACTGTATATTATTTTTTAAAATTTCTTCCATTCTGTCATACAGAAACGTGAATGGCGCGTGCATTGTGGCTTTGCATAGAACTTTTAAATTCTGTTCAGCTCACAACCCACACATCGTCATTGAAATTGTCAGCCAGCTCTGTGCAGTTTTGGATAAGTAAAAACAGACGCATAACTTAAACTTGCGTAACAACACTGTTCTGTGTGAAATCCATCGAACCTCAGAATGGTGAAGTAGAGCAGTGTGTTCTTCACAGCTTTCATGACATCTGACAATTCAGCACTAATAATTAAAACGAGTGACTCCCTAGTCCCTGTGTAGGATGCGGTTTAACCTGTGACCTGTGTAGCATGCAGTTTAACCTGTAACCTGTGTAGCATGCAGTTCAACCTGTGACCTGTGTAGCAGGCAGTTTAACCTGTAACCTGTGTAGCAGGCAGTTTAACCTGTAACCTGTGTAGCAGGCAGTTTAACCTGTAACTGTGTTGCATGCAGTGCCTCCATCAGGTGCACACATAGGAGCCAACCAGTGCTCAAGTACCTGCCCATTTGCTTTCATAGGATAAATTGCCCTTCTCTTATTTAAATATCGGTCTTGCTGAACCACAGTTGCTCTCCACCCTGCTCTGATTTAGTTGAGCATGGCAGTCTCCATGTTTCTTGTTAATACCAGAGTATAAAAGGCACGAAAATACCTAAATAAGTTGTCATCACTCGCTATGCAACACTTTTAAAAACACGCTGCAGAAGAAGGAAATGTAAACATTCTCAGACATAATGTGGGTGTGAAGTGTGGTTTACATTATAGGACATTATGCAAGTAACACTCAAAAGTGGGAACTTGCTACAGGTTAAACTGTCAAAATGATTAGGGCTTATCTATGCCTCATTCTCACGATGTCTCCGTCTCTCTGTAGACTCAGGCGCTCTTCGAGCACCTGGTAAAAAGAACCCCTGGTCTAGACAGCTTGAAACTGGATTAATGTGTTCCCTTTGAAACTTAGATTATTAGTAGATTCAATGCTGGAAGAAGCCATATGCACCTGCCGTGGCGTATGAAATGGTCTTAACAAATGTATTTTAATAAATGTAGATTTATTTAAAACAATTTTTAAAACTATTTATATAGTGTATATTCGTTCTGTTTTAAGAATTGTGTGTATTTCTGTGTGTAGGTCATGGCTGTAAAATCCTATTGCTGTAAATGTTCCTTCTGTAAGGGCACCATTGAAAAGAGACCTTGGTCTCAGTGGAAGTAGTTGATTAATTAAGTCACCTTTATTTTCCTGAAATAACAATATTTCCCTGAAATAAAGGTTTCAGTCAATAGAAAGAAAAGAAAAACATCATATTGAAATATTTTGCAGGGTGTGGTCCATCTCTGTACCTGTTCTTTTCAGTCCAGAGCCAGGGTCACATTTGCAGACAGTAGAATCAGGGAACCTGGGATTGTATCCTGAACGACACCGGCATTTTGTATCTTCTGTTAGCGAGCAGTGTGATGCAACTTCACTCCCTGAGTAGAGAAACAAAACATACATCTACGTGTTAAATATGAACTATATGTTGGGTAGAATAGCAAAACATTATGATATAAATACACTAATACAATATTTGTGAAACTGAAATTATAAATGAAATGGTCATTTAGTCCTTTCTTAGTTCATACATACATAGCTAGAAGTACCATTTCAGGTTCACTTCAGAAAGAGAACTATTTATTAGAATCACATGAGTCTGTATTAGTACCACGTTTGAGGCTAACATTATTCTACTGTAATTCATAATATTAATTTAATGTCAAGTAATAGTTCTATTGAGCTCAACAATGTTTGATGCTATAAAACCTACCCATTTGGCACTTTGTGCAACGTTTGCATTGTTGAGATTCATTGTCTCCAGGATGGAACTGGTGTTTAGGACACTCTTCACATCCTTCTTCTTTTACCCTCTTACCTTGAATTCAGAGTCAATGGAAACATGTTACTTTTATGATCTTATCTTTATGTCTCATACGGAAGGCATCAATGTTAGAAGAGCAAGAATTTTAACCACATGAACCCTAGCATCAATATTCTGGGCATGTTATCATAATAGGCGAATATTTAGCAAACATAAAACACGTTTTAACAATATACGATATGTGATAAATAAACGCATTCTTTACCTGGAGGGCATTTCACAGCTTTCAAAACCTCTATAAGTTGAGAAAAAAAGAAAATGCACATGAGGGTCCAGGGCACACCACGTTTGAACAGAAACATAGTGTGATTTGTATGAAGTTTGAAGTGAAAATGAGAGAACTTATCAAGAAACCAAAGTGGAAAAAAAAGTGCTCACACTACCCGTAAACAACTGCACTGGCATCCTCTTAAGTTCTGGGAAGCCGGAATACAAACTCCTCCTTCTCATCTACAAATGCCAAAATGACCGCGCTCCACAGTACCTCTCAAGCCTACTCCATAAACCGACTCTGTCACAGGCCCTGCGATCCACAGACTTAGACCTCCTCTCTGTCCCCAAGGCAAACAAGCGAACCTTTGGGGACAGAGCCTTCAGGGTAGCAGCCCCCACCCTGTGGAACTCTCTCCGCCATGCTCCAACTCTGGACTCTTTTAAAGCTGCCTTGAAAAGACACTATTCTCTCAGGCTTATGGCATATAGTTGTTTGTTTGTTTGTCTGTTAGTTGTTCATTGTTTTTGATGTAAAGTGTCCTTGGGTTTATGAAAGGTGCTATATAAATTCAAGCTATTATTATTATTGTTAAGTGTGAAGAGAAAAATGGGTGACGTGTTAATTCAATAGTATGTGACGCACTGTAGCCTGGAACCCAGACGGAGGCGCTTGTTCCGCATTTGGATTTTTTCACTTCTCCTTTCCGTCTGGTGGCCTGGAGCCTTCCAATGTAAAGGCCTGTGGGCAGGGCGGGACAGAGTCTTCCAATCTAAAATTTGATTCACTTCTCTTTCGACTGACGTTTGGAAATCAGGCTAAAATAGGATGAAGTGAAGAAAAAGAAAAACTCGAGCACGAGCGCCTCTGTCTGGATTCTAGGCCAAGTCATATGCGCTAACCGGGTCCATTTGGCTCAATTGTTACACTTTCAAAGTTCTGGGGTTCGTGGAAATGAAAACGTTTGAGAACCACTGGCCTAACTCTGCACACCTTCCTCTTTCATTCCAGATATCACACTTCAGTGGCTCATCCAGCACTCGAAATCACGGAGAAGCTGAAAGAGCGAGAGGTGTTCCTCAGCTGCATCTGCCATGTTACCTTCATGTCACACCCTCTTCACTCTGTGATGATGTACAGTTGTCTCTCCAGCTCACACACTGCACCGTTCTGCTCATGTCGCCCCCTTTCTATCATCTCACACCGTAACCCAAACAATGCACTACTAAAACACGTCACACCTGAAACCAAATTTAGGGAGTCACAGAATCGGCATTATACCTCTTGTTAAAGCCTCTGCTCCAGCCCTGTGGAGGAAGACTTGAATATTTAATGTACCTTTTTACCACGCCGGCATTACCCAATTGATAAGGCAACCCCAGCAGATTGTAATACTAGTGTCCAACGTCACTCAAAGGATGGATGGCTTAGTCAAACTGGCCTCTTTAGGTCACACGAAATGTTCTTCACACATGCCAGTGGAAAGTTGAAGTGGACATGTTGTTGTTCCCTGTTTTGGACTTGTCCTTCTGTGAGATTGTATCCGTTTGATGATGGCTGTCAACCTTTTGCCAAATCAAAGCGTTTCTCCTAAGGACATTTCTGTTATTTTAGAAAGGACAGCAATGAAATTGTCATGAATTAAGCGGGTATATACACAAATCAAGTTGGTGAACTTTTTACTGATGGGAGATGTGCTTGAATGAAGATAATGATTCTATTTAAAGTTTGAATGTACAGAAGGATAAAGCTGTAGTGGGTCAGTGTGCTGGAATGCTGTGGTTTTGTGCTGGCCCTGAGCTGAGAGCGTGGCAGGATTCAAAGTGCCTTGTGCAATATCTCTCACCTCAGAAGCAAAGCAGCATGTAAGGTGTGCCTACCGGAGCAAAGCACTCAAATATATTCAAGAAATAAAATGGCATGCTTTTTAATTTAGACAGTGTACTGTTCTTTGTAATCGGTGGTCTAGTGGAGGCTATATGAACGTATACGCTTCATATACCCACACGACATTGTGTATGCTCACTTCTAGTGTGTGCAGCAGTTTTTTGTATTGTCACAAATATACACTTCAGTACATTCTGAATACTTCAAACTGTTTGAGTGCTCATTTGTCGCACTATCGATACCATTCACACGTTCTCCTAAGACTTCTTTTCTGCCTTGTGGAAAAGGCTCTGCTCTGCAGTGACACAGGCTGCCATACACACACTTTTGAGTCAAATGATTGTGCTTCCTCTTTCTATCTCCCTAGTGTGATATGGCTTCACATTTGTTCAGAACAGCCAGCATTTCCAAAAAAGTAAAGGCAGCAAGGATACCAATAAGCACATATCATGCAAGCAACACAGAGCAGAATGTTAACATACCACATTTAGCAGATTTGTTGCAGAGCACATTCAATTTGTGGCTAATGCAATTGTATGATTTTTTTAAATGTTTTATCTTGCATTAAAAACAGCCAATAAAGTAATGTTTACATGACCAATGGCTAAAACCGATTCTGCTTAAATATGTTTATACATTTAAAAACTGAAATTCTGCACAATGAGGACTTTTACTTCTGGTACTTTAAGTATATTTTGATTACCAGACTTTTACTTGTAACAGAGTATTTCTACACTGCAGTATTGATACTGAACATTTAGTATTTGTTCCACCACTGCATACATATATATATAATATATACATATATGAATAATATATAATATATATATATGCATATTATACATATATATTGTATATATGCTGAATGCTGTACATATACTGTGCATATAAGCGTATTATATGTAATTCCTTGACATAAAAATGTTTGAGAACCACTGGCACTGCCGAAAAAGAACAGATCTACAAGCAACACCAGTACTACCAGGGAGTATCAAGCCACACACATAGCTCATGCTGGTGGCTGGATCCTATTGGAGCTCCACACTAAACGGCAGGCATGCCACGATACCCAAGTCACCACGTGAGTGACAGGCCGCCTGGCCAATCGCCGTAGACCTCACACCTGTTTCACGTACATCATGTGGAACCGAGGAGCCAATCACACTACAAAGTCCGATAGAGTGGGAGGAGGGATAGCGTTGCCATGTCCGCTTATTATAAGCGACTTTGGGCATACTTTTCTGTGAAGTTGCTTGTAAATATTGGTAGAGTGTAGTTGCTTAATTTGGGCTTGCTTCACAATTTTTTCATTATTTGAACCAGTGGTTCTCAAATATTTTCATGTCATGGACCCCCAAATTAATGTGCATGTGTGTCCCTATAAACCCTATCTGAAAAAGACAAAATAATATTCCAAATATTCCACATTTCATTTCAATGCCTAGTACAGTGGTTGCTTCCCAAACATTTTAGCTCAAGACCCTAAAGACCCAAACTAGTGAATGACCCTAAAGTCCCAAACTAGTGAAAATAGCAGATCCACAAGCTCACAATGCGGAACTTGTGGATCTGCTATTTTCACCTCTTAAACTTTTTTTAAAGTGTATTTATGGAAATTATTTAATTTTTTCATTTTATTTATGAAATACTTTTGAAAAACGTTGGAACTGGTTTTAATTGATGAAAAATTGTGATTTTGTTTTGTTTAAACTTTTTAAAATCTAAATCTAGATAATATATTCATCCTTATTATAATTATTTTAATAATCGTTCAAATGTATTTAAATAAAGAAAACGGGAAAAGGGCTATTTTCAATCGCGACCCATAAAAGTTGGTCCACGACCCAAAGATGGGTCCCGACCCAGCGTTTGGGAAACAGTGCCCTAATAGTTGCCTCCCTTGGGCTTGTCTTCCTTCCTGCACCAGGTTTGCTTATTTCCCTCGCGAAATCTGGCAACACTGAGGTGGGACCGCTTTGTTGACAGGAAGTGCACTGCAGCAGCAAACAGCACAGCAGCAGGACAGAGACACTTCTGAACCTGCTCCCCGGGTCCAAACAAAACTTCTACTGGGGTTTTTAACGTTCCTCCTTTTATTCATTAAAGGTTTACGTGAGTAAACTATGAGTTTAAGATGCAATGGAGGTCAATAGTGCTGGGCCTGGTCGTGCTGAGGCTGAGTGTGAGCTGTGTGCTGTGGCTCTGCTTCGGGCTGATGGGACCTGGCGTCAGCTGGGGCTTCAACTTCAACCCGCTCACCTTTAACCTGCACACCTTGGACCTGAGCCTGTTCAGGGAGGAGAGAGGAGGAAGAGGGTCTGGGGGGTCCGGGCAGGGGGTCCCGCTGAAGACCACCTCCTGGTCCCAGAGGATCCCAGCAGGAGGATCATCAGGCCACAGCAGCAAGGATGATGATGTAAGGCAGTGGTTTTCAACCTTTTTTTGCGTCAAGGACCCCCAAATTGACACATTATTAGCCCAGGGACCCCCATTTGAAAAAGATATGCCAGGGGGTCCCAATCTACACAGTAGTATCATCATCATCAGTGTTCATTTAACTCTGAGAGTGTACAAACCCTAACGGGTCCATTTGGTTCCATTTGTACACTCTCAGAGTTACAGACACACAAGGTTCAATTTAGTTCCTGACAATTAATTTGTCTGGGGACCCCTTGGAACCCCCTCAAGGACCACTGGTTGGGCTGCTTGGCTTTTTTCATTGATTGATTGATTGATTGATTGAATACTTTATTAACAGTTTGCCAAAGGGCCACATCAAGCATGAAGTATAGGGCTGGGCTCCTGGGCATAATTGATATTGTCTATATGTAAAGTATTGGCATCAAAATATACTAAGTACTACAATGTTTGAAAATAGCAGATCTACAAGCTCGCAACGCATTGTGAGCTCGTAGTTCTGCTATTTTCAAATGGCTGAAATGTATATAGGGCTGAAGTGGTTAATGTATATTTTGTAATAATAATCAATCTACAAAGTAACTAGTAAGTTAGTAACTAAAGTGGAGTAAAAGTATAATATTTGCCTTTCAGATGTAGTGGTGTAGAAGTAAAAATACTGAACATTGGAAATAGTAAAAACACCTCATAATTGTACTCGAGTAAAGTACTTCAGTAAATGTATTAGTTACTTTACACCACTGTGCATATCTATCATAGATACGAAAGTAAAAGTCAGACTCCATAAAATACATCTATGACAGTCTTTATCCAAGGCTAGATCGATAGTATCGATATGTCGTGATATGAGACTATATCGTTTGGGATATTGTAATATTGTGATATGTATGGCATACGATTACATGTCTTGTCTTTTCCTGGTTTTAATCACTTGTTAAGTCTTATTTTATAAGCTACTTTCAGTAATTGACTTTGTAAAACAATTTGAAAAAAATAGTGGAAAACAGCCTATCTACAAGCTCACGTGACGCATTGTGAGCTTGTAGATCGGCTATTTTAGCTAACAATTCAAAAGAAAATGTATTATCATCAGGATCCTGACCTGATATGTTAATATAGTTTGTCATAACATCGATAGTTATTGGGTTAAGAAGTACCAGCTGTTGAATGTGATTTTGAACCATATGGCACTTCCCCAGCGTGAAGAAGAGAGCTGGCTCGCCTCTTGTCAGGGTCCTGCCGGGTCTCCTCAGAAGTCCTACCTGAGCCTCTTCGACGGGCACCAGGACGAATACGTGAGGAGGTACAGCTCCTTCCCGCACGCCCTCAAAGCCAAGATGAAGGACATGGCCAAAGACATGTTCTATTTTGGATATGATAATTACATGAAATATGCCTTTCCAGAGGACGAGCTGAATCCCATCGACTGTGAGGGCCGGGGACCAGATAAACTCAACCCGTGAGTCTTCGCAATGCTTTGACCACTTAAACCCTCTAGACTGTCTTAGTGTAACGGACTTAAAGGGATATTTCACTTTCAAAACAAATTTGGGTTAATTTTATCATCTACTCAGGCTTTTGGGAGCACCCCGGACCTGTTTTAAGTTGCTTGATTCAGTATTTAGATTTTAGATATTCTCTACAAGTACATAGTAAATAAAGGAATTCTGGACGAAATTACATGTCTAAGAATACAAATTTCTATGTCTAAGAATACAAATTTCCTATGTCTAATTTCTATGTCTAAGAATACAAATTTCCTTTCCTATACAAACCCATTGTAACTTCAAACTCCATTTTAACCATGTTAGATTCATCAGAAACACCCGTCCTTGGTTCTGGTGAGTGACATTGTCCTTCTAATACGTGAGGAGACCGTGTTTTGTCAATTACTTTTTTAATTTGTTTTTAATATTTTTGGTAGAAAATAAAAATAATTAAATACAATAAAATAAATTAAATTAAATACATGAAAAAAAGTTATCGAAAAAACACGGCCCCCTGATGTATTAGGAGGAGGGCAGGATGAGTCACCAGAACCAAGGATGGGTGTTTTTGATGAATCTAACATGTTAAAATTGGAAAAATAGGAAGGGGGCGTGTCTGATAAAATGAATATCAAATATCTAAATACTGAATGAAGTAACTTAAAAACTGTCTGGGGGGCTCACAAAAGCCTGAGTAAAATAACCCACATTTTCTTTTTTAAGTGAAACAACCCTTTAAATGTACTCGTACTGCTTTTTTCCTTTTACACCAAATGTCTACGCCAACAATAGCCGATCTACAAGCTCAAAACGTGTCGCGATGCGTAGATCAGCTATATTTGGTGAATGTTTCCCCCAGAATAGGCATGCTGGGGTTAAACTCATAGACACTAGTAAGGGGAAGGTGACAGACGCATGCATGCTGGTCACGTCATGCCATTTATACGGTACAGTACAGCATTGACCAGTTTGTTAATATCAGGATTTTTATCTCCGGGACACCATACTAACAACATTTGTATTCTTAGACATGCTTTGGTGTCATTTCGTCCAGAATTCCTTTATTTACTATGTACTTGTAGAGATAACATGGGGAAAAACTGATCAAAATAGACTAAGATCTAGTCTAAGTAAATGCAACTCAATTAACTCAACTCTTGAGTCTTGAGTGTGTACAAATGTAACCAAATGCATCCGTATGTTAGAAATGGACAAATTAGCTGTGAGTATTTTACTAGTTTTCCTCTTAACTGTCCTCTGAGGTTTAGCATTTGCATGTCAGTAGTTGTAAACAAATGAGGGACACGGGTGTGTTCAGCCTACCCAGAAGCCAGCAGCAGGTTACTGTTGAATCGTCCCGACTCCGTATCTTATTTACATGACACACTTGCTCGGCCTCCATGGCTGAAGTTCTTTAGTCAGCGATGCAGTCCAGCAACATTCAGTCAGTGGTGGAAAAGGTACCAAAAGTAAAAGTACAAAAATGTTTGAAAATAGCAGATCTACAAGCTGACAATGTGTTGCATCGCGACATATTGTGAGCTTGTAGATCGGCTGTTTTCAAATAGCCGATGTATAAAACAGGGCTAAAGTGGTTCATGTATGTTTTATAATGTAATAATGTATATCTACAAAGTAACTAGTAACTAAAGTTTTCAAAAAATTGTAGTGGAGTAAAAACTACAATATTTGCCTCTGAGATGTAGTGGAGTAAAAGTATTGAAAATTGGAAATACTCCAGTAAAGTAAAAATTCCTCAGAGTTGTACTTAAGTACAGTACTTGAGTAAATGTACGTAGTTACTTTCCACCACTGGCAACATTCTTCACAGAAAGTGTAGAACATACAGTAACAGTATTGTTACTATAACTTAAGGGCCCGTGTCACAGAAAGGTGTTTTTAAAAAAAAAAGCTGCCAGTGACTTTCTGCCATGCATTTCTATGGTAATGACACTGGACGCTCCTCTTCACAGCACCAAGCATCGGGTTTCGGCGTCCGGTCTAGCGTTTTTTTTTGCGGAGCGCTCGGGCACTTCAAGCAGAAAATAATGTTCAACTTTTGGAGAGGAGTGCCACTCATCAGTATCACGTTAGATCCTCCTGACTGCGCCTGACAAGCTGGTCATTTACTACCTGACATTGAATCATTACCAAAACCATGAGATGTCCATGTTTACCGTTGTTTCAGCTAGACTATTTCTGCTTATAGTAAGTAACGCAGATGACACAATGTTCGAGCACAGCAATGGTTGATAGGTTTGAACCAGTGTTCATTTTGACACTTTTGAATACAATTTTTATTTACTTTTAGTCATATATTAGTCATCTGAAATGTTTTAGTTTAGTTTTTGTTGACTAAATATAATTTCTAAATCTAAATCTACAGTTGACTTAGTCTTCTAAAATGAATTTTGGCAGGCCTTAATGGCGTTGTAATGCCTGATTTGTAGATCGGCTTCCGAAAATAGCCAATCTACAAGCTCACAACGCGTAGATCGGCTATTTTTGGAGCACCACACCCGATCGCAACCAAGAATAAAATGACTTGTCTTAGTTCTACTGGATCTAGTCCCTCCCTAATATTTTCGTCTAGTTTTTATTTGTCAGTATATTCAGTCATAGTTTTGGTCATAATAGCTTAGTTTTTATTTAGTTTTCATCGGTGAAAAAAACTATCATTTTTTGTCATGGTTTTAGACAATGAAATTTACACTGGTTTGAACGTTGTGGGCATCGATTAATGAACACTCTGGACACGCTATCCAGAGCGCTCCTGTGCGCATGAATCGCTTTCTGTAGACACAGCCCCTTAGGATGTACACTTTGTATTAATGTGTCTATTCTACCCTTAGCACTCAATTGAAGTTGTTTTGCCTTTCTCATTTCAGGTCAAACATCAACATAAATGACGTTTTGGGGAACTACTCCTTGACACTAATTGATACGTTAGACACCTTACTGGTAAGCTGGCTCACACTGGGCATTTATCTAGTGTACAACAGTACGACATACTGCTGTGAAACCGAATCATCTATATTGTTACATTACAGGTGTAAAGAAATGATTTTAGTGCACGCTTCTTCATTTTGTAGTTTTCATGAGAAGAGAGAGGATAGAGTAAGAACAGAAGAGACAAGAAAAAAACAGGATAGAACAGGTCAAATGGTCATTGATGAGATGGAATAGTGATTGATGAATTAAAAGTCATCAATTACATTACATTACAGTCATTTAGCAGATGCTTTTATCCAGAGCAATAAGTACTAATCACCAGAAGTCTTAAATGCATTCTCTTCTAAAACAAGCAACTAAGAGTATACCTAGCACTAAGGTAAAAGTGCAATATATCAGCTACCTACTTTCAATCAAATGAACCTGTGTCGCACCCTTCATGCAAAACATGCAGCTCTAAGTGCTAGATTAAAAGGAAGCATACAAGAAATACAAAGTGGAAATAAAACACCATACGAGTGGAAACAGTGGCTTAGGTTAACCTTTTCTGTTTTTTGGAGTGCTGCCACTATTTCCACTGGGTGTTTGTTTTTCTAACAGGGAGTCTGTGATCTAGGTCGGCACTTAACACGTTGACAGCTTTATAAACAAATGGGACTTTAAAATGGATTCTGGATGACACAGGGAGCCAGTGTTGTCTAGTTAAGAGTGAAGTGTTTTTGAATGAATGAATGACTCAAAACTCTACTCCTGAATTATTTTACTTTTTAAGGCTTTTTAAAATTTCCCCTGAGATGTACACAACTTCAACCCATCACTAAGGCTATTCCACAGTATAACTCCCAATATTGAAACACATCTAGCTTTTACATTAGTTCTTGCTTTTTTACTGGTTTTAAAAATACACAACCCTCTTAAATTATGCTTTCCTTCTCTTGGTTTAAAAATACATTGAATAAAAACTGGTAGGCTTTTACTCTTAGCAAGAAAAACTATTTCCAAGGTTTTTATGTCCACCATATCTACACATTTTAATGTGCAGGACTTTATGAATAATGGATTTGTCGATTCAAGGTGACTAGCTTTGTTGATTATTCAATTTTTTTGTGTTCGTCAAGTCTAGTTTTGTCAGTAATGACTACCTAGTATTATAGCTTGTGACTATTATCACTATTTTTGTGATATTCCCTTTTGGGGCACATAAAAATGATGATGATGAAAATAGATAGACTTGATCCTTAAGTAAAAAAAAAAAAGAAAGCAGTATAGATTGATAGTTAATTTGTGAAATAGTAGCCTATAATGTGACTTCTCTTCACAGATTCTTGGCAATGTGACAGAATTCCACAAAGCTGTGCAGTTGGTCATAGATACTGTGTCTTTTGACAAGGATTCCACCGTGCAGGTGTTTGAGGCCAACATCAGGTAGAAATGTCACGTTTTATTATTTATGTACACATTTTGTGTTAATGTACCAGCCATTCCCAACCTGTGGGCGGTGAAGATTTTAATGATAATTTAACATTAATATTAAAACACTTATGCTAAAAAATACTTTAATACTCATTGTTCAACACAATGAATAATGAATAAAATAAACATGTTCTGAAAATGCATGCGACCCACCCTTCTTAACATGGCAGCCCGAATGTCTTGACACTTTTTTTCATGTTAGTAAATGACAAAGTTAGTAAACGACTCTGACACAGTGACAGAGTAATAACTACCCGTTTGACGTGTAATTATTAGTACTATTAAATAAATATAGTACATTGTACTTTTATTAATGTATAAAATTAGTACTTCATAGTGGAAGTGTTTCCATGTTAAATCCACCCCCCAGGAATAAAGCCTGTACTAGATCTTGTTAGAATAAACCCCTTGAATCCATGAAACCGTCTTCCACAGAAAACACAACAACAGCATATGCTATTGCTATGACCACAATACTCGGCTCAGTTCATCCCATAATATCCAACTTGCCCACAGTTAGAAGCCACAGGTGCTTACAGGAAGAGGTAGACTGCAGCACTGGTTGTGCTTTGACATGCTATGTTGGCAAAGAGGTTCTCAGTCATTGTAATTACCACACGGCAGGACAATGATTAGTCTTATGATATGACTGACTTCAGTAGGTTCAAGTACATTGTTCTTCGACCCTGCTGCACATCAACACTCAGTCAACGACTGTCCTCTTCCCTGTCACAGACAGCTGCCATGTGCTCATAAGTTCCCAAAATGTGCTTCCATCCTGAAGAATGATACTCTTACAATATACCGTTTAGGCATTTAGCAGTCGCTCCTACCCAGAGTGAATTACACAGAATCTAAATACGCAGCATTAGTTCTAGTCAATAAACAATAATGATCTTGTTGGCTGGAAATAGCAGCCTATACATATTATCGATGATGGAGATTGACATTTACTAAGCTTAGATTCCAATGTTGGTATCTTTGTCTTTTTTTTTAGGATCTTAGGAAGCCTGATCTCCTCTCACATTCTGCTGACTGACCCTAAACATCCCTTTGGTAAGGTAGGCCTGGAGGGCTACGACAATGAGCTTCTCCACTTGGCCCATGACCTGGCCGTCCGTCTGCTGCCAGCCTTCGAGAACACCAGCACGGGCATTCCCTACCCCAGGGTGAGCTGGAGTCTTCTTGTTTTGGTTTATACAGATGCCAAACATATTTTTATGCCAAGATGTGAGAAGGTCCACATTATTTAAGTGTCATACTGGATTGTAGCACCCAATTATTATTTGCAAGAGAATGCGAGCACAATTTGTTTCCTTTAACTTAATTTACCGGGTGCAGGGTCTAGAAAAGTCCATTCCACAATCAAAGAGAAAATCAGCACTCATGGAAATGTCCTTTCACTTTTATTTAGTTGGCGCATGCAGCAAAAAGGAAACTTACATTACATGTTTCTGCCTTAACCACAATAGACGAACATTTGCCGGAAATAGCTGATGTGCAAGCTCACAATGCATCACATTGTGAGCTTGCAGATCAGCTATTTCCGGCAAATGTTCGTCTATTATTAATGCATCACATTGTGAGCTTGTAGATTGGCTATTTTTGGTGAAGAAACTTGGGGTACTACAGGGTTAAAAGTAGATGCCCAAGTAAGTAAAGACACCGGTCATTAAAGTATATAGGGTTTAAGTGGTTTAGGACATTTCCCTGAGTGCTGGTTTTCTCTTTGATAGCACCCAATTATTGTAGCAATTATTAGTCATGTCACAAGTGAACTCGGAGGACAAACAAGACAGAGATATTTCTCAGTAGACTTCCTTGTTCCTTGAATTGCATATTTGAAACTTGTAAAGTGAGAATATGTAAAATATATATGCGTTTCAGTTTTGGGAGTCAAACTATGGAATGGTCTTAGTGACTAGATAAACGTGTGTAGTAGCTCTTTGTTGAGTTTTAAAAAGCCATAAAATATGAAATAATGAAAGTCAATAGTTTTTCGTCATTCTGTATTTTGTTTTGTTTATACTGCGGATATTTTGGATTAACTTTTCATTTATTTTATGGATTATATTGGATAAGCCCAGGGCTTCAGCCTTTTTGCTCATTATGTAAATCTTTTGTGTGAAATGGACTGCGGAATGAATCTATGATGTATGAGGTGTTGACATTCACACAATTTGTCAACTGTTTTCCTTCATAATGTGCGACCAAAGTAAACCATTCATTCATTCAATTGCAGGTGAACCTGAAGACTGGAGTCCCACCTGATAGCATCAATGAGACTTGTACAGCGGGAGCTGGTTCCCTATTGGTGGAGTTTGGGATTTTGAGCCGTTTGATTGGAGATTCCACCTTCGAGTGGGTGGCGAGGCGGGCTGTGAGAGCCCTGTGGAACCTGAGGAGCAACGAAACCGGTCTGCTGGGTGAGCATGCCTTCTCACTTCTGTCACCAATACATTATGTTCCATTATACAAACACAACACTCAAATCTTATCTGTCCACATCTGTTTCTCTCTTCTAACCTCCCAACCCCTTTCTATTCCTGTCACTTCACCTCTGTCTCTCTGCGTCTCTCTCTCTGTCTCTCTCTCTGGTCTGCCTGTCATAAAACTTCCAGGCAACGTGGTGAACATCCAGACAGGCCAGTGGGTGGGCAAGCAGAGTGGTCTAGGGGCCGGTATGGACTCCTTTTATGAGTATCTCCTGAAGTCTTACATCCTATTCGGTGAGAAGGAGGACTACCGGATGTTCAAAGCTTCTTATGAGAGCATCCAGAATCACCTGAGAAGAGGGTCAGTCCTGCAACACAATAGGGCTATATGGGTCAGGTCTACATTGGTTGGGGTGTTTTTGTGTGGGACGGGGAAGTGAATGAGTAACACTCACTCATCCCTCCCTCTACAACCACCGTTGAAATGCCCTTGGGCAAGGCACTTAAAGCTATAATCCAGGACATATTTCATTCATGAAATGTTGTCGAGGAGAGTATGTTAACACATTCACTGCCTGAATTATTTCAGTTGTTTTGCAGTTTTATGCCAGAGATTTTTCATTGAAAAAGTACTCAGGAGCCGAGATACAGAATTTATAAGTTAACAATGAAGTGGATAGGAGTCTAGATCTTCGAAAAATCATATCTCCTTGGTCTTTGGGTCAAAAAAAAAAGTAAAAAAAAAAAAAAACGAGTTAACTCGATCTAGGCAATCAATGTGTTAATACAATATAACTAGCACACCTGTAGTGGTTGGAGGTGGTCTCCCTACCAGGCCAGGAATTACATGGAAGCCATGGCTGTCGTGGCTTCTCAGTTTGGCCTTTTTGCACCTAAAAAAATGATATGCCTTGAGGTTAAAATCATTGTTTTATTTGATGTCCTTCCTGCCTTGGCATTTGTGCCCTCAACAAAAGTAGCCAATTGGCCGTGCCCCTAAGATGACGAAATTCCAGGTCTGCTCCCTATTCTTCCATTGAGAAATGTAGACCCTGGTGTCATAGGACACCTTCTGGTTGACAATGTCAATAAAGTTATTTGAAGCAGACGGCACGTAATTACACCACACTTCTCCATCGGGAGAGACATAAAATGAACGGATTGTAGCTTTAACCTCCCACTGCTCAGTGGCCCGCAGTGTTACAAGACTGGGTAACGTTTTCACTTGATATAAAGACATAATGGTGGCACGGTGCAGGCCGTGCCACCTTGGTCAAAACTTTAATAGACAAAATGACAAACTCAAATACACACATAGTAGATGATGTGGCAACAATGAGTTGTGAGGCAGTGCGTTTTCTCCTGCAAAATGGTTGCATTTTTGTTAATACTTTTACTCATCTTTGTGCGGCATCAACTCTTAAAGAAACGTGTTTGTTCTTCATGGCGCATGTGATGCGCCGCCCTTGGGAGGTGCTTTTATACGCCTTTTCAATGGGTAACTCTGCCCTCAGCATTAATGACAAAGTGGCGCACCGGGGCATTTAAAACGAGTCCACCCACTGTCATTGTACTGCAACTCCCAGGTGTAAACTTCATGGGTGTGAGGCAGGGTGTTGGCTGAAAGAGCGTATCCGTGTTGCAAATATGTCGCTGTTGCATAGAAACCTTGTATGCGCAAAACCATTCCTTTTTAAAATATTTTAAAAGAGTGCAAATAGCTGATCTACAAGCTCACAACGTGTCGCATTGCGTATATCCTCACTGATGAACAACAGCATTCTATAAACATGTCCTGTTGATGATTTTTTATTGTCTGTCAGTGTTTCTATCATTAATCAAATTCATTCTGAAAGTGATCCCAATGAATGATATCGTTTTCCACTGATGCTATTATTTCTGACTCCGTCATTACACTTATTATTAATGTTAGGGTAAGTGTTTTGTTAAAATGTTAAAGCACTATATTCTGATAGTAATCATTGCTATAGAGTGTTTGTTCAGTAACGGTCTCTCCAGCTCTTTAATAAACAGAAAATACATTTCCAGGTGGGTGGTCAAATTTCAGCCAATCAGGAGAGAGTACCCATTTATCAGCTTTAATTTTTATAGTGTTCCAATTCTGCCTGCTCGTTTTTTGTGTCCGTTTGTCCTGTATCCTGTGTGAGTTCTCTCTCCTGATTGGATAAAATTGGTATCCCAACCTGAACATGTATTTTCTGTTTTCTAAAAAGCTGGAGAGACAGGGAGACACCACTCTTATTGAACAAACATTATAGCAATGATTACTATCCGAATATAGACCTACAGCCCTTTACGCTTAATTTGCACTCTTATCACACGACAGTGTCACTTGCTGAGCTTGTAAATCAGTCAGCATGTGACACCGTTGTACCACAGAGTATGAATTAGGCATAATGACAACATGGAGTAGAATTGCATGTTTTGTAAAGCCTCTCTCTGTGTTTCGGGGGTTTCCAGAAGGGAGTCATGCAACGAAGGAGAGGGTGACCCGCCTCTCTACGTCAACGTCAACATGTTCAACGGTCAGATCATGAACACATGGATTGACTCTCTCCAGGCCTTCTTCCCCGGACTGCAGGTAAGATTGTGGAGCATTCATATTGATTCAAATTCTCAGTCGCCCACGACTGGGGTCCATTCATAGAAGCCAGCGATGCATGTTGCGCATTGCAAAATAGCCTACGGTTAAAGCCTCAATCTGTGATTTCTTCACCTGTTTGGCAGCAGGAACAAATGACTAAAACATCATCATTTTTAGTCATTGTGTTAATTGTTTAGGACACGGCGCTAGTATTGGGGGCTCCTTTCACTCAATCGCGCATTTAATTAGAACTTGGCCATACACACACTTTCAGTCGTGAGATGTTATTATGCTTTAATCCATGCATTCAGCTATGATAACTCAGACATTTCTGTGTGCGTTGTTGACCTAATGGTACTGTGTTCTAGGTGCTGAATGGTGACGTAGAGAATGCCATCTGCCTACATGCCTTCTATTATGCCATCTGGAAGCGCTTCGGGGCTCTGCCGGAGAGGTACAACTGGCAGCTGCAAGCTCCTGATGTGCTTTTCTACCCACTTCGACCTGAGCTGGTGGAGTCCACCTACCTGCTGTATCAGGTATCCATCCAGACCCGTTCACACCCAGGTGCATCGCTATAGGCGTCAACACTTTAAAAAAAAATGTTTCGCCGATACAGCATGGTGCGCATGTGAAACGGTCCTGCGTGCATAACCGGGTGATCAAATAATGAATCATGGAGGAAAAATTGATTCAGGCAAGCGGTCTTGGGTCTAATATCAAACTTTGATCTGAATTTGCCGTTGTCCCACCCTTCCTACCACATCTACCAGCATCAAAACAGGAAGGAGTGGTGCGACTTTGTGGCTTGCGCTGGAAATTTAAGAATATTTTAATTTATCTAAAAACCGCTAGAAAAACGCAGCATGCTAATATTGGACCCTCTCAGGCAAAAATGCAAGTCATACATTTTTGAAAAGGACTTACAGCACAAAACAAAAAAAAATTCTGGTAATTGTAAAATTTTGTAGGAATATTAACCACTGTAACACTGGCGTCACTATTTTGGGTATGTCGTATAACACATTCATTATGATTTTTCTTTTTTTAAAGGGGGGTAAAGGACTTTTTTTTAATATACGGCTTAAGTGGTTAACGATTATTGAATTATTGTCTTGTAGCCTTCTTCTCATCAGGAAATGTCTTATAATGTTAGTGATTCTGTGTGAGTGAGTTGTTGCTTCTTTCCTCCCAGGCCACCAAGAATCCTTTCTATCTCCATGTTGGAATGGACATTCTTCATAGCTTGGAGAAAAATGCCAAAGTCAGGTATGGCTATGAAATAAAATAAAGTGTTTTTCAGTGCATCAACTTTTTGTGGCGTCTGTGGTGCAGTCTTGGAACTAATTTGTGTCGTTTTTCAGATGTGGATATGCAACTCTCCACCATGTGGTGGACAAGTCCAAAGAGGATCGCATGGAGAGCTTCTTTCTCAGCGAGACCTGCAAATACCTTTACCTGGTACGTCTGCTTTGTCAAGAGTAAAACATTTTTATTTCACGCGATGAAAAAATTATACACTCCAGGGCTTATTTGAATGAGTAAAATGTTATTTTAACCATTCTCTGCTGTAGAGTATATTAATACAATATAGCAGCACATCTGCAGTGGTTGCAGGTGATCCCCTTAGCACATGTATTTTAGATAATAAAGCCTTATCAAATGATCATAAAGTAACAAATGACCACTTATAATCGTAGTATAATGCATTGTAATAATGCATTATAATAATTATGCACACATTATAACAGTGATAATAAAGCATTATCAATTGATTATAATGGATTATAACTATGAGAATTTATTTGGGATGCATAGCAAGTGTTACCAATTTGGCAGCAATTATGAAGTATTATAACACTCAATACTTTTAAGTCATTATAAAATGCCTTATAATGTGTTATGGTTATTATGAAACATGAGTATTTATGTCTGATTATACAGGGTTATGAGCAGATAATAATGCCTTTTAAGTATGTTCATGATGCGTTATACACATAGGATGCATAGCAAGTGCTACCGTAACTTGTTTCAGCTTTGTAGGACAGAGATGTCTTGGTGGTAACTTAACTTGGTATACTGTGCAATGTACATGCACACATTGCACAGTGTGCTGATGTAAATGACTATACCCATTTCTTGCTGTGCTTTTGCTGTGCAATTATGATGATGTGTGCACGAAGGAGAGAACATTCCATTCTGTTAAGGGCGCCATGCAGCAGGGTCAAGATGAACTAACCAACCACATGCCACTTAGCAGGATTACTAATGCTGCCTGTGACGCTGATGAAACCACACTGTAGCGCTGGGCAATTCACCGACAAATATATCAAAACCGACATTTGGAAGAAATAACTGACTACATAAGCTAATCTATCTTATGTAGGTTAATAGAATAATCGAAAAATGTATTATTATTATTATTATATATCAACAAATCGACAAGAAAATGTTCTTATCAATTTGTCTAATTAACCTCTTGTATTAAACTTTGTTGTACAATGGCAGCATGCAAAAATAATCAATTTACAAGCTCACAACCCATTGCATCAAAATGAGCTCTGAGCTTGTAGATGTGCTATTTTCACTCTTTTTTTAATAATCGTTCATTAATTAATCAGAATCGAGGCCAGAGTTTGAAATAATAGTGATATTGACTTGAAGTGAAATTGCCCAGCCCCTGCCACACTGTAACACCAACACCCGTCTGTCTGTCCGTCCCTGTCCCTCTTGTCAGCTTTTCGACGACGACAACCCACTGCACAAGTCCGAGAACAAATACATCTTCACCACAGAGGGCCACGTGGTGCCTATAGACAAGCGTTTCAGGGAGAAGCAGTGGAACGACCTGTCCCCCCGCGAGGACGGCGTACCGCTGGACAACCAGCCCAAGGACACGGCTCCAAGCAACATCAGCTATGTAAGACCATTATCCTTCTAGCCTGGCCTATCACAGATATAGAAACCTAGATACCTCATTGGCCTCTGCAGTTCATTGGAGCGACGTGCTTGGTATGGTGGCTGCCATATTTCCGGGGGGCACGGGCACTGGCCAATCACAGCGCGTTGACTACTGGCCAATCACAGCGCGTCTTTTCCAGGACTTGTCAGAATCTAGTTGTCCCGCCCCCACCTGCCTCTCATTGGCCTACTGAACGCCCCCTTCTGTGACATACGCGGAAATTTCCAGCTGCCCCCCAGAAGCGGAAGTGCGTCCGCCATGAATACACACGCTTTAGAGCCAGAGGAGGCGTCTACCTTTATATGTCTATGTGGCCTATAGCCCATAATCACAGCCCTCTCATTTTCAATAGGCTCTATGCACAGCAGCCATATTGGAAAGAAATTGGGCCGCTTCTTACTTCCTTCACATGTGTTACCAATCATGCTAATTAAGGTTGTGTTCCAAACAGGGTGCTGATATTGTTCATGTTGGCTCACTGTAAACACTCTGCTACACCAGTGTGTCTCAAAAGGTCCACCCTCATGGTTCCTTGAGGGGATTCTAAATGGCCCCTTACGGGTATCTAACTCTGAGAGTGTACAAATGGAACCAAATGGACCCGTAAGGAAGCAGCCCAATTTCTTTCCAATATGGCTGCTGTGCATAGAGCCTATTGTACAGTACATCACTTTCTAGCATGTTGACTACTGGTTGTTTAGATCCACCCAGACTCTAATGGCAGTTGTAAAGTGGTTAACTTTGGTTGTGCTGTTGGACTTCAGTCTATTTATGCTATATTTATTTATTTATTCATTTATTTGAGTTGCACTTTGCTGTATTTGAAAAATGATATATTAATAAAAATAAATATTAAAAAAATATTAAAATCAATGATCCTATATTAACACATCGGGTTCCGATCACGGTCTGAACCGTGTTTTCACATAGTAGCGCTCTGGTGCCGTTCACGGTCTGAACCGTGTTTTCAGTCTTTTTGTTTTTTTCGTTTTTCTCCACACGGGCGGGGCTAGAGCAGGTCTGAGAGTACCCATTGTGATCTTGAGAAGGAAGGGCTAGATAGATCACCGGAAACAAAAACATGGCTTCCATCCGCTTGCTGTCTATTTCCTTCTTTAAAACGCCTATATCTCCGAATCTGTTTCCGGTGTGGAAAACCGGTCATGCGCGGTGCGCGATCCGTCTCCGTTAACTTGCGAGTGAAATGTTATCGATCCAGGATGTAGCCAGGGTCATCGCTCAACATGAATGGATGCTTTTTTTTACGTGGATTTGCTCGTCGCGGAGTCTAAAGCTTTAAACAGCAAAGCGCAGTCAATGGGGAGAATGCTGGCACCCAAGGTAAGTTGTTATGAAAAAATGCTGGCACCCGATGTGTTAAAATTGGCTCAGAGGACCGGCCGGCAGGCGGACCACGGCCACGTCACTCTGACTCAGACATGACGATAAACAAACCCCATACGCCCATATATGGGCAGGACCACGGCCAGTCGACCCCTGTTACTGAACAAACACTATATAGCAATGATTACTATATAATAGTGCTTTAACCATTTCACAAAATAATGTTTTGTTTTAATAAAAAATGATAACACTTAACACCCCCACCCCACTCGATGAATTGAATACACAGGACCCCAATGGAAACAATAGTGCTTTCTTGGGTTTAATCCCTTTAGCATCCTTTTGTATTGAACTGCACTTCCTGTGCTTTTTTTGCAAACTGTTAATAAAGTATTCAATTAATCAACAAAACTCTTTTCCTCTGTCTCTCCCATCCTCCTGAAAGTGTGACAGAATCCCAGAGGAGCGACGGTACGCTCTGCCCCTGAAGAGCATCTACATGAGGCAGATTGACCACATGGTGGGGCTGTTCTGAGGAAGCACTGCCCCGAACCGCTCTGGGATCAGGTTCCCCTGGGATACAGACTTGATGAGGTCAGAAGGGATCAGATCTACCTGCTGCTTTCCTAAAGCGTTTCACCGCACAGGCCCCACAAACTAGGACGTTCCAACACTCTAAAAGACACGCTGAGATCAGCAGTTTGAGTATTCACTGTATTCATTGAAAGTATAATGTTTTCACCGTTTTTACGGCGGTGGGGAGGGAACAAGGTGAAGAAATAAGTTGCGCTGGAAGAGGCTGTAGAATCAAACTCTGCGACAGTTTAAGGTGGCTGCTCGGTTGCAATTATGGATGTGGTTTTTAGAATGACTGGGATTGTTTTATTTTTGTTCAGGAACAAATTAAGCCAAAAAAAAAAGTGTGATTCAAACTTCAGGCGTGTGTGTGTGTGTGTGTGTGTGTGCGTGTGAGTGTTGTGTGTGAATGTGTATTGAACACACAGCTGAGCTGTGAACAAATATATTGTGTTAAGAGGAACAGTGCCATCCAGACACTCATTTTGTTATAAGGTATAGACAATATAAAGGAGCATATTCACACGGCAGTCATTTTGTTATGTTCTACTTGGGGGCATAACTTAACGAAAATGGTTGCCATGTGAACATGGGTACACTCAGCATTCACATCTCACTGAACATGATGATTAGTGCCTCAGCCTGCAGTTTACTCTTGATTTGCCCGGTGCATTTGCATAAGGGCTAGCTAATCCACAAGCTCACAACACGTAGCACTGCGACATGTGAGCTTGTAGATCGGCAATTTTTGGAACATGTTCATAGTGCCTTTTTGAACTCCATTGCTCTTTTCCCCAAGTTGTCTTGTTTGCCAGAGCTACTATGTGTCAATGTGTCATGCTTTCCGTGTATAATTCCCCCTCATGAAGAGGACTGACCAGAATGCGATTGTCAAACTGTTTGCTTAGGCTGCAAAACTTTAGGTAAACCTAGCATATATGTTTTCTGTCAGGGGAGTAAAGCACGGCCCATACTCCCTCTGGCGCCCAAACTTTTCTTCGTAAAGGGATGTGATATACAAATTATACAAATTGACGTCATTCCGAGCTTTGGAAAGGCGGTCCCAGAAAACGTCCTCGGAACCCATGCACCTCCAGATGTCCTGACTTGCCGAACTATAGTTCGGGAAGCCTTTCCTAACCGGGAGATTGTCTGAAGTCGGAAGGAGTATGTATTGGCCTTTACAGAAGAAATGTGTCATGCATGTTTGCTGTTTATAACCCGTTCAGTTGCATCCTGGTCTCTGTTGTAACAGAGAAAAACCCAATGTATGTGTCTCTCAGGCTACATGTTACTTGATGTCTAATGGCAAATTCAGACTTTGTCCTACGACTGTGTCTCTTGCTGGAATGTTTGAAAAAAATCTCCTTTTTGGCAAGACGTGGCCAAGTACTGTATAAATTGGGCATTACAATGGGCCAACAGATGCTCCATTAGAATTAGACACTTAAAGAGCTTTTAGGGATTACATTGGCTATTTTCAAGTGCCTTAAACGTTTTGTTTTGTACTTCTGGATGTTGTTTAGTGCATATTAGCCATTGGATGCTGTGGCTATGCCCCCCCACCACCGAGGTCACTTTTTATATGACACTATGCTAATCATTTCATGTAATATGTACAGTATTTACTCTAATGATGGCATAATGCTCACTTTTTAAAGGCACAACAGTTTGAACAAGCCATAAGTGTATTTTTATAAGGTTCAGTAGGCTGTTCCTGTCTTTAACAACCATTTCACTAGTAGACCTGTGTAGTCAAACTTTTTTGAACTCTTTGTCACCGAACATAAACATAGCTTTTGTAAAATAATTTAAGTGTACTTGTGCATGGGTGTAGCTGTCCAAAAGGAAGCCTTCATGTGTTTTTATTTTTGACTTAATTTCACAACATATCTAGTAATGCTTATTTGGT
This sequence comes from Gymnoscopelus microlampas, assembly GCF_963454915.1. Classification (NCBI taxonomy): domain Eukaryota; kingdom Metazoa; phylum Chordata; class Actinopteri; order Myctophiformes; family Myctophidae; genus Gymnoscopelus; species Gymnoscopelus microlampas. Next base: position 8,118,876 of record NC_139944.1, read on the forward strand.
AAAAACTCAGGGTTTAAAGGAATTTATTGAGTGAAAACTTTCAGAAAAGGACTGTCTTGAAAGGGTGTTTCCTACCTTGTCTTGGGACAGCCTTAGGTATGTATGTGGTAGATCCTAGAACTTCATTGCAGAGGTTAACACTGAATTTTAAATACGCTTTCTATTTACACACTTACCCTGGCATAGTTAAGAATAGGTTGGCCTCACTGTTAATTCCTTAGAGACAGAAAACTGAGTCGGAGGACTTCATCATCAAACTTAAACTGTGATGTTAAATCGATGCACAGCTCTATTGACAGTGATTTTGATCAAATGGAGAGATATTTGGGATATGGGTGTTTGTTATGTCTTATAAAATAAAGCTTATCAAAATGTAATTTTAAACTGAAGCATGCAGTATGTCCCCAAAATGTTGGGATGCACTGCACAGCATCAGACTGTAGACATTGTTGACCATTTGTCGATTAGAATGGTCTACTTGAGGGTAACGTTAATTGGGAATTCCTAAAATTGGTGACATTCCTCTTGAATAATTCCCTCTCTGGTTGACCTGAGGTTGGAATAAATCATAGTTGGACTCCGTCATGATGTTAAAAAAGATTCCTCAAATCAGTCTGTGAAATTATTAATAATAAATACCAAAATAAGTAGACACGACGATGTGTTGCTGTTTATTTGTGAAAAATGGAAAAGTACATTTTCTACAGAAGCTTTAATAAATTATTGTCTTTATTCTGTACAATATATTTGGCTTAGAGGCCTATACAGTATTTCAGCTTTTTCCAATGTTTCATAAATTAATGCACATGGCATCTTCACTACACTTGATGGTACAGCTCAACAATTAATTAATACAACAGAAATTGGTTTGATGTGATTTCCAACTATTGTGCAAAGTTAAGTTTTCTGACATTAGAGTTGCCCATTGTATTTCAGCGTATTACCTCCCTACAATGTATAGCTCCAATTGTCCTATGCAGTACTGAACTTTTTGGGGAACTTTTCTACCCATTTCTACTGAAAAGACAGTTTTTATAATGTAACATAAGTGCGTTTGCAGGTGATGAGTCCATCTTGTTTTCCATCTTGGCTGGGTCGCCTGACGCTTATTCACTAGGGGTGCTCTGATTTATCGGCCACCAAAATGAATTAATAAATTGGCCGATTTACACTGCAAATGACTTAATTTCCAGGCCGCGAAATCAAATCTTTTATGATTTCTTGCTTTAATTAAAAGAGGTTACCAAATTCAAAATGTGTCACTTTATCCTTTGTGTTTAATAATGGACAACCAGAATCAAACTGCATGTCTATGCAAAGACGGTGTCATCATAGGGGTACATTCTAAGAAGAACAGCCGGTACAGTTACTGTAGTAGCGAAGAGTAAACCTTTTCTTATAAAAGAAGAAAAATAAATTGGCATTCGGTATCTGCCCCAAAAACCTGATCGGAGCACCCCTACTATTCACATTCTGGTAATACATCTGAGATGAAATCACTGTCTGCTGAAAGAAGCTTTGAGATCATAACTACAGACTGCATAACACTGCGATGAAGAGTTCCTATTGGATGCCAGACTTAAGAGAAATGATAGCCTGACTAAAAATCAAGCTCAGCAGGAATATGACTTAATAACTCCCTTCTGGTCTCTCTTGACCTCGAACACCTTTTGTCAAAGTTATAATGTGAAATGTAATGCAATGATGACTTCATTTCTTTGCATGTGTCTGCTTGAAAAATGGCTGTTTGCAGGGGAAAGTCTTCTGTCTTCTTTCACAGTTGATGTCCTGATTCGTTGAGTAGATTGTACTCACAGTTTGAAATGACAAGGGGCTATTCGGAATGGAACGGGCCTAAAGCAACAGCCTGTGGAAGAAGTCAAATGACAAATTTAACTAATCATTATCAGCAGGCAGCAGCTGATGTCATCTTTCATCATGGTAATGTTAAATTACCCACCTGCCTTTGGGTTCCTCAGCGTGGCTCTTAGAAGAGACCACAATCCTTGAGGTTTTCTTTGATGATGATGTCTGTTACGGCATCGAACACAAACTTGACGTTTTCTGTGTCTGTGGCGCAGGTCATGTGGGAGTAGATTTCCTTGACGTCTTTACGCATGTTGAGTTCCAAGAACTGAATTTTGATGTAGCCTCCAGCATCTTCAAAAGTATTGGGCCCTGAGTGGAAAGTTTTCAAGGTAAGTTATTTTGTTTGGTTTACGGCAGTGGCTCTCAAACATTTTAATTTCAGGGACCCCCAGTTTTTGTATGCATTAGACCACAGACCCCACATAACTCAGAGGGTGTTCAAATGGTTACAGTTCCATTTGGTTTCAACTATCAATAATTTTGTTGGGACGCCCTGAAACTCCCTCAAGGTTTGTGTTGCTGGTGATCTCACCATCGTAGTCAGGGAAGCACATGCTGAGATGAGCCTTCTTGATCTTCTCTAAGAACACATCTTTCTTGTTCAAGAAGAGCACAATTGAGGTGGTGATGAAGTAACGGTGGTTGCAGATACTGTTGAACAAGTGCAGACTCTCGTGCATTCGGTTCTAAACAAGAAAAAAAAAACATTTTGGGAAATAAGTCAAAGACATAACCGTTGGTTACGGTCAAATCAAAGTGGTTTACAGATGACAAAATGTTGAGTTAGAAATACTGTGTATTTTTTGTCTTTAGTCTCTCACCACTTCATCATCCTCGACCAACACCATGTCGTAGGCGCTCAGAGCAGCAATGAAGATGATACAGGTCACACCTTCAAAGCAATGGATCCACTTCTTCCTTTCAGATCTTTGTCCGCCCACGTCAAACATTCTGCATGGAAGGATAGCAGCATAATTGCCATTATTATCATCATCATCTAGGGTAGACGGGTTATTGGTGTTCTGATCTTGAAAAAATACTGTATTGCCTTGTGTCTTCTCACCTGAAATTGAGATCTTTTAACCCGAACTGGGTCTCAATAATACCGGTGGTCTTCACTCTTGAGCGCAACACATCCTGCTCTGTTGGGCAGTAGCCGGGCAAAACCAGTCTCGCCAAGTCACACAGGTAGCTGCGAAACGATGAAGTTCTCTGATCACACAAGCCGTTTTCACACAAGACAAGATATCTTACCGATTTGCTCATCTTGTTGTTAAACGTAGGGTGATATTTTTGGGTTAAAACAAAAAGTATTTTGTTAAAAGGTTAAAGCACTATATCCTGATAGTAATCATTGCTATAGAGTGTTTGTTCAGTAACAGGGGTCTCCCCGTCTCTCCAGCTCTTTAATAAACAGAAAATACATTTTCCGGTAGGTGTCAAAATCTCAGCCAATCAGGAGAAAGTACCCATTTTTAAGCTTCATTTTTATAGTGTTCCTGTTCCAATTTTCTCTGCTCATTTCTTAGTGTCATCTACAGTATATCCTGATTGAGTTCTCTATCCTGATTGGATAAAATTGGAAATGAAACTGAAACGAAAATGCATTTTCTGTTTAATAAAGAGCTGGAGAGACAAGGAGGCTCCTTTTACTGAACAAACACTCTATAGCAATGAGTACTATCAGAATATAGAGCTATTTAACACTTATTTTAACCAAAGAAAATCACTTACCCTACCTTTAAGTACTGATATAACCACCGGGATTTGAACCCTGATCTCCCGCAAGGGAAACCAAAGACATGGGCCTACAGCACCACTCATCCAGTCCCCTCTTGGACTTGAGAGGTACTAGGCTACTTGTTTTCAGGCATAGCTACTCTGCTACATTTAGACCCCACTATGAAGTTTCCCGTAGCGGGAAGAAAGAGATGACTTACTATCCGGCAGAGTCGTTGAGCTGGTATTCTGAGGCTCGCTCAAAGCATTGCTGGATGCCAGGGTCTTTCCACAAACGTATGATGATGTCTGACAACTCCTTGGGCATGGTGCCCTCCTCGATGGTGTCCGCAAGGTGCTGGAGCTTCCTGGCATCATCCTACACAGACAGGTGGAGCCACAGACACAAACACAGTCACGGTTTGTTGTAGGAAGCCATATAAAGTGTTACCAAATAAACAATTTTTGGTTTAACCCATTCAATCAGGGAAGGCATACTGTGTCATTTTCGATTTTATTAGCTATAATCATTATTTACTTTTTATTTATTTTTACGAGCTTGTAGATCTACTATTTTCTTAGAAAAATCGTGAAAATGTGTTCAAATCTTTGAATATATGTTTTTTTAAAGCATTTTCTTTTAACTCAAATCTTTGCTTCTGGGGATTCTACAAATGTCTTCTAAAACGTATGTTGTTATAATATCAGTGGTTCTCACACTTTGTTCATGTCAAGGACCACCCAAAATGATATGTATTTTGTCCGTGGACCCCCCCCCCCCTTTTCAAATATGTTGTTCCAGGGACCCCCCAGAAGCAAAGATTTGAGTTAAAAATGTATATATATACACATACATATTCAAATATTTGCACACATTTTCACGATTTGTAAAAAAAAAAAAAAAATAGCCCAAAGAAAACTAAAAATGACGCAGATGTGTTCCCGGTCTTAATGGGTTCAAGTCTAATTTATACGTTGTACTAAAACGGTGTCACTTGCCAAAACAAACAAACAAACGGATTGTGAAGGTAACAAACGTGCACCGACGTGTGATGTAGTGTAAATGAATCTTAAATGCTCTGTACCGACTGATCAGAGTGACCATAAGCAATATTGAATGTGCCCATGGCCTTGACGATGGCCATGATGGACTGAACAGTGTTGCTGTAGATGATGATGATGAATTCCATTAATTCCGCAGGTGAGTAACCATCTTGGTGGATAATTCTGTGGACAGATAAACAAATATGACCATGATAAGGTTGCAGTGGTGGAAAAAGTGCTCAAATGTTTTACTTAAGTAAAAGTATCAATACTGCAATATAGAAGTACTCTGTTACAAGTAAGAGTCCGGAATTAATATAAAGAAGATCTAAAAGATCACAACGCGATGCAACGGGTTGTGAGCTTGTCGGCTATTTTCAAATAGCCTAGGTGTAAAATAGGGCTGAAGTGGTTAATGTTTTATAATGTAATCATTTATATCTGCAAAGTAACTAGTAACTCAAGTTTTCACATAATGTAGTGGAGAAAAAGTACAATATTTGCCTCTGAGATGTAGTGGCTAGAAGTAAAAGTACTGATCATTTGAAATACTCCAGTAAAGTAAAGTACCTCAAACGTGTACTTAAGTACAGTGCTTGAGTAAATGTACTTAGTTACTTTACACCACTGGTTGTAACATTTGAACAAGTGAAGCCTTCACAATGGGATAATAGGCGAGAGGAGAAATGTCCTACTTCATCTGTTTGACGATGGTGCTTTTCCCTGATTCTCCAGCACCTGTAGGAATTAGAATAAATATATGAAACAGTGTCTACATTAAGCGTTTTATAAACATTTCTGCTTCATTTTTGATAGTGACAATGAGAGAGAGGAAGGAAAGGTGGGCGAGAGAGAGGTGGACGACATGCAACAAGGAGCCTCGGGTTGGATTCGAACCCGAGCCAGGTGCAGGAAGGATTCTAGCCTTATCATGTTGCATGCACCAGGTGAGCCATTTTTGTTTTACCCCTTTGTCTCCACAATTTAGCCAATCGAAATGGCAATGAATTCTTCTCACTGCTCGCCACTGCTGTTGTACCCCACTGGCTCACCTGCCAGTGATGAGCCCCCACCGGGAAGATGAAGACGACATCCTCCCAGTAGGGGCTCTATGTACTTGATCGTTTTTTGTTTTTTTTTCCTTTTTAAATTCTTATGCCACGATTTTGTAACCCTATTTTAACACCCAGTGCCAATTGTCTATGTAATCCTGGGCACTACCTTCCCTCTGCCAACCTAGGGAGGCCAGGGCCGAGCTCATGCCTTGTAGTTGATCGTTTGACCTACTCCTCCCGCTCAACATTCCCCACTGACAAAAGACGCCACAAATTCCTCCATTGAGGGAGCTAGCTTCTTTGGCGCAGGGGGTTGTTGGCTGGACTAGTGAGCCGGGGGGCGAAGGTTCAACTCCGCCACGAGGCGTTGCACTTCTCGGGCGTTTCAATATAGACGCCCGGCCAAGCGCATTGCACCTTGTTGGATTCGAATCGCTAGACTCTATGGTGGTGGGCGCTTTGCATGGAAGCATTTTCATTCATATAAAAGACATTATGGCCAGTGGCCATACAAAGCCAGTAACTATTGTAATTATGTATTATTAATGAATTAAAATACATTAAGATTGACAGATTAATTATAACATTTTATGTTTCGATGACACAAACCAGTCATTTCTGATTTTGAACTGTGTATAAAGAAAATACAATCATATTTATTGAAGATTACCTCTAGGGTGCAGCACTAATCTGATAGGAGATAATGCTCCTTATTTCAAGCTTAAGCTCCTTCAAAGCTGATGTCAGGGGGAATGTTCTATCCCTGACCTACCTTGCACTTGCAGTGTTGCCATGTCCGCTTATTATCCACGATTTTGGGCTCGCTTGTACAAATTGGTAGTTGCGGGTTGTGTTGCTTCCTTGGAAATTAAGTAAGTAAGCGTTTTCATGTCAAGGACCCCCAATTTAATATGCGTTCGTCCACGGACCCTCATCTGAAAATATTTTGTGCCAGCAGGGACCCCCATACAAGATGTGTGTTGTATGTGTTGTTTCTCAGGCAAAATCTGGCAACACTGCTACCTTGTCATGAGCATTTTATCTTTATCCGGCTGTTCTTCTCTTTTAACCACTTTAAACCTGGCGCCCGTATCTAGGGCATATTTTGGGCATCAAACATTTTCGAGAGTCAGGTACATGTAGTAGGTGTTCAGGGATGCTGTGTTCAGTGTGTGTGTGTGTGTGTGTGTGTGTGTGTGTGTGTGTGTGTGTGGGGTGGGGGGGGGAGGGGGGGGGGGGGGGTAAGCCCTGTGTGTAATGGAACACATGATGTTTAAGGATTAGCAAGGGATTGAGGTGAGCATTTACTAAAATATCTAATCAGTACAATGACACGGTGATTAAGCTGGAGTTCTCCTCCTCACGGTTTCAAATGAATTGAAATGGTCCACGCTAAATGATGATGTTGGATAATGCTTTTCAACAGCAATGCAATACCCCGTTCACGTTATGTCATACTGTAGTCACGTCAGTGAGTTTACTCAATTTTGTTGTACATTTAACAATGACAATTAAGGAATTAAATACATCTAAATATCTAATAATAATACTCAGATAACAATAATAATCTCTTGCTGAAAGATAGCATTGTTGTCTTTTATTTATTTTTTTGGGGGTTGGTTGGGTTTTTTCTGTGGGGGGGGGTGAAATGAGGTTAATTGAGTGAAAGAATAGAAGAGAGACAAAATGGCAACTGTGTCTGTATTAACTCCAGCATCACTACAAAAGATGCTCTAATCTTTTTATACAGCGTTCACACCCCTGCACTCTTTAACATAGACACAAGCAACTTTGGGAGAAAGAATTATCCGACATCTACAAAGCAACAGTACAGCATTCATCACACGGATAGCTGGGCCCATAACATCACCTCATATTAGTCTGTAAATATAAACTGGCCTCACGAACCCTATGAGGGCCTTCAATTCACAAGAACAGATGTGGGGTCTTGCATCGTGGCCCTTCGGTCCCCTCATTCTACGTCCCTACACAGGGGAGTGTGTTTACCTAACAGCAGCAGCTTCACTGTCCTGGCTTCCCTGTCGCCCTCCTCCTTCAGCTTCTTGTCCAGCTCCCTGGAAGCTTTCGCCTCGGCGCTACCTCCGGCCCCCATCCTGATCTCCTGGGTTCGGCCCCTGCACTCAAAAAAACACGCGGCAAGAAAAAGATGGAAGTAGGTCCTATAGGTCCTAGTTGATGGCGGCTGATACGTAAACTACCCTCAGCAGACACTGGAGGATGTTTTGAGAGTCTTATGAAAGGATTTTGACTATCCTCCGGCCACCTGACCGAGGGTGACCAATGGGACACAAGGACAGGGCTCTTTTGGGGCAGGTGTGAGAGGGTGTTACGCGTAGGTGGGGCCCCCGCTGTAGGAGCCGTCTAAAACTTTCGGGGGGGAGCTTTGCTGTGCTCAGCGGAAAATGCACATCGGCTCAAGCGCTTATCTGTTTGCGCCGTTCTTAGCTGCCTTTAAAAGAGAAAGTGTCCAGCAGCCACCGAGTCTTTGTCTGACATGAAAAAGAAAACCAAAAGAGTGCGTGTGTGTGTGTATATATTTTTATATTTTATATTTTTGTTGTGTATCAATACTCAATGCCATCAACATTCTTAGCGATCCCATGCTGTCACTTATTCCATGTGTCTTTTCAGAACTATTTTTATATCATTTTTATCGTTGATTAGTCACCTTTACAACGAGTTATAACTTGTAAGGAGGACAACTAAACGTGTGGGTAGTGCCTCCTAAAAAAATGCCAAAATCCCCTAATATGCTTCTGTTGGTAATCGCTCTTGTTTTGAGCGACCTGCCAGCACACAACTGCTGAGAGCTGTGTGCCAGGCTCCTGAGCATGGGTCTTGCAACTTTGTTGAGTTTGTGTATGCTCCAAGCAGCAACACTGCCCCCATGGAAAGATGCCACGTTTGTCCCTTCAGGATAAGGCCTGTGCAATAGTATAGCAAGTATGGCAAGTGAAGCTAGTGTTCCGTTACGCAGATTACGCATTAGTGTGACTGGCACCTGAGCATGGGTCCTGCAAAGTCACCTTCAGCCGACTCAGCGCCGCCCGAGTTATGTACCGATAGGGGCAGGGTCGTAAATCATTGCCGTAAATCAGTGGCTCAGGGGTAGAGTGGCAGGGTAGAGTGAACTGGAAACCACAAGGTTTCCCTGTTCGATCCCGGGCTGGGGGTCTCCCCCAGAGTTAGTGTTAGTGTGGAAGTGTCCTTGAGCAAGACGTGGTTTCCTCCGGCATCGGTGTGTGAATGGGTGAATGTAATGCACAATCTATGTAAAGCGCTTTGGATGAAAGTGCTATATAAATGCACCATTTACCATTTAACACAGGCGTCCCTATTTTTGGCATGCCATTATAGAGATTTATTATTACGGGGCCAGGCTGCCAGCATGGCTCCTGGCCCTGTTTTATTATTCGCATTATGGCTGAACCGTGCATACGCTTTTTACGAAACTCGGCCATATGATAGATGGTCATGAAAAGATATCAATAAATAAATCTCACAATCTTTCGTCAAAAGGTGGCGCTATAGCACTCAATTGAAAATGCCAACTTTGAACAGGTACTGTACAACTCATGCCCTGTTTGACCTACAGCCATAAAACTTTGATACACACGTGCGTCTACTCATAACTTTAACACTAATTTTTTTCAACATTTTTGACCTCTGACCTTTAGATCTCCCACCATTTTGAATTATATGAAAAACAGTTAACACATTGAGTGCCAAAAACGGTCCGGACCGTTTTTCATAATCCAAACGAGGAGTGCCAAAAACGGTTATGACCGTTTTTGAAAAAAAGAAAAGGGAAATGTAGTCTTTTTTTTTCCAAATGTTCTTTTTTTTTCATTCACAGCACCAGGAGATATCATTTTTTGAAGATTTAGACTCCAATTCACTTTCTGGTTAACTTATGACTTCAAAAGCCTGTATCTCGGCTCCTAAGTACTTTTTTTTTTGGCTTCACAATGGCTTCTATTTCAGCATGCTAACTTTCTAGGAATAGAAAGCCTGCAGGGTCTATTACTGTAGCTTTGATTCCCCATCAATGGCGTCACTGGTAGGCGGGTTTCTGAACTGTCCACAGCCCTCCTCTGAGACTCATAACGAGTAGACAAAAATGGTACCATAATGAGCGTTAGTGAGTAGGACCAATTATATGAAGACAGGTTGAAAATGGGTCCTTTAATTGATTCATTCATAATATATTTTTGAAAGTTTGGGAGACAAAAAAAAATGTTGGTTTTGAACTGAAAGAGTTCCTGGTGCAGACAGTGTTACTTCACAATGTATACTACAGTTTGAAAGGTGCATTCTAAAGTGCTTTAAGAGCTTTGCAGTCTCGCCCACAGATCTTATTGACCTCAATCTGAAGGTGAGAGATCCTAATCCACTTGATTGTGTGTGTGTGTCATCACCAACACTCTGTCTGTCTGTCTGTCTCTTGCTCTTTGTCTCCAACTCTATTGTCTCTATTTGCGTCTCTCGTGTGTGTGTGTGTGTGTGTGTGTGTGTGTGTGTGTGTGTGTGTGCGCGCGTGCGTGCACAGAATGGACAGTTTCCACATCAAGGCCATGACTTGGATTTGAACCGGTGACCTTCTGGTTGCAAGTGCTGTATCTAAACCAATGCACCACAGAGGTTCTCACTTGTTCTGTTAACTTAGCCTGCCAAAGTTTGTACTTTTTCCCCTTTAAATAGAGCACCGAAGTCCTGACGTCACTGCCAGTAGAGGGCGCATTCCGCAGGTTCATGGCTTTACTTTTTGTATTGATATCCTCATTGGGGAATCTTAGATCGCTTCATATAAGAACTGTGTTCCAAAAATAAACACACCACCCTGGCGTTTTTACTCATATGGATATGAAGCATCGACTGAAGGTGTAAATGTACACATTTACCCAAAGAGTAACACAATATAAACACTGGAAACGAGTCAAACAACCAAAGACTACATTTCCCATGAACGCGGCTGCTGTGGGGATTTCAGACCCAGAAGTAGTAGTTCTTAAGACTTTTAAGGCAGAATTAATTCCATTTTCGCCAGAAACAGGCTGTATCAAATATGAATGAATATCATAAACGATGCAGAGCCACCCCCCTGACAAAAACGCCAGGGTGGTGTGTTTATGTTTGGAACACAGTTCTTATATGACGTGATCTAAGATTCCCAAATGGGGGTTTCAACACAAAAAATGAAGCCACGAACCCTGGAACAGTGCCCTCTACTGGCAGTGACTTCAGACTTCGGTGTTCTACTGTATATCCATTGCCATTGACAATGCATTGGGCGCTTAACGTTAAATATCTCAAAAACTACAAAACATTTCAAAGTAAAAAGTTTAAGCATTTGAGTCCACATTAAGATGAATTATAAAAAGTGTGAATGGAGTTTCTAGGTGAAAGCGTTGTTTGAGGTGCCAAAACTTTTAAAGGAGTACATTTCTAAACCTATGAAACATTGGGTATTGGTTGGAAACCTTTCCTGGTTGGATTTGAACCGGTAACCTTCTGGTTGCAAGTCCTGTATCTAAACCACTGCACCACAGAAGTTCTGACTTCTTCTGTTAACTTGGCCTGGCAAACTTTGTACCCTTTTCCCTTTAAATATCCATTGCCATTGACAATGCATTGAGCGCTTAAAGTTAAATATTTCAAAAACTACAAATCATTTCAAAGTAAAACATCTCAAGGATGCATGTCCACAGTAAGGGGGAATGTTTGAACTGTGAATGGAGTTTCTAGGTGAAAGTGTTTTTTTGAGGTCCCAAAACCTTCCATCCGCCTCCATTCTAAATCTCTGAACTTTTAAAAGAGTACAATTCTAAAACTATGCAACATTTCAAAGATTCCTTTTCAGGCAAACATGTCCACGGTAAGATGAACATTTTAAAGTATGAATGAGGTTACTAGGCGTAAGTATGTAGTTGTAAGCCTGCCTTTAAATGTCCATTGCCGCATCGACAATGAATGGGGCGCTTAAAGTTAAATATCTCCAAAACTACAAATGATAAAAAAAAAAAAATCTCAAGCATGCATGTCCACAGTAAGGGGGAATTTTTGAACTGTGAATGGAGTTTCTAGGTGAAAATGTTTTTTTGAGGTCCCAAAACCTTCCATCCGCCTCCATTCTAAATCTCTGAACTTTTAAAAGAGTACAATTCTAAAACTATGCAACATTTCAAAGATTCCTTTTCAGGCAAACATGTCCACAGTAAGATGAACATTTTAAAGTATGAATGAGGTTACTAGGCGTAAGTATGTAGTTGTAAGCCTGCCTTTAAATGTCCATTGCCGCATCGACAATGAATGGGGCGCTTAAAGTTAAATATCTCCAAAACTACAAATGATTTAAAAAAAATAATAATCAAGCATCCATGTCCACAGTAAGGTGGAATTTTTGAACTGTGAATGGAGTTTCTAGGTGAAAGTGTTTTTTTGAGGTCCCAAAACCTTCCATCCGCCTCCATTCTAAATCTCTGAACTTTTAAAAGAGTACAATTCTAAAACTATGTAACATTTCAAAGATTCCTTTTCAGGCAAACATGTCCACGGTAAGATGAACATTTTAAAGTATGAATGAGGTTACTAGGCGTAAGTATGTAGTTGTAAGCCTGCCTTTAAATGTCCATTGCCGCATCGACAATGAATGGGACGCTTAAAGTTAAATATCTCCAAAACTACAAATGATTAAAAAAAAAAAAATCTCAAGCATGCATGTCCACAGTAAGGTGGAATTTTTGAACTGTGAATGGAGTTTCTAGGTGAAAGTGTTTTTTTGAGGTCCCTAAACCTTCCATCCGCCTCCATTCTAAATCTCTGAACTTTTAAAAGAGTACAATTCTAAAACTATGCAACATTTCAAAGATTCCTTTTCATGCAAACATGTCCACAGTAAGATGAACATTTTAAAGTATGAATGAGGTTACTAGGCGTAAGTATGTAGTTGTAAGCCTGCCTTTAAATGTCCATTGCCGCATCGACAATGAATGGGGCGCTTAAAGTTAAATATCTCCAAAACTACAAATGATTAAAAAAAAAAAAATCTCAAGCATGCGTGTCCACAGTAAGGTGGAATTTTTGAACTGTGAATGGAGTTTCTAGGTGAAAGTGTTTTTTTGAGGTCCCAAAACCTTCCATCCGCCTCCATTATAAATCTCTGAACTTTTAAAGGAGTACAATTCTAAAACTATGCAACATTTCAAAGATTCCTTTTCAGGCAAACATGTCCACAGTAAGATGAACATTTTAAAGTATGAATGAGGTTACTAGGCGTAAGTATGTAGTTGTAAGCCTGCCTTTAAATGTCCATTGCCGCATCGACAATGAATGGGGCGCTTAAAGTTAAATATCTCAAACTACAAATGATTAAAAAAAAAGAAATCTCAAGCATGCATGTCCACAGTAAGGTGGAATTTTTGAACTGTGAATGGAGTTTCTAGGTGAAAGTGTTTTTTTGAGGTCCCAAAACCTTCCATCCGCCTCCATTATAAATCTCTGAACTTTTAAAGGAGTACAATTCTAAAACTATTTAACATTTCAAAGATTCCTTTTCAGGCAAACATGTCCACAGTAAGATGAACATTTTAAAGTATGAATGAGGTTACTAGGCGTAAGTATGTAGTTGTAAGCCTGCCTTTAAATGTCCATTGCCGCATCGACAATGAATGGGGCGCTTAAAGTTAAATATCTCCAAAACTACAAATGATTAAAAAAAAAAAAATCTCAAGCATGCGTGTCCACAGTAAGGTGGAATTTTTGAACTGTGAATGGAGTTTCTAGGTGAAAGTGTTTTTTTGAGGTCCCAAAACCTTCCATCCGCCTCCATTATAAATCTCTGAACTTTTAAAGGAGTACAATTCTAAAACTATGCAACATTTCAAAGATTCCTTTTCAGGCAAACATGTCCACAGTAAGATGAACATTTTAAAGTATGAATGAGGTTACTAGGCGTAAGTATGTAGTTGTAAGCCTGCCTTTAAATGTCCATTGCCGCATCGACAATGAATGGGGCGCTTAAAGTTAAATATCTCCAAAACTACAAATGATTTAAAAAAAATAATAATCAAGCATCCATGTCCACAGTAAGGTGGAATTTTTGAACTGTGAATGGAGTTTCTAGGTGAAAGTGTTTTTTTGAGGTCCCAAAACCTTCCATCCGCCTCCATTCTAAATCTCTGAACTTTTAAAAGAGTACAATTCTAAAACTATGCAACATTTCAAAGATTCCTTTTCAGGCAAACATGTCCACGGTAAGATGAACATTTTAAAGTATGAATGAGGTTACTAGGCGTAAGTATGTAGTTGTAAGCCTGCCTTTAAATGTCCATTGCCGCATCGACAATGAATGGGACGCTTAAAGTTAAATATCTCCAAAACTACAAATGATTAAAAAAAAAAAAATCTCAAGCATGCATGTCCACAGTAAGGTGGAATTTTTGAACTGTGAATGGAGTTTCTAGGTGAAAGTGTTTTTTTGAGGTCCCTAAACCTTCCATCCGCCTCCATTCTAAATCTCTGAACTTTTAAAAGAGTACAATTCTAAAACTATGCAACATTTCAAAGATTCCTTTTCATGCAAACATGTCCACAGTAAGATGAACATTTTAAAGTATGAATGAGGTTACTAGGCGTAAGTATGTAGTTGTAAGCCTGCCTTTAAATGTCCATTGCCGCATCGACAATGAATGGGGCGCTTAAAGTTAAATATCTCCAAAACTACAAATGATTAAAAAAAAAAAAATCTCAAGCATGCGTGTCCACAGTAAGGTGGAATTTTTGAACTGTGAATGGAGTTTCTAGGTGAAAGTGTTTTTTTGAGGTCCCAAAACCTTCCATCCGCCTCCATTATAAATCTCTGAACTTTTAAAGGAGTACAATTCTAAAACTATGCAACATTTCAAAGATTCCTTTTCAGGCAAACATGTCCACAGTAAGATGAACATTTTAAAGTATGAATGAGGTTACTAGGCGTAAGTATGTAGTTGTAAGCCTGCCTTTAAATGTCCATTGCCGCATCGACAATGAATGGGGCGCTTAAAGTTAAATATCTCAAACTACAAATGATTAAAAAAAAAGAAATCTCAAGCATGCATGTCCACAGTAAGGTGGAATTTTTGAACTGTGAATGGAGTCTCTAGGTGAAAGTGTTTTTTTGAGGTCCCAAAACCTTCCATCCGCCTCCATTATAAATCTCTGAACTTTTAAAGGAGTACAATTCTAAAACTATTTAACATTTCAAAGATTCCTTTTCAGGCAAACATGTCCACAGTAAGATGAACATTTTAAAGTATGAATGAGGTTACTAGGCGTAAGTATGTAGTTGTAAGCCTGCCTTTAAATGTCCATTGCCGCATCGACAATGAATGGGGCGCTTAAAGTTAAATATCTCCAAAACTACAAATGATTAAAAAAAAAAAAAATCTCAAGCATGCATGTCCACAGTAAGGGGGAATTTTTGAACTGTGAATGGAGTTTCTAGGTGAAAGTGTTTTTTTGAGGTCCCTAAACCTTCCATCCGCCTCCATTCTAAATCTCTGAACTTTTAAAAGAGTACAATTCTAAAACTATGCAACATTTCAAAGATTCCTTTTCAGGCAAACATGTCCACAGTAAGATAAACATTTTAAAGTATGAATGAGGTTACTAGGCGTAAGTATGTAGTTGTAAGCCTGCCTTTAAATGTCCATTGCCGCATCGACAATGAATGGGGCGCTTAAAGTTAAATATCTCCAAAACTACAAATGATTAAAAAAAAAAAAATCTCAAGCATGCGTGTCCACAGTAAGGTGGAATTTTTGAACTGTGAATGGAGTTTCTAGGTGAAAGTGTTTTTTTGAGGTCCCAAAACCTTCCATCCGCCTCCATTCTAAATCTCTGAACTTTTAAAGGAGTACAATTCTAAAACTATGCAACATTTCAAAGATTCCTTTTCAGGCAAACATGTCCACAGTAAGATGAACATTTTAAAGTATGAATGAGGTTACTAGGCGTAAGTATGTAGTTGTAAGCCTGCCTTTAAATGTCCATTGCCGCATCGACAATGAATGGGGCGCTTAAAGTTAAATATCTCCAAAACTAAAAAACTACTACTAAAAAAAAATCTCAAGCATGCATGTCCACAGTAAGGTGGAATTTTTGAACTGTGAATGGAGTTTCTAGGTGAAACAGTTTTTTTGAGGTCCCAAAACCTTCCATCCGCCTCCATTATAAATCTCTGAACTTTTAAAGGAGTACAATTCTAAAACTATTTAACATTTCAAAGATTCCTTTTCAGGCAAACATGTCCACAGTAAGATGAACATTTTAAAGTATGAATGAGGTTACTAGGCGTAAGTATGTAGTTGTAAGCCTGCCTTTAAATGTCCATTGCCGCATCGACAATGAATGGGGCGCTTAAAGTTAAATATCTCCAAAACTACAAATGATTAAAAAAAAAAAAATCTCAAGCATGCATGTCCACAGTAAGGTGGAATTTTTGAACTGTGAATGGAGTTTCTAGGTGAAAGTGTTTTTTTGAGGTCCCAAAACCTTCCATCCGCCTCCATTATAAATATCTGAACTTTTAAAAGAGTACAATTCTAAAACTATGCAACATTTCAAAGATTCCTTTTCAGGCAAAAATGTCCATATTAGGATGAACATTTTAAAGTTTGAATGGGGTTTCTATTCTATATATGACATTTTGAATCTTTACAGTCAGTTCACCTTCTTTTGGGTCATGAGTCAAACCAATTACTCCCGCGGAGACATCAAATTTCTCTTTCGGGCCTTGAGTCTTGGGACTCAAGGCCCAAAAGAGAAATTTGATGTCTCCGCGGGAATAATTGGTTCGACTCAAGACTCTTTTGGGTCTTGAGTCTTGGGGGGGAAAAAAAGTACACCAGTTGGATTTGAACCGGGAATCTTCTGGTTGCAAGTCCTGTATCTGAACCACTGCACCACAGAGGTTTGTATCTGTTCTGTTGACTTGCGTGTAAGTTTCTGAAAGATTATAGAAAGGTAAAAGCCCCAGGTAAAAGTTAGAAAGATGTCCTTGCGGGATTTGAACTTAGGGCCTTCAGTATGCAAGGCCTGAATCTTAACCACTGCTCCACCATGGTACATATTTTCTATGGTCTCTTGCACACTCTTCAGTGAAAGATCAGATAAAGGTGCAAGAGTCGGGTATTGGTTGGAAACCTGTCCTGGTTGGATTTGAACCGGTAACCTTCTGGTTGCAAGTCCTGTATCTAAACCACTGCACCACAGAAGTTCTGACTTGTTCTGTTAACTTAGCCTGGCAAAGTTTGTACCCTTTTCTCTTTAAATATCCATTGCCATTGACAATGCATTGGGCGCTTAAAGTTAAATATTTCAAAAACTACAAATCATTTCAAAGTAAAACATCTCAAGGATGCATGTCCACAGTAAGGGGGAATGTTTGAACTGTGAATGGAGTTTCTAGGTGAAAGTGTTTTTTTGAGGTCTCAAAACCTTCCATCCGCCTCCATTCTAAATCTCTGAACTTTTAAAAGAGTACAATTCTAAAACTATGCAACATTTCAAAGATTCCTTTTCAGACAAGCATGTCCACAGTAAGATGAACATTTTAAAGTATGAATGAGGTTACTAGGCGTAAGTATGTAGTTGTAAGCCTGCCTTTAAATGTCCATTGCCGCATCGACAATGAATGGGGCGCTTAAAGTTAAATATCTCCAAAACTACAAATGATTAAAAAAAAAAAAATCTCAAGCATGCATGTCTACAGTAAGGGGGAATTTTTGAACTGTGAATGGAGTTTCTAGGTGAAAGTGTTTTTTTGAGGTCCCTAAACCTTCCATCCGCCTCCATTCTAAATCTCTGAACTTTTAAAAGAGTACAATTCTAAAACTATGCAACATTTCAAAGATTCCTTTTCAGGCAAACATGTCCACAGTAAGATGAACATTTTAAAGTATGAATGAGGTTACTAGGCGTAAGTATGTAGTTGTAAGCCTGCCTTTAAATGTCCATTGCCGCATCGACAATGAATGGGGCGCTTAAAGTTAAATATCTCCAAAACTACAAATGATTAAAAAAAAAAAAATCTCAAGCATGCATGTCCACAGTAAGGGGGAATTTTTGAACTGTGAATGGAGTTTCTAGGTGAAAGTGTTTTTTTGAGGTCCCTAAACCTTCCATCCGCCTCCATTCTAAATCTCTGAACTTTTAAAAGAGTACAATTCTAAAACTATGCAACATTTCAAAGATTCCTTTTCAGGCAAACATGTCCACAGTAAGATGAACATTTTAAAGTATGAATGCGGTTACTAGGCGTAAGTATGTAGTTGTAAGCCTGCCTTCAAATGTCCATTGCCGCATCGACAATGAATGGGGCGCTTAAAGTTAAATATCTCCAAAACTACAAATGATTTTAAAAAAAAAGAAATCTCAAGCATGCGTGTCCACAGTAAGGTGGAATTTTTGAACTGTGAATGGAGTTTCTAGGTGAAAGTGTTTTTTTGAGGTCCCAAAACCTTCCATCCGCCTCCATTATAAATCTCTGAACTTTTAAAGGAGTACAATTCTAAAACTATGCAACATTTCAAAGATTCCTTTTCAGGCAAACATGTCCACAGTAAGATGAACATTTTAAAGTATGAATGAGGTTACTAGGCGTAAGTATGTAGTTGTAAGCCTGCCTTTAAATGTCCATTGCCGCATCGACAATGAATGGGGCGCTTAAAGTTAAATATCTCCAAAACTACAAATGATTAAAAAAAAAAAATCTCAAGCATGCATGTCCACAGTAAGGTGGAATTTTTGAACTGTGAATGGAGTTTCTAGGTGAAAGTGTTTTTTTGAGGTCCCAAAACCTTCCATCCGCCTCCATTCTAAATCTCTGAACTTTTAAAAGAGTACAATTCTAAAACTATGCAACATTTCAAAGATTCCTTTTCAGGCAAGCATGTCCACAGTAAGATGAACATTTTAAAGTATGAATGATGTTACTAGGCGTAAGTATGTAGTTGTAAGCCTGCCTTTAAATGTCCATTGCCGCATCGACAATGAATGGGGCGCTTAAAGTTAAATATCTCCAAAACTACAAATGATAAAAAAAAAAAAAATCTCAAGCATGCATGTCCACAGTAAGGGGGAATTTTTGAACTGTGAATGGAGTTTCTAGGTGAAAGTGTTTTTTTGAGGTCCCTAAACCTTCCATCCGCCTCCATTCTAAATCTCTGAACTTTTAAAAGAGTACAATTCTAAAACTATGCAACATTTCAAAGATTCCTTTTCAGGCAAGCATGTCCACAGTAAGATGAACATTTTAAAGTATGAATGAGGTTACTAGGCGTAAGTATGTAGTTGTAAGCCTGCCTTTAAATGTCCATTGCCGCATTGACAATGAATGGGGCGCTTAAAGTTAAATATCTCCAAAACTACAAATGATTAAAAAAAAAAAAATCTCAAGCATGCATGTCCACAGTAAGGTGGAATTTTTGAACTGTGAATGGAGTTTCTAGGTGAAAGTGTTTTTTTGAGGTCCCAAAACCTTCCATCCGCCTCCATTATACATCTCTGAACTTTTAAAGGAGTACAATTCTAAAACTATTTAACATTTCAAAGATTCCTTTTCAGGCAAACATGTCCACAGTAAGATGAACATTTTAAAGTATGAATGAGGTTACTAGGCGTAAGTATGTAGTTGTAAGCCTGCCTTTAAATGTCCATTGCCGCATCGACAATGAATGGGGCGCTTAAAGTTAAATATCTCCAAAACTACAAATGATTAAAAAAAAAAAAAATCTCAAGCATGCATGTCCACAGTAAGGGGGAATTTTTGAACTGTGAATGGAGTTTCTAGGTGAAAGTGTTTTTTTGAGGTCCCTAAACCTTCCATCCGCCTCCATTCTAAATCTCTGAACTTTTAAAAGAGTACAATTCTAAAACTATGCAACATTTCAAAGATTCCTTTTCAGGCAAACATGTCCACAGTAAGATGAACATTTTAAAGTATGAATGAGGTTACTAGGCGTAAGTATGTAGTTGTAAGCCTGCCTTCAAATGTCCATTGCCGCATCGACAATGAATGGGGCGCTTAAAGTTAAATATCTCCAAAACTACAAATGATTTAAAAAAAAAAAGAAATCTCAAGCATGCGTGTCCACAGTAAGGTGGAATTTTTGAACTGTGAATGGAGTTTCTAGGTGAAAGTTTTTTTTTGAGGTCCCAAAACCTTCCATCCGCCTCCATTATAAATCTCTGAACTTTTAAAGGAGTACAATTCTAAAACTATGCAACATTTCAATGATTCCTTTTCAGGCAAACATGTCCACAGTAAGATGAACATTTTAAAGTATGAATGAGGTTACTAGGCGTAAGTATGTAGTTGTAAGCCTGCCTTTAAATGTCCATTGCCGCATCGACAATGAATGGGGCGCTTAAAGTTAAATATCTCCAAAACTACAAATGATTAAAAAAAAAAAATCTCAAGCATGCATGTCCACAGTAAGGTGGAATTTTTGAACTGTGAATGGAGTTTCTAGGTGAAAGTGTTTTTTTGAGGTCCCAAAACCTTCCATCCGCCTCCATTCTAAATCTCTGAACTTTTAAAAGAGTACAATTCTAAAACTATGCAACATTTCAAAGATTCCTTTTCAGGCAAACATGTCCACAGTAAGATGAACATTTTAAAGTATGAATGAGGTTACTAGGCGTAAGTATGTAGTTGTAAGCCTGCCTTCAAATGTCCATTGCCGCATCGACAATGAATGGGGCGCTTAAAGTTAAATATCTCCAAAACTACAAATGATTTAAAAAAAAGAAATCTCAAGCATGCGTGTCCACAGTAAGGTGGAATTTTTGAACTGTGAATGGAGTTTCTAGGTGAAAGTGTTTTTTTGAGGTCCCAAAACCTTCCATCCGCCTTCATTATAAATCTCTGAACTTTTAAAGGAGTACAATTCTAAAACTATGCAACATTTCAAAGATTCCTTTTCAGGCAAACATGTCCACAGTAAGATGAACATTTTAAAGTATGAATGAGGTTACTAGGCGTAAGTATGTAGTTGTAAGCCTGCCTTTAAATGTCCATTGCCGCATCGACAATGAATGGGGCGCTTAAAGTTAAATATCTCCAAAACTACAAATGATTAAAAAAAAAAAATCTCAAGCATGCATGTCCACAGTAAGGTGGAATTTTTGAACTGTGAATGGAGTTTCTAGGTGAAAGTGTTTTTTTGAGGTCCCAAAACCTTCCATCCGCCTCCATTCTAAATCTCTGAACTTTTAAAAGAGTACAATTCTAAAACTATGCAACATTTCAAAGATTCCTTTTCAGGCAAGCATGTCCACAGTAAGATGAACATTTTAAAGTATGAATGAGGTTACTAGGCGTAAGTATGTAGTTGTAAGCCTGCCTTTAAATGTCCATTGCCGCATCGACAATGAATGGGGCGCTTAAAGTTAAATATCTCCAAAACTACAAATGATTAAAAAAAAAAAAATCTCAAGCATGCATGTCCACAGTAAGGGGGAATTTTTGAACTGTGAATGGAGTTTCTAGGTGAAAGTGTTTTTTTGAGGTCCCTAAACCTTCCATCCGCCTCCATTCTAAATCTCTGAACTTTTAAAAGAGTACAATTCTAAAACTATGCAACATTTCAAAGATTCCTTTTCAGGCAAGCATGTCCACAGTAAGATGAACATTTTAAAGTATGAATGAGGTTACTAGGCGTAAGTATGTAGTTGTAAGCCTGCCTTTAAATGTCCATTGCCGCATTGACAATGAATGGGGCGCTTAAAGTTAAATATCTCCAAAACTACAAATGATTTAAAAAAAAAGAAATCTCAAGCATGCGTGTCCACAGTAAGGTGTAATTTTTGAACTGTGAATGGAGTTTCTAGGTGAAAGTGTTTTTTTGAGGTCCCAAAACCTTCCATCCGCCTCCATTATAAATCTCTGAACTTTTAAAGGAGTACAATTCTAAAACTATGCAACATTTCAAAGATTCCTTTTCATGCAAACATGTCCACAGTAAGATGAACATTTTAAAGTATGAATGAGGTTACTAGGCGTAAGTATGTAGTTGTAAGCCTGCCTTTAAATGTCCATTGCCGCATCGACAATGAATGGGGCGCTTAAAGTTAAATATCTCCAAAACTACAAATGATTAAAAAAAAAAAAAATCTCAAGCATGCATGTCCACAGTAAGGTGGAATTTTTGAACTGTGAATGGAGTTTCTAGGTGAAAGTGTTTTTTTGAGGTCCCAAAACCTTCCATCCGCCTCCATTATAAATCTCTGAACTTTTAAAAGAGTACAATTCTAAAACTATGCAACATTTCAAAGATTCCTTTTCAGGCAAGCATGTCCACAGTAAGATGAACATTTTAAAGTATGAATGAGGTTACTAGGCGTAAGTATGTAGTTGTAAGCCTGCCTTTAAATGTCCATTGCCGCATCGACAATGAATGGGGCGCTTAAAGTTAAATATCTCCAAAACTACAAATGATTAAAAAAAAAAAAATCTCAAGCATGCATGTCCACAGTAAGGGGGAATTTTTGAACTGTGAATGGAGTTTCTAGGTGAAAGTGTTTTTTTGAGGTCCCTAAACCTTCCATCCGCCTCCATTCTAAATCTCTGAACTTTTAAAAGAGTACAATTCTAAAACTATGCAACATTTCAAAGATTCCTTTTCAGGCAAGCATGTCCACAGTAAGATGAACATTTTAAAGTATGAATGAGGTTACTAGGCGTAAGTATGTAGTTGTAAGCCTGCCTTTAAATGTCCATTGCCGCATTGACAATGAATGGGGCGCTTAAAGTTAAATATCTCCAAAACTACAAATGATTTAAAAAAAAAGAAATCTCAAGCATGCGTGTCCACAGTAAGGTGTAATTTTTGAACTGTGAATGGAGTTTCTAGGTGAAAGTGTTTTTTTGAGGTCCCAAAACCTTCCATCCGCCTCCATTATAAATCTCTGAACTTTTAAAGGAGTACAATTCTAAAACTATGCAACATTTCAAAGATTCCTTTTCATGCAAACATGTCCACAGTAAGATGAACATTTTAAAGTATGAATGAGGTTACTAGGCGTAAGTATGTAGTTGTAAGCCTGCCTTTAAATGTCCATTGCCGCATCGACAATGAATGGGGCGCTTAAAGTTAAATATCTCCAAAACTACAAATGATTAAAAAAAAAAAAAATCTCAAGCATGCATGTCCACAGTAAGGTGGAATTTTTGAACTGTGAATGGAGTTTCTAGGTGAAAGTGTTTTTTTGAGGTCCCAAAACCTTCCATCCGCCTCCATTATAAATCTCTGAACTTTTAAAGGAGTACAATTCTAAAACTATTTAACATTTCAAAGATTCCTTTTCAGGCAAACATGTCCACAGTAAGATGAACATTTTAAAGTATGAATGAGGTTACTAGGCGTAAGTATGTAGTTGTAAGCCTGCCTTTAAATGTCCATTGCCGCATCGACAATGAATGGGGCGCTTAAAGTTAAATATCTCCAAAACTACAAATGATTAAAAAAAAAAAAATCTCAAGCATGCATGTCCACAGTAAGGGGGAATTTTTGAACTGTGAATGGAGTTTCTAGGTGAAAGTGTTTTTTTGAGGTCCCTAAACCTTCCATCCGCCTCCATTCTAAATCTCTGAACTTTTAAAAGAGTACAATTCTAAAACTATGCAACATTTCAAAGATTCCTTTTCAGGCAAACATGTCCACAGTAAGATGAACATTTTAAAGTATGAATGAGGTTACTAGGCGTAAGTATGTAGTTGTAAGCCTGCCTTTAAATGTCCATTGCCGCATCGACAATGAATGGGGCGCTTAAAGTTAAATATCTCCAAAACTACAAATGATTAAAAAAAAAAAAAATCTCAAGCATGCATGTCCACAGTAAGGTGGAATTTTTGAACTGTGAATGGAGTTTCTAGGTGAAAGTGTTTTTTTGAGGTCCCTAAACCTTCCATCCGCCTCCATTCTAAATCTCTGAACTTTTAAAAGAGTACAATTCTAAAACTATGCAACATTTCAAAGATTCCTTTTCAGGCAAGCATGTCCACAGTAAGATGAACATTTTAAAGTATGAATGAGGTTACTAGGCGTAAGTATGTAGTTGTAAGCCTGCCTTTAAATGTCCATTGCCGCATTGACAATGAATGGGGCGCTTAAAGTTAAATATCTCCAAAACTACAAATGATTTAAAAAAAAAGAAATCTCAAGCATGCGTGTCCACAGTAAGGTGTAATTTATGAACTGTGAATGGAGTTTCTAGGTGAAAGTGTTTTTTTGAGGTCCCAAAACCTTCCATCCGCCTCCATTATAAATCTCTGAACTTTTAAAGGAGTACAATTCTAAAACTATGCAACATTTCAAAGATTCCTTTTCATGCAAACATGTCCACAGTAAGATGAACATTTTAAAGTATGAATGAGGTTACTAGGCGTAAGTATGTAGTTGTAAGCCTGCCTTTAAATGTCCATTGCCGCATCGACAATGAATGGGGCGCTTAAAGTTAAATATCTCCAAAACTACAAATGATTTAAAAAAAAAATAATCTCAAGCATGCATGTCCACAGTAAGGTGGAATTTTTGAACTGTGAATGGAGTTTCTAGGTGAAAGTGTTTTTTTGAGGTCCCAAAACCTTCCATCCGCCTCCATTATAAATCTCTGAACTTTTAAAGGAGTACAATTCTAAAACTATTTAACATTTCAAAGATTCCTTTTCAGGCAAACATGTCCACAGTAAGATGAACATTTTAAAGTATGAATGAGGTTACTAGGCGTAAGTATGTAGTTGTAAGCCTGCCTTTAAATGTCCATTGCCGCATCGACAATGAATGGGGCGCTTAAAGTTAAATATCTCCAAAACTACAAATGATTAAAAAAAAAAAAATCTCAAGCATGCATGTCCACAGTAAGGGGGAATTTTTGAACTGTGAATGGAGTTTCTAGGTGAAAGTGTTTTTTTGAGGTCCCTAAACCTTCCATCCGCCTCCATTCTAAATCTCTGAACTTTTAAAAGAGTACAATTCTAAAACTATGCAACATTTCAAAGATTCCTTTTCAGGCAAACATGTCCACAGTAAGATGAACATTTTAAAGTATGAATGAGGTTACTAGGCGTAAGTATGTAGTTGTAAGCCTGCCTTTAAATGTCCATTGCCG
Source organism: Gymnoscopelus microlampas (assembly GCF_963454915.1). Lineage (NCBI taxonomy): Eukaryota > Metazoa > Chordata > Actinopteri > Myctophiformes > Myctophidae > Gymnoscopelus > Gymnoscopelus microlampas. The sequence continues at coordinate 8,143,733 of NC_139944.1, forward strand.
CATCGACAATGAATGGGGCGCTTAAAGTTAAATATCTCCAAAACTACAAATGATTAAAAAAAAAAAAATCTCAAGCATGCATGTCCACAGTAAGGTGGAATTTTTGAACTGTGAATGGAGTTTCTAGGTGAAAGTGTTTTTTTGAGGTCCCAAAACCTTCCATCCGCCTCCATTATAAATCTCTGAACTTTTAAAGGAGTACAATTTTAAAACTATTTAACATTTCAAAGATTCCTTTTCAGGCAAACATGTCCACAGTAAGATGAACATTTTAAAGTATGAATGAGGTTACTAGGCGTAAGTATGTAGTTGTAAGCCTGCCTTTAAATGTCCATTGCCGCATCGACAATGAATGGGGCGCTTAAAGTTAAATATCTCCAAAACTACAAATGATTTAAAAAAAAAGAAATCTCAAGCATGCGTGTCCACAGTAAGGTGGAATTTTTGAACTGTGAATGGAGTTTCTAGGTGAAAGTGTTTTTTTGAGGTCCCAAAACCTTCCATCCGCCTCCATTATAAATCTCTGAACTTTTAAAGGAGTACAATTCTAAAACTATGCAACATTTCAAAGATTCCTTTTCAGGCAAACATGTCCACAGTAAGATGAACATTTTAAAGTATGAATGAGGTTACTAGGCGTAAGTATGTAGTTGTAAGCCTGCCTTTAAATGTCCATTGCCGCATCGACAATGAATGGGGCGCTTAAAGTTAAATATCTCCAAAACTACAAATGATTAAAAAAAAAAAAAATCTCAAGCATGCATGTCCACAGTAAGGTGGAATTTTTGAACTGTGAATGGAGTTTCTAGGTGAAAGTGTTTTTTTGAGGTCCCAAAACCTTCCATCCGCCTCCATTCTAAATCTCTGAACTTTTAAAAGAGTACAATTCTAAAACTATGCAACATTTCAAAGATTCCTTTTCAGGCAAGCATGTCCACAGTAAGATGAACATTTTAAAGTATGAATGAGGTTACTAGGCGTAAGTATGTAGTTGTAAGCCTGCCTTTAAATGTCCATTGCCGCATCGACAATGAATGGGGCGCTTAAAGTTAAATATCTCCAAAACTACAAATGATTAAAAAAAAAAAAAATCTCAAGCATGCATGTCCACAGTAAGGGGGAATTTTTGAACTGTGAATGGAGTTTCTAGGTGAAAGTGTTTTTTTGAGGTCCCTAAACCTTCCATCCGCCTCCATTATAAATCTCTGAACTTTTAAAAGAGTACAATTCTAAAACTATGCAACATTTCAAAGATTACTTTTCAGGCAAGCATGTCCACAGTAAGATGAACATTTTAAAGTATGAATGAGGTTACTAGGCGTAAGTATGTAGTTGTAAGCCTGCCTTTAAATGTCCATTGCCGCATCGACAATGAATGGGGCGCTTAAAGTTAAATATCTCCAAAACTACAAATGATTGAAAAAAATAATAATCTCAAGCATGCATGTCCACAGTAAGGTGGAATTTTTGAACTGTGAATGGAGTTTCTAGGTGAAAGTGTTTTTTTGAGGTCCCAAAACCTTCCATCCGCCTCCATTCTAAATCTCTGAACTTTTAAAAGAGTACAATTCTAAAACTATGCAACATTTCAAAGATTCCTTTTCAGGCAAACATGTCCACAGTAAGATGAACATTTTAAAGTATGAATGAGGTTACTAGGCGTAAGTATGTAGTTGTAAGCCTGCCTTTAAATGTCCATTGCCGCATCGACAATGAATGGGGCGCTTAAAGTTAAATATCTCCAAAACTACAAATGATTAAAAAAAATAATAATCTCAAGCATGCGTGTCCACAGTAAGGTGGAATTTTTGAACTGTGAATGGAGTTTCTAGGTGAAAGTGTTTTTTTGAGGTCCCAAAACCTTCCATCCGCCTCCATTATAAATCTCTGAACTTTTAAAGGAGTACAATTCTAAAACTATGCAACATTTCAAAGATTCCTTTTCAGGCAAACATGTCCACAGTAAGATGAACATTTTAAAGTATGAATGAGGTTACCCCAAGTTACCGGGGACACTTGACTCGAGTGGGAATCTAACCCACTCAAGTCAAGTCAAGTCATGTTATTGGACAGACGCTCTACCAGTTGAGCTATGCTGTTGGCTGAGAGTTACAGGTTTCCTGGTGGTTTTAACTTGTTTTTCTAGAAGTTAGTCTGCAAAGGGAAGCATCACTAAGGATATCAGTCAATTTATCCGTTGCCCCAAGTTACCGGGGACACTTGACTCGAGTGGGAATCGAACCCACTCAAGTCATGTTATTGGACAGACGCTCTACCAGTTGAGCTAAGCTATTGGCTGAGAGTTACAGGTTTCCTGGTGGTTTTAACTTGTTTTTCTAGAAGTTAGTCTGCAAAGGGAAGCATCACTAAGGATATCAGTCAATTTATCCGTTGCCCCAAGTTACCGGGGACACTTGCCTCGAGTGGGAATCTAACCCACTCAAGTCAAGTCATGTTATTGGACAGACGCTCTACCAGTTGAGCTAAGCTGTTGGCTGAGAGTTACAGGTTTCCTGGTGGTTTTAACTTGTTTTTCTAGAAGTTAGTCTGCAAAGGGAAGCACCACTAAGGATATCAGTCAATTTATCCATTGCCCCAAGTTACCGGGGACACTTGACTCGAGTGGGAATCGAACCCACTCAAGTCAAGTCATGTTATTGGACAGACGCTCTACCAGTTGAGCTAAGCTGTTGGCTGAGAGTTACAGGTTTCCTGGTGGTTTTAACTTTTTTTTCTAGAAGTTAGTCTGCAAAGGGAAGCATCACAGTAAAGACACCAGTGGGATTTGAACTCAGGACCTTTTGGATGCAAAGCCTGTATCTTGACCACTGCTCCACCATGGTTCATACTTTTGGATGTCTCTTGCACGCTGTTCATTGAAAGATCAAATAAAGGTGCAAGAGTCGGGTAAAAGTTTGAAAAGTGCGCTGGTTGGATTTGAACCGGGAACCTCCTGGTTGCAAGTCCTGTATCTAAACCACTGCACCACAGAGGTCCTTATCTGTTCTGTTGACTTGCGTGTAATTGTCTGAAAGATTAGATAAAGGTAAAAGCCCAAAGTAAAAGTTAGAAAGATGTCCTTGCGGGATTTGAACTCAGGACCTTCAGTATGCAAGGCCTGAATCTTAACCACTGCTCCACCATGGTACATTCTTCTTGTGGTTTCTTGCACGTTCTTCAGTGAAAGATCAGATAAAGGTGCAAGAGTCAGGTAAAAGTTGGAAAAATGTCCTGGTTGGATAATCAGGCTCCTTTTTTTCCTCTTTCTTCTGTCTCAGAATGTTCACATACAATGAAATGCCCAGCATAGGGCATAGTTATTCACAGTGTGGCCACTAGATGGCCACATCAGTCTTATATACTCATGTACAGTACATTAGTACTGACTCACTTCATGTGACTTCACAGTAGATACATTCCCATTTATTCCCAATGGGCGGCCATAGCAGAGGCAATCTGATAAACATAAGGTCACCGGTTCGCCTCCCGACACGTCTGAGTCTATACTATGTTGAAGTATTTTTTTATTTACTTTGTTATTACACTTATGTTGTATCATTTATTTTATGTACCATCAATTCTTGCACAAAGCTTGCACAAAATAATTGCACACTCTTTCCCCGACCTTGTTATGTACCGTATAAACAGAAAAATACCTGTGCTCATGCAAATGTCTTTTACGGCACATGTACCTACAGTAAATAAAAAGTACCTAAAGGACATTTCTGAGAGTGCTGCTATTTCTCTGTAAATATGAACTCCTTGGAGTCATGCATGCACCCAGTAAGAAGACTACTTGTTGAGACTTGAGTTGTGCTCGCGTTCTCTATAAACTTGCGGTGTGACAATAAAGTTAAGTGAAGTGTGGGTGTGAGAAAGGGCTAGATTGCATATTACACAATACGGCATCAACCATGCAGGCGTCTTGTAGAACAAACACTAGTTAATCTCCTCTGTCTCTAGCACAGTAGTAACGAAGAAACCACTAGATCAGTGATAAACACCATGAATGGTCTTTGTAGTGTGGGTAATTATGGAGGGCCAGAGCTGCCATATTTAAAAATAAAGAAATAAAGGAATAAATGAAATAATAAATAAATAAATGTAGAATGATGGTGCTGACTATGGCGCTGACTATGGTTAATGGCTATGGTTAATGGCTGTGGTACTGACTATGGTGCTGACTATGGTGCTGACTGGTTAATAATTATACTCAGTACCATAGTCAATAATACCATACTATAGTCATTAATGATAGTCAGTACCATAGTAAGTATACAGTGTATATATATATATATATATATATATATATATATACTGTACCTACGTCGCACCACTGACCCGACCGATATGTCTGAGTCATAGTGTTGGGCTTTGTCAGAGTACCCGTTGTAGCCATCTGTCTGTGTCCCTTGAATGCCCATATATGGAGATCAGTATATTCCCATATATGGGCATGCCCATATATGGACATAATGGTCGGATCTGCTGTGTTCTGGATGGGCCTCAAAAAGAATAAAGTATGCAACTAACTTGTATGTTTATTTTCAAATGTTGTCCCATTTAACTAAACCATATTAGGGACACAAAAAAATGGGCGCCACGTCCTTCACCCATATATGGTTACAAGCATTGCAAGCAGTGTGATGTTGCGTGGAGTACTTTTAAATATAAGGTACCTTGGCTGTTGTCTGTTCTACCATTCAGAATGGCACAGTCTTTTAAACACAGGTACTTAGAAAGGTGTGCTAAACTGTGCACAATATGGTCATCAAAAGTAAACAAACTAGGACATTTGTTATTATAAAATATAGAGCTTTAATTTATTAGTCAGCAACATCGACGAGGAAGGAAAGATAGTAATTTATACAAGTCATTACAATAACACCAACTGTGCATTATATCATACATGACTTTACCTCAATGACCCATAGCAGTTTGCAAAACACAGAAAAATGAAAGAGATGCACGTCTGAGATTTGCAAATATATGCACTTTTCAAAAACAGAGGGGGGGAGAGAGAGAGAGAGAGAGAGAGAGAGAGAGAGAGAGAGAGAGAGAGAGAGAGAGAGAGAGAGAGAGAGAGAGAGAGAGAGAGAGAGAGAGATTGAATCCACAGTTGAAAAGTGTCCTCTGTATTTTATGTTCCACCATAAGGGCATGGGTACATCTTTCTTGCACTGATAATATTCCCATATTCCCACAACAAGAGAGACATCCACTGACATCCACAGCAACATAGCATTTTGGACAAATATCATATACATATACTATAAATGCCATGCACACAAGGAAAAGCCACCGTCTGAAGATGTTGGTATATATTTCTCCTCAGGATTGGTGGTGATCATCTTAAGCCTGATTTATGTCACGGCGACAAAGTGGCGTGCGACCAAAAAATACAAACACATTTTCAACTGAGAAAATTGTCCAACGCATCAACTTTTTTCACTTGAAAACGCGTTCTTTTGTTGTCAAGCGACCACCTCACACGGCACTCTGTTGCCGAAGCATAAATAAAGCTTTAGTGGTTGTGAATATATACAATTTTAACTATATGGAGGTTGTACAAAGAGCTTTTGTTTCTTATTCTACATTAAATTAGTGGCACATTGCAATGCAAGATGGCAGGGCACCGTCACCTGCTCAGAGGAACTGACCAGAGGACAGAATTTGTGGCCTTCATTAGATAACCAGTAAATACAGTACCTTTCCGAACTGCAATTAGCACAATTGTTGGCAGTAATGATCTACTCAAGGTGTGTAGACCAATTAACCTGGTACAGCTTAAAACATAATCTGCCAATCGACAAACCTACTAAACCCATATTCAGCATGGAATTGGCTGGAATGAAAACTCAAAGAAAGTTTGGGGTGAGCTTGAGAGCTAAAAGAAATCCATTGAGCAGACAACATGCTCTCTTTTTCATAAAGCCACATACAGTATTTATTTTATTTCTGATAAAGTACTTAGCATTAATCAGCGCAAATTACCAATTTGGCAAACGGAAGGTGCTTTGTCTCAATTTTTTTCCCAAACTCACATATAGCTGCCTGCTGGAGATTCTTGTCTCAAATGAGAAAAGAAAAGGCAATGTTATTTTCAATTTTAGTATCGATAAAATGCTAAAATAAATAGCTCATCATCAATGATCACGTTTGTAAGGATACAACATTGAGATGTAATATTCACACAAACAAAACAAACACCTGACAGCAAATGATTTTTTGGAAGAAATGGGTCATGCACAGCAAAGTCCTCAGTGTTATGTTAACTCAGAGCATGTAGAAATGGTCCGTAAGCGTCCATTTGGTTATGTTTGTACAAGCTCTGAGGTAAATTAACACTGCGTATTTTTCTGTGTAGTGTAACTATTACAGACAAACTGCATTTGACTTTTTGATAGGCTCTATGCACAGCAACCATATTGGAAAGAAATTGGACCGCTTCTTACTTCTTTCACATGTGTTACCAATGATGCTAATTAAGGTTGAGTTCCAAATAGGATGCTGATTATTGTTCATGTTGGCTCACTGTAAACACTCTGCTACACCAGTGGGTCTCAAAAGGTCCAGGGACCCTCATGGTTCCTTGAGGGGATCCAAAATGGCCCCTTATGAGTATGTAACTCTGAGAAACCAAATGGACCCGTAAGGAAGCAGCCCAATTTACACCCTCAGAGTTATGGGGGCCCTTTAAATTGAAATGTTTGAGAACCACTGCTAAATGGAACAGAGCCTTAATTAGTATGATTGGTAACACCTGTCAAGGAAGTAAGGAAGCATACCTATTTCTTTCCAATATGGCTGCTGTGCCTAGAGCCTATTGAGGCCAGACTGGATCACATGTGCCAAGGAGGTTGCTGGAGGACCGGTATAATTTAGGACATCCCTCAACAAAAAGAGCTGCGTCCGAGGGAGAAGGATGTCACACTGTCACGAAGGGCCTTTCGTTCTCACGTGACTGCGTGGTCAAAAGCTGCAATCGGCGGGCATTTCGTTTCTCTTTGCGTGTTCAATGAAATGCGTGTTCAATGAAAATGCCCTTTTCACATTGGCTGTGCCATTTGCAGTAGAAAGAACTGTCCATCATCGTAGAGCGACTTCTTCTGTGAGCAGGAGTTTAGGGAAGTTCTGGAATATCACTCAACCAGTGACCTGACTTCCATCACAAGGACTGAATACTGCCAGCAGTCAAATGATCCAACATGGGAGACATTTTTGCTACACCTCTGTCTGAATGTCTCTGCATCGATCGATCGGTCCTTGTCACTCCCCACGTAACCGCCTTTCGGCGCTTCTTTGCCGTTTCTCAAAAAAAGGACAAAACATAAAGATATCTTCCATATAATAACACACTGTAATAAACAATAACACAACAATAGAATTATTATAATAACGACAATATTTGCACAAATTGACCTATTCACAGGAAAGAAAAAAAAACATGTCCTCTAGTTAAGTACAAAGAAATACTATTTACAACCTAGAATAAATACTGTGTACTTTCACAGACAGTTACATAGGACCTGGTTGTTGTTGTTGCAGTTGGCGGCTGTTGCTTTTTGTTGTCCATCATGATAATTCAACTTTCCTGTCGTTTGACAAAGTCTTTCCCCTTTTATGAGTTTGGAGGGTGTGTGCGGAGAGGGAATCAGCATTTAGCAAGTGGAGATGAAAGGAACAGAACCCCGGGAATAGCAGAAGGCTTGACGCCAAATTCACACCAGCAGCGCTAAACGGGTGTGTACAACTGAAACCCACAAAGGAGACGTGGAGCTTCAAGGGTAGGCCACACCTATAGGCTCTATACGCACAGCAACCATATTGGAAAGAAATTGGGCCGCTTATTACTTCCTTCACATGTGTTACCAATGATGCTAATTAAGGTTGTGTTCCAAACAGGGTGCTGATATTGTTCATGTTGGCTCACTATAAACACTCTGCTACACCAGTGGGTCTCAAAAGGTCCAGGGACCCTCATGGTTCCTTGAGGGGATTCCAAATGGCCCCTTACAGGTATGTAACTCTTAGAGTGTACAAATGGAACCAAATGGACTTGGATTTGGTTCCATTTGTTCCATTTTGAGTCATGGGGGCCCTTTAAATTGAAATGTTTGAGAACCACTGTGCTAAATGGAACAGAGCCTTAATTATTAGTATGATTGGTAACACTTGTGAAGGAAGTAAGGAAGCAGCCCAATTTCGTTCCCAATAATGTCTGCTGCGCATAGAGCCTATTTCAGACCAAAGCGCGTCCGGTTGGCCGATGTTCATTTCCCCTGCACATCGGCAGCGGCAAAGTTGAACTTTTCTCAACTTTTCACCACACCGCTCTTCACTGGCTCCACCAGCGCGGGAAGTGGTTGTCGCTCCTCTCCATAGAGACGGTGCATTCACGGCTTTCTCAGAACACAGGAGTGGAATACCGGTGCTGATGTGAATCTGGCATTTACGTACAGTGTGTGTGAGTGTGTGTGTATGTGTGCATGTGTGTGTGTGTGTGTGTGTGTGTGTGTGTGTGTGTGTGTGTGCGTGTGTGTGTGTGTGTGTGTATGAGTGTGTGTGTGTGTATGAGTGTGTGTGAGTGTGTGTGTGTGAGTGCGGGTGTGTGTCGGTATACATGTCAAACTCCTCATGTCTCAGCCGGAGACACCGTCGTCTCGTCGTGATGCCGGCGGTTCCGCGGCTTCTTCTGCTCCTTCAGTTCTTTCAGGCCCTTGGCCTTGTTGGGCCCCGCCAGCATCATCGTGTCCGCCGCCTGGAGACCGCCGCCGTCCGCCAGCTGCCAGTAGTCCTGGCAGTACTGGTTGATCAGCCCCATCTCCGGCTGGCTCAGGATGGTCAGCAGGTCCTTGTACTGGCCGGCGCTGGGCGTCCAGGCGCTGGCGGCGAGCGGGGGCAGGGCCGGGCCACCCGTCTCCACCAGCACGCTGTTGACGGTGCGGCTGGAGAGCACCATCAGCTGCAGCTTGACCAGCGTGTGCTTGAAGTTCTTCTCCGTGGAGGTGCACTGGTACACGCCGCTGTCCGAGGACTGCAGCGAGCGGATCAGGAGGCCCTGCTCCGTCTTCAGGATGCGTCCCTCTGAGCGGATCTGTTAGGGTTTCAGGACGAGGGAGTCGGAGGTCATTACGCTGTAATATCCTGCGTGTTAAAGCTGTAATCCCAGGAGGGTCCTGGAGGGTCTATTTTGTATACTCTCAGAGTAAAAAATGAGTTAAGAGAGTCCATTTGGTTACATTTATATATATGTATATTATACATTTAGCATCAAAACTATTCATGTAGTTGATTCCTCAGTTGTATACAGGTAGATGCCATTATTCACTGTCACTTTATCGCTGTATATTATTCATGTTCTGTGTGAATGTACTCATGACACAGACGAGTGAAATGATGATTTCACTGTGAGGGATTAGTCAGTGCATTAGAGCACTGTTTCCCAAACAGGGCGTCGGGACCCATACGTGGGTCGCGGACCAATTTTTAAGGGTCGCGAGTGAATACACCTTTATTTTTTGTTTCCTACATTTTGTTTTTAATTACATCAAAGGATTTTCAAAAACATTCCCCTAAAAGTATATCTTTTTTGTTAAAAACAAATACAAAACATTTGAAAAGAATTACATTAAAAATTAAAAATAAAAATCCATTAATTCGAGGGGAATAAACACTTTTAAGAAGTAGTGAAAATAGCAGATCTACAAGCTTGCATCGCGACGCGTTGTGAGCTTGTAGATCGGCTATGGGTGGGCTTATGGCTAGGGGTCGGCTTATAGGTCACGAGTGAATACACCTTTATTTTTTGTTCCCTACATTTTGTTTTTAATTATTACTTCAAAAGATTTTCAAAATAATCCTCCAAAAATATTTTGTTAAAAACTAATTCAATTTTTTTTTTTCAAAAGAATTCCATTCAAAATAAAAAATACAAATCCATTAATTAGAGGGGAAAAAATACTTTTCAAGAAGTAGTAAAAATAGCAGATCTACGAGCTCACATTGTGAGCTTGCAGATCGGTTATTTTCACTAGCTTGGGTCCTGGGGAGACATCAAATTTCTCTTTTTGTGTCTCGAGCTAAAAAGTTTGGGAACAAGTGCATTAGAGTGACTTGTCTGCTCACCTCCTTCCTCCGGTCGCTGTTCTCTCTCTGCAGGTGCCACTTCAGAGAGACGTGGGGCGAGCGAGCCTGACACTCCAGGAAGGTGGTGCTGCCCTCTACCCCGTACTGCACCGCCTCCAGAGTGTTCTTATTGGCTGTGAATATGAGGCTTAAGGTTATTATCGTTAACCAACAACACCTGGTTACTTCAGACCAAAACAAAAAAAAACTCTACAAGGAAAACTGGCAGACCCCCCAAAAAATGTTTTTTTTCTATCTATTAGTCACCCCATGGAGACTAAAATGCATGGATATTTTGGACATGGATAGTTTTGGTCGCATTTGTCACATTCCTAAGCCAATAATCAAATTATTGGCTTAGGAATGCGACAAAAACTAAAACATATCCATGAATTCAAGTCTCCATGGGGTGACTAATAGATAGAAAAAAAGTTATTTTGGGGGTGAACTATCCCATAGTCAGAGACTAAGAAAGTAATATTTATTTTATTTTAACATGCTCATAAAGTGCTCTGTGCTCAAAGTGAGGGGTGCAAAAAAGTAGCAAAAGTTTCAGTCCTGGGACCTTCATCAGTGCTGCTATATGACAATCGTCGTAGAGTTGCATGCGATGCATGCGTACAAGAAACATCCACCTGATTTACGATACAATTCTATTGTTAGGATTTTGTTTGTTTGCTCCCGTGGTCTTTTGGGTACTTGGCACAAAGTGATGTTGTCGCTCACCGTTGGAGTTATATCCACGACACTGGCGGATCGGGTTGCCGTACTTCACATCCTGCCGGCGGCTTCGCCTAGAGGGGTCAGATCAACATTCCAAAACAACAAGCTCAATTATAATGTGTCCTAAAAATAGATAATGTGACTTGAAATAAGATTATGCTTATAAGGGAATTCAGTATTTCATTACACACAGGTGTGTGTTTGATTGACACATTCGATTCGTCTTCTTCTGAATCAATTCACAACTTCCAAACATTGATAATGTGTTTTGCATTACTTTAACAAGTGTGGATAAAACTGATTCAAGTATAAATACTTACTACATACACTTTACTTTCATGACAAAGCTTGCCATACAAGCTTTCTTAGCGGATCCTAAAATCCCTTCACGTACTGAATTGAGAATACAATTTTGACATGTATCATTTGAATCAAGAGTGGATTTTGAGGAAATCTAAACTGAATCTTATTGTGAGATACCAAAAGATTGACACCCCTGTCGTGTGCGTCTTTACCAGTGGTCTAAAGTAACTAAGTACATTTACTCAAGTACTGTACTTAACTTAATATTTTGAGGTATTCTTACTTTACTGGAGTATTTCCAATTTTCAGTACTTTTACTTCTACTCCACTACATCTCACTTTTACTCCACTACAATGACTTGAAAACTTTAGTTACTAGTTACTTTGTAGATATAAATTATAATATTAAAAACATACATTAACGACTTTAGCCCTATTTTATACCTAAGCTATTTGAAAATAGCCGATCTACAAGCTCACAACGCGTCACATCGCGACACTTTCTGACCTTGTAGATCTGCTATTTTCAAACATTTTACTACCTTTACTTTTGGTACTTTTACTACTACTACATACTTTGGTATGCCAATACTTTTGTACTTTTACTCAAGTAACATTTTGAACACAGGCCTATTACTTGCAACAGAGTACTTTTATAATGTGGCATTGATACTTCTACTTAAGTAAAATATCAGTGAGTACTGCTTCCACCACTGGTCTTTGCTATGTTGGTACTCACCTCTTCTGTGAAGCAGAGTATCTGGAGCAGGACTTTCCATCCCAGGCACAGTAAGGGTCTCTGGCCAGACAGCAGTCGGCGCAGACCTCCCCGTACACGTCACAGCGATGGAGAGCCAGGTGGGTCACACCCAACACAGAGCCCACGTACAGTTGTTGCTGGTAAGGTGATAGAACACAGTCAGACCACAGAGAAACGATTTGTTGAGATTATATCCATTTTTAATCCATTAAGATCGGGAACGCATCTGTGTCATTCTAAGATTTCTTTGGCTATTCAAAAATAGCAGATCTACAAGCTCATAGCGAGAGCTTGTAGATCAGATTTTTTCTTTGAATATAATAAATATACATATACAGTATATATATATGTTTTAAAGCGAACTCCGATCTGTGCTTCTGGGGGTCCCTGGAACAACATATTTTGAGATGGGGGTCCGCGGCCAAATACATATCATTTTGTACTTCGTACTGTTAGGATTTAGAAAACACTTTTAGATGTGTATTTTGGCCGCGGACCCCCATCTCAAAATGTTTTGTTCCAGGGACCCCCAGAAGCAAAGATTTTAGTTACAAATGTTCACTTTAAAAATATAAATATTCAAAGATTTGCAAACATTTTCAAGATTTTATAAAAATAGCTCTTTGAAGTCATGAGGCTCACTGTTTTGACTTACCCGCTTTGATGAAATCTTCATCGTTGTGATCGGGGTGGGAATCTGTAATGATACAGATAGTACCAACTATTAATGGACATGTAATCCTTTATGCTGAACACAAAGCAAATGTCTCGTAGAGAAACGGCAACAGTTACGCATGTAATTGTATCTAAGAAAGGAGAGAAGGTTAAGGGGAAAAAGGGAGAGAGTAGGAGGCGAGAGACTGACCCTGAAGACCTCCACCTCCTCCAGGACCAGCTCCTCAGTCTGAAGATCATCTCGAGGCAGCACGATCACCTTCTGCACGGTCCCCCGATCTGAGGAACAACAGAAACGAAACAGGTTCAACTCAGAGTTCTCAAATTCTGCCCCAGCCCGACCCTACCCGAGCCGAGCCCAAAATCTATGCTAAAGAAATTCAACTGCCCCTAGCGGCAAAACGGTAATGCCGACGGAAATGGCAGTGGATGTGTTGGATGCAGCTCAAAGTGAACTTTACTCAGGTATCTAGTTTGTCCCGGTCCGACCCCTGTGTTATTAAAGAAAAACTCAATCAAAACTCGGCGATCGAAAGTGCCCGTTTTCAAGATGTTTTGGCCATTATCTCTGGTACGGAGGAGGGTCCGATCTGCTCAGTTCAAAGCTTGTTGGATGCGTGACTTTGAGGACATTAAGCACATAATGACACCCTTTCGGGTTTTTCAGGTTTTCAGGCCTAAAAGTACGGTCATTTCTCGGGTCGGGCCGAGCGTCGGGCCGGCCCAGTAGGGCCGGGCCTTCATTTTCAGGCCCGTTGAGGACTCCAGTTCAATAGTTATAGCCTCAACGACCTGTTGACCCATTGACCCTTGACCTTAATGTTCCACTCAGTAAACACACTACACCAGTGGTTCTCGACGTGGGGTCCAGGGACCACCAGGGGTCTTTGGGGACGTTCCAGAGGAGGTCCCCGTAAAATGTATCAATTGTTAAACATCAGCATTGCTTAATTTAAAGAGGTTCACACAATTAAATGTGAAATGTAGACAAATTGTTATTTTGAGCGTGCTGTAGTTTGCCTGTAATCTCTCTACCACATCAATACAGCATGGAATTCTGGTCAAAGTCATAACCGACGGTTAAAAATATACAAAGATTTGGTCCGAGAGACTAAATCTCATCAAACGGGGGTCTGTGGCTCTAATGTCGACTAAATGAGGGTCCTTGATATGAAAAAGATTGAGAACCACTGTACTATAACACACTCACGTGTCTCCTCCAACCGAGTGATTTGTTTCACAGGATATTGGACTTACTATCTCTTGTTGAACAGCGTTCCTCACAAGCCATTCATCATAATATGGCTGACTACAGTGAATTCAGCAGCTGAGGGTGTGTACTGTATGTGTGTGTGTGTGTGTGTGTGTGTGTGTGTGTGTGTGTGTGTGTGTGTGTGTGTGTGTGTGTCTGCGTGCGGAGGGGGGGGTCTCCCACACATGACCCATCTGTGATTAATAGTCGGCGGGAGAAAGCGTGTGAAGTCCCGCCAGACCGAGCCACATGCAAGCTAGTATTACAGAATATTTATAAACCACTCTCTCCATTACGTGATTCATTCTCAGATTCGACATGGACTTCAGGCTCTTACAATGGAATGTGATCAGAGCGGTCACTGACACCCATGCATGATGTCATTGGAATAGGCTTTAGCACGCTGACCTGTCCCCAGGAACAGCACCTCGTAGCTGCCGTCCGCAGCGGCGACCTGGTCCACTGTGATGGTGGTGAACTCATAGTCGACGTTGGTTCTCACCACCAGGGGGCGCTTGTGGACCGGGTAGATGGCGTTGTACATGGTGGGGTGGTTCCTCATGAAGTTGATCACCTCGTCTGGGTAGTCCTTTGTGGATTTCATGTTGGGGGTGAAAGTGCCGCCGGGACACTGCGTTGACAGTGACAAGGAAAAGCCAGCTTATTAGAAATTATTATTAGTATATATCTGTGTGTGTGTGGGGGTGTGTGTGGGTGCGTGCGTGCGTGCGTGCGTGCGTGCGTGCGTGCGTGTATGAGTAGGCAGGGGCAGGAGTATGTGTGTTTGTAAGTCACATTTCCAGGGTGGGGGGTAGGTGTGTGTGTGTGTGTGTGTGTGTGTGTGTGTGTGTGTGTGTGTGTGTGTGTGTGTGTGTGTGTGTGTGTGTGTGTGTGCGCGTGCCGTGCATGTGTGTTGGTATAGCTCACAGTTCCAGGGCGGGGGTAGGGGATCTTCCCGGTGTAGGCGACCCACTGGTAGTTGGGTCCCTCCTTGTGCGCGAACGGTCCATTGAAGACCATGCGGATGTCGGCCATGGAGTAGACGCACACCGCCGAGCCTTTAAACACAGATCTGTGGGGCGGAGAGAGAGCGGGGGGGGGGGGGGGGTGAGCACAATGAGACGACAGCTTGTGGAAACACGTGTTAACTCGTTCTCTCTGAGATAATTAGCTCCACTCTCCAAATGGTACCAATCTCTGTTCTTCATCCCAGACCCAAGCCTCTCACTGGCGACGCGATGTGAGCTTGTAGATTGGCTATTTTCGCTATTCGCAATTTAGGCATTTTATAGCAGACGCTCTTTATCCAGAGTTAAATGGTCACATAAGTAAAGTGCAGAGAGAACAATGTATAGCGCCTCAAAGAAACTAGGATACCAGGTAAACAAGGAACCTATAGCGTCTGTCCAAACAACATAACATTCTTCACATTTTGTGCTCAAGAAAAGGTAACAAAACAAAACAAAACAAGGGGGACAGTTTTCCGACCACAGAGAAGAGCTTGGTAAACGCTAATACCCCCCCCCCCCCCCTTGTGAACCTAATGACATGCCCAAAATAGGTATATACGCCAGGGTGAGAGCGGTTAAGCTTAATTCATTCCTCACTACTTTTACTACACCGTGATGCACAAGCAGCGTCTCAAAACAGACACAACCACAGCCGAGCTGTTTGACACACTGACATACAAACACCCACATAATGCTGCTAATCACCAGCGCCCGGTATCTGGCTGCTGCGTGTGGTGGGTGGATGTGTTTGTAGCTCCTGTCAGAGGTCTCTATCATTAGCATCGCGTTTGTTTTTTATCTACCGGGCTTTAAATGGGCTTGGAGCCGGCGGAGAGAATGGCGGCAATAACAGCATTTGTTTCCTCAAATCCATTTATCAAGGTATGCTTATTACGGCTATTACGGCTGGCCACAGCGCCCTGCCTCGTGTGTACAGTAATAAGCACTCCAACCAACATCTCCCAATCTTCCACCGTAGTCGGAAGACCCATCTCGTCTCTTCACTTGTTCTCATGTTTTGTTACTTTTTGAATTTGAACATTTGAAAATTCGTTTTTTTCTTGACCACAAATGTTAAAGGAATAGTCACCCCATGGAGACTTGAATTCATGGATCTTTTTTTGTTTTTGTCTCATTCCTAAGCCAATAATTCGATGACCGGCAGCGGTTCTGGTAGGAGACACAAAGAGTCTCCTTTGTGTCTCCTGCCGGAACCACTGCCTACTGCCTACTGGTCATCAAATTATTGGCTTAGGAATGCGACAAAACAAAAAAATATCCATGAATTCAAGTCTCCATGGGGTGACTAATCTTTTTTTTGGTGAACTACTCCTTTAAGAATGTTATTTAGATAGCACGTTGTTTAGACAGAAGCTAGTAAATTGTTTACTTGGTATCCTAGTTTCTGTCAGGCACTACATTGTTCTCTCTGCACTCCACTTACAGTATGTGACTACCTTGCTGTTTACAGTGGCGGAAAGTAACTAAGTACATGTACTCAAGTACTGTACTTGAGTGCAATTTTGAGGTACAGTACTTTTACTTTACTGGGGTATTTCCAATTTGCAATACTTTCACTTCTACTCCACTACATCTCAGAGGCAAATATTGTACTTTTACTCCACTACAATTATTTGAAAACTTTAGTTACTAGTTACTTTGTAGATTTTGATTATCATTATAGAACCACTTTAGCCCTATTTAAACTTTGGCAATTTGAAAGTAGCAGATCTACAAGCTCACAACACGTCGCTTCGCGACACGTTGTGAGCTTGTAGATCTGCTATTTTCAAAGGATTATTATACATTTTATACATTTGAAAACTTGAAATCTTGAACCTTCTGCATAACGACTACTTTTACTATTGGTACTTTAAGTACATTTTGATACCAATACTTGTACTTTGACTCAAGTACATTTTGAATTCCGGACTTTTACTTGTAACAGAGTATTTCTACATTGCAGTATTGATACTTTAAAGTAAAACATTTTAGTACTTTTTCCATCACTGGTTGTTTATTGACTAGCGTTCATGCTTACTCTGCTCATTTCCATCTTGCATTTGTAAGTCGCTGATGTGTCTGCTAAACGCCTAAAATAGTCAATTGCAAACTCCCGATCACATGTCTGCTTGCTTTCATGAATCATAGTGGCCTGTGATGACTGACCGCTCCGTATCAAAGCTGACCCATGTGGGACGGCCTTTGTAGTCCCATTCAGTCAGACCGTATGGACGTGGTGTTTCAATAGCGGAGAGAAGCAGGTGCCTCAAGAGGCTGAGCAAATTCAGATGGGAACCCAAATCTACTTTCACTCCCTTCAGCAGATCTGCTTATAGGCAGTGGTGGGAAAAGTACTGATTGTTTTTTACTTAAGTAACATTATCAATACCACAATGTAGAAGTAGTCTGTTACAAGTAAAAGGCCTGTGTTCAAAATGTTATTTGAGTAAAAGTACAACATATTGACATCAAAATATACTTAAGTACCAAAAGTAAAAGTACTAAAATGTTTGCGATGCGACGCGTTATGAGCTTGTCGATCGGCTATTTTCAAATAGCCTTTGTATAAAATAGGGCTAAAGTGGTTAATATATGTTTTATAATATAATAATTTATACCTGCAAAGTAACTAGTACCTAAAGTTTTCAAATTATTTTAGTGGAGTAAAAGTACAATATTTGCCTCTGAGATGTAGTGGAGTAGAAGTAAAAGTATTGAAAATGGGAAATGCTCCAGTAAAGTAAAAATTCCTCAAAAGTGTACTTAAGTGCAGTACTTCAGTAAATGTACTTAGTTACTTTACACCACTGGTCGAGGTAGAGGGTAGAGAGAGGCCGTCTGGGGATCGGGAGGTTGGTCTAGGTGTCGAAGTGTCCCTGAGCAATACACTTAACCCCTAACCGCTCCCCCTGGGTGCTGTAATAACAGTGTCCAATGCTCCTAATAGGTAGAATGGGTAAAGACATGCAGGGGACAGTCTAGACTCCTTCTTATGTGCAAATGTATAGTGGCAAATACCCCCAACAACAACTAAATGGCACAAGTATTAATATTATTACAAAGGACAACTTAGTAAGATGAGGAGAAAGTGGACAGGAATCATGATCACCTACCCTGAAACTGAGAAGACTCCATAGATGACAGGATTCTTGTTGTCTTGAGTTGTCTGGATGTACACGTCCCCTATAAGACATAACAACGTCATACTGCCATTAGAAAATACTGTTCAAAACATTCACAACAATGATCATAAGGCAATAAGGCAACAATGATCATATTGGTTAAGTCTAACCAACAGATAGTGACATAGAAAGCAGTGGTGGAAAGTAACTAATTACATTTACTTAAGTACAATTTTGAGGTACCGGTATTTGTACTTTACTTGAGTATTTCCAATTTCCAATACTTTTACTTCTACTCCACTACAATTATTTGAAAACTTAGTTACTAGTTGCTTTTCAGGTATAAATTATGATATAATGAAACATACATTAACCACTTTAGCCCTATTTTATAACTAGGCTATTTGAAAATAGCCGATCTACAAGCTCACAACGTGATGCCCTGCCTTGTAGATCTGCTATTTTCAAACATTAATTAGTACTTTTACTTTTGGTACTTTAAGTACATTTTGATACCAATACTTTTGTACTTTTACTCAAGTAAATGTTTTATTGACTTTTACTTGTAACAGAGTAGGCTTTTGTACTTCTACATTGCAGTATTGATAATTTTACTTAAGTAAAACATTTGAGTACTTTTCCCACCACTGCCCAGAACTGAAACTATAGTAGTTAAGTCCCAGCGGGGAATACATGTGAAATGGAGCTCTCTCTGGTGTAATGTGCCTTTAATAGGAGCCATATGTATGCAGCCACTCTACGAGGCTGAGGCAATTGAATCCTGTGTACCCTCTGATGGCTTAATAAATGAAAAAGGCACGGAGAAATAATGAGGGGAGGAAAATTGGGATCAATTTGAAGTAGACTACCTAAGTTGAATGGAATAACACTTGAAAACACAGGGGAATGGAGTAAGAGGAGCCATCATCGCCACCTGGTCCAAGTGCAGCAAAACCCTTTACACTTATACATTTTTACACTCTGTGTTAAATGAACATTCTGGATTTTGCTGTGTGCATGGTGTTGGGTAAAGAGGGCTCCAACAATCAACTATTTTCTTAGAGATAATTCTATTGCTATGTTTTTAAATCAATCGAATATTCAAGAAGCACGTAAAAAATATATACTGATATAGGCTACATAACGAATCGACGTGAAAAAAAGTCTCATAGATTTTTTTATAATCAACTAAATCAATTAGTCTGATTAGGCCCTATGTTATATTTCTTTAGAAAAATGGGGAATCTACAAGCTCATGTGTCACATGATGCATTGTTTTTGCGACTATTTAAAAGAGAAAAAAATATAAAAAATACATAGATTTTATTAAAACAATGTACATTTTTATTTTAGTTTTATAATTCATTATATTGTTTAGTTTGATTAAGTGTTGCAACCCTAAGCAAGACTGCATCTCCAGTCAATGGAAATGCCAATCACCATGAACATCTAATAATAAGATCAGGCATGAAATCCAAGCCTCGACCACTTATAACCCGGGACCCTTTTTCATGGTCATTTATGAGGCGGGAAGCAAGTCATTAATCTGACACACTCCACGGCAATCAAGGGACCCTAGCCGGCCCTTTCACATGCATCTCTACAAGATCCTCTTTGGGCCAATAGGCACGTGGGGGGAGCACACCATGCAACACGCCAAGCTCGCAATGTTTTACTTAAGTAAAAGTATCAATACTGCAATGTAGAAATACTCTGTTACAAGTAAAAGGCCTGTGTTCAAAATGGTACTTGGGTAAAAGTGCAAAAGTATTGGCATCAAAATATACTTTAAGTACCAAAAGTAAAAGTACTGACATGTTTGAAAATAGCAGATCTACAAGCTCACAACGCGTCGCGATGCGACGCGTTGTGAGCTTGTAGATCGGCTATTTTCAAATAGCCTATGTATAAAATAGGACTGAAGTGGTTAACGTATGTTTCATAATATCATCATTTATATCTGAAAAGTAACTAGTAACTAAAGTTGTCAAATAATTGTAGTGGAGTAAAAGTACAATATGTGCCTCTGAGATGTAGTGGAGTAGAAGTAAAAGTACTGAAAAGTGGAAATACTCAAGTAAAGTAAAAATACGTCAAAATTGTACTTAAGTACAGTACTTGAGTAAATGTACTTAGTTACTTTACACCACTAGACCCGAGCACACGTGGGAACACACTATACATCACGCCAAGCACGCAAGTTTTCAGGATAAAGGATGATACTTGAGGTTTAACGCCAAAGATGGCATTATCCAGGCTTAAACTTGTGGCCAGTGAATAAACCATGGCAAGCTTAACTTGGCATTAATGGTGTAGAATAGATTTAAGATTGTTTTGCTCTTACTATGTGGCAACATCAACAAAATGTAGGTAAATGTATAGCATGACAAACATGACAAAACCTAAAATAGAAACATATACCATTGAGGTTATTACATATAAGATAAGTTAAAACATAAGAATGAAATACAAAAAAACAATACAATAAAAAGGAATAAGATAACACTTTAAACATAGCTAAAAGCTTGTGAAAAGAGGTATGTTTTTAGTCTGCTTTTAAAAGAGACTGTTGTAGCAGACCTTACTTCAAGTGGTAGAGAATTCCAGAGACTAGGACCATAACGATTAAAGGCACCATAACCTGATTTAGAATGTATTCTAGGTTTAATAAGGAGGCCTTTATCTGATAATCTGAGGGATCTGTCTCTATTCAGTCAACAATTTACTGTAGGAAGGAGCTGAGCCATTCCATAAATTTAAGAACAATGCAAACTTTAAAACCAATTCTTTGTTTCATTGTGAGCCAGTGAAGGGAAGCTAAAATAAGAGTGACATGTTCAAACGTTTTGGTTTCAGTTAAAGCTCTGGCTGCGGCATTCTGAACAAGCCGGAGTTTATGTAACACTTGCTTTGTCAGTCCATCAAAAAAGCACATTACAGTAATCAAAGTCTACTGGAAGTAAACGCAGAATGCCTTGCATGGTTTTGTAATCATTTCAGACAAAACTATCTCATTATATTATGCTAGGGTGTGAACGTGACAGGTGATGTGTAGAGGGGGGGGAAAAAGCCCCTAAAAAAAACAGAAATTAACTTTTGGCAACCAGAGAGGAGATTTATAACCCTTCCGACGCCAGTTTGACAGACCTCCTGGCTACGGCCTGGAAGGGAAGACGGGGGGGAAAGCTATGTGCAGATAATTGGAGCTCATTGCGTCATTGTGACTCTTGTTTCTGCAATGTTTTTGATGTGTCAGATCTGACGGAGCATCCTCCAGGCTGTCTCGGTATCGGCGGTCACAGAGAGACGTCTCTGATTGCTGTGTACATAGACACTGAGATGTCTCCAGAAGACAAATCTAATCACGCTGGATCTATCGTGATCCACGTGGGGAACAATGTGGATCTCGAACCTCATGTGTGTTCAGCGGGTGATGTCAGTCGAATATGACGTACAGTATAGAAGCACCGAAGTCTGACATCATTTCAGTGGTGGAAAGTAACTAAGTACATTTACTTAAGTACTGTACTTAAGTACTACTGTATTTTCAGGTATTTGTACTTTACTTTACTCCAATTTCCAATACTTTTGCTTCTACTCCACTACATCTCAGAGGCAAATGTTGCACTTTTACTCAACTACAATTATTTGAAAACGCAAGTTACTAGTTACTTTGAAGATTTAGATTATTAGTACAAAACATGCATTAACCACTTCATCCCTATATACATTTTGGCCATTTGAAAATAGCCGATCTGCCCACTCTGTGTGGAGTTTGCATGTTCTCCCCGTGTCTCTCAGGGTAGTTGATACCCTCACAAAAACATGTAGTAATCCTGGTCACTAAACTCCTCCCCCATGACAGCCGGGGCGCCTGATGGAGGGGAGAGGAACTGGTTGGAATAACGTGTTCCTTCCACGCGCTACGTCCAACCAGGGAAACTCCCTCCTGTCAGGTGACAAGAAGGTCAGTTGGTTCTCATGCATTGAAGGAGGCATGAGCTCGGCCCTGGCCTCCCTAGGCTGGTGAGGGGAGTGTAGTGCCCAGGATCACTTAGAAAATTGGCACCGGGTGAAAAATAAGGGTTACAAAAATCGTGGGATAAAAAAATAATTACAAAAAAAAAGAAAATACACGCTCACAATGCGTCGCATCGCGACGCATTGTGAGCTTGTAGATCGGCTATTTTCAAAAGATTTTTATTGAGAACTTGAAATGGGACATTCTGCATAATGAGTGCTTTTACTTTTGGTACTCTATGTACATTTTGATGACAATACTTTTGTACTTTTACTCAAGTGCATTTTGAATTCCGGACTTTTACCTGTAACAGAGTATTTCTATATTGCAGTATTGATACTTTTAGTCTACTAAAGTAAAGGATGTGAGTAATTTTTCCACCACTGCGGAATTTACGCAATCCTACCTAGGTCACTTTTTTTTCCTCCCCATTCTGAATTCCCATAGACGTGTTTAATATCGCATCATGTAAGAACTCTGTTCCAAAAACAAACAAATGAGCACGGCGGTTTGACTCAGATGGATAATATGAAGCATCAACTGACGGCGCTAACGTTACCGCCGCTGAATTAATTATATTTTCTCTGACTGTATGACAAATATGAGTGACTGATCGTAAACGATACAGAGCCACCACCCTGACAATAGCGCCGGGACAATTTGTTTATTTTTGGACCACAATTCTCATATGAGACGATTCTAAGATGACCCAATGTTATTCTCCATAGAGAAATAACTTCCGCGACCCAGGGGATGAACGAGTGACGCCAGGACCTCGGTACTCTATTGACTTCCATTATAAGATTATAAAGTTATTATATATTTGAAAAAAAGTATAAAACATGGGGGAAAAAGGGTACGTGGAGGTACTAAGCTGACCTACTGGCAGCGTGCACAAGAAATGTGGTACGGATCGCTCCAGCAGTTCTGCGAGATTAGCTCCGGACACACACACACACACACACACACACACACACACACACACAGGCAGACAGACAGACTGAATCTCTTATAGAGGCCGTAAAAATCTAATCTTGTCGATCTCAGGGATCCACATGGGAACGGCGTGGCTCCAGTGTGGATCTCGGTCATAAAGATATGTCATCTTTATGACATATCTAGGTCATATGTCCAGTGGTGTAAAGTAACTAAGTACATTTACTCAAGTACTGTACTTAAGTTAAAATGTTGAGGTATTTTTTACTTTAGTGGAGTTTTCAATACTTTTACTTCTACTCCACTACATCTCTGAGGAAAATATTGTACTTTTACTCCACAACATTTATTTGAAAACTTTAGTTACCAGTTACTTTGCAGATATCAATTATTATATTGTAAAAACAAACATTAACCACTTTTAGCCCTGTTTTACACATACAGTAGGCTATTTGAAGCTCACAACGCGTCGCGTGAGCTTGTAGATCTGCTATTTTGAAACATTTTAGTACTTTTACTTTTGGTACTTTAAGTATATTTTGATGGCAATACTTTTGTACATTTACTCAAGTAACATTTTGAACACAGGCATTTTACTTGTAACAGGGTATTTCTATTGCGGTATTGATACTTTTACTCAAGTAAAAATTGGGAGTACATTTTCCACCACTGCATATGTCTATGGCAAGTCTAAATTATATGTGAAAAAATAAAAAATAAACATTAGTAGAGGTATTAAGTTAGCCTGCAGACAGCGTGCACAATAAATGTGGCACACATTGGTCGAGTGGTTTGTGAGATTAGCTCTGGGCATACTGTACACACACACAGACAGACGAACCCTGTTTATAGACGGCTAGACAGACTCCTGCCGAGCAATGCTATATAAAAAAAGCACCATAGAGAAGGTGAACAGACGAACATGCTCTGAGCAGTCATTTGTCTGACAGAGGGGAAGATAAATGACTGTAGATAGTATACACGATCACTTCCTCTCTGCCCCCTTAAAACAGCACGCTATCTTAAAAAGCCATGAAACTAAAAACCACACTGCTCTCTGGGTGACATATAAACCATGTTGTCAAAATAACTGCACCGACCACAATACAGTAATTGTGTGTGCGTGTGTGTGTGTGTGTGTGTGTGTGTGTGTGTGTGTGTGTGTGTGTGTGTGTGTG
This sequence comes from Gymnoscopelus microlampas, assembly GCF_963454915.1. NCBI lineage: Eukaryota > Metazoa > Chordata > Actinopteri > Myctophiformes > Myctophidae > Gymnoscopelus > Gymnoscopelus microlampas. Next base: position 8,167,844 of record NC_139944.1, read on the forward strand.
TGTGTGTGTGTGTGTGTGTGTGTGTGTGTGTGTCTCTCTGCGTGCGTGTGCGTGTGCGTGTGTGGAATAGCAATGTGCCAAAAAAAAAGAAAAAATAAATCTGCTATTCTCTCTTTTTGTCTGGTAAAGAAAAGAACAGAGTGCGCGTTTTGGGATTTCATTGTTAAAACCCTGTTTCTGCATCATTGCAAGGAATAAAAGGCAATAAAAACATCAATGCACCCATACATTATGTTCACGATGGTCGTCCTGACAGACATTATTCTGTCTCCCGCCTTGTATGGTCCCACTCCTTTCTGGATGAAAGACTAAATGCATTCACCTCTCCCAGCCAGATTTGTAAAGTAACTAAGTACATTTACTCATTTACTGGAGTATTTCCAATTGTCTATAATTTTACTTCTACTCCACTACATCTCGGAGGCAAATATTGTACTTTTACTCCACTACAATTAGTTGAAAATAGCCGATCTACACAACTCACACAGCTCACAACGTGTCGCATCGCGACGCGTTGTGAGCTTGTAGATCTGCTATTTTCAAACATTTTAGTACTTTTACTTTTGGTACATTAAGTACATTTTGATAACTTATACTTTTGTATAAGGTATCAAATACTTTTACTCAAGTAAATTTAGAAATTCCGGACTTTTACTCGTAACAGAGTACTTCTACATCGCAGCATTGATACTTTTACTTAAGTAAAACATTTGAGTACTTTTTCCATCACTGCACTGTGGTATGGTTATAGCTCTACTTAAGTAGAGTACTTCTTCCACCTCATACTCAACGCGGTCCCAGTACTCCTCTCCTCTGGCTGAAAGACCAGGCTCAAATGCGTTCCTACAAACACGTCTCACACAGCCAAAGGTACTTCCATCCACATCTGAAAGTACTCCAGCGGCTCCCCTGGGCCCACCATAGAAGCACTCTGATGCCTCCGCTGGGCTCCATCAGGACAGCCGGAGCTGGAGACACCGTTCATTTCGGCAGGAATGACTGCCCCGCGGTTGTGGGAAGGCCTGACCGCACAGAGGACCTTATCCTGTACACCTCGGGGAGATTCGACTCGAGCCTATGACCTCAACCAGTGGTGGAAGAAGTACTCAGATATTTTCCTTAAGTAAAAGTATCAATACCGCAATATAAAAGTACTCTGTTAATGAGTAAAAGGCCTGTGTTACTTGAGTAAAAGTACAAAAGTATTGGCATCAAAATATGCTTTAAGTACCAAAAGTAAAAGTACTAAAATGTTTGAAAATAGCAGAACTACAAGCTCACAACGCGTCGCGATGCGACGCGTTGTGAGCTTGTAGATAGACTATTTTCAAATAGCCTATGTATAAAAAGAGCTAAAGTGGTTAATGTATGTTTTATAATATAATCATTTATATCTGCAAAGTAACTAATAACTAAAGTTTTCAAATAATTGTAGTGGAGTGAAAGTACAATGTTTTCCTCTGAGATATAGTGGAGCAGAAATAAAAGAACTGAAAATTGGAAATACTCCAGTAAAGTAAAAATACCTCAAAATGTTACTTAAGTACAGTACTTGAGTAAATGTACTTTACACCACTGACCACAACCGTGCGTGCCTCTGTCTGCACTCAAGACTGTAAGTCTGACCCATTGACCCTTGGATGAGCTTCTAAGAGCACCATGATGTTGACAGAGGAGGAGGAGAGAGGACATCATATTTTGACATTTCACATTGAGTGCTCTGTTTTCATCAAGGTAGCTTTACAGTACAGCTGTTCTGTGCTCAAACCTATGAAGAATAGCATTCAAAATGCAAATGTATGTCCTCGCTGTCGGATGTATGTCCAAAAGTGTTACTTTTCAGGAAATGGGAAAACGAACAATGGATATACAGTATATATATATTTTTTGGGGCTTTTCTGCCTTTAAATTTTTTTTTTATTGATTGCACAGTAGAGAATGACAGGAAACAGGGAGAGAGAAACAGGGAGTGAAAGGCAGCAAAGGTCGTCCGGACCACGGACACGAACCCGCAAAACGACGTCAGGCACCAGAGCCTATGTAGTATGCACCTGGACCGCTAGGCCAGCGGGCGCCCGGTCCTGTTATTATTTAGTAAAAATGTCTTGCTTGTCATTGGTTCAATGTTCATGAAACCCACAGACCGATTCTTCCTTCAATTAAAGAATTGTTTCAAATATAGCGAAAATAGCTGATCTATAAGGTCTCTCTCTCACACGTGCGCGCACACACATTGCTCTGCAGCTTCAGGGACAGCAGTTGGTTAAGATGTCATTCTGATGCTTAAAGGACAACTGAGCTTAACGAAGGTGGATGAGTCAATGATACATTCATCTGGAGACCCGATAGCCTAGCGGTTATAGGGTGCATGCCACATGGGCTCTAATGCAGTGGTTCTCAAACCTCTTTGGCTCAGGCCACCGCTATAAATAACTTTTTTAATCCACGGCATCCCCTGAATTACATTGTTACTTTATAGAACCTTATATTTACCGTATGTCCTATTACAATACGTAAATGTGTAAATCTTTACCCCTAAGATACAGTATGTCACGAGGAAAACTTGAGAATATCCGTTTCCATACTCTCTCTTGGTCGTCCTTATCGCGCTACACCCGTGATTCACATACTGTGTCAAATATCTAATATCACTGGACCAGTAGCAATGTAAGACAGTTGCCGGCAAACCCTGAGGTTTGCGGAAAGTTAACTATTAATAACAAGTGGGTGTGAGGTTTTGTCTTACTGTACTGTACAGTACGTATAGTGGTTCATATTGAACTCTCACAACCGGTTAGTCTGTCGTTCATGTGAGGCGATCCATTCATTACACACACACTCTAAGTCAATTCTGATGCTTACGTATACAGTATAACTTAAGTTACTGATTTTGTTTTTAATATCAAGTTATTTTCGTGGAGTGACTGCTGTACGACAAATTATGAATTAGGCTTGACGACATGAACCACAGCATCCCTATTCTAGGCATGTCATTATATAAGAGCATTAGGTGAGGAACAGGCAAATATTCTGCGATAATGTGTGCTGTAGATGGACAAAAGAAGAGGACCAAGTACAGACCCCTGGGCATACATGATTGATAATTTAGAGCATAAATGGGGGGAAATGTTGTGTCACATTGTGTAATAATTACATACAGATTCACATTTCTCTTGTAGGTGAGCCCTACAGCACATTGTACGATGACTAGCGGACATGGCAGATCTACAAGCTCGCAACACATTGTGAGTTTGTAGATCTACAATTTTTGCTAAATGAGCAATGTTTGGTGACTTCTTGTCCTGTTCTTACTGCTTTTAATCATGAGCTTTTAGGATGACTTTTTCAAAATAAATTCTTGAGCTGTTGCTTATGTTTTTATGTGGTGTTGTTCACATGTATGTACCTGAACAGTGCATCTAAGTGACAAATGAACGGAATCTGAATCTATTTTTGCTAAATTTTAAATACCTATATTTCTTTCTTTCTAAAATGTGTGCCTACAACGACATGCTCAGAATAGAGAGGCCACGTTGAAAGTGGTTTAAAACGTGGTTACATTTGTGAAAATGGGACACAGAGGGAGAAAGCCTTGAATGACACGCGGCTGCCGAGTAAATATAGACCAGACCCAAGTGGTTGAATGGACATGGATACAAAGCTGCTGGCAGGAGGCGGTAGGAAGTGCCATATTAGCATTAACTCACTGAGCTCGTCAAAGTGCGTCTCGATGCCATCGACTCCGGGCACGGAGCAGATGAGACGGGCCTTCAGGAAGGTGCTCCACTTGTTGACCAGGCAGCAGTGTCCGCCGTCGTCATTCTGTTGGGACACAAACACAAGACACAGGTATGGTCACACCCCTGCAAAAAAACACCTCAAATGGACTGGTCCAAGTGTTTCCCCAAACATAGGGTCGTGAACCGTTTTTAGGTTGTAGACACATTTTTATGGGTCACGAGTAAAATGTCCCATTTGTTTTACGTTTCCTAAAAAAAATGTTTTATTTATTACAAAACATTTTCATAATTATTAGCAAAGAACATTTACTAAAATGTTGAATGCAAAAATGTAAACATTTGTTTTATACGAATTTCTGAAATGTAAGAAAAACAAAACCAAACTGGAATATACGATCTATGAGCTCACAATACGTTGCGATGCGACACCATGTGACACGCTATGAGCTTGCTATTTTCACTATTAAATAGAGCTTTAGTGGTTAATTCATAATGTATTTGTTGTAAGTTTTGGTCCCAAATCTATCTCTTCAGGTCTCGAGCTGAAAAAAGGTTTGGGAACCCCTGGACCGGTCCGTCCATCCATCGGCACTCTGACCAACAGCTGTTTAAGACAACAGTCCAAACGAACAGTCAGCACTCGAGGGGATGTGTGAATAAACTCCAGCTCCGCGTGTCAGCCCCGCTCGCCCATCTGTTAGGGATGCTCGCCAACTTCCACTACTAAGATGGAAGAGTGAAACCCGGGGGACATGATTAATGAGCCAGAAAACCTTAACACATTACATCGAGTCTGAAAGATTTACAGAACTGGAAGAAACAGGGAGTTTTTGTGTCTGTCTGTGTTTACCGTTACTTTCAATGGAGGAAGGGAATTCTATTTTTTGCCCGCACATTACTATGTCCTTATAAAGCTACACATTCTGTTATCCTGCATTATCCTCAAATCTATGTGTTTTGCAGCCTATATTCTCTGCTTAATTATATACTTTAGGGCCGTGTCATCTTGCCGGCTTTAGCTGCAGAGGGAAAAGTCTCTTGACAAACAGGGCTAGTGTCTCTGGGGTAATGTGAGGTGACGCTATGTAAGGACAGGGTTTGAAGGTTTGGACACTGTTCCTTATTGACCCTCTGCTGTGATAAACACAAATCACCGAATCACCAATCACCAAATAAACAGCTCTGGATGTTTATGTATGCATATAGACGGGGCACTGAAGCATCAGTTATACTGCATCGCGCCACGGTGTTGCTTGCAGAGAATAAATGACTTTCAGTTGTTGTCGGCAAGTGACCATTGTGCCATGGAGTATAGAACTTTATTTATACTTTGTCACGCGCTGGTGTCGTGCACTGAAAATAGCGAATCTATAAGCTTACAATGTACCACGTTGCAAGCAGCCTTTTGTGAGCTTGTAGATCGGCTATTTTTGGCACGCAACATTTATTTTTGTCTATTTTTGACACGACACATATAAATCATGCTTAAATTAGGCTTTAGGTTAGTCTTTTAGCTAGCCCTCCAATCTCGCTCATCTCTGAATGGAGCACGATTTGAGGGCTGGAAAGCAATCCTGGGATCCGAGGTTGGGCTTTTAGGTAAACTCCGTCAGTGAGTCAGTCCACGCAAGCTTGGAACAACTCCCCCCCACCTCCTTCCCCCCAGCAATGGAATGTTTTCCTCGCTTGGCTTTTGAGGAAACGTAAAAAGCCAAAGGATTTTGTTTGGTTTTATGGCTGCAGAGTGGTGTGTAGCTTACTCTACAGCGGTAATTACTCATGGTGAGTAAGCGCAACGGGGAAAGTGGATTTCTGGATCACTGTGAGGGTGAGAGAGACAAAAAGCGCAGGACCAACACATGTTGCAGCTATAAAAATGTTTTTAAAAAACGTTTTATTTATTATTTCAAATAATAAGAGGTTTTTGGTTGAGATGAAACTCACCAGACAGATCCTCCCTATACGGGACTGGGCCATGGGACTCTGACCCATCTCGGAGGCTTTCTCCCGGAAGAAAAAGTAGAGCTTGTCGTCGTTCTTCTCTGCGCTGTCTGGGATGAGATGCGCGTGGATGAACGTGGGATCTGTTAAAGGGGAGAGAGGGAAAGAGCTGCTGAGACACACGTAAATGTACTTGCAGCACAGAAGTATCGCTAGGGTTGGGATCCTTTGGGATTTTAAAGAATCCGGCTCCTTAATGATTCCCTATTAACGGTCTGATTCATAAACGGTCCCCTTTAACAATTCCTATGTATTAAAAATATATATATATATATTTAATTTTGGCCATTATAATTTTTGATAAACACAATTAGATTCAATTAAACATACAGCGTATATAGGTACAGGGACTTGTGGATACTTGTGGGGGTTCCAAACAGACCCTTACAGGCCTGTAACTCGAGTCGGAGAGTGTACAAATGGAATTTGTACACTCAGAGATGGTGGTCCTTGAAATAAAAAACAATGAGAACCACTGACAGTGTGATAAAACCGGTTCCAGAACCAGTTCCAGTGCCCTATAGGTATCGCTAGAGGAAGCTATCACTGATTGTTAGAGCCCAATGACAGTAGGATGCATGCTGCTAGAACCCCTCCCCCCGTGACTCATTAATTACACCCATCCACTGAGCTCCTCTGCCCTTATAGCCTCAGCCTGATTTATACACCGTAACAAGAACAGCTGATCTACAAGATCATAATGTGTTGCAGCGCGGCGCGTTGTGAGCTTGTGGCTTATTATCCCCGCCCCTTACTCACTCACTTACTGGGTCACTGCTGGACAAACCACACTGGGTCCTCCCCCCCCCCCCCTGCAGAGACAGAGAAACAACCCAATAGGGGTCGAAAGCTAAAACGTGTGGGGGGAGGGAGGGCACCGTGAACAGTTTAACGTGTGTGTGTGTGTGTGTGTGTGTGTGTGTGTGTGTGTGTGTGTGTGTGTGTGTGTGTGTGTGTGTGTGTGTGCGGTGGGGGATCTCTCCACCCGTGATGAAAGGGAAAGGGTCCGGGGACCCCCGCAGGGCTGATTAGCAGGACTCAGGTGCCACTTGACGGGGAGTGTCCCCACTGGGGATCTGTTGTGGGGGGACGGCCGGGTCAGAGTGGAAAGCTGTGACCCAGACATACAAACGGGGGGGTTGGGGGGGGGGGGGGGGCAGTGATGGATGCGGTGGCGGCTGTATGCCAGTGGTTCTCAGCGCGGGTCCTTGAGGGACTTCTAGGGGGTCCCCAGCTAAATGATTGATAGTTCGGAATCAAATGGACCCTTGCAGGTCTGTGTATACGAGCGTATACGAATGGAACCAAATTTGTATGCTCTCAGAGTTGGATTAACACTGAGGAGTTTACAGTGTAGATGGGGGTTAAAAAAAATCATATCAAATGGGGGTCCATGGCCTAACGCATATCAAACTGGGGGTCCTTAAAACAAAAAAAGGTTGAGAATCACAGCTGTGTGTAGTACGCTCATCATGACACACCGATGTGACCGTCAGCGCTGCCACGCTTCATTAGAGAATTGAGGCGACGCGCGACGCATATAATCAATGTAATTTCTCCCCATTACTGTATGACCTTACAGCTAGACTCTGCGACTCCTCCGGGGCCATTCCTCGAGTTCTCTGTGACTTCAGGGAATGAATTGAAAGAGGCTATTGACCATCTCTAGGAAGTGGAACAGTGCATGTGGTGTGATGCAGGAATGTACCGAACAGGGCCCGTGAATCGATTGAAAACGGTCAAAGGCTATAGACTACTTGATCGCCAGACGAGACAAGACAAGCTTGATGTTTTACCGTTCAACCATCTGGAGTTGTACTGGTCCGTCCTCATGGCCGTCTGCTTGCCTAGCGTACGGAAGATGGCCGAGTCCGTCCCCATGAAATCGATGTAGACCCCGGCGTACAGCTCTCCGTCTGTCAATCGCAGAGAGGGGAAGGAGACAGTGGCTTTTAGGATGGATTTATAACGTTGTTGATTTAGGCTTTGTTGGACGCCGGGTGAGCTTGTCGATCCGCTATTTCTGGCACACCGCGCCGGCACACAGCGAAGTATAACTCAGGTTTTAGATGTGACATCATGCATAGGTGAAAAATACAAATTCAAACACACACACACACACACACACACACACACACACACACACACACACACACACACACACACACACACACACACTCACACACACACACACAGGGGAGGTCAGGGGCTAAACATGCCCCGGCCGGAGGGGTCAGGAACCAAGTTTGACCACCTGCAATCTGCTGACAACACTAGACCACCTACACAGCAAAATCTGGGGTGCTGATTTAACTCAAAACCCCTATGGGTCCTTTTACTTCCCACTCCTGAACGGAACCCTGTCTTCCCTTCTTAAGGAAAGCCCAGTTGAAATAAAGTTTGCATCGTTTATTGAAACAAATTATCCTTTATGGAAAAGTGAGCTTGAATGGCAACTGAAGAATTACTGAAAAAAACCTTTGTTTGTCATAAAGACTCATTTATGTCTACACACATTCTACAGTATGCAAACTATGCATACAAGGAAGAAAACAAGTACTTACTGATTAATGCTGAAACACTGTTGAGTTTGGGGTCATAAGGACATTTGCCTTTCCCAGAATCCACCTTGCCAGGCTCCAGACGAAAAATGTATTCCTGAAATAACAAAGGATTAAGCACGTCATTAATAATTCTATTGTTTCCATTTAGTAGATTTAGTGTGCATTAGAAAAATTGCCTTTCTGGGGGGAGGCAGACCTTCTCTGAATGAAACACGTTAGGGACAAAGGATATTATAGTTATATTCAGTTTGGGTTATTTGGATGTAGTTGAATCAAACAAGTAAAATATTCAACAGACAAAGACAAGTGACTGTGATAGGGTATGGGTTTTGTCCCTGTTGTGCAGTAAAATATGGACGGGTCATTTAAACATTTTAAGCCAATACTTTAATGGTATAAAATAGTGAAAATATTTATATTTATAATAATTTATAATTGTATTTATTTAAAAATGTTGCCTATAATGACATTCCACCTCGGAGGAAAGCCTGCTATGCGTTACTAAAGACCCATATGATCGTGCCTACTGAAAAGAAAAAAAAGAAAAAATAATCCTCTTTCCGGATTGTCGCGATCCGGTTTTGCGGTGCCGCTTTGTTTTGGTTCCCCAATCCCTATTTAAATGGAATAGAATTTCCCCGTGGGATAATACGGATAATACAGACGCTAAATAGTCTCCGGAAAGTACATTCACATTTATATTTAAAAAATAAGCTAAACTACGCCGCATCAAGGATTTTATTAGGACGGACCTATTTTGGGGTGACGTCTTTCCGGATTGTCGCGATCCGGTCGGCTGATGACGCGGATGACGCGCCCGGTGACGTAGGGCTTCTTCCGCTCCCGACGGGATCATATACCCGAAAAGGAATGCTGCCCAGGCTACTCAAACTGTGGTTCGGTACATACGGTCACATTTTTATGGGTCACAAGTAAATTTCCCTTTTTTCGTTTCCTAATTTTATTCAATTATTATTATTTCAAAAGAACCCCAAACAAACCCCAATCTAACATTTTTTATAAAATAAATAAAATAAATAAAATAAATAAAATAAATAAAATAAATAAAATAAATAAAATAAATAAAATAAATAAAATAAATAAAATAAATAAAATAAATAAAATAAATAAAATAAAATAAATAAAATAATTAAAATAATTAAAATAATTAAAATAAAATAAATAAAATAAATAAAATAAATAAAATAAATAAAATAAATAAAATAAATAAAATAAATAAAATAAATAAATAAATAAAATAAATAAAATAAATAAAATAAATAAAATAAATAAACAAATCGCAATTTTGAGGTTGTAGATTGGGTCCCGGGGAGACATACAATTTATATTTTGGGTTTCGAGCTAAAAGGTTTGGGAACCACTGATCTAGTGGGTCAAGTTGTGCCAAGAGACACTCGCACCGTAGCTCAGTTAGAACCATACAAGGCCAAGTTAACAGGAAAACGCTGAGAGAAATCCACAACTCATTCACCATGCTTCTATTATGTTCTATGTTAGTGGTGTGGATGGGAACTTGTCACTCTCCACAGTACAAAAGGACCATCTTGAACCATCTGTTTCAACGCTGGGCATGTGGCTACATAGAGGATTATGTTGTGTCTAGTACAGACCAAATATTGTCAGACAGGACAGGTAGAAAATATGCAGGGGGAATTCATAGTAGTGGAAAAACTAGATTTTTTAAGCCATTCTTCTTGTGTTTATAAACTTTGTCGTGATACTGAAGGATGACTACATTCTGAACACTACAACACATAAATCACTCTCAGTGCAATGCTGCTAACCTCAGGCTATTAAAAAAATCTACACGTTGAATGCTTTATGGTGAAAAAGTAAAAAAAAAAGTAAATACGGTACGTTTGAAAAATGGTTTGGCTGTTAGGCAGTAGAGTATTACAATTTGGCTCTGTCCATTAAACCACTGTGTTTAAGACACATACAGTAGCATGTTGTCGCTGCCGGGCACAAACCTTGTATCTCCATATTTCTTTTTCTATCTTTCTTTTCATAAATCAAAAAATAAATCTGCCATTTTAGCTATTTTAGGAAAAGCTTAAACATGTTTGAAACTTTTAATAACATGCCCAAAATATATAGATGCCGGGTTGAAAGTGGTCCGTCTGTGGGTTTTAGAAATATTGACACAAAACACTGAAATATTACGCTATGAAAATTATTAACCAAGAGTGGTTGTGGCTTCACTGGCTTGTTTCCCCATTCTCTGAAACGTTTTGGACATACAAGGTTTCTACCCGACAGCAACCACATTAAACGACTCCAGTGACACAGGAGCCTTTGTGTCCATATTGATTTTGGACACAGTGTTGTAACCTTTGTGGAAACGGTGACATGTTCAATACCTAACAGTTGTTTCACTTTCGATAGAACAATGACCCCCCCAGTACAGCTCAATAGACTGATCAGTAACTACTCCAGGTGGGCATCAAACCTAACAACCAGCCCACCTTTGCCTCCATAGGCCCTGTAGTTGTGGCGTCCACAGCCCGACTCGTTCTCCCTCCAGACTGGGGGGCTTGTAGGTAGAGGGACCCCTATAAACAGAGACACAGGGGACCACAGGGGGCCGTTTGATTACCAACAATCAACGCTCCAGATTCCAGATCCTCTGATGGTGTGATCACGAAGAGGACAGAAAAATAGCCCCGAAAATGAAAAAACCCAAGACCAGGAAAAAAACACGACACAGAGAAGTATTTCAACTCGAGACCATAAAGACTATAAACACAGGGATCTAAACGGAAAACGAGGGAAAACTGAAGTGACTGAAGTGATCGACATCCCTTAGTTAGTAACCACATCCATCAGAGTTCATGATTAGACAGACTTCACGCTGTTAAAAGTTGTTACAGTAAATGCATGCACAAACCAATCCCATGCAGGTGCATGCAGACTCAAAGCTTCGTGTGTTGTTTCTCCCAAAAGAGAAACCCAACTCTCTTTTTTGTTGTTGTTGGAAAAGAAAGGACAGCAGCAGCGTGACTCATAACAACTGAATTCTAAAAACTTAAAAACAATATTTGACAAATTCCAATTAATCCATTAAGACCGGGAACGCATCTGTGTCATTTTAGATTTCTTTGGCTATTCAAAAATAGCAGATCTACAAGCTCATAGCGCGACACCGAGTGCCGCGCTGTGAGCTTGTAGATCTGCTATTTCTTGAAAAATGTTTGCAAATCTTTGAATATACATTTTTTAAAGCAAACATGTGTTACTCAAATCTTTGCTTCTGGGGATTCTGCATAATGTCTAACAGTTTTCTGAAAAACGTATGTTTCTATATCAGTGGTTCTCAAACCTTTTCATGTCAAGGACCTCCAAAATTATATGTATTTGGCCGTGGACCCCCATCTGAAAATATTTTGTTCCAGGGACCCCAAAGAAGCAAAGATTTGAGTTAGAAATGTTTGCTTTACAGATTATGTATATTTATATAATATGTATATGTGCGGCACTCTGTACCGCGCTATGAGCTTGTATATCTGCTATTTTTGAATAGCCAAAGTATAAAATAATGGTTAAGTAAGTAGTTTCTTTCCCGGTTTTAATGGGTTAATAGAAGGCAACATAGTCAAGTCCTCCCATTGACATGATGGCCACATCCTCGGTATTGTGTAGACACTGACCAGTGCAATTCAGACACAGAACACAAAAGCGACGGCACAGAACGCAAGCAAAACAAGCTCTAAAACAAACCACAGATAGCAGAGAAGAGAAGGGAGGCCGTCGCGAGAAGCGCCACAAGGCGCTGACAGACTCAAGTGGGAACCCTTTCTGTTCTAACAAACAGGACGATGTCCTCCTATAACTAATGGTCTCTGTTTACAACCACTCTCGTCGTAGAAAAACCTTTACAGCGGCAAAGGCAACAAAAGGCCTTGGGGGGGGACATGCTGAGTGACAGGAATGGGGCTGAAATCTTAACCCTTCATTTAAACAGCGAGACTAAACAGCCGGAATAGTGGATGTGTAAGTCGTCGCGCAGGGAAAGGGAGGGAGGGAGAGGGAGGGCGTGGAGCACAGAGGGGGGGGTTTGGGTTGAACTACAAGGATGATGATGGATGAAAGGCCATCAGTAATGATGGCCTTTCGGAGACGGATGGCCTTTCAGAGGCTTCCCGAGCCGACGGCGGGACGGGCCACAGGCTCTTGCTGCTTATAAACAGGTGAACGGGGAGGGGGGGTTGTAAGACAGGGGGGGGGGGGGGCAGTTGCTTTGGATATGCTGTCAACATGCTATTCCCAGCAGCACTGGAAGATTGGCATCCTGACCGTCACTTTCCGTGGCAGCAGTTTGGCTTTGCTCAGAAGGCGGGGCAAATCCTATTTGTTACTCAAATCTGAGCTTCAGCACTGACTGTCCACACTGTTATTTGCAAGTGATCAGATTGATTGATTGATTGATTGATTGACTGATTGATTGAATACTTTATTAGTCAGTAAAACATTTAGGCGAAAAGGATAGCGCAAAAAAGTGCCGGAGACTTGTTTCCATTGTGGTCCTATGTATTCAATTCATCAACTGATTTGTGCGTGCAGACATCATCAACCTAGTGTACAGTATCTGCGTTGGTTGTCGTGGCGATGACGCGACGACAGAGGCCTGTGCGATGCTTTACGTCTTCTACTCTGTTGTACAACGATGTCGCCAAATAGAGCTGATCTACAATCTCACAACCCGTCTCATCACGCTTGCTTGCAGGTCGGCTATTTTCGCCAAGCGACACAACGTCATATGAGGACGTGTAATTGACGCTTCAGTGTGTCCAGATTCAGACACATATTAGCCCATTTAGACCTGAGGTCGATTCTAAAAAACACCTTCTGAAAAACTAATCCAAAACTAAATCTAAAATGACACAGATGCTGTCCCGGATTGAAGCGGTTAGAAATAAGATTCGCATCTCAGACCATGCGGTTCAAATCTGATTCGCCAAAATCAGTTTCCATGTGTTTTTCTGCTATTCCAGACTAGATAAAACTAATCAGATTCCATTCTAGGAAAGGCCAAATTAATCTGATTTGGGGTGCCAGTCTGAACACGGCCTTGGCATCGCTCACCAAGTGCAATTTCGCTAGGAATAATGGAGACCTAAGAGAGGACTGACTATGTGCTTTTCTTTGAGTCCTGCAGACCGTGAAACAGCAGAGAAATCAATGAAAGCTAAGAAGCGGAAAATGACGGGGAGGAAAGCGGAGCCCGCCGCGAGCACGGAGGAGAGCGAGGAACACAAGCTGTTCTCCTCTGACCTCAGATTGATAGACAGATATGTCGCTTAAAGAAAGGAGAAACTAGAAGGCCAATGTGTCTCCAAGGATGCCCTGGAGAGTGTCCCATTACCTGTGACCTGCGTCCTCGGTCCACGAAGGTGCAGATGGGGTTGTACGCTCCTGTTCCACACACATACAGGTGGGTCCGGTTCCACGGTTCGATCAGACGGATGAAGTTCCCGCATTCCCCCTGAAGCAGAGCAGGGCAACAGGTCAACAGGATCAGAGCAGTGTCCCTTTAGCTCTCAAAATGAAACCATAATCATAAAATAAGTGCATTTTGCATAGTGATGAGCGGGCCGACCCGTAACCCGCGGGACCCGCGGGTCAGAATTTCAGAGGAAATTATGCGGGCTGCGGGTGAGCGGGTCAGTCGCTCTCACACGCAAAAAAAAATAAAAATCACATGCTCTTGTTTTGTCTTTATTTCTAATAAGAATAAGAATAATAACAATAAAACAGTTTGAATACACTTGGGGTGTATACTTGAAGATTATTTTCCTTCATGATTTTACCGATTTTTTTTTTACCGCGGGGCGGGTTGAGCCATAGATTTATATATGGGTTCGCGGGGCGGGTTGAGGCGGGTTGGGTTCCGTGGCGGGGCGGGGCGGGTCATGAAAAAACCCGACCCACACATCACTACTAGATGAACTCTAACCCTAGCGTCCCCATTCTGGGGTGAAGAATAAGGACGCTCATATTTTTTTGGCAAAGAGATTTGGTGTTGAGAGAAAAAAGGAAGGGACCTATTATTGAGCCCTGGGGGACCCCGGTCAACTAAGTATATATCGTTTAAGTGGTTAATGTTCCTTCTCCTTGGCTCAAAAAAGCATTCAATCTATCACTTTCATTGTTGTTGAGGGTGTGTCTGGCTGCACGCTCCCTGGTTCTCTGTGCGGTTGACCTGACTCAGGCTGCATGTCAGCCCAGAAGCCATACTGTTTTACAAGCTCTGTGGGTGTATTGCACAAACCAAGAAAAGCACGGTTGCATTTTGTCAGAAAACCCCCACACACGCGAGCTTGTTGCATCAAGTTTACATAATTCAATTCACAAAGCATTGCTTAATATTTTCACATGGTGGAGTTTCGTTCTGTATTGACTTAAAATTTTGATTGGTTCGAATTCCTTTCTTGACAAATAAATAAATAGTAAAAAATAATTGATATATATATATATATATACAGTATACATTATAATATAGTTTATGGAATTTAGAAGAGAAAGGTAAAGCATGGACCGTTTGAACGTTGCAGACAGACGGGTGAATGGTGTTTATCTGTCTTTGCCAGCTGTCTGGATGCTCTACCAAAACACACACACACACACACACACACACACACACACACACACACACACACACACACACACACACACACACACACACACACACACACACACACACACACACACACACACATCCATCCCTGGTCATCAGCCTCCCATCCCAGGGTGCAACGCTGCTGGTGATGACAGCTGGCAAAAAAAGAGTACCATGCACAAAAGAGATTGTGTGCAGGAAGGGGGGATAAGCCATTTTGGCAAATCTTAGCAACATGACAGATGCACATCTCGTCATTTCTGTGTTTGTGTTTGTGCGTGTGCGTGTGCGTGCACGTGCGTGTGTGTGTGTATGTGTGCGCGTGTGTGTTATTCATTGCACACATTGTCGTGTTCCCCCACAGAGAGCATGGATGGGATGATTGCCTTTGACCTCCCTGCTTGAACCCACATGGCCTCTGGATTGCTGCTGAATTGTCATCATCTGTCATCCCCTAAAGAGACAGCATCTCCCAGAAGCACCCAATCTTATTTCTTATTTTAGTGATGAAATTCCGGCCCCTGCACCTCTCTTTCTCTCTCACACGCACACACGCACGCGCGCGCGCGCACGCACGCACGCACGCACGCACGCACGCACGCACGCACGCACGCACACACACACACACACACACACACACACACACACACACACACACACACACACACACACACACACACACACACACACACACACACACACACACACACACACACACACACACAAGTGTTGATTTCGTCGACTAAAACTGTGACGAAAAACCTTTGTCGACTACCTTTTTGCGCTGACGAAAACAAAATAAAAACAAAATAAAAACTAAGCTATGATGACTAAAACTAAGACTAAATATATTGACAATTTCGTCAACAAATAAAAACTAGACTAAAATGTTAGTGAGGGACGAGTGGAGAAGAGATCCAGTTGAACTAAAAGACAAGTCATTTATTTCATGTTTGGTTGCGCTCGGGTGTTGCGCTCTGAAAATAGCAGATCTATAAGCTGTCAAAATCAACGCTGACACACACACCCACGCATTACTATACTCGTGGGGACATCAACGTTTTAGTGCGGCAATTCTATGAATGCCAAAAATAGCTTGTAGATTATCTATTTCCGATACATGACACGGACGCGTAGCTGAGTATAAATCGGGGCATAAATCCAACCCTAACCCCTCAACCTAATCTCTAAATGCCTAATCCTAACCCTAAACCCCAACCTGAATGTTTTCCTCATTGTAAGCCTAATTCTACAAATCTTTTGGAACCATAAAACAACCATTTCTCTTGTTAGGACCAGCAACTGTCCTCACGATGTCTATCAAAATTCTGCTATACCGAAATGTGGACATTGGACATTTGGCCCTCCCACGTATAGTAATACATAAATATAACTATATACACGCACGCACGCACACAAACCCACCAGTGGTGGTAATTTTAAGTAAAAGTAGCAATACCGTAATATAAAACTCTAAAAACTCTGACTCTGTTACAAGTACAAGGCCTGTGTTTAAAATGTTATTTGAGTAAATGTACAAAAGTATTGGCATCAAAATATACTTAAAGTACCAAATGTAAAAGTACTAAGATGTTTGTTAATAGCAGATCTACAGATCAGATTGTAGATCGGATATTTTCAAATAGCCT
Source organism: Gymnoscopelus microlampas (assembly GCF_963454915.1). Taxonomy (NCBI): domain Eukaryota; kingdom Metazoa; phylum Chordata; class Actinopteri; order Myctophiformes; family Myctophidae; genus Gymnoscopelus; species Gymnoscopelus microlampas. The sequence continues at coordinate 8,184,435 of NC_139944.1, forward strand.
ATGTATAAAATAGGGCTGAAGTGGTTAATGTATGTTTTATAATGTAATAATTTATATCTGCAAAGTAACTAGTAACTCAAGTTTTCAAATAATTGTAGCGGAGTAAAAGTACAATATTTGCCTCTGAGATGTAGTGGAGTAGAAGTATTGAAAATTGGAAATACTCCAGTAAAGTAAAAATACCTCAAAATTGTACTTAAGTACAGTGCTTGAGTAAATGTACCTAGTTTACACCACTGACACACACACACACACACACACACACACACACACAGGTGCGTACAAGCGCATGCACACATACAGGGGTTCCAAATGCGATGTAGCCAGAGGCTGTGAGAGGTGCGGGTCAGCGAGCGCGTCCAAATGAACATTCCAGTCGGATAAACAGCAGCAGCCTGCTCGGTTTGGACACCAGCAGGGGAGAGCAGGGTTATTATCCACAAACCCCTCATCACTCCCCTGGAGCTCAGTGTGGATGCCCACCTCCATATCCCCCCCCCCGGTACCCACTGTGGGGAGGAAGCTGTGTGTGTGTGTGTGTGTGTGTGTGTGTGTGTGTGTGTGTGTGTGTGTGTGTGTGTGTGTGTGTGTGTGTGTGTGTGTGTGTGTGTGTGTGAGCAAATCAGGGGTTTAATATGAATTTCAATGGTGGACTTCAATCCCATCCTTTGGGGGGGCTTTTGTATGTGTGTGTGTGTGTGTGTGTGTGTGTGTGTGTGTGTGTGTGTGTGTGTGTGTGTGTGTGTGAGCAAATCAGGGGTTTAATATGAATTTCAATGGTGGACTTCAATCCCATCCTTTGGGGGGGCTTTTGTATGTGTGTGTGTGTGTGTGTGTGTGTGTGTGTGTGTGTGTGTGTGTGTGTGTGTGTGTGTGTGTGTGTGTGTGTGTGTGTGTGTGTGTGCGTGCGTGCGTGCGTGCGTGCGTGCGTGCGTGCGTGCGTGCGTGCGTGCGTGCGTGCGTGCGTGCGTGCGTGCGTGCGTGCGTGCGAATTGCATTAACCCTTTACACAGGCCTAGTCGTGCAGAGCTGTAGCCTGTAGCTGTAACTCACATTATCTGATGATCCCTGGTCAAAGGGATTATTGTGTGAAAAAGATGACATTTGTTTGTTTTCTGATAAATGGATTAAATATTTAGCCGATTCAGAGGTCTTTCTGGTCTGTTGGCCAGGTTAACCTTACTATAAGCCCTATATAACTTTGACCCCAAAAGTATATACGTGCATGGCCCAATCCTTTTTTCCTTTTAACATCCGATCTACAAGATCACAACGCAGGTATTTTCACTCAATATTTGCCTATTATTTGCTGAATCTTTGCCTATTATGACCTGGCCAGAATAGGGATAAGGTTCATGTGTTTCGGGATTAGCCTTTTATGCCATAACACACTGCCCCTGCACTCAATGAACAGTGCTCGGGTGTCACAGCGTCCAAATTCCCGTTAGAGCTTAATTGGTGGCAGCTGTACGCAATCAGCAATCAAGAATGCAGCAATGGTAAATAAAGACTCTGCAGCTCATCACGCGTTGGAGGACACTTTAAAGGCCTCCTCCAGGAAACCTCATCACGTTCACACATCAAATTCCAAAGATTCTCTGAACACACTCTAGTCTAATAAAATGCTACGTGATTACTGTATCGCGTAATTGCAAACAAAATCAAGTGCAGGCCCGCTGCGGGTCAATCACGCTGGGGGTTTACAGCTGTGCCTTTTTCTAATTAGCGACCATCAGTGTTTAGTCTTGCTTTGCCTCTATAAGCCAAAAAAATTGCTTGAAAGGATTGTTTGAAAAGAAGGACAAAAACAAACAAGTGTAGTTGTTTGATATGTGATATATGAGAGTACTTTACTTACGTTTGTGTCCTTCCCCGACAAGACACATTCCGTCTTTCTCTGCGGGGCCACGGGCCAGTGGATCTGAGGACAGCAGAACAAGGTTTAGATCTAAACACAGAACAACCTCACGTACGTTCCTCAGATCTGGGATCAAGTGTGTTTGCACTAGGACTTCTCTTACGATGAGAGGCTCCTTGTTGATGTCATGCAGATCCAGAGACAGGATATAGTCCTTGCTGCCCACGTACATGCGGTCGTGGTCCTCGTCCATGCGGAGGATCCGGTAGTCCGTGGAGTTGAGCAGGAAGGAGAAATGGTGGGCCGTTCCAGTGGATCTCAGTTCTGGGAAAAACACAACAAGAGAGGGAAAATATGAAATCCCGACCCAATGTTAGATTCTTGGCTCCAAAGCCGATTCCAGTTTTGAGTCCTATAGGCCATCGATTACAGATGTTTTGACCGATTTTGTCAATATAACTAACGCAACTTTATCCTCAATGTTGTTGTTTATATTTGAGAACATTTAATTTGTAAGCAAAAAAAAATATATATATATATATACATTTTAATAGATGCAAAATAAACACATTTTATTTAAAGATTTTCAAAAATATAAGATCTATAAGCTCACAATGCATGACAGCGTGACACATTTTGAGCTCTTGGATCTGCATTTTTTTAAACGTTTGTAAAAGTTTTGAGGATTTTGGGCTATAACGAGTCAACGACATGCCCAAATTAGTGGTTACAAAATCAGGACACAGACTGCATAATTACCGATACACTGAAGTTGTCAAAAAAGTCAATGACCGGCCAGTCCGATATATATCGGTCTAGTTCTAGAGAAGATTGTTTTGAATCTTTAGCCACGGAAAATCAAGGAACCGTACCGAACACAAAACAAATCGAGAAACAGACCACAGACTTGGTAACAGGAGATTTGCGTAGGCAGCTCACTTTTAGCACTGGGTTTTTAGGCCCCTTTGTGTGCCAAAAGCATGAAAATGCATTTGTTCTCATTTCTGATTATCATGTTCTCTCCGTTTACTCTTTACTGCCAAACAAATCTGTACACACACACACACACACACACACACACACACACACACACACACACACACACACACACACACACACACACACACACACACACACACACACACACACACACACACACACACAAAATCATGTTATGCAAACCGCTTGTAAAAACCATGTTCCAAATCTGTTCCTCAGATTCTCCTAACTGAATTTACAGTAGCTGTCTGTCACTTGGATGCCAGTTTATTTTATATGGCATTTCAACCATCACGGCCTGTTATTATGGGGCTTGCGGACTGGCAAAAACCTGGCTGGGACTGGTTTAAAGCAGGCTGGCAGCATTTGCACCAATACATGAACACACACAGTGCACTCCTCTGTGTTTATTTAACTCTAAAAAAGAAAAGAAGAAAAACAATAGATGCGTTGTCAGCTTATATATCTGCTATTTTTGAACAGCCGGAGTATAAAATAGAGCTTAAGTGGTTGATGTATGTTTTGTAATAATAATAATCTAAATCCGCAAAGTAACTAGTAACTAAAGTTGTCAAACAATTGCAGTGGAGTAAAAAAGTACAACATTTGCCTCTAAGATGTCGTGGAGTAGAGGTATAAAGTGTTGATAAAAAAAGTAAATACTCAGGTAAAGTAAAAATACCTCAGAGTTGCACTTACTCTAAGTGCAGTACTTGAGTAAATGTACCTAGTTACTTTTCACCACTGATCCTTGCACTCAAATAAATTAATTTTACGAGGATTTTACAGTGCAGATGTGTTCCACATTTTTCGGTGAAGGGTTACAGACAAGCGGTAAATTACTCTACTGTACATAATGCTGCTGTATGAGACGAGGAAAAAGAAGACTATAAAAATGGACATTTAATTGTGGCCTGTGCAGTGGTCACCCCCCCGCCCCCCCCCCCTCCCCCATCAGATCCATCTGTGCTTGGATCTCTACAGGTGGCCCAACGTAAGAGCATGGGGGTCAGCTTACATGTCTTCTATTCTATTCCATTACCTAGGGGGGGCCACATATCGGTTAAGGTTTGGGACCCTCCGACTGTCTGGCCCGGGCCGCCCACCTCACCGCCTCCTCCCTTCCCCTCGTTAACCTCGTCTATAAATTCCACACATCTCTGTTGAGTGAGCGTACATCGTCGATGTCGAGGCAGAAACCCTGTATCTCCATATGTCAACGTTTTACGTTTTGTTGCAAATGAATGCCCTACTTCATTATACAAGAGTGTCGCACAAAAGTAGTGAAAATAGCAGATCTACAAGCTCACAACGGCTCGCATCGCGAGCCGTTGTGAGCTTGTAGATCTGCTATTTTCAAAAGTTGTTTTTTTTAGATCTGCTATTTTTTTGGACTTACAAGGTTTCAAGCCAAAGCAACGATATATGTGTGTGTATGTGAGCGTGACTATCCTTCACATTATCTCGAGAACCGTCCGACAAATCGCCTTCACTTTTGGCGGCCGTATTGCTGACGCCCCAAGGGAGCGCGCTGTCGAGTGTGAAGTCGATCAGATCAGCCGTTCGGCAGCACCGGCGTGCAGCAGCACACGCACATCATGCAAAGTCAACTCAAATAAAAATGACAGGCGTCGCCCACAACGGCTACTGCCTTCAGAGTACATGATAGCACCCACTGCCAACGGGTACTGCACTAGCTTATCTATAGCCTGATTCATACTTAGTTTTATGCAGGTGTTGCATGCTGAAAATAGCAGATGTCCAAGCTTGTAGATCTGCTATTTTCGGCGCATGACACTCAATAAAATAAGCTGCGGCGGAGCTATTGCAGATGATGGTTTTTGAAGATTTTTTTTTTCCCCTTTTTGAATCTCACGTCCCCTCATGACAGCAGAGTTGATGCTGTGCAGAGTCTTTCGTTCTCCGGGGCTCGTCTCACATCTCTTCACACAACCCCCCACGGTGTCGACGAGGCTCCGCTCGCTGTTGTATGGCTTCCATTTCGCCGTTTAAACAATTTGGAAATAAAATTGGTCTCAAATGGCTCACACATGCGGCCCCTTAATGGCAGATCACTCACTATTATGTGTGTGTGTTTCACATGTGTGTGTGCATGTCCATATACCTGCGTTTTTGTGAGAGAGTGTCTGTGAGTATTTGTGTGTGAGACAGTGGATGTATGTTTGCGCGCACGTGTGTGTGTGTGTGTGTGTGTGTGTGTGTGTGTGTGTGTGTGTGTGTGTGTGTGTGTGTGTCCGTGCGTGCTTGTGTGCGTGTGAGCACATGCGTGCGTATACGTGCAGATACTGCACGTACAGTATGTACGTGACCAGCTACTGTATGTCCCTGTCCAACCTGTGATTTGAGATTGAAAGTGGTACGAAAATATCTCCATGGTCGCTTGCATCCGGCGTTGGATGCAAGCGGCCGGAGAACCTGATCGGTCTCTCTCCATCTCCCTCCCCGTCCCTCTAAGGTGGGTCTCCGTCCAAAGCTCGGAGGTCAAAGTTGAACCCTGCTCTTGAGTTGGTCCGTTCCCCGATGACACAGAGGAGAGCCCTGTTCATTTTCCACTCTGTCGGGTTCGGACAATCTACCCCACTGTTGCCACTAGACAACCCCCCCACCTCCCCCGCTGATGGTAAGGTCCATTGCATCTATGGGAGAAAGTTTGGAAACTGACTCCTGGATGAACAGGAGTCCATACAACAGCTTTCCCTGACATCTGTCCAAATGTAAACAGATAGTCTGTTTACACAGTTGGAAATATGGGAGAATCTAATGTTCTTCACCACAGAAGTACTGTACTGTACTTGTACTGTACTGTATACCGCGCTGTACTGTAAAGGACACGAATCCCCTAGCGAAAAGGCTCCTCAGCTGTTGGCGTGTTGAGCTCATTCTGGAGCTGTGAAGTGCTGCTGCCAGGGTGTAGTGTTGTTGTGTTCAGTGTGGATGTTAATATAGCAAACATGGGTGGTCATATACAGTGTTATGTGTATTTACCTATCGTAAGGCATATCCGAACACACTCGCTTCAGAAATGAACACGTCCATAGAGACCAACAGATAGATGGGGAGAGAGAGAGAGAGAGAGAGAGAGAGAGAGAGAGAGAGAGAGAGAGAGAGAGAGAGAGAGAGAGAGAGAGATTCATTGCATAGAGCAGTTCAGTAACTAGAGAGCAAGGACACAGGTGCAGGCATCGTTGGCAGCCCGATGACGAATCACATCCGCACGGGATATCTTAAACCACACATACAACACGCACAAACAGCGCAGACACACACACACACACACACACACACACACACACACACACACACACACACACACGGTAACATAACGAGAGTGTAAAGAAGGTTTTCGCCGTGCACAAGAACCTTGAGCTCCCTCTCCCTTCATTGGTAAACACCCAGGGGTCTAGTCTGAGGCTCCGAGCCCCCCCATGTTGTTGTCAGCACAGACCACCAGGCAGGATTCCTGTGGGCTCTCCTCACCGACCAGGCACTACGCCTGGAGCTCTTTCTGGCAGAGGCCAGCATTTAGAAAGACACTGGAGATGGCCACTTCAGAACACACGGGACGTCGCCAGCTGACATCCCACATTTATCACCTGTGTGCTCAGATCACTGTGCAGGGTCACTAGAGCACTAGTACTAGTCACAACTTGGCAATCCGGGGAATAGGATACGTTATGACAGGGCTTAACTGTAGGTCACAATGAGTTCAAGGTTAGCAGAGATACAGAGCGACAGGTAGAGCTGGGCAAGCAGCACAAAGACAGAGAGACTATTTGGCTAGACCAGTGGTTTTCAACCTTTTTCATGCCAACGACCCCTAAATTGTTATACATTTGGCTGCAGACCACCACTTGAAAATGTTTTGTGCCAGGGACCACCAGAAGCAAAGATATCAGTTAATTTTTTGCTTTAAAAAATATATATATTCAAAGATATGCACACTTTTTCAAGGTTTTTAAAAAATAGCAGATCTACAAGCTCATAGCCGAGCGCTATGAGCTTGTAGATCTGCTATTTTTGAATAGCCAAAGCTAGGCGGTTAAAATGATTGTGATGCTTATGTTAACTAATTTCGCTGGGGACCCCCTGCTACTCCCTCAAGGACCACTGGTGGTCCCCGGACCACTGGTTGAAAACCACTGGGCTAGACAAACAAACAAAAACCTAAAAAATCACTCACTCACTCCCAGTAACATCAGTTGTGTCAAGTCAATACACAGCAAAATCCAGAGTGTTCATTTAAGTCTGAAAGTACCCGTATAAGGGTCTGTTTTCACAAGTCCAGAGTAAATCACTTTAACAACCTTGTCTAACAACATGTCATGGCTCTTCCACTCATCTTTGTCTATCCATCACTCAGGATCACGTGATCAATAACTGAGGATCATTTGATCGATAACTGAGCATCATTTGATCAGTAGCTGGATCAGACCTCAGCTAATCCTGAGTGAAATGACACGACAGACTGCCTCAAAGCAACTCGATTGCAGGCGAAAGCCAATAGGTCAAGAACTCTGTCTGGGAATTGGTTGATAAGAAGCGCTTTCGCATCTGATCAACTGAACACATGAAATGCTTGCTTGAAAACATACAATCACAGCTGGACACGACACAAAATGGCAAGAAATCCAATGGGAGTATTTGGAGTGACAAATAAAGCAAAATGTACTCTTCTTCTTTGTGTATATTGGATTGCAAACCAACTAGGTTCCTACGCTGCCTGCTGTATTGGAGGGTGATCATTAAGTACGCATGTGTGCTGTATGGAACTATATAACGAATGTGAAAGCTGAGCACTGGGGAGGGCAACTGTGGGCACTGTTAGGCAACTGTATTCAGGCACGGCACTAAGCACTAAGGCACCTAACTGTAAGATGAACATTTTCTAAATTGCTCATACTTTTCCAGGTCAAGGGTGAAACAATAGAACATTGACTAGAGCATTCTAGATATTGAGAAAGCCTACCGTAATAATGGAACAGTGTATCATTCAATTGCTTCGGATTCTGCCAAAAATAAATGGGATACTAATGTAAAGTACAACAAAAATATATGTACAGTAATTACCTATCACATTGACCACTACTGGTATTCAGCGGTTTGTTTTGCAAGCTGGTTTTGTCATGCAATTTTGTTTTTGGCGAGCTACCCTGCACTTCCCACTTGAAATATACATTGTTCCTTCCGAGCTTTCTTTTCCAAAGCAAACTCCCACTGAGAATGAAATACCATTAACAGATCATGAAAAAAAGTTCTCTGGCTGCGTTTAAACGTAAATCAAAAAAAGAAAGAAAGAAAGAAAACAGCGTCTTGGCATGTGAGTCTGCTGTGCACATTCCTGGTAGGTAGGGTTACAGCGAAGACAATCATCTATGCCTACGTGGTCTGTAGTCTCACTCAACATAAATCCATCTTCTCGATATTACTCCTCCTGTCTGACGAAGTTTAATGTTTGCCCGTGCCTCCTGAAAGTAAGAGGGATCACAGAAACAAAACACAGCCTTGACATGGAGTTAAATAGTATTATTTAGAGCCAACCGGTAATCGTAAATCCATGCAATGATAGGACGCGAGTTCCTGCCCATGACAAGCATATGATCTGCTTTATTTCACAGAGGATCCCTTCAAGGCCAATCATTACCAGACCCTGAGGCAGACAGAAGCAACTTAATTCCCTTTCTCTTTTTCTCTGTGTGCGTGTGCACGTGCGTGTGCGTGTGTGTGTTTGTGTGCGGTGTGCATGTGCATCAAGAGTGTGAGCGCGTCTTGATTTGCAAAGAGCTGAAAAAAAATTGTACAGCACAACATTTCGCTGACAAAGAGATTTGTGGATAACATCACAATAGCGGTGCTCGGCTGGCGCAGGGGTAAAGTACCTGCACACAACCGTGGAGTCTAAGGGCTTTGAATCCACCACGATGCATCCGACATGGCCAAGCATCTACACGAACACAACCGGCCGTGTTTCGGGGGAAGGAAGCTGTAGGTGAACTTTTGTCGCTACGATATTGACTCCTATACGGGTTGGGGTGGGGGTTGTGGAAGGGGAGGAGTAGAACTGAAGCACTACGTCCTCTCGGTGGAGGCTCCTCACTGGCAGGTGAGCCACTAGGGTGCAACAACAGTGGCATCACAGAAATGTGTGGGAACTGGGAAGGATTAATTGGCATAATGACTAAATTGGGGAAATTAGAGGTAAAACTAATTGGCTACTCTAAAAAATAATAATAATACAAAATAAAGCACAATAGCATGAAACCAGTTAAAAAGGCATTATCTATTTCTACTGCACCCCAGCGTGTGAATGACATCTGCTGGTAAACTGAGCCCGCAGTCTGTCCACCTGTTGATGTGATCTTTCTGCACTCTGGTCATTCTCCACACTGTTGAGCAGCCAAACTATGTGGCCTGCTGGCTGACCATGTGCGACCCGGCGCAGCTAGCCAGGGTAACTTGGTATCCTTGATGCATGCATTCTTATATGTATGTACCTATGGGGGTATGGCTGGCTGCACACGCACACACATGCGCACACGCACACACGCACACACAGCTATCATATGGAACGCAGAGGCAGGCAGCTCCCCCACAGTGTAAAGGCCACTATCAGCGCAGGCGATCTGCCTGCACTGTATATGTGTACAGTGTGTGTGTGTGTGTGTGTGTGTGTGTGTGTGTGTTGGGGAGAGGGGAGAGGGTATTTGAGGATGCAGACAACCAGAAAATCCCTCATTCCTGCCCAGGAATCCTTGGCACGCTTTCTGAATGCTCAGCTTCCTCATATGCACAGTCTCATAAAGCAGAGGTGCGGTCTCACCTTGCTATGGCTTGTCTCTCTCATAAACGCCATAAAATGTGATATGAGTAATGTCTGTATACGCTTTCATGGCTCTTTTTGCTAACAGCGAACAATAAACATGGTCTATTTATATACATTTCATGCCATGCCCACATTAGCCAACAACTTTTTTTTTAAAGTAGCTCTTTACCATTTAAAAAGAAAATCTCCAAATTGAGTCATTATGACGATTCCTAATCCCCCATGCAATAGGCTCTATTCACAGCAGCCATATTATGAAGACATTCACAGGTGTTACCAATGATACTAATGAAGGCTCTGTTCCATTTAGTGTAGCACAGTGGTTTCCACGAGCCCCATAACTCTGAGAGTGTACAAATGGAACCAAATGGACCCTTACGGGTCCATCTGGTTCCATTTGTACACTCTCAGAGTTACACACCTGTAAGGGGCCATTTGGTAGCCCATGAGTGTCCCTGGACCCCAACTGTAGACCCACTGGTGTTTCCAGTGGGCCAACATGCACAATATCAGCACCCTGACTCTGTTTGACCAGAATGGAACAGAGCCTTCATTTAGTATCATTGGTAACACCTGTGAATGTCTTCATAATGTGGCTGCTGTGAATAGAGCCTATCACTGTCACTGCTGACCGCTACTGGCTGGTCTTGGGGAGGGAGGATGTAGACAACTGTGTGTCTCCTCCAATACACGAGACATCGCCAGCTGCTTATTTAATTACACCTGACAGTGAGGAGTTCAGCACCTGACACATGACGTATAACATGAGGAGGAAGAACCACTGCTATCCCTACCAGTTCCGTTACCTTCTGAACAGGTGCTTCGACCAATCACATACCCCAATTGTATCCACCTGTGAACACGGCCAATTTGAATAATTGAATAATGAAAGCGTATGCAATGCAAACCTCAAATCCTTAACATTAAACCCTGGCGTCCCTATATTCTGGGCATGTCATAATAGATTAACGTTCTGCGAACATTCTGTGAAAATAGCCGATCTACAAGCTCACAACGGGTAGCAATGCGCCCTGTTGTCAACTTGTAGATTGGCTATTTCCACAGCAGAGATTTGGTACAGTACTGTATATAGAGGGAAAAAAGGAGGGGACACCCGGGGGGACTCCGGTCAACAAAGTACACAGGGTTTAAGTGCTTAACACACACATTAGCCCTCGGTGTGGCGTAGCTGGTGTAAGGACACACAGAGGACATCGGGGGACATCAGAGGGGGGCAGAGCGACAGGTAGCGGGAGCCTTATCGCTGGTGGCAGTCAAAGCTTTGTGTTTGCCTCCCATCGACATAATCATAATCAGGCTGTCGCCACCCGCTGGGGCCAGGGACTAGTGACTCAGAACACATGTCACACTGCAGCTGATTGCTGCTTACCTCAGCCTGTCAAGGAGAAATAATTGGTGCCAGATTACTGTTATGTCTTATCTCACAGCTACCGGATGCTTTCACTCCGATACACTTCACGCTCCTCTGCCTCCGACTGATGCACGCACGCACGCACATAGACAACCACACTGTGCACGTGTGTGTGTGTTGTTGCTGTGGGGCAGAAACCTTGTATGTCCAAAACACCCCCAAAAAAAAACCTGTGTTCCAATGGATCCGATGTAGTTATTATTTAGTCGAAAGCTCTGGTTAATATTTTCCATTGGTTCAATATTTCTCTGCTGTCGGTCAGAAACCAGCTAACTCCAAAATGTTCATTTTTCAGGAAATGACAAAACAAAACAAAAAGTGGAGTTAGGAGGTTTTGTTCATCATTGATAAGAACAGCTGAATTGACCTCCAAGCTTACAATGAGGTTGGAGGTCAAAAGGGGGTGGAGCCTGGAGTCAGCAAAACCAGCTAACTCCACCCCCCTTTGGTGGAGTTAGCTGGTTAGCTGGTTTTGTCATAAGCGCTTTAAAAAAAAGAAAAATAGTTCAGTATTTTCTTTACCAACTTACAGACGTAAAGGGTGTTTAATAGCACTGATTTATGGAAAAAAAATGCAAAAGCGTCAAAATGAAGTTAGCTGGTTTCTGCCCGACAGCAACGATTTATTAAAGCCACAGAGAGAGACTTTTCAACCACTTTCAAACTGGCGTCCCTATTTTGGGCATGTCAATATACTAGGTGACAACGTTCAAAAATAGTTTTGAAATATAGGACGAAGTATAACATAGGACATTAATTTATGTAGAAACATGAAAGGATGAAATATGGAAATACAAGATTTCTGCCCGACAGCAACAATATTAGGTGGGGTGCACATGTACATGCCTGCTTTTGTGTGCGCGTGCGTTCGTATGTGCGTGTGTGTGTGTGTGTGTGTGTGTGTGTGTGTGTGTGTGTGTGTGTGTGTGTGTGTGTGTGTGCGTGTGCGTGTGCGTGTGCGTGCGTGTGTGCGCAAGGAAAGCAGAGCTTTGTGCTCCTGACAGCATCAACCCAGGGACAGCTGTCTCCCCACTGCACAAATCAAGAGGAGGAACATTGATTTCAGCAGTGTTGTTAACTTCCCGAGTGCAAACAGGAGATTATAACAAATCTATTTCTGCACTGGTGGATGACAGGAAAGGTTAATTAAAGCGTCGGGGAGAAGTGGAGGATCTCTTGACGTACTGACAGCGAAGGTCAGTTCATTTACTTTGTTTCCCCCAGTCTGCTTCAACTTTTTATCAACTTAACCTGACACGTGTGGGCAAGTGTGTGTGTGTGTGTGTGTGTGTGTGTGTGTGTGTGTGTTGGGGGTGGGTTGGGAGGTTTGGGAGTACTCCCCTCGAAAAACAAACGAAAAACAATTTAAATCCCATTTCCTGCATTTCTACATACATTTAGGAACTATGGTAACCAATGCAAAAAACAGGAAATAATTAAGTTAGTCATCATTGTAAGTTCTGCCAGAATAGTATGCATATGACACTTGTTTAACTATACTGAACTTTACATTCAGTGACATTTACATTTAGTTATTCAATTATGGATATACTGTATACATTTTGAAGAAGGACTGACAGTTCTACTGTATGTGTGGTACACTAAGTAGGTCTATCCATAGATATGTGAACTCAATGTCATGTTCAAAGCCCTCAAAATAAATCACAAAAGTCCCACTTTAACACAACACAATTGCCAGAAGCATTAATGATAAATGTCTGCAGACAATTGAGAGTGTTAGGAGACAGAAAATAGTGACTAGTGGAAAATTTGCACTGTAGCTTGACAAATCATCAGTAAGTGTTGACAAATGTAAGCAAATGTGAGATTAATTGATGTAGATGTCAGAGAGACGTTTCTATTTAGCAAACAACTGCCTGGAAAAACAATAGATTGGAAGTTTTTTAGGGTGACATCGAAGTATTTGGAGCAATGAGGCTTAAGCTGGAAAAACTGCGTCAGTGCACTGAGGACCAGGCGGACATTATCGCTTTTTTCATCATGAGCTGCTGGTTACTGAGCTGTCAGATGTATTGGATAAAGTGCTAAGCACTGTTAACTTTATAAAAGCAAGACCATTGAAAAGCAGAGTCTACCATTCCATACGGAGCTCTCCCGTGGGACACTTTTGCTGTGTGTATAATATTATGAACTGCGGGAGGAATTACAAAGTTTATTAACCACATGAACCCTAGCGTCCCTATTCTGGGGGCGAACATTCAGCGAAAATATTTAGTGGAGGGGGAAAAAGGAGGCGGCCTAGTATAGATCTACAAGCTCACATCTCACTTGTGAGCTGGTATATCTGCTATATTCGACAAAAATTTATTGTAATAGGAAAAAAGGACAGGGGTCGAGCCCTGGGGGACTGTGGCCATGTGGGTTTATGTGGATAAATCAAAATATGCAGAACTACTTGCAGATGAGGAGTGGTGTGCAATACTGGCATACAGTACATGGTGGATATTCTTCCCCATCTCAATGAAATGAGCCAGCAAATGCAAAAAAGACATGAAAATCTTCCAACAATCACTGATAAACTGCACCGCTTCTAATCAAAACTTGTTCTCTGCCAGCAGCATGTGGAGAAAGGAACACTTGAGATGTCTCCCCTCGCCCGTGCTGGACATTCAATCACTTCTGCTTTGTACGGGGTAATTTCTCAGCATTTGAAAACTCTGGGGTAGAAATGTGCCTTTTATTTCCCCTCAGCTTCCATCAAAGGCTCTGTGCTAATGGAAAAAATAAGCCAGGAACGTGTTTTGAAAATGAAATACAGCGGTCAAAGTTTGGAGAGCAGTTGACTAAGAGCTGTGTGTGTGTGTGTGTGTGTGTGTGTGTGTGTGTGTGTGTGTGTGTGTGTGTGTGTGTGTGTGTGTGTGTGTGTGTGTGTGTGTGTGTGTGTGTGTGTGTGTGTGTGTGTGTGTGTGTGTGTGTGTGTGTGTGTGTGTGTGTGTGTGTGTGTGCGCGCGCGCGCGCGCGCGTGCGTGCGTGTCAGACAGAATGTTCATCCAAACAAGTTCACGTTTGACGTGTTTGGTGAAGCATGATTGGCAAATGCAATAGATGGACATTTAAGAGCAAGTGCAATATTGAGTGTATAGGTTAAGAGTGCCAGATGGAGATGAAGTGCAATATAATGTGAAGTTTGTTAAGTTTGATTGAATGCTTAACAGTACCTGCTATGTGTTTCTAGTATAATTGGGCTGGTCCATGGTCAGGATGGCTGAGGGGGTTGTGATGTGCTTTTGGTAAATGCCAATGATATTTATGTTGTAGTGTGAAGAAGGAGCAGGAATCATTACTTCATGAGTCATTAAGAATTTTAATATAATTGAATAAGGGTTGAAGTTGTATGTATTTGTATATTCGTTAATCTACCCCTTGAGATGGTGGAGTCCTAACTAATTACCTCCAGCTGAGGAAAAAAGGCTGCCAGTTTCAAACGGACCCAGTAAGACATGCAGAGCTGGGCACCATCATGTCACTTGTTTGGAGCTCTTGTCTTTTTTGTCTTTTGTATTTTTGTCGGGGAATAAATACAAGGTCAAATGTGGTGTTCATTTAACTCAGAAGAGCGTAGAAATGGAACCAAATGAACCCTTATGCCCTCCCCCCAGCTCCGCACCATTGTCCTCCCCAACAGCCCCGCAACGGCACAGCTGAAAGGTCAGAGGTCACAAGGGCCCGAACGTGAAGGATCATTCTTGTCCTTTACACACTTCAGCATAATAAGGATTATCTCTGGGGGCCGTCAGGGCCATGGGGGCCACGGAGCACAGGGACCGGAGAGGAGGAGACAGGGGTCTGGGTGAGATGATTTGAAGAGAGGGGGAGGACAGGGATTATGGAGACATGCTGAAGACTCCAGGTGGGAAACGGTTAAGAGGGGAGAGGAGGTTTTGCTAGTATTAAATCTTCGCTGTTGGGTGGAAACCTTGTCCAAAACAGTTACTTCTGAGAAAAAAAAAGAAAGAAAAACATGTATTCCAATGGATCCAATGTAATTATTTAGTCACACGCTCTTAATTCTTTTCATTGGTTGAATATTTATAAAACCCACAAACAAAGCTTTTGATCCAATCCTTAATAATCCTGTTTAATAATCGTGTTTTTCTGCTGTAACACACACACACACACACACAAACACACACACACACACACACACACACACACACACACACAGACTTGAATAATTAGTGGAATGCACTTGAACCGACATATTTTACTCTCTCTCTCTTGTTTACACTCACTCATATTATTTGGACATTCATCCTTGCCTACAGTATATTGGCAAAACGTCACTTTTCTTAAAACAATGGGAAGCAGGCAGAAGAGTTCTATACTGTATGATGGAATCATAGGGAATACCTTGTGATACCTAATGACAACAAACATGATATACGTATAATGTACTGTATGCCTTTTGTTTATTTGCCATTTCAAATTGTCAGATTGTCTAACAGAGGGGCTACATATTGTTAAAATGGTGAGAGGCCTTTGGATTTTTCATCTGCAGACCTTGCAACCAATGGGATTTAATGAAAAATGGCTTCTGACTGTCATTTTAAATGTCCATTTTATTTTCTGTGATGTATAAGTCATCCAGTATATATATATTGGTGGTTGTCATAGGTTAAACAAATATGCAGCTATACTCTGAAATCTATAACCCTGGATCGTTGAGATAGCTTTGGGCTATTTATTGACTGATCTTATTGACTCCTCTTTGGAGTCTGTCTACTATAGACTGAACTCAACTCTCCAGATGTTCAGATGAACATCTTGTACAGAAAGATCAAACTACGGTATTAAATGATTGGTGTTCGCAGAGCAATGCAGCATGGACTTTTTGTTTTGATACATTTGTCATGTGTGTGCGTGTGTTTGTCCGGTCGTCCGGAGCAAATCTTGCAAACCGCTAAACCGACCGATCAGTGCCAAACGTTGTATGCACACTGCCAGTAGGCTACAGAAGGAACTCTTCTAATGTTTTCCACATCTAGACTTTCTGAAATATCTGATCAGGGTGAAACCTTGTGTCACAGTCACAGGCTAGTCGCATGAAGTCTGAGATTCTATTAAAAATGGTTTCTCCTTTTGCCTGTGTTACATTTCTGGTGCAGATTAACCTTTTTTTATTTATTTAACTGTTTGCTGTTTAGAAAGCAGCACAGACCTTTTGACCCAATCTTTAATAATGCTGTTTAACAGTTTTCTGCTGTATTACACACAAGGAGAGACAGTGGAATGCACTCCCTCTCTCTTTCTCACATTTTTTTTCCAAAAACACAATTAACAATTTGTACAGACCAAAAAACAATGGCAATGCCCCGGCAAACCAGCCTTTGCTCTTCGGGATTTGGTGAACCCAGAAAACAGTGGTTCACTCCTCGCATTGTTTATAAAATGCTCTATCCCAGAGACGCTGTCTGGGACCATAACAAGCCATTGTATGCACGTGTTTGTGTATGTGTGTGTGTGTGTGTGTGTGTGTGTGTGTGTGTGTGGGTGTGTGTGTGCGTGTGTGTGTGTGTGCGTGTGTGGGAGATTGCGGTTATAGGCAGATGCTTCGAGCCCCTGTAATGATGATGAAGCCGTGTTTGTTGTTGCAGGCCATGGTGGTGGAGCAGGCAGTGGGGTGGGTGAGGGTTTGGGTTGGGGTGGGTTGTGTGTGGGTTGACGGTGGTGCTGCATGTTGGTCAGTGGTTACCAGTGGTGGAAAGTAACTAAGTACATTTACTTAAGTACTGTACTTAAGTACAATTGTGAGGCATTTGTACTTTTACTCCACTACAATTATTTGTGGTTAAAACATCCATTAACCACTTTAGCCTTATTTTATACCTAGGCTATTTTCAAACATTTAGTACTTTTACTTTTGGTACTTTAAGTATATTTTGATACCAATACTTTTGTACTTTTACTCATTTTTTTTAACTTGTAACAGAGTACTTCTGCCTTGCAGAATTGATACTTTTACTTAAGTAAAACATTTGAGTACTTTTTCCACCACTGGTGGTTACAGCAGAGGTTAAGAGGGGATGGGCTAGGGTGGGGTGTGGGGGGGGGGGGGGGGGCTTAGTGGCACGCTGAATAATGAGACAGAGCCGCCGTGAATGAGTGAAAAATACCCTCCTCTCCCTGGCCGACCTCCGACCTGGCCACTTCGAACAAACACTCCCCCCCCCCCTCCGTCAGCTGTGCCAACACAACGGATGATGGATTTATGTCTTCTTGCTTATTTATGGATATACCTCCTAATCCTCCACCCCCCCCCCCCCCCCCCCCCCCCCCCCCCCGTCTCTTAAGCCCGATCTATACTTTGTCGTAGGTGGGTGTCACGCAACAAAAAAGCCGATCCACAAGCTCACGATGCGACGCGTTGTGAGCTTGTGGCTCGGCTGTTTCCGCGCCGCGCGACACTGCACGTATAGGACGGAGCACAAATGATAGCGGTTCAAATTTGCATTGCAGCAGCAGAAAGCCATTAAGATAAACCCTATAAGCTCCCCTCCGTAAGCTCAATTAGCGCTGAGCCACTGTTGATTGGCGGCATGCAGGTCGATTCCACAATCTGCACTTTCTACTTATTTCAACTTGAAGTGAGCAAAGTTTGATTTGGGGGGGGGGGGGGGGGGGGGGTCGCCCTCTCAGCTCCAGTGTCAAGGTCACAGCCGATGCTAGCTGAAGGAAATGAGGGAGGGGGGGGAGGTAATTAGGAGGTAAATTTAGAGAGGCCATTAGAAGGAAGTGTTGACTCATAAGTCCACTATAGGGACAAACATGCGCCTCTCTGGGTGTTCCACTCTCCAGTCCCAAGCACTGGGAACCCACCAAGTCATTTTTCACCCATAGGAGCGAATGGCTTGGCAGAGGTGTGGGGTAGAGAGGGTGGAGGGAGGTGTCCCCCCGGGGTGGAGAAGTCTGACACAGAGCCTAAGAGCTTCCATTTATCAAAGTGCAAAAAGGAAAAGGAGCCATGGAAACTCCGTTCTGAGGGGAGACACAGATCCCCGACATAGAGCTACTTCTATACAGACCACAGAGAGGGCTCAAATCCCCTCTTCTGCTCCTGGAGGGGGCAAAGAAACACTCTCCCCCTCTTTTTAAAGTGCAGCCCTCAAAGGCACACAGAGGCTTTCTGATGTGTATTCTAATCATGATTTGGACGGCGGACAAAACAGCCCTCAGTGAGTGCCCAAGTACACATAAAAACCCCCTGACAGAGATCTTACTAGCTTATAGGTGAGAGAGCAGGGGAGTTCTTGAAGCGTTGTTCTCCGAATGAGAACAGCACACCAAGTACTGAGAATTCTGGGTTTTTCAAACAGTTCTGGGCTCTCCTATGCCAAACCAGCACCTATTACTGCTGCGCAAACAAATTAGAATGTGGTTTTCCAGCGCGTTAGCTGTGGGGTTGATAATCAGTGGTGCACCAGAAAGAGATTACACTGGCATTATAGAGCTACTGTACACTATATAAAAGATACAATGTGTTACTTAGCTTGTATTTTTTTTTTTTTTTAAACATTGTCCATGGGCACTGTACAGGGGCATTATTGTGTGTAATATTGTGTAACCCTGCGGGTTTAGTTGTGTACACAATATCGGGCACAATAGCCACAATAGCCACAGTACATTATATGTGAGGTGTTCTCGATTGCTACATTTTCATGTCTCTTGCTTCCGAGGGGTCAATCACCATTGTAAGATGAATAACATTTACAAAAGCCCATCCTCACAATCTGTATATAACGGGTGTCCAAAACGAATGCAAGTCACCCAGTCAGGGTGCACGTTGTAACGGCTTAAAGTAGTAGACTTTACAAACATTGGAATGCATTTTTATAGCAAAAGTATACTGGAGATAAAAAACACTCCATTTTCATACTTTATCTTTTCAATTCTTTAGACACATTACAGGATCATATTTACTTATGTTTATCATTGATGAGGGTTCATATCTGTAAGTCCTGATCAGGCTAATCTAGTCTCTAGTCCTATATTCCTTTAGCGACTTCAATGGACCATTCATTTCTACGTTCCATTGAAATAAAGGCGATGGCCAAAGTCAGATAAGCGACACCAATGCTTCCTGTTTCACAAGTCGTACGCGCAATCAAACCCGCTCATCTCCCCGTGAGGAGTGATGGGGAAGCAGGCCGATATCGCCTCGAAACATCTTCAGGCCATTTCTGTCCTGCAACAACCCCCCTGACGTTGTTTTAGAATGGCCACCAGCCTCGTGCACCATCCTGAACACAACGGAAGAGTGTGTTGTCATCGTGGCAGCGCTACAGAAGAACACGGCACGCCATGGTCATCTATCTCCAATCACACTCCCCTGGTGCTGGTTAATGCCTTCTCAGATTTATCTCCCAGCTTCCTTTAACACCTTCCCCTTTTCCATCGGCCTGTCTGATCCTGCAAAAGCATCCTCTCTTACTCAGCCGTCTGCATACCATCTCATTGAGATAACGCATCATCATGCCCTCACCGCCTTTCTGCAGCATGCAGCATGTCACAGGTGGAGGAGGCAGGGTGATAGGGGGGGTGCGTTATGTATGCA
This sequence comes from Gymnoscopelus microlampas, assembly GCF_963454915.1. NCBI lineage: Eukaryota > Metazoa > Chordata > Actinopteri > Myctophiformes > Myctophidae > Gymnoscopelus > Gymnoscopelus microlampas. Next base: position 8,204,137 of record NC_139944.1, read on the forward strand.
ATAATGCTCCTTTCTCAATTTGACTCTTATCAAGTGTGAAAAAGGGGACCCTATACGGGTAAATGGGCTGCATTTATAAAGCACTTTTTCTATTATTCTCGACCGCTCAAATGCACTTGGCAATTACAGTACATATTCACCCATTCACACACACATACACGCAGTGGTGGAAAGTAACTAAGTACATTTTAAGGCAAATATTGCACTTTTACTCGACTACAATTATTTGAAAACTTTAGTTACTAGTTACTTTGCAGATATAAATGATTACATTATAAAGCATACATTAACCACTTTAGCCCTATTTTATACCTAGGCTATTTGAAAATAGCTGATCTACAAGCTCACAGTGGAATTTTACTGTGTATGACTGTAGTGTAGATTTATGGTTCACTCGTAAACTGGGAGGGATGGGTGGATACTGGATAATAGAGCCCCCCCCCAGTCATGCTTAAGGTATGTTCCTTCTTACGATGTAGAGTGCGAGGAAAACATCTGATCTGCAAGCTCACAACAACGCATTTGTCTATTTCTGGCACGCAACACCAATAGGCTCTATGCACAGCAGCCACATTGGAAAGAAATTGGGCCTCTTCTTACTTCCTTCACAGGTGTTACCAATGATACTAATGAAGGCTCCATTCTGGTCAGGGTGCTGATAACGTGCATGTTGGCTCGCTAGAAACACTCCATTTTGGTTCCCAAATGGCCCCTTATGGTGGGTGTGTAACTCTCAGAGTTATGTGGGTCCTTGAAAATAAGACAACCACTATGCCACACTAAATGGAACAGAGCCTTAATTAGTATCATTGGTAACACCTGTGAAGGAAGTAAGGAAGGGGCCCAATTTCTTTCCAATATGGCTGCTGTGCATAGAGCCTATCATACGACAAAGTATAAATCCTTTACAGCCACGTATTGCTTCAAATGTGCTTTCCATAATACCCTGTGCTGTCATGTTGGACATGGAGGAGAGGGCGGCCTGTTAGCGGTCTGTGATGTGAATATTAAACAGACAGAGTGAATGGTGCTGACCCCTGTCCGATTAGCATGACCAGCCATGCCGGTTAGCCTCTAGCTCTGGGGGTCAACGGAGTCTGGAGGGGTTATCAGACAACAAGCCACTAATGGGGGCGAGCGCCCGAAGGAACCAGCTGTCCCCCGCCACGGTTCGCAGAGTGCTGCCTGGCCTGCCACCGCGCACACACCCACTTGACCCCCAGTGTCTCTGTGCTGCACAAAGACCAGTGGTGTAAAGTAACTAAGTACATTTACTCAAGTACTGTACTTAAGTACAATTTTGAGGTACTTTTACTTTACCGGAGTATTTCCAATTGTCTATACTTTTACTCCACTGCAAGGCAGATATTGTACTTTTACTCCACAACAATTATTTGCAAACTTTAGTTGCTAGTTACTTTGCAGATATAAATATATTACATAATAAAACTTACATCAACCACTTTAGCCCTATTTTATACCTAGGCTATTTGAAAATAGCCGATCTATGCAACGCGTTGTGAGCTTGTAGATCTGCTATTTTCAAGCATTTTAGTACTTTTACTTTTGGTACTTTAAGCACATTTTGATACCAATACTTTTGTACTTTTACTCCTGTAAGTTTTGAATTCCGGACTTTTACTTGTAACAGAGTACTTCTACATTGCAGTATTGATACTTTTACTTAAGTAAAACATTTGAATACTTTTTCCACCACTGACAAAGACAGGGTCGGCCCCCCTCCCTGACCAGGTACGTGTCAAACAGAGACCCCCTGGCCCGACCACCCCCCCAACCCCCCTTGCACTAATGCCATGTGACAGGCAGAAGACAACCGGATGAAAAGGGGCAATACGGCGGGGCTGCGGAGCAGCGTGGCGTGGTCTTATATAGAGACGGGGAGGGAACATCATTCTGCGAGGCCTGTGGCGACTGCCTGCTCATCCAGCTGACAGTCTTTGTGTTCCGTTCACCGCGGATGTAAGCTTCACCACAAAGGCTGTGACAGGCGTGCGTAGCTGCGAGACATCAATGTTCCACTGACACAACCCCCCGAATCAACCACCATGAGAAATATGAAATTGCGCCTTTTAAAAGGAGTGCCACTCAACTAAACCTCATTCCCACTGAGGCAGAGCTGTGTTTTCTTGTGGCGAGAGAGAGATTTATGACTTATTCCTGATGCATCTTAAAATCTATAACAATACGTTACGGAACCGTAAGCATCGCATGGATCATATTATAATGCATGTGCCAGTTTGTTCACGTACCGCTATAAAAAAAGGTACTTTCATAATGCTTTTTTAAACGGATGTCACTCAACTAAACCTCATTCCCACTGTGGCGACGCTGCGTTTTCCTGTGGCCACTGGCGAGAGGAATCTGCGGTGTGATTTATGACTTGTTCTTGATGCATCTCACGATCTACGACAATCTGTCACAGAGCGAAGCATTGCATGGATCATAATACATGTGCCGATTCGTTCATGTGCCATTATACAGAATATCTGACTTTGTTTGATTAGTTACCACTGCGAGCTGTGGGCTGATTGATGCTTCCATGGACATGGTGGGTTCAAGTTCCCTAGGAAAACACATTCCCTCAAGAGAGGCCCATTGCAAACAGATCAAACATGCCATTCGTCTAGCATGCCATTCCATTAGTGGCAGACTGTACACCGGTAGACCAACAGATCAATACGGCATTGACCTAGACGCAGGATTCTGGGGATAATTACACGTCGAACGCAAGCCCTGCCTCTTGAGTCTTTTAAACCCTGCAACCATGACCTTGGCTAAGAACAACCAACACAGAGGATTCCCGAACCGACTAAATTGTTAAACAAAAACACTGGTGCACACATACAAACAAAGGGAGCCCCCCGACAAGTTATTACAGTGAACCTCTGAGCTGTTATTGTTTCAGAATAGAGCCGGCTCAATATTATGCTTGACCCTCTTGTAATGTGAAACAGAAAGTGTTGGAGTTTGAGCTTAACAAGCTCAAGCACAAAGGAGCTGTATTTTCTCGAGTCTCTCCCAGCTTTGGGTTCAGTTATTTAGAAGTAGGACCCATGCACCCAGCACCTTCAAAATACTGCATACTTTTTCTTTATCTTTCTACTTGTTGTTATTCTTAACTACTTTAACCACATGAACCATGGCATATTCTGGGCATGTCATAGTAGGCGAACATTCAGCAAAAACAGCAAAACATTTGTTGAAGAGGGTAAAAGGAGGGGGGGCAAGCACAGACCCCGGACAACAAAGTATAGCCATATAGGTTATGAACCACATAGTTAACCCTGGCATCCCTATTTTGGACAAACTTTCAAAACGGTTGTTCAACGGTTTTCGAAAATAGCGGAAATAGCCAATCAGCAAGCTCACAACGTGTCGTATGATTAAACTGTATATAGGCCAAGTGAATCATTATTTATTTTGTTATTATTGTTATAGTTTCTAGAATGGCAAAGAACTGAAACCAAAGAATTTGAGTGTGCTTGTATATGAAATGTAACAACTCTTGAATCTTGAACGGGGTGCCTCATTCAGCCAACGCTAAAGGCTGCTGTCACACTGTGTGAAACACTGTTCCTTCATCTCCGTAGATTCATATCGGCTATATTTCTGTCTGTTTCTCTCCGTTTGGTACTCCACAAGGCGCCTCCTCGGTGAGCTCCTTGGTGGCGTGACAACTCTTAATGCACTAGCCTGCAGGATTTCATGCTGTGGACAAAAGTGCTTCTCAGATCAGGGCTGCTGATGACATACATCACTGAGCCCTCAGAGAGCCTTGCATGCAGCGTCCTACTGCTTTTGTTTACCCCAACAATTGGCATCGTTTGTCTTGTTTCTCTCTCAAGTGACGTAAACACAACAAACTGTTCGGATCCCAGCAAAAGCTCGGGTTGAGCACAACAGAGACGTTACCATACTTGTGATCAGCATTTTAAGACGGCAATTTTATGACTGACATTTACCATTTCTTTCCCATTTCTAACTAGCCCTACGGCCTAAAATGAGCAGATCTACAAGCTCACAACGCGTCGTGCTGCGATGCATGGCGAGCTTGTAGATCTGCTACCCACCCACTCGCAACAAAGTCAAATCAGGTATAACTCCAACCCCTAAACCATACCTCTAAATGCCTAATCCCAGAGCCATATAAGGAGAGTTGCGTCACCTCCGTTCACTTCATCGGGCCAGTCTGCTACATAGCCTTCAATTGCACTGGAGTCTATGAGCGTCTGTCACTATTTCGAGATCACATGAACCACGCGACCGGCGCTGTTTTCTGCCCCCGAGGTGACACACCTCTCTAATACAATGCTCTGCCTAATCCTCCTAACCCTGAATCTGTTCATAGTTGTAAGCCAGGTAAATTGTCTTCCCAATGTCTATTTCTCAAACTATACTTGAGGGGACATTTAGGCCCTCACAAGTGTAGTAATATGAGTACACACACACACACACACACACACACACACACACACACACACACACACACACACACACACACACACACACACACACACACACACACACACACACACACACACACACACACACACACACACACACACACACATATTTGATCCAGACATCGAGTGGAATGCAGCAGGAGTGGATTCGTGCGGTCCGCGGGGAGAACGTGAGGAAAGAATTAGACGCCTGACTGCAGTGAGTGACAGGGCTCTCCTGGAGGTTGATAATGTGCTGTCTGCCTGTTGGGCATGAAGGGAGAGGAGAGTGGATTGATGAGGAGGAGGAGGACTGTCAGTCAAGGAGGAAGGCCATTCCTGCGATGGAGGCAGTGATAGTGGGAACAGAGGGAATGGAAGTGTAGGGGGGGAAGGGCTCAGTGTTGCCATGTCCGCTTATTATAAGCTTATTATTGGGCTTGTTTTTCTGTAAAGTTGCTCGTTGGTTAGTTGTGGGTTGCGGTTTTTAAAGTTTAAAGTACGTTTCTAAAGCGTAGTTGCTTATTTGGTGGCTTTGTTTCACAATGTTGTTTAAAAAACAGTGGTTCTCAAACATTTTTATGTCCCCCACATTAATATGTATTTGTCCGTGGACCCCCATCTGAAAACATTTTATGCCAGGGAACCCATACAAGATTAGTGTTGTTAAAAAGTCAAATTGTTTTCAAGATTTCTTTGAAAATAGCAGATCTACAAGCTCACAACGCGTCGCATCGCGACGCGTTGTGAGCTTGTAGATCTGTTATTTTCAAATAGCCAATGTATATGTTTAAAGGGTGAAGGGCCCGCTTCTTTTGGGGTCGCTTCTTTTGGGCTTATTTTCATAGACCTGGTTGCTTGTTTCTCTCTCAAAACCTGGCAACACTGGAAGGGCTGTCATAGAGGAATGCAGACAGTGGGAATGAGTTGGAATTTTGGAAATGGTGGGGCGGGGGAGAAATGTACAAATCCAGTCACAGTTGGAAACTGATGTAAAGTCTTGCATTAATTACATTTTAATTGTAATGAGACCCATGTTACAAGTTTGTACAATTATGCCCCATTTCATACTGTGTCGCACTACGGTGTTGCACAAAAGTAGCAAAAATAGTTGATCTAGGAGCTCACAACGCGTCGCATTGCAACCTAGAGTGTGAGCTTGTAGAGCTGCTATTTTCACAGTTTTTGAAAGATTTGAAAGACTCCTGGTTCGCCACCCTCCACTCCCTTGTCTACGTTGTGCCTTTATGTTAGAAAAAGATATGGGGAACTTTGTTTTGGATATTGACATCAAAATGGTTTCTAAAAAAAACGGAATAATGTTCTAATTCAGTCTTTGTTTCCTTATCGTCATTTGATGTCAAAAGCTCTTTCTGAAGAAGAGAATTTGACGAGGTTGACAGCTTGTCTTTCTTATTGGTGCGAGGAAAGAGCTACGCCACAATTAAAGATAAAACACTTGAGTAGACAGATAAAGTGTTGAAATGTTTTCCTATTCCAACTAAACGCCTCATGCCCCCCCAAAGTTATGGACGTGTGATTGTTTATATATCTATCCTCTTGTGAAGTTTTGAAACAAGGAGGTTACAGCACGTAACAAAAACTCTTCAAACTTAAATGGCCCGAATTCCTTTCAAATGAGGGCGCTTCATTGAAAATAATTGCAGGCTAAAACTCCCATTTACATTCCAATGGGGCAAATATGTGCTTTGAAAAGAAAATTTGTCATTCAAGATGAAACATGTTGGCAGCCATTACACCTCTGATGGGTAATGTGAATAGTCTCGTGTGGGCGGGCTCTTCGCTCCCATTCTACACTGCAATTAAACGCAGCGCTGCCCAAGGTCAGACTGACGGACAGGCTGACAGGCCTATAGATTACTGTCTGTCGGTGTAATCCATAGCCCTTTTACAACCTTTACTGACTGACAGACTCACCCCTCCCCTTTTAGAACACCCTGAGCCTGTTGGTTAGGTGGCTTTCATGTTTGACGGACAGATGGGACATCCTACCCTGTGACCCTATGGCCTTTTTCTCACTCAGGACTCTCAAGGGTCAGTTTGGAGAGAGGAGGGAAGTTTAGCGGAGTTGTTGGAGGAATTTAAATTCGCTCCAGTTGCGCTCTACGCAGTAAAAAAACGCTCAGAGTTAATTTAAAAGGTGGTGTAAGTGATATGTTTTTTTGTTAAAAGGTTAAAAGCTCTATATTCTGATAGTAATCATTGCTATAGACTGTTTGTTCAGTAGCAGGGGTCTTACCTTCTTGCCGGGTCTTTAATAAACAGGAAATACATTTTCAGGTTGGGATACCAATTTTATTCAGTCAGGAGAGAAAACTCCTATCCTGTATGACTTGTAGAATTGGTATCCCGACCTGAAAATGTATTTTCTGTTTACTAAAGAGCTGGAGAGACAGGGAGACCTCTGTTACTGAACACTCTACAATGATTGCTATCAGAATATAACGCTATAAGCAAAAAAAATATCTTACACCTCCTTAATAACTTACACTCCCTTTGTACACTCTGACAGTGTTCAAATGTAACCAAATGGTGGACTGTGTACTCTGTCAAAGTTACAGTACTAATGGATAGGATTTCACTGTGAATTTATACTCCATCGCATGACAGTATATAAATTAGACATTGTTTATAAAGGAAAGAAAGCTACAACCCCTATGGAATCCACGAGGGTTCCAGGATTAATATGGAACACTTTATTAAATGTGACTGGGATTTTGAACTTCTGATTCAAATCGTGAGGCTTTTGCGGTAAAGGAGCTGGGCTTGATTATGCGTCTTCTGGACGATTAAACACCCTGTCTGTCAAACCAAGTATTCCTCTACAACCAGATAAACAGACAAGACGAGACACATTACACGCAATGTAAACCAGTGGTTCTCAAGGTGGGGTCCGTGGTCCCCCAGGGGTCCTTGGGGGGGGTTCCAGGGGGTCGCTAGCTAAATGATGGATAGGAACCAAATGGACCCTTACAGGTTTGAGTGTGCAAATGGAACCATTTGTAACCTCTCAGAGTTAAATTGACACAGATGATTTTACCGTGTAGTTTGGGGTGCCAGAGATTTTTTTTAAATGGGGGTCCGAGACTAATGCATATCAAACTCAGGGTCCTTGAAAAAAAACTGATGTAAACTAATAAACCCCATTTAGGTCCATGTTTCTCATGTTTCTCCCCCTCTCTCTCTCTACTAGACTCCTCTCTTGTTTTTCCCCACATTATAGCAATTACTGTAAACCAGGCATGAAATCAGCAAATCAGCAAATGAGATTGTTCCTTGTTCAGATTCAGAGGTTAATAAATCGTACGCACCAAAGCGGAACAAAACCCCATGCAACTGATTGAATGCTAACAGCAGATCATAGAAAAGGCCTGCAATTTCTGCGGCATGTTATTGTTGGCGGTTCTGCTCAGTGAGATGTAGTATGCACACAATTTGAAATAGATAAGGCAATGTTGAAATGACCTTTCAGGCTGCTCCAGTAACAGCTAAGGGCAGTCTCCAGTTACAGAACGAGATTTAACTTGAACTTCAGCTTCAAGCTTGAACCACTTATGCCTCATTTTATACTTTTATCATACAATGGTATCGTGTGGTGAAATGTATTGATCTATAAGATCATGTAGATCAACTACTTTCACTATTTATTTTTATGTTTGAATCATTTTTTTTGCCTATAATGGCGTGCCCAAAATAGGGATGCCAGGTTCAAAGTGGTTAAACTATGCTGTCTCCCATTCCATAGCGAATCATATGACACAACTATAGTGAATGAATTCTGTATCTCCTAAACTGCTTTCAGTGGGGAATTCAGTTCACACATTCTGTGTGATCCGCCAGTCGTTAAGGGACAGGATTCGGCTCCAGACTCACACTTTCACACTGTTACTTACAATGCACCCTGCGCTCAGCCAGGTTTAAGGAAGAAAATATTAGTCCGAGTTTAAGTTTTGCTTTTGATTTAGCTCCACGTGAAAATTACAGAGCTCAGCTGTGGGCTGAGCAATGGCTCAAAATGCGACCTTAAATAAATAATAAAATGTAAAGATAATATAATGTAAATCCAGGCTTTCCTCATAATCCCTGAAAAACTAAAACTAAGATTAGAACTAAATAAAAAACGATATACCAAAACCAGTCAACTCCTTCTAAAACTACTATGTACTTGTAAAACTAACAAATTAAACTGAAAACCAGACACCAAACTGAAACTAAATAAAAAAGTAATATTTACTTTATTCATTTCAAAACTACAATAACTCTGGTCGGAACTACAGTACCCCTTTTATACAGTATGGGAACATTTGACAACTGAGGGGTGTGGGGGTGGGGGGGGGCACTTGAGAGGGATATCGATACGTGTGAGAAAGAAAGAAAGAAAGAAAGAAAGAAAGAAAGAAAGAAGGGAGACACTCATTAGGAAGGACACTTTGTCCATCCTCAGTCAGGCAGTGGTGGAAAGTATAATATACTTGTCTAAATATTATTTAGACAATATTATTTAGACAAGGGACGCCAGTATCTAAAGCTGTCATGTAATTGTAGTGGAGTAAAAAGTACTGAACTTGTCTAAATATTATTTAGACAAGTACTGTACTTAAGTACAATTTTGAGGTACTTTACTTGAGTATAACATTTTCCGTTTTTCAGTACTTTACACTTCTAATGCCCTAGATCTGAGAGGCAAGTACAGTACTTTTTACTGCACTACAATTATATGACAGCTTTAGATACTTTGATTTAGATTATTAATTCAAAACCTACATTATTTAAGCGCTATTTTACAGTATACAGTATTTTGGCTATTCGAATATAGCTCATCTACAAGCTGGCAATGCATTGTAGATGTTCTATTTTCTAAAAAAAGAAAATGTAGTACTTTTACTTTTAGTATTTTGATGCCAATACTTTTTTGACGGCAGGACTTTTACTAGTAACAGAGTAGTGCATGGCGGCAAAAATGAATCTCAGTACTTCTTCCAGCACTGCAGTCAGGTGAGGTGTTGGATGAAGACCAGTGACTCCACACAGAGGCTTAAAAAGCCCTTATCTAACACCGTCATAACTACTCATAAATCAGCACTCAACCATCCGCTCTGCACAGATAAGGCAAACAAACACAGCCGGATCCACGCTTGGGAATGGAGGAGGGCTATTCTCCTATCTGTCTTTATGAGTGGCCTCTCTCTCTCTCACACAACAACTGTCCTGCCCTATCTTTTCTATCTTGTTTTCAGTCTGCAAAACAGCGGACATGTTATTTCTGCGCTCGGGGCTGTTTTTGCTCGCCATACTTGCCAGATTCTCTCTCTCTCTCTCTCCCCTGCTGCAGCCATGGTTCTGGTAGCGATCAGGTTGATTGTGGGATACATACGTTCACACACACAAGGCAGAGCTGGGGAGCGCAGAGCTATAATATGATCACGTCGTGTGATCGGCATGCAATCGAGTCCTGTGATCTTGTGGAAAAATAAGATGGGATAAAGATTTGATTTGAATTGATCTAGCAGGGTAACTGTAGCTGCAGCAGCAGCGTTAAGCTGCGACAGCGCAAGTATGCCAGAGTGCAGGATCTGGAGCCCTCATTACTGACATAGTATCGTATGTAGCCTACTACTGTAGTCCTGCATTTTTATCAAGCTCAGTTCACACTATAAACCTGTGTTAACGACATTAACCCGGTGTCCTTATTTTGGGCATGCTGCGTAATAGGCAAAAATGATCAAAAATAGCATAGGCCTAATGCTTAATTTACATGTTGTACGGGGGGCGGGGCATATTGAAAATAGCTGATCTATAAGTTCACTACGCACCGCAATGCGACACATTGTGAACTTGTAGATCTGCTATTTTCATTGTACGGCAGTGTCAGGCTTAAAGGATTAAGGACTGATATAAGCTATACTGTGAACGGATACTGACAAAAAACAGAAGTATTTCAGATTGTATACTTATGACAGGCATTTGCAATTTAACAAGCTACAGACTTAGGTCAGAGAAGAAACGGTTGTTGTTGCTGTCGTTTTATTGCTGAATGTCATTTAAAATGTCCTGTGCTAACCATTACTTGTATCCAAGATTGAGAAATCCAATTCCTCTAACAAAATAATTTTGTTAGATGTCTCTTGCGACATCGCCGTGCATTCCCACATCAATGAGCAAGAAGTCTGCACTGCATTATGGTACGAGCCAACCGCAAAAAAACACTCAGCGAAAACCATCTGCAGCAAACAAGCACAGCTAAACAGAGAGCATTGTGTCGTGTAGCAGCCGCGGGAGGGAAGCCTGAAATCACTGTTGTTTGTTGGTCTAATGTGCTCATAATCCTATGGTTTGTGACGAATTAATTATGCATAGATGGCTTAATAGGACAGTGTAATCCGGCCATGGGAGTGAATAGGTACATTTCACGCTCATGCAACCCGAGTAAAGTCTCCAAAGGTGATTTTTCATGACATGATTTTTATGGCGTGGTGGCCAATTAGATTAGCCGTGTTGTCCAGAGCTAATCTTGCAAACGTTGGAACGATCAATGCCAAACTTTGTGTTCACCCTGCCAGTATAGGCAACTTTTGTTTCACATTTTGATGAAATGTTTTAGTCAATAGGGCTTGGATCGGACCTCATGTACATACTGCACGGATAATCGTTTCCATGTAGAAAAATGTTCATACATTTTCGATACTTTTAAAGTATAAAAGAATTAAAAATGTCAGTCATTACTACTTCAGTTATGTGTCATATCTGCACTGTGCAACTTTTGATTATGAAGCCTAAAAGGCAAACAGGAATGTAATTTGTATTCATTATGTTCCAATGTTCAATGCCAAAAACACAATTAAATAGTTAATCGCAATTATTTGTATGACAGTTAATCGTCAACTTAAATGTTGTAATGGTGACAGCCATTAGCATTGTGGCGGGAGGTGCTGCCTGCCGTAAGCCTCCCAGGGGACACCTGCAGCTGTCCATTACTGTGCTAGCATCCAGCACACAGTCCAGAGAGGAACACATCAATTCATCTAATAACATGAGACCCTATACGGAACATGAAAGCATGGGCCTGCTGCCAAGCCTTCACTGGACCGTGTGTGTGTGTGTGTGTGTGTGTGTGTGTGTGTGTGTGTGTGTGTGTGTGTGTGTGTGTGTGTGTGTGTGTGTGTGTGTGTGTGTGTGTGTGTGTGTGTGTGTGTGTGTGTGTGTGTGTGTGTGTGTGTGTGTGTGTGTGTGCGCGCGCACCAAGAGAATGAGTGAGGTTGAAGAGAATGAGAAAGGCAGACGTCAAGAAAAGGGCAGACATACAGACAGATGGACGGCCGGATGGACAGACAGACAGGGGGAGAGAGAGAGAAAGAGAGGGGGGGAGGTAGACAGAGAGAGAGAGAGAGAGAGAGAGGGGGGGGGGGGGGGGAGAGAGAGAGAGAAAAGAGACAGAAAGAGAGAGAGAAAAAAGAGAGAGAGAGAGAGAGCGAGAGAGAGAGAGAGAGAGAGAGAGAGAGAGAGAGAGAGAGAGAGAACACAGAGGGAGGTACAGAGAGAGAGAGAGAGAGAGAGAGAGAGAGAGACAGAGATGCATTTAGCATGAATGCAGTGCCAGAGTTGTCTGCCACGCCCCCCTCCGCTTCCCGTGGGACATGAATGAAGTAAATGAATGATGGACCCAGCCCACACGGACGCCCCTCTCCTATTGAGACCCCAGCGCTCCATTCACGGGGATGAGTGAGGCGGCAACGCCAACAACAACAAAACACAACAGCAACATAGGAGAGGAGCCCCCCCCCCCCCCCCCCCCCCCCCCTGCTCCCATTTCTCATTCATACGTATGTATGCCGTCTCACACACACAACACAACACACAACACAACACACACACATGTATGGCACAGATACTTCCAACATGCCATTAGGGACACCTAGTGCGGGTTCCTGAGAACAGGGCGGGCGACACAAAGCCCGGGGGCAGAGGGGAGTGAAGGGGCAGGACTTGGCATCACGTCAATGCACCGGCCACAATGACCAGGGACGAGAGGCCGTCCCCTCCCCTCGCAGTCACCCACATTATCCACGGTACAGGAAACCCCATCGGTGCATGAACCCAGAAAACAAGGGCCTCCAAAAACCTCATGTTCCACCACGTTCTATATAACCCCTTCCGCCCTCCCGCCCGGTCATCTCCACGCCGTTGTTCTCTCCCGCGGGGACAGGGGGGGCAGAGGCGCCGGCGCTCCGTTGCCTACCCAGGGCGGGGGGGAGGGAGAGTCGTGGCTCAGGACAACAAAGCCCTCGAATGGACTCCCATAATACCAAGTTAAAAAAGCCACAACCACTGTTAGAGCATGGATGAAAATAATCGTATTTCAATAGAGGTTAGACGCAACGTGGGGTGCATTGTCATTTATCAAGGCTACCATTGACAGCTTTGAAGGTCTGACTGTAAGAATAACTAAGGCTGGGTCATATGGACACAATTCATTATTACAATGTTTTTTACCAGATACAGTATACCTTAAATGGTAAATGGTGCATTTATATAGTGCTCCAAAGTGCTTTACAATGTGCATTGCATTCACCCATTCACACACCAATTGACACACACACTCGGCACTTGGCACACTGACAGCAGAGACAGACAACCATGCAAGGCACCGACCTGCTCAGTGGGAGCAGTTAGGGGTTCAGTGTCTTGCTCAAGGACACTTAGACAGTAACACAGGGGGAGCCGGGGATTGAACCGGAAACCTTATATAGATAGTGTGACAATATTGCGGAGATGACTATTGATGCTTTAAAAAAAAAAAAAACGCAATGAGATTAATTTGGGTAATAGCAAATAATAGAACAGTCAGGTAAGTTCAGGAACAAAGTATGACACTTTACTGAAATGCAGCCTTTAGAACCAGGAGAAGAAACCTTGTATATCCATATTTAAACTTTTTATGGAATTTTTCCATTCCATTTCCCGAAAAGTAACAGTTTTGGACATACAGTACAAGGTTTCCACTCGACAGCCACGATATAATATGCTATACACTACAGTATTTCCCAGCCCTAGTAATAACGTTAGCATTTGGGGTGTTGTGATTGAACAGATTTTGAACCACAGAGGGCGGGGCATACACAGTACTGAATGACACAAAAAGTGACAGGAGTTATGGGATGTTGAGTACAGTGCTGAACACATTAGCGGTGTTGTACTCCTGACAAAACACTGGAGCCGCACGGTTTGAGATGAGCGATGTGATTCTACCTGGTGGGAAAACTAGAGACGGGTTCATAAACCGTGCCAAGAGGGCCGCGGAGGAGCGGGGGGCCGCTCTCTGGAGGGGAACGAGGAGGATGCGAGCAAAAAATTGGTGAAACCCAGCTCTCACACGGGGAGCAGACGGATAGGAGGAACGCTCCAGCTTTTCAAATCCAGAACTGAAGCTCACGGTTAATACGAGCCTCCCACGGGAGCATGGCCAGTCTCCAACACCACACCTTGCTCCTACGGTATAATCACACAGACAGCTACTTGGTTCTCCACACACACACGCACGCACGCACGCACGCACTCACACGCGCGTGCGCGCTCACACACACACACACACACACACACACACACACACACACACACACACACACACACACACACACACACACACACACACACACACACAGTACATGGCTGATAGGTTGACATCTGATTCTCCCACACACCTGCACCTGACTGAAGCGTTTTATCTTGAGATTGGGAGGCGGCTCAGGCTCTGCCAGAGACAACACCGCACCTGTCATTTGAGACTGATTAGCTGAGGGACTTTCCCCTCAAACTTCACCAAAATCAGTATATTGCGATTTAGATTGAACACAAGGCGACGCCAACGTGGTGTGTGTGAAAGTGCAGGGTCGTTTTCAAATAATTGTAGTGGAGTAAAAGTATAATATTTGTCTCTGAAATGTAGTGGAGTAGAAGTAAAAGTACAGAAAATTGGAAATACTCCAGTAAAGTAAAAAAATACATCAAAATTGTATTTAAGTACAGTACTTGAGTAAATGTACTTAGTTGCTTTACACCACTTGGCACGTCACCTTTTCTATAACATTATATAAAAGGTTAACAAAGCACACACATATCCAAAAGATACAATCCCAGGTGCATGGAGAGAGCAACACGTTAGAAAAGTAAGAGTTGGTGATGTTTATTGAGAATTTGAGCTCTTCCTCTGAGGAAGAGGTTCTCTAAACATTACCGTGGTGGTATTCCAATAAATTAACTACAGGAGCATGATCCAGTGTGCAGGCTCCACTTTTCTACTTTAACTTTAACTACCCCAGCATCCCTATTCTGGGGGGGGGGCTTTTGCAAAAATAGACAATCTTCAAAATAGACAATCTGCAAGTTCACGTGCCGTGAACTTGCAGATCGGCTATTTTTAGCAAAGAGATTTGGTGTAGCCGGGGGAAACAAAGCATTGCAAGCACAGTTGCAACTCACACTAATCATTGCTGAATAGTTGTACAGTGTGATTCACGCCATTATTGCATTAAAACCAAAATCTAATCATGTAGATCTTGGGATCCACATGGGAACGGTGTGGCTCCAATGTGGATCTCGGATGACCATGTGGCCAGCCTGTGACATCACTCTATGACGTATATCCATGACATAAGACGCCAAATTTGGGCGCGGTTTCAGTCCAGTCAGAGCCCACTGACTCCCATTATAATTATAACATTATTATTATAACCAGACCATACCTGTGGGGGGGATATGAGCACCCACGCTTGTTTCACGCACATGATTTGGCAACCCGGGAGCCGGCGAACACATAAACGCTAATAAACAGCTGACATTTGGGGAAAGCGAAAAACGGACTTCGGTGTTCCGTGCACATGGTAATGGTCAATGGCTGTGTGCAAATGCAGAGCAATTTGCTCCAGCCACATGAGGAGAACCGGGCAGAAGAGATTTTGGGCTCACCGCACGCACAGAGCTTTGTAGAATTATAGGAGTATAGGAGGATGTTTTATTATTAAAAAAAATCTTTCTTTTTGGTGGAGATACTTCTGTACTAGCAGTGTACACAAGACATTTGGTGCTGATTGGTCCAGGAGTGGTTTGATATCTCCGGACACACAGACCGACCCTCTTAACCATAACAATAACAGTTGTTCTTAGGCAATATGTATGACATTCCATGAGTGTGGAGGTTCTATAATATAAAGTACTGTACTATATCAGGGCCCTACAACGAGGAGGAGGCATATGCTGAGGTTATCATGGGGGGAGGGGGGCGCCGACTGTGGAGGCATGCTCGCCTATAGCTGACGTGCGCCATCTCAACAGACACTCACAACGCGGCTAATGGGAAACAGACACACAATTTGTTCTGAGTATACGCTCCGGCGCTCCCCCACCTCCCCTCCCCCCCCCCCCAATATCCTCCCAACTACTATATCCACGGCTTGGGCCGAGATAGCAGACCTGACACCGATGCCCCCGCAGTCCATTAGCGCTCTCACGGCCCTCTCTAAAAGTCTGGCTTCATGCCTCCCTTCACGTTTTCACCCACTCATCCCTATCTTGAGCCCCTTTCTTCTTTTCCTGGAGACAGCACCATCAGTCAATCAGTTCAACACACGTCCCCCTGTCTGTCCACAGGGAGGAGTGCCAGCCTGCTTGTATTTGTCACTCTGGCTAATAATACAGTATGTTCACACTGGAAGCCAATATCAGATGTTT
Organism: Gymnoscopelus microlampas; assembly: GCF_963454915.1. Lineage (NCBI taxonomy): Eukaryota > Metazoa > Chordata > Actinopteri > Myctophiformes > Myctophidae > Gymnoscopelus > Gymnoscopelus microlampas. The sequence goes on from NC_139944.1 coordinate 8,220,345, forward strand.
GGCCTATTCAGATTGGAATCCAGTTGGTTTTATCAAGTTTGAACAGCAGAAACTAAGAAAAAGAAAACGCATGACAACTGATTTTTGCTAATCAGATTTAACCACATTCCTACAGTAGGTGGTTTGAAATGCCATTCAAATCTGATTTCTAAAGATGTGTCTCTCAGCCTGGGCACTCTGACACTGAAGCCTGATGTATACCTGATGTATACTCTCGGTTAGTCATAAAACAGTATAAGTTAAAGAGGTGGTGCCATGGTTTTGCACTTTTTCTGTTTTTCATGTGTCTATGAGGTTGATAGAACTTCATTAAGCCCCCTGGTGGTGTTTTTATGGTGTTTTATGTCTTCTCTGACTATTTTGAGTTTCTACCTGGAGGCTGAAACCTTGAGGGTCAAACGTGCCAATAGAAAAACAGCGCTTTAGTGACATAGTAAAAACATACCCTCCCCCTCATTATCATAACACAACAGGTGTGGGCATGAGGAGGAGGAGGGACTAGGACAGGTGGGTGGTGCTAAGGTGGTGGAGGAGGTGCTAAGGTGAGAACCAGGTATACTTAATGAACTGGAGGCGTGTCCACATAAAAACATAATTTTAACAATTTCTGTACACTTTTTTGAAAAAAATCTTCCTCCTAGTATAACCATAATTGATTGTATTGATCACTGAAAATCACGGCACCCCGTCTTTAAGCATTAGAGAGAGCGCATGGTTTTTAGCACATAATTAACCAACTTCACGTTTGTCTTTAATTATTATTTATTTCTGGCTTTTTCTCTGGCTTTTTCTCAGACCAGACAACGGATAGTCAGATGTAAATAGGCACAACGCTGCAATTTTCCTCGCTGTCGGGTATAGAAACCTTGTACATGTCCCAAACAGATTCTTTTTACCCATTCCCTGAAAGGTAACAGTGTTCCAGTGGACTGTTAATACTTTCCATTGGTTCAATGTTTATAAAACCCACAGATTTAACCACGCACCACTTTCACTTTCACTCAATTATTTCCTCCAAAAATATCAGATCTACAAGCTCAACTGTTATGACCTTAGCCGATCTACAATAGCCGTAGATCGGCTATTGTTGCTACTTTTGTGTGACACTGACCGTAGTGTGAGGAAAGTACAGTAGGACATTAACCCATTCAATCCGGGAACGCATCTCTGTCATTTTTAGATTTCTTTGGCTATCCAAAAATAGCAGATCTACAAGCTCATAGCGCTATGAGCTTGTAGATCTGCTATTTTAGAAAAAACGTGAAAATTGGTGCAAATCTTTGAATATATATATATATATTTTTTTTTTATTCCTATTTTGTTCCAGGGGCCCCTAGAAGCAAAGATACGTTAAATAGCAGATCTGCAAGCTCGTAGATCTGCTATTTTTGAATAGCTAAAGAAATCTAAAATGACACCGATGTGTTCCCGGATTGCATGTGTTAAATTACAAACCAACAGAAAAAGTTGAAAAATGGATTTGCAAGGTTTCTGCGCGACAGCAACGATCTGCATTCTGCCTTCGCTTCTCTGTGGTGGAGAGACAGAATCATTTTGAACCCTGTTTGGTTTGGGAGAGACGTGACAGGTATAACAGGCTGCCATGGAAACCAAACCAAAGCAGTGTCATATATATATATATATAGCTCTATACGTACTGTATACGCTTTGCATGCACCTGAACACACAGCAGACACGTGCACTTTGCACACCCTCGTGCATGCCAACACACACACACACACACACACACACACACACACACACACACACACACACACACACACACACACACACACACACACACACACACACACACACAAGGGATGGGACGATGTAAAAATGACATGTCACGATTATTGTGGCAAAAAATATTCCGATTAACGATATTATCATGATAATCAAAATATGCTTAAAACTTCAAATGCCACTTTTGTTAACCACTTGAACCCCCAGCATCCCTATTCTGGGAGGAACATGAAATCCATTATCTGTCTATGTTTCTTATTTGTTTGTGTAATTCTCTGTTCACAGTTCAACTCCATATCAGAGCAGTTTGAGGACTCTGATCTGATTGCCTGTTATTCCACTCTCTCAAGGGTTAAACTAACGCTGATGATGACGATTTGACAGTGTTAAGTTTGATGTCAGCAGTTCTGCTTCTATTAACGAGTGAAAATCACACCTCTCCAGAAGCTGGAACTCTTTAATGAGTTCAGAAAGCCAGTGATAATTAAAAAACAAACAGTCAATCAATTAACAACATGGACCAGACCAAGCTCTGTTCACAGTCAAACCCTTAGTTAATTTAACTCCGAAGAGTGTTCAAATGGAACCAAATGGACCCGTACACCCTTCGGAGTTAAATTAACACAGAGGATTTTATTGTGTTGGATGATTCATGCGCTTTTCAGGAAGAAGAACAACAACAAAAAAAGACGTGACTGTGATATACTACTGAAGCTTCAGCCTATTTTTATCCTGTCTGCAACATTTCGATCGAAAAATAGGCTGCAGGCTGAGACCTGGAAACAAGGCGCGCCCACACACGCACACGCACACACACACACACACACACACACACACACACACACACACACACACACGCACGCATGCATGCACATCCCTCACAGAGTGACTGTCTCTCACCCCTGCTGAGCGCTGCACCGCAGAAAGTGAAATGGACCAGCTATTTATCAGGCTTGACAAAGTGTCCCCCATGTGAGCAAAACATCATCATCATCATGTGATATAATTCTAGCGTAAGAAGAAGAAGAGAAAAAAAAGGTTTATATGTCGAGGAAACTGCTTTCTGGGAAACCCATGAATGATTTATATGGTTCTTTTATGGGTGGGCAGGGATGTAGCCTACGGTATAGCTATATGGAAGAGGAAAATATACCGGGACCGTGCATGAAGGGAAAAATATAAATGCATTGGAGCAAGTAAAGCAAGCATGTTAGAGGTTTACACCGGCGGTTCTCAACCTTTTCTCTGGATCAGGGCCCACTTTGAAATCTTGAAAGCATTCACGGCGCCACCACCATCTGACCACTTAACTGCTGCTGTGTTAAGCGGTCAGATGGGTGGGCCGCATGCATTTTCAGAGCACGATTATTTTAAGGATCAATCAGCAATTGTGTTTTGCGGCTTGGATCAATGGGACCAACGTGTGGGTCGACTGTAGCGGAGGAGGTAGAGCGGCTGTATGGGAATCGGAAGGGCCCACTGTGTTACTGTTAAATTACGACTCACCATCCCAAAATGACACCGCCGATAAAAAAAAGCACATGAGAAGCACATAGCCTACCGTGCAAACTATCAAACCGCCATCCTCCCTTTGAAGGAGACCAGATTGACAAGTGAAAAGTGGACAGCCCGCTCTGATTTGAATACGTCTACTTCTGAACAGGCAGTGAGTGAGTGGCAACCGTGACCCAGAACTCCCTATCCCTGTGGGGATATATATATGTATATATATATATATATATATATATATATATATATATATATATATACATATATATATAAAAACACAACATCCAAATGGAGTCGTAATCACACTGCTTTTTATTAATGTAATCTGTGGCCATTATGGAGCTTTTTTCAGCCGTAGTCAGATTTTGTACAGAAACGGAAGCCAAATCCACTCATCTACTTAGTGGGGACTATAGCTCCTCCAGGGGACTGAGCTGTTGCGAGGCATGGAAGGACGTTTTACTCCCGCGGTCTGTCTGGATGAGGATGAGGCCTGCATGTAAAGACCAACATGCTCATCGGGAGCAGTGGTTGATACTATATTAAAAAAATAATCTAGCGCAGAGGGAGCCCACTATGTTCTCTCAAGCAGTGAGTTATGACCACATTTAAAGAATCAGCATGTATGACCCCCTGGCCCTAACCATTGTATTGTGACGTGTTGCGAGCTTGTAGGTTTGTAGAACGACAATGCTGTATAGGGCTTAACCCATTAAAACCGGGAACGCATATGTGTAACCACTTAAACCATTATTTTATACTTTGGCTATTTAAAAATAGCAGATATACAAGCTCAAAGCGCTATGAGCTTGCATATCTGCTATTTTTAGAAAATTGGTGGTATTTTTTGCAAATATTTTTTTAAAGCAAACATCTTTAACTCAAATATTTGCTTCTGGGGGTCCCTGGAACAAAATATGTTGAGATGGGGGTCATTTTGGAGGTCCTTGACATGAAAAAGGTTTGCGAACCACTGATATAGCTTCTCAGAAAACTGTTTTTCTGAGAAGCTGTTTTCATTATATGTACCATCTCAACTCCTCTTAAGAGAAACCCTGGACACTTCAGAGACCGCGCGGCCCCTCTTCCCCCTCGCCGAGTACACGAAAAACACGCGTATCGCCCCCAGCAGTGGGCGGGTGGCTGGCGTATACAAGGTACTCTCCTCCCTCCGCGCACCCCTACCAACCACTTATCAACATGCAACTGGAGAGGGTGTGAGAGCGCACAGGAGGAGGAGGAGAGGAAGATATAGAGAGAAAGAAACAGAGACACAGGAAGGACACTATATTTAGTGCCGGAGCTGTCACCTTCCATTTTCTCTCCCCTGAATAATCCCAGTTTGACAGTCTGTATACCCTGCGGAGCATGAGGTTGCTGCCTGCTTGCCACGCTCTCTCTCTCCTCTGGAGAGGCCGAGGAAGACGCCATATATATATATATATATATATATATATATATATATATATATATATATCTCAATCAGCTCTCAATGTGTCGCGTTGCGACGCATTGTGAGCTTGAAGATCTGCTATTTTCACTATTTCAGAAAAATGTTATTCCATTTCCTGAAAAGTAACGGTTTTGGACATAGGAGGTTCTGCTATTATGTAATGTGCGTACTCTCTCTCTCCGCATTTCCCGTCTCTCGCCACTGAAACTGTCAACTACAGGCTTGTAAATGTCCAAAAGATAATGTTTAAAACATTATCCTGAGTGTTAATTTAACTCTGAGAATATAAAAATGGGCCATTGTTTACACTCAAGTTGAGTTAGCCACTTAAACCCTATACTTCACAAGATGAGATCCGCCACAGTTCTATACTTTGTCCTCTCCTTTTACACGGTGTCAGCTTGTAGATCTATTTTTGCTTACTATGACATGGCCAGAATAGGGACACTATAGGGTTCCTGTGGTAAAACAATTACACTCAGGGTTTTACCGTGTGGAAATCCTCCGTCCGACAAAATCTCGCTTTCGGCAATTTCTCGGAGACGTCACTGTTATAAAAGTGAGTTGATGTGACCCAGAGACACGTCTATGACAAAGCCGTTCTCCAATCTCCTCAGCAGCACGTCCTTCAAGCTCCAAATAGGCACAGCTGGTAGCTGTATGATAGAGGAGGAGGGATATATACGTACATTAGATGACACCAGATGTACAGTGAGTGGGTGGAGAGGATGAAGCTGGCACTGTGGAATGGAATTCAGGGCGTTTTGGCGAGTTCATTTATCTACAGCTATAAATAATAGAATACAACAAAAACGAAAAGGCAGCAACCACACAACCTTTAAGATCGACCCTGCATGATAGACCCTGCATGCCCCCCCCCCCCCCCCACCAAAAAAAAGTTAATGCAATAGGGAAGGCAGAGAACACCATTTGCTGACAATTTCTGTATGTGCAACGCCACTATTCAACTGTACTCTATACTCTTGTGTTGCTATGTCTGCGGTTTGAAGATATGGCTTAATAATTACATTACGTTTGAGCTGGACAGCAAACGGTGGTATGAGAAATGTGAGAACCAACTGAGATGTGTCCAGTGGCTGGACATTACCAGTAGCTTGGGTTTGATTTCAGTCTGGTTGACCGTATTTGTGTTGTGAGGCCTGATTTCCACTTGGTCGCACGACAGTGTCGCTCGCTGAAAAAGAACACATTTTCAAGCCTAAAATGCGCTGCGTCCGTTGCCCTCTATCTTTTGTCTTTTGAATATCATTTACCCGCTGTTTTACAGTGGTAGTGTAGTGTGCCTGAAACGGACTGGTGGTGGCCTGACGGCTTACATTTTAATGTCTGATGGAATGGTACAGGCTAGATTAGAACAATGTCTGCCAGCCAACGTATGTACAGTACACATACAAATCCTTCCTGTGTTCATTTAACTCTGAAGCGGGTACACATGAAATCAAATAGACCCTTTTGGGTCCATTAACCCTAATGGGTTGATTTAACAGAAGAGCGTACACAAGGAACACATTTGGTTCAATTGTACACTCTACTGACATTGAGGATTTTACTGTGTGTGTGTGTGTGTGTGTGGGATCCCCTGGGCGGCCTTTTGACTGGCTTTGTTCTGCCTGGGAAGACCAGGGGAGACACTCTAGGAAGGTGGGAGTCAATGTTGTCTGCTGGCAGACAGGTTAGCTTTGGATAAGCTTTCAGCAGCTCATTGATCTCGGGAGAGTTCATATGTGCCGGGCCAGACCAGGGCCCAGGCACTTAGCACTGGCTCCAGTGTCGCCATTGTTTAAGAACCGTATTGCAGCCTGGCCTGGGAGAGATGTGAGGAGATCACCTTTTGCTTTACCATCCCTGTCGTATCTGGAAAAAGATCTGCATCCATCAGCAATATGTAATGCATACAATACAATAATGAGGACTTTTCTCTTGCCTCTGTGTCTCTCTATGTCTTTCTCTATCTGTTTCTCTCTCTCTCTCACTCCAACATTAAGGCACGTACGAATATTACCATAACATTTTCTTTCACCGATCATGTCAAATAGATTAGACTACACACACACACCACAGAGACGGAGTTCACAGAGATTTTACATGCAAAGGACTCCGTATAATAACTAAAGAACAAACATGTCTACATAATCTTCTTGCAAATGTATGCCCACAGAGCCATAATCGGATAGTAAGAGATGAGGCCTATTGTTGTCGCGGAGTCAAAAAATAGAACGAGACGAGTCGAGTTCAAACCGAGTAGCAGCCGAATTATTCTCATAATGGAGAAACAAAGGGGACAAGGTGCCACAGCCGAACTTATAGTGCTAAACGCAATCTGTCCCGGACGCACAGCCACGCAGGGTCGAGCTAACACTGCAGCCTTTGTGCAAATGTGACAATCATTTAAGGGTTAGTGTTACGTGAGAGCAAAGGGCCTGCCGGGGGAACAGACGGATCCAAGAAATAAGCCGGAGGATTTCGGCTGGAAGAAAACAGACGAATCACAGGACTGTCTGGCTTTGTAATTTCTCCCTGGGCTTTCTTCCCAAAGCCAGCCCTCAAATCCAGGTGTTGCACCCTGAACTAACGGCATGAAGGAAAACAAAGTTAAACACTTTCGAATGGGACTGGAGATTAGACTAACAGGCTATTACTTGCTAATATGCTCCCATTCTCCCACAGTGCGGGGGCAGTTAACCCCGGGGTGTGACAGGCTCCCGTTTGAAAGGGTCACAACCTTCCCGAGCCCCACGCCCTAAAATAGTACCTGATTACAGACCTTGTTTAAGGGTAAATATAGGAGTCCTTGCTGGTTAGTGGCCAGTCCCAGGCAGCCCCACTGTTTGTTTTCTGCTTGAAAGACAATGCAATGCCTAATAAATCACACAGCGTTGGTTCTTAACAGCGTACTGTAACACACTGGCTGCACTTTTGCTGTGGATGCCATTGCTGTCTGTCAGTGAGCAAAACCTAAGCACATCTCGGACTTGGGAATATATTGATATTATATCGATATCATGTTATGCAGTGGTGGAAAAAGTACTCAAATGTTTTACTTAAGTAAAAGTATCAATACTGCAATGTAGAAACACTGTTACAAGTAAAAGTCCGCAATTCAAGATTTACTTGAGTAAAAGTACAAAAGTATTGGTATCAAAATATACTTAAAGTACCAATAGTAAAAGTACTAATGTGCAGAATGTCATAGTTCAAAATGTATAAAGAAGTGTTTTGAAAATAGCAGATCTACAAGCTCACAATGTGTCGCGCATTGTGAGCTTGTAGATCGGCTATTTTCAAATGGCCGAAATGTATAGGGCTGAAGTGGTTAATGTATGTTTTTGCTTAATAATCAAAATCTACAAAGTAACTAGAAACGTTTTCAAAGTTTTTTAAGTTTTCAAATAATTGTAGTGGAGTAAAAGTACAATATTTGCCGCTGAGGTGTAGTGGAGTAGAAGTAAAAGTATTGGAAATTGGAAATACTCAAGTAAAGTACAAATACCTCAAAATTGTACTTAAGTACAGTACTTGAGTACATGTACTTACTAGTTACTTACCACCACTGATGTTATGAGACTACTACGACTAGATCGTCTGGGATTTTGGATATCGTAATATCGTGATATGGCACAAGTATTGTATTTCCCTGGTTTTGATCACTTACGCGCTATTTTATACTTACAGTCATTTGGTCAAAAACATTCAAACACTGCAGTGCCTTCTTTAGAGAAACAATGTAACGTGTGTGCTGCTCTGTTGCTTTTCTCTCTATTGTCACTGTCAGCTGTAAATGAATTGGTTTGTTGTGTGTATGTGTGTATGTGTCTAACACTCTGCTATAAACTCCCTTTTTCTTATCACGGTTGGTGGCTCAAAATGGATGTATCCGCCTTATGAACTTGACAGGGTGAATATATCAACTTCTCCCTTAAACCTTATATACTTCATATATATACAGATATACAGTATATATATATATATATATATATATATATATATATAGTCCCCCAGGGATCTATTCTTGGCCCCCTTCTTTAGTTCCTCTACACCAAATCTCTTCGGCAAAAAATAGCCTATCTACAAGCTCACAATCGGCTATTTTCGGAAATTTCACCCCGGAATAAGGACGCTAGGGTTCATGTGGTTAAATAGCACAAAACGGCTGCTGTTTTGTAACAGGGCCTACGTGGTGCCTGGCATGCTATGTGGTTCCCTCCTGTGTACCATCTTTCAGCATCTAAATCCTTTTACAGGCTTTTAGTTATCCAAAGCAGGGCTTCGCTTGGCACAGAAATACAAATAAAAAGATTTAAGATAAAATATATTAAAGCCCTTCTATCAAAATAGACACATTAGAAGAGTGGGGATTTTACACGACAAAGATAATATGGCATTTCCAAGTAAGCCCCTGTCATCAGGAAGCAGGCCACCCTTATGCAATACATGCAGCATTAGTCTTATAGGTCAAATATAATGTTATGTGCTTTAAAAAGCCGCCTTTTTGAACATATTTTAGTGTGTGGGCGTGTGCGTGTGTGTGCGTGTGCGTGTGCGCGTGTGTGTGTGTGTGTGTGTGTGTGTGTGTGTGTGTGCACGCACGCCAATTTGTTTATTGTTTGTCGAACTGTCCGCAAAATGCAAATAATTAGAAAAATCTGTCAATGTGTGGTATAATGTGGTCATGATGTGGTCCTATGCGGCCAGGGAGAAACTCTAATACATTGGAACAATAAAGGAACCTTTATGTACACACAGAGGAGTTGAGTAACAGAATCAAACTCAGCAACACTGTGAACTGATTTTATAACATCTACGGGTCAAAGTCTACAATTCCCATTTTGGCTTGGATTATGTTTTCAAAAGGCATTTAATAACCACATGAACCCTAGCGTCCCTATTCTGGGTATGTCATAATAGGCAGAGATTCAGCGAAAATAGCCAATCTACAAGCTGTCGGCTATTTTCGGCAAAGAGATTTAGAGGCGGGGGAAAAAAAGGAGGGGAACCAGGGCAACATTGGTCAATGAAGTACTGCATGGGTTAAAATTCAGTCTTACATACATCCTCTATGTGAAAGGTTGAGACAATTGTCTCACGTGCATTAGGTGACATCCAGACAGGTTATTTGGTTAAGGTGGCTGGCCTGCCCCATAAAAAAATCAATCTAGCCTTAGTTTAGACCAATTCCCTGCACCATGCTGCAACAGTAACACAATTAGGAACTTGCGTTAAACTCTAGGTGCAAACCATGTGAAGTTGATCTGTGAAGCATAGAGCGAGCTCCAAAACCAATTAGAAACTAGAAGGAACTCAATTAAAAAGAAGTTGAAAATAAATGAGCAACTTTGTGCAGAGTAAATGTGAAACCAGCAGACTGTGAAATCCAACCCGATTAAAGAGAGAGAGAGAGAGAGAGAGAGAGAGAGAGAGAGAGAGAGAGAGAGAGAGAGAGAGAGAGAGAGAGAGAGAGAAAAAAAAACAGGCAGGTAAGCAAAACAAAATGAAGAGGGAGAGTTAGACAGAGAGAGAGAGAGAGAGAGAGAGAGAGAGAGAGAGGAAGGGTTTTTGGGTGCATTTTTGTGGCCGAAACTCTTTAACTTACACAGCAAAATCCTGACAGCTATTTCAACCCGGAAAGTGTAAAAACAGAGTAACAGAGTCACACTGTCAGTGTTAAATGAACACTTGTGTGTGTGTGTCCTCTCATTCATAAAATTGGAATCAGAGGACACACATCAACTCAAGGACATTTGATTTTACATGATACATTTTACTGTATAATATTTTTAAACAGCAGGGGGAAAAATATGTTCCTTAACAGATCAATGCCAGTATAATCACAAAAAAAGGATTCACTTCTTAACATATGGCAACCGCGTCAAATGAGTTTGCATAATCGCGGTGAGATTTTTAAGCCAACATGCACAACGCTTCATATTCTGTTAAACTTAGGGCATTGATGTGATGTGAGGGTCTCCTGTGATCTGAGATGCACTGTCACATTCACCTCATGATGAGCTCTACATCTACACCACCATGCTTACAGTATAAGCCTACGTTGGAATGACAAGGCTCCAGAGATGCAACCACTGAGGACAAGAACCCTATTAGCGTCCATATACTAATCACAAAAGGCAAACTTTACTTGAAAATAGCAGATCTGCAAGCTGTAGGTCTGCTCTTTTCTAGAAAAAGGAGTGGACCACGTATAGTCCCCTTGGGGGACCCCGTTCAATGAAGTATATAGGGTTTAAGTGGTTAACCACTTGACGTTTTTGGGACAACATTGGGGATGCCAGGTTGGAAGTGGTTAAAAGTACAGTTCAACAAATCCAAGGGTCTCATGTGAAGACAAATCCTGAAAACATGAATCTGTGCCCAGCCAAGACCAGGTAAAAAAAATAAGTCCCATTTGGAGGGCCTAGTACACTGTATAAGCCAGTCTCTTAAACTGAAATGAAGACATGGCCCTGAATAGTAGGAATCAAACATCGGCACTTCTCGTCCTCCCAGTCTAATGGCTCTCCCCCCTCCCTGGGCAGATAATCAGAATTTCTGCTGGGCAAGTGACCAACGTGATGCTGGCCAAGCAATGCTTTCAACTGGCACTGACACATTAGCCTTTCCCAATACCCACCAAGAGAATAAAATACATACAACTACTACAGTCCAAATAAAAGTAGAAAGTAACTAAATCCATCTGTCCTTTGCACACGCACGCACGCACGCACGCACGCACGCACGCACGCATGCACCCGCACACATGCACCCGCACACACACACCAGTGGTGGAAAGTAACTAAGTACATGTACTCAAGTACTGTACTTAAGTACACTTTTGAGGTATTTACACATTGTGAGCTTGTAGATCGGCTATTTTCAAAATGTGGTGTATCTTGGTGTATGTACATTGTGTGAGTGTCTTATAAGCCTGTGCGGGCTGGGCATCATGTGGTGCAGGACACTATAATAAAAACCTATCTATCTATCTATCTATGTATGTATAGATTTGAAAACTTGAAATGGGACATTCTGCATGATGAGTACTTTTACTTTAGTACTTTAAGTACATTTTGAAGCCAATACTTTTGTACTTTTAGTACATTTTGAATTCCGGACTTTTATTTGTAACAAAGTATTTCTATGTTGCAAAAAGGTGAGTACTTTTTCCACCACTGACACACACACACACACACACACACACACACACACAGACAGCGAGCCAGCGATGCCAGAGAGTGCCTTACCTTTGAAGGACAGGAAGACCCTGGGAGCAGATAGGGGCTCGTTCGTGGAGGGGGGGGCAAGAGGAGACCCTGATGTTAAGGCCAGGGAGGCCAGCAGCATGCAGCACAGTTTGACCCACGGCATGGCGGCGGTCCCTCTGCTTCCAGACAGAGGAGACGGGAAAAGTTCCACGAGCTGAGGAATGGAGGAGAAACGGTGGAGAATCAAAAAAAAAAGAGTGGCTCGCGACCTTCGTTTCAAGGAAGGAACCCCGGTTTGATATCGTTGCAAAGCTGTCGAGCAGAAACCTCTTTCTTACTGTATCTCCATAGTTTAACTTTGTATGCTTTTTTTAGTAAATTAATTCCCTACTTTGTCATACTACAGTGTCACGGAAAAGTAGCAAAAATAGCAGACTACCAAGCTCAAAAGGTGCTTTTGAGCCCTGTTGTTGATATGCAACAGGCCATAGACCCTCATTTAACACCATTTTCATCTCTGGGACTCCAATCTACACTGTAAAGTCCTCAGTAATGATTCAACTCAACAACAACAGACCTGCGAGGGTCCATTTAGACCCTTTTGGTGGTCCCCCAGACCAGATATTGAGAACCAGAGGAATATTGGGACCCATCAATGCGCACTTGACAAAACCAGCTCAGCCACTCAGTCTAGAGTCTCAGCCACTAGAGCCTAGAGTCTCAGCCACCAACTTGTCCTGGTGAAAACAGTGATCAATACTGTATAGCCGATCGGCTTCTTTGCTGCTGAACAGCAGCAATTTGAGAAATATTTGAGAAATAGCTGATCTACAAGCAATGTAGATCAGCTATTTTCAAAAATGTGTGAACAATTATTACAAATATTTAACAACACAGATCCTGGCACAAGACATTTTCAAATGGTGGTGCACGGCCAAATAAATACACATTTGGGGGTTCCTTGAGGAGGGGGTTGAAGAAAATGTTAGAAGAACCAGTGCTGATAAAAGAGTGATTTTCACTCAAATGCTCTGTGAGATAGTTGTCAAACCAGATGCTACAGTATATTATGTGGCATCAGCCCTGCTTCTTTGTTCTGCCTCTCATTGCGTGTCCTCTCTCGTGCACACACACACACACACGCACACACACACACACACACACACTACACAAGAAGAAATACTATGCCATCACGTCATACGCCTTAGATCAGGGGTCCTCAACGTTTTCAGGCCAAGCACCCCCTAGCTGAGAGAGAGATGAAGCAGGGACCCCATACTCTATATTGTATAAAATTGTGTTTCAGATTTGTTTTTGCTTAGTCTGCTCTTTTTTCCCTCTACACCTATAGCTTCTTTGCCAAAAATAGCCGATCTACAAGCTCTCAACGCCTCGCAGCGCGAGGCGTTGAGAGCTTGTAGATCTGCTGTTTTCGGCTAATGTTCCCCTCGGAAAAGGAATTCTAGGGTTCAAGTGGTTAATGTAAAAAAACGAAATCCTATCACACAAAGATTTGGCGGACCCCCTAGGGGTCCCGGACCCCCTGTTGAAGACCCCTGCCTTAGATTAACTCTGGTATAGCTACATGGTTTGCATGTCTTATTGTTGCTCATTTATGCTTACAGGGGCAATACCTCCCACCGTCCTGAATGGCAGCAAATCGACACTCCTTTTCTACACGCTTTTGATGTGTCAGAACAAGCCACAGTGCTGCTTTCTGCGCCCCTGACACACCAGCACATTGGTTCTCACATTTTTTCAAGTCAAGGACCCCCCAGATTGATATGTATTTTGGCTGCGGACGCCCATCTGAAAAGGGTTCGTGCCAGGGACGCCCAGAAGAGAAAAAAAAAAAATTGAAATTATTCAAACTGCTCGTTATTTTAAAAAACATTTGAAAAATAGCAGATCTACAAGCTCGTTGTAGATCTGTAGCTGTGATCTTGTAGATCTGATATTTTTGAATAGCCAACGTATAAAGGGATAAAGTGGTTAAAATGTTTGTGGTGCTACATTTACTACTTTTCTGGGGACCCCCTGGAACCCCAGCCCCCCAAAGACCCCTGGGGGTCCCCGCACCCCAGTTTGAGAACCACTGCACTAGACTGCCCTAGTGCCCTATACCCCTAATCCTCACGCCCTAATGTTGTCCGTTTATACTGAAACACAGACAAAACAATAATTGCTTGTTCCTGTCGGAATGCGTGGGCGTCGCGCATTAATCATGATGCATATTAATTATGATGGCTCGTAGCCTATAGCCTACCAGTGGTTCTCAAACTTTTTCATGTCAAGGACCCCCCAAAAAAATGATATGTATTTGGCTGCGGACCCCCCATCTCAACTATTTTGTTCCAGGGACCCCCCAGAAGCAAAGATTTGAGTTTAAAAAATGTTCGCTTAAAATATATATATATATATTCAAAGGCACACATTTTCACGATTTTTCAAAAAATAGCAGATCTACAAGCTCATAGCGCGGCACTCGGTGCCGCGCTATGAGCTTGTATATCTGCTATTTTTGAATAGCCACAGTATAAAAGGTGAACAATTATTGTGATGCTATATATTAACACATTTGGCTGGGGACCCCCTGGAACCCCCCCAAGGACCCCTGGGGGTCCACGGACCGCACTTTGAGAACCAATGGCGTAGACTAGCTACTACTACTCCTACCACACCAACTGAAATTGGCGATATTTTACGCATAGGGGGGTCGTCATTACGCATGGCGCGCATGATTCTGCCTTCAAGAATGCAAGGCAAAAAGCATGTAGGTGTCTGACTAAGATAGCCTATAGAATAATAATAACTACATGGAAAATTATTCTTTGTTAAACGAATAGTTCACCCCAAAAAAATCGTATTTTCTATCAATTTCACACCCCATGAAGCATTGAATTCATGTCGTTTTTGTTGCATTCCTAAGCCAATAATTTGATGACCGGGTCATTGGTCAATACAAAAAAAAATCTCCATGAATTCAAAGCTTCATGGGGTGTGTAATTGATAGAAAAATAATAATTTGTTTTGGGTGAACTACTCCTTTAAGTCCATTTTGTTTTTCTTTTTTTAATACATTTTGAATTTTTCACAAAGATTTGATCGGTAGATTTGGTCAAATGCAAGATAAATGCTCAAAATGAGGAAACAATGCCAGTTTTTTATCTCCGCAGTTTTGAGAATTGAAAGCTTACATGATGGTGTTCTACCCCCTGCATGTCAATGTCTCTGCTTGTAAACTTGTATCAAGATGGTTTAATGGGGTCAAGCTGCCACTCGGGGAGCACAGGATCAAGTTCGTATTGAAGCCCTCAAGGTAGACCTAAGCAAGACTCATACAGCCAAAATAGAGCGTGACCTAGCTTTGAATTATATGAGGGCATGATCTGTTCACCTATAGCCTTGATACAAGACTGTTTTATATTGTGAGCCAAGGCTCTGTTCACCTGCGAGTGAACAGACACGTGGAAATTAGTTATACAGTAGACTATTATGTCCAGAAAAGCAAAGCACATAAAATAAAATAAAAAAATTAACAATCAAACACCCGTCATGTAAAGGGAAAAAAACATTAAAGATTGATTGTGCTGAATTAGGTCCAAATAAAGATGATCATGCTATCTATCTTTCAATATTTTGGGGGATTTTTGACAAAATGATGTGCACATTACAAAGACACATACTTATTAGGACAACATACACACACAAAATAAATAATTAAAACACAATCAACAACAATCCAGCTACCAACAATTGTTTCATCATTTGCAATAAAATAGTAGTAGTAGTCATAGAAATACAGTGATCATGCTATCACTTAATAGGCTAAACCAATCAAAAACACAGATGCTTGATAATTTCATTGAACATCTCATATCATGTATTATATTTAGCTACAACAGACTCCTCGTGCAACATGCATCACTCCCTCAGTTCGACTCCATAGTTTCTCAATGCGTGGACAATCAATAAAACTCGACTGGCACAATACATGTGCGTTTTAAAGAAACATCGCATACCTGCTTATTTTATGTCGGTGAAATATTATGTCGATCTCTGGCCAACATTTAGAAAGCACTGATCAGCCAAGATCCTTTGAGCTCCTCTGTCCCGATCGCACTGTAATCTCAACGTATCCGATCACGATTCCCCCCAAAACAGGCAAACAAAAGCTTGTATCCAAAATCGATCTTTGATACAACCAACTAAAGCTTGAGATCACGTTCTCATTCGAGAAGGAGATTCGGTTTGATCCAACCAAGTTAGGCTACAACAGAGTGTTTTCTTTTCAGAAATGACTGAAGAAGTGTAGTGGTTGTGTTCGGCTGCATGTGCGCTGCTGCTGTGCGTAAAGATCAGCCCGTAGTGAAGCTGGAGCCGCTCGGCGCAGGTGGATAGACTGCTCTCCCCGGCCGTTAGACACACCCATGGGGCGGGCACTTGCTTACCTTGGCATCTAACGGTCCTAACGGTTCTAATTCCGCCTAACACAGTCTAACAAATGTATCTCTCCATCTCCTTGCCTTACCCATACAGGTGTTATCAGAGGTGGAAGAAGTACTCACATTTTTGTTTTTACTTAAGTAAAAGTATCAATACTGCAATGTAGAAACACTCTACATTGTTACAAGTAAAAGTCCGGCAATCGAAATTTACTTGAGTAAAAGTGCAAAAGTATAGGCATCAAAATATACTTAAAGTGCCAAAGGTAAAGGTACTCATTGTGCAGAATGTCTCATTTCACAAGTTCAAAATGTATACAAATCTTTTGAAAATAGCAGATCTACAAGCTCACAATGCCACGCATTGTGGGCTTGTAGATCTATTTTAAAATGGCCGAAATGTATAGGCTGAAGTGTTTACTGTATGTTTTGGAATAATAATTATAATCTACAAAGTAACTAAAGTTTTCAAATCATTGTTAGTGGAGTAAAAGTACAATATTTGGCTCCGAGATGTACAGTAGTGGAGTAGAAGTAAAAGTACTGAAAACTGGAAATACTCCAGTAAAGTAAAAAGTACCTCAAAATAGTACTTACAGTAAGTACAGTACTTGAGTAAATGTACTTAGTTACTTTCCACCACTGGGTGTGATACAGCTGCAACGCAAAACAATACCTTTAAATTCTGTATAGGCTACCGTGTCTCCATCAAACAAGTTTTGGACTTGGCTTGTGCAGCAGAGCAGAGCATGCTATTTCTGTTAAAAACAGTTGTTATTTCTTTATTCTATCATATTAATGTCATATTTTACGTATAATTTGTGCATTGCTTAGGCCTATATGTTACAGTCCATGATGCAGTGAGTTTCTTTTGCAGATGATATAGGCTCACAGGGTCTGTCATGGGGAGGGGAGGTGACAGATGGGGGGGATGCTGAGTCTGTTTGAGAATACATACATAAATACATAGGTTACAAAGACTTATTCATATTCAATGCCATTGTGATGAACACATTGCACGTGGTATGTCTAATGTGTGAGGGTGAACCAGCCTGCTTGCATGCATGTGTTGGCAATGCATTCATGCGTGTAAAACGGCGTGCATCTGAATGAGCCTTTTACTTTTTGTGTGCACGTTGCATCTGTTCTCTGATTCATTGTAAAGATGTATTTGCCAAAGCACACAACCTGCGCTGAACTGTGAGAAATGAATCGTGCAAGTTCTCAACCATTGACGCTGACAGCCCATTCAGATGTTGTCTGAGGGGAGGTTCATAGATAGGGGCTGTACTTTTGAAGATAGCCTGGAGGAGGCCTTCCTTACCAAGCTGCAGTGGTGTAAAGTAACTCATTGCATTACAAGTACTGTACTTAAGTACAGTGTTGAGGTACTTTTACTTTACTGGAGTATTTCCAATTGTCTATACTTTTACTTCTACTCCACTACATCTCGGAGGCAAATATTGTACTTTTACTCCACTACAACCATTTGAAAACTTTAGTTACTATAGTCACTTTTCAGATATCAATTATTATATTATAAAACATACATGAAGCACTTTAGCCCTATTTTATACGTAGGCTATTTGAAAATAGACGATCTACAAGCTCACAAGCTCTGCTATTTTCAAACATTTTTGTACTTTTACTTTTGGTACTCTAAGTACCAAAAGTTGATACCAATACTTTTGTACTTTTACTCAAGTCAATTTAGAATTCCGGACTTTTACTTGTGTAGTAGGGCGATGTAAAGCAATGACTACGCCACCCACACATATAGGAGTGAGGGATCCTTTAAACACATTAACCATATACTGTATATATATAGATATATAGGACTGAACAAGGTAAGGTTCCCCAGGAAGGTACGGGTTCAGAATTAACAGAACCAGAGGCTGATGTATCAAATGTGTCAAGTTTATTCAACAGTTGGTATAAAAATAGTCAGGTTAAAATACAGAAAGGAAGAAAGCGGTTTGTATTAGAGTTCTGCAAAAGGGACTAAACTCAAGAGGCAAAGGGGCAATAAGGGTAAGGGCTTCGGGGCCTACTTGGGCCTCTAAACTAAATATACAGAAATTAAACAAATCAAATCCAAATAATGCAAAACCAAAAGAAAATAAAGTAAATAAGTAACCAAAAGAAAATCAGCAATAAGCAAATCAAAACCAACTACAAATAAGCAAAACCAAAATCATGCAATGCTACTTAATGGCCCAGTATAGCTCTGTCCTCAGTCAACCCTATTGCACTCAGTCTAAATAGTATATATATATATATATATATATATATATATATATATATATAGCACAGGAAAAAACAGTGATGTTAGTTCAGCTCCTACAAAAATCAAATAATAAAGCATTAGACCAACCCAACCCGCCAACAATTCATCCCAATTCATCAATTCATTAGGCTCCTATAGCAAGATGACAAAATACAGAAAAATAACAAACATACCCAAATAGTCAATATATGCTCATGGCTCCAATTGATAAAGGCCTGCACAGCCACAGGGTACTGCTGCTCAAAGGACCTGGAGGCTTCTGGAAGTACAGATATATATTAGTATAATTAACAACAGGCCTAATATTGTCAGCCTATCTAAACTCTTATATATATATACTATTGTTACAATGAGTTATAAAAACCTTGTCATTTGTTTCAGATTGTCTTACCGAGAATTAGTCTGTACCCCTCATACCTCCAGGTCTCTCTCACAAACACTCAAACCAGGCTTCTGGCTAGACAGGAGGCCACAAACCTGGCCACCCCTCTTTATGCACTTTCCTTAAAGGGCCAGTGCTACACTTGTAACAGAGTACTTCTACATTGCAGTATTGATACTTGTACTTAAGTAAAACATTTGAGTACTTTTTCCACCACTGCCAAGCTGTTTTTTTATTGGGTAGTACAGCCCGACAGAGGAGCGGATATAGCTGTGAAAGGCTTGAAGATGCCAGGTCTGGTCAGAAGAGCCAAGCTGCAAAGCAAATACAATATCTGTTGTTGGCAGCAACACAATGTGGAGAAAACACTGTGTTTGGATTGAGACACGTACAGCAGAGAATAGTGTTGCCGGCTGCAGGGAAAGAAGCAAAAACCAAGGACAGGGTGACTTATGATAAGGTGAAATGTTTGTATTTTGTTCCTGACAGCTGTTGTAGAACTCCCTTTTATGCAACACTTTGAGGCTGGTATGTGGATACTGCTCTTGCTCCTCAAAAGAAACTGGAAAAATGCCCAGATACAGATAAGACAGATTTTCTCCAAAAACCTTGACTCCCTGGCGGGGGGTTCACGCACCTCCTTAGGGGACTAACACAGATTAGGCGTCTCATTTTCTTTTCATCTCACTTGTAATCCCTCCTCCGTTCGCCACGATTTATTTCACTGCTAATCCAGTTGATTAATTATTTCGTAAATGATAACAGATGAAGGTTTTATAGCAATTTAGTTGCAGTTTTGACTTTAGTCATTTATGGGGGGAATTAGGAGAAATGAGTGCATTCCTAGAATTGATTTAATTATGGGTATTGCGTTATAGTTTAATTATTGTGTTTACTGTGTTATCGTATCAATATGAAGACTTTTTTGAGTTTTCATGTATCCTTTGAGATACATGACAACTGTATCTCTCCATCTGAGAGCGTACAAATGCAACCAAATGGACCCAAAGGGTCCATTTGGTTGCATTTCTACGCTCTCAGATTTGACTTACCAGTAACTGTGTAGGAGGGTCATATACTGTTGATATATTATGCTTTTAAAACTGTAAGTTTACAGCCCTGGAAGGGTCGTGTGATAAAGTATACAATACATTAACCTTAAGTCTTCTGTGTATCACAATGGTCACATTTAGACATAAGAGCACTCCATATAGTGAACGGAAATAGGTTTTATGGTGGCTACTTTGAGTGTTCATTTGTCCAAATAATGTCTTACAAAGGGAAAACAATGATGACACTGGTCTGAAGGATAGACTTCACACCGTGACTCCAGGCTTTGATGCTTATAGCAGAGAACAGAGGAGAGTGGAGCATTTGGCCATTAAAGTTTTAAATTTCCCTTGATACCAGCAAAGAGCTATGAGAAACAATTACCTTACAGTTATAAGCACACCCACATTCATATTCCTCGGTTAATATGAATTTTGTAATCTTGGTTGTGGAAAATCATCAAATGATCCTTTCGCCCTGCCCTCTCTTTCTCTCTCTCTTTCTGTCTGTCTATATCTCTCATACACGCACGCGCGCGCGCACACACACGCACACACACACGCACGCACACACACACACACACACACAGAGAAAAGATAGTTTTTAATTTATTTATTTGAGGGGGTGGAATCTTTTAAGCGTTTCTATTTACAATAGGCCTAGTGGAGAGAGAAAGAGAGAGAGGAAATGTGGAGAGAGAGTAGAGGAATGACATTCAGAAAACGGTCCCGCTGGCCACCAATCGAACTGGGTAATTTCTGATCAGGGCAATGGCCCATGTGGTATAGCTATACACCCTAACCACTTGGCTATCAGGTTGCCCAGAGTACCGGAAAAGTTCAATGGACTATTTGATTGTTACAATGCGTTGGCTGACAGTTGGATAGGATAGCTTTGTCATTCATACCTATTCTGACCTACAGTACAGCACACTCGAAGGTGTTGTGAGAAGAACAATAAAAGTCTAAAAGCACCTCTAGTGAGCTGCTTCCATTCTGGCTATGGGAGTTTTTTGTTAAACATACAGTAACTCGCACAAAACCTAGTATAAGACTATGTACAAAATGCGTGTGTGTGTGTGTGTGTGTGTGTGTGGTGTTGTTGTTGTTTTTGTCCCTGGCCAGCCCACAAAGCGAAGAGAGATTTCTGGCTCTCATATACTTACTTAATCCTCTTCGTTCCCTGTGGAACATAAGGCTGTGACTAGGCTGCTTCCATCTGGTCCAATCCTGTGCAGCATGTTGTGCCTCGCCCCATGTTAGGTTTGCCATCTTCAGTTCTGAGGTCACAGTTCTTCGCCAGGTTGTTTTTGGCCTCCCTTGTTTCCTCATTCCAGGTGAGGTCCATCTCAAGGCTACTTTAGGAATGCGGTTCTGATCCATTCGGAGGACATGTCCGAGCCATCTGAACCGCCTGTGTTTAATTTCCAGCACCATATTGCGACAGTTTGTCTTTTTGTACAGCTCCAGTTCAGAGTTCCAGAGTTCTGAGCCATACAACAAAACTGACTTAACATTGTTGTTATACAGTTGGATCTTGGTTTTTAGGCTGTGCTGCTTAGATTTCCAGATGGCCTGGAGGCTTGTAAATGTGCTGCGAGCGTTCCCAAGCCTTATACTGATGTCCTTGCTGCATGCATTGTCCTTATAGAGAAGACTTCCCAGATATGTGAACTCCTCAACATAGTCAAGAGAGTCACCATTCACAGTGATTGGTGCATATGGTGTTGAGTTTATGCACATCACTTGGGTTTTGGAGATGTCCATGTTCAGACCGATCTGTTTATAAAATCTGTCCTACAGTATCTGTCTTCTCTTGCAGGAGGGTGTGATTGGTGGAAAGAACAGCAAGCATAATCGAGATCTTCTAGCTGGGTGAAGAGGTGGATGCCTCTGGGCTTGTCTGAGATGGTCTTTCGCATGGCCCAGTCAATGGCGATCAGGAAGAGTATGGGGGAGATGATATACATCCCTGGCGTACACCAGATTCCACAGGGAACCATTCCCTGAGGTTGCCATTGACAATGACGCTACACTCAAATTGACGGTAAAACATCTTTATGCATGTTTTTCTCTCATACTCAAAACTAAACTCAGGTCTAAACTTCTAGCTAATATTGGAGAGAATTTGAGAACAAATCGGGAGGCAAGAAAAGAGAAGAGAAGAAAAAGAGGGAGCTGGGCTTTGTATGCAAATAAAAAATGTTTAGCATTAGTTCAGAAAGCTGTTCCCAGGCAAGCTAATGTTACAGTACTAAACTGAAGCTACAGCAAGCTGGTGATATTTGAATTGCACGGAGAATATCTTACACATTACCAATAACGTTGACAGGAGAGAAATCCCTCAGTAAACTCATAATAAAGAACTACTTGAGTACTTACACTCCACATTGAGCCAGGAGAGGCTCAATAACCTGCTAATGCTTGCTATTAAGTGTGAACTGGCTACACAGATGGACTGTAAAGACATTATAAAGTACAATGCATCCAGAAAGACAAAGACAAACGGCTTTGTAAGAGGCACACATGAAGCCACGGGATCAGCGTATGTGTTGACCTTTGTGTGTGTAGTGTCTGTGTCAAAGAGTTTTATCGTGTGTGTGTGTGCGTGTGTGTGTGTGTGTGTGTGTGTGTGTGTGTGTGTGTGTGTGTGTGTGTGTGTGTGTGTGTGTGTGTGTCCTTTGGCCCCATCACTAAGTCTCACATTTTTCATGTATGTGTTTATTTTGTTTTCAATTAATTTAAATTGAAATTACCCACCCCCTTGTTCTCCCAATGTCCCTAGTCGCTGCTGACCCCTAATGGTTGGTTCTTTAGGGAGGGTGTAGGCGAGTGGAGGAGTTAATATGCATTAAAGCCAATAGATTTGGGTTTAGGCTGCTAACTTGATTTGATAAGCAAGCTGTGACAACAGCCTTAGACTGTATCAGTTGTGTGAGAGAGGCTGCGTGTGCAACAATTATTCATTAGAGTGGAGTCTATTAACCCTGATATTCAATTGATCCTGAAACATACTGTACGCCTATTGTAACCTCAGTTAATGTGACGAGCACAACACATAACGACACTTTTTTTTACCATGCCCAGTGCCAGCCCTGGCTGGAAAGCTTTTAATTTGAAATGACAGATACGGTGACACTCAGCTGGTGTAACTTCATCAGTCAGTGATGTTCAGGTTTTTGTGTTATCTCCGCAGAGGTTTAGTTGTGACAGTTTAATTGATCACCCAGGCTGACTGGAACAAAGAATCAGGGATATGTAGCCTATACCCGAACAAGCAAGTAGCACCAACCACGTCAAAATAAGGTTATTAATCTCATAATAGACCCATAGCCTGGAGGTACGACTGCCCTGCGATTTTCTAGTTCATTGTTAGTCCAAGGTTGCTTTCAACAGCCTTGTTCCGATCGCCACAGCCGCCATAAGGGCCATACAAGGGAGGAAAACAAGGTCATCCAAAACTTTGCAGCTTCAACAACTAGGGTATAGTCCCACATTACAAATAAAACCATCAGTTGACTCGTGCGTAGCGTTATTTACATTGATCAATGCGCTATGTTCAAAAAAGAAACATAAAGGCTCCTCCTCACTTGACAAAAACAAAAAGTTCATGGTTCAATGGATGGAAATCATGATGTGAATCTCTTATGCTACAGTTTTGATTGGTTGATTGACATTTGTATCGACAAAAATGCATGAGCAGGAACATATTTGAGCATATCTGTCAAAAAAATAAAACACAATAAAGCTTGAGAGCTTTTTTGTTGTTGTTTTCTGCAATTTCTACAGTTTCGCAATAGGGAGCTGCAGCCAGAGTATAAGAGCCTCTTGGCATGGAAAAGTATGGGAACTTCTGTAGCCTACACTTTATGTACTGCACACTGTACAGCAAGAAGCTTTTACTACAGTTTATACAGCATACCAGTCCAAATGGCCTTTGTTTCTAAGTACTATGGATCAGCCAAGTTCTTCCGCACTAAACCAGTGTATCATTACTGTCACATTATTCTCCCTCTTTCTTACACAACTCGCGTTTTATTCCCATTCTCCTCCTTTTTCACTCCTCCCGTGTTTCTTGTGGCCAGCAGCTGCATGTTGCTCCTTCCTTTTAATCAACAATATTACTTCCATCTTTAGGCCAGTGACGGCCTCACCATCTGTCACTCGCGTGAGACAAGAGGAGAGTAATTACTGGATCCTGGCTTTGAGGAGACGCTCGCCTTTGTGAAAAGTCCTTCAAGGTTTTCCAGTGTTTGCCTGGAGTTGCCGTCTCCCGTTGTTACTGGAGAAGTAGAATTTAAGAGATAATGCAGAAACCAAAGATCAGAGTTGGGGTGCCAGACCACAGAGGAAAAATGCCATCATCAATACTGTTGATCACTTCAGTGCATTTTATAAGAGATGACTTAGAAGGTCTTTTGTTCGGCATAGAACAGGAAGTACCGAAGACATGGTACGTTTAACGTTTAAAACGCAGTAGGGATGCTGTGGCTGAGTTCATGTTGGATCATTTTTCTGCTATAGATTATTTACAAAAAGTCAGTGTTGACTGTGTGAATCAGTTTGAAAAGTATATCGTTGCTGTCCGGCAGGAACTAGCTAACTCAATTTTTACGCTTTTGCATTTTCCCCCCATATATCAGGACTGATGGAGTTATTTTGATTGATCATAATTTGTCTAGTGCCCTAAACCTGCTTTAAATGTCAAATTAATATAATGCTGTCATATTGGCCTAAACTCTGTCATGTACTATTCTGCTATTTCTCTGTCTATGCAAGGTCAAACTAGCTACAGGCGTTCTGTGGCTATCAGTTGTTTTAAGAACACTGTATCTCGGTGTTCTCTGCGCTAACAATTCCTTCAGCGCCACTGAAGTCATCACTGACCAGTGACAGGTCAGACCCGAGGCCAACATGTTGTCCGAGACATGTGGACGCTGTTGTTCAAAAGATAAACTGTCACACCATCTTCATCATCTTCATCATCTACCATCATCATCCTCATCTGACGACGACGTAATCATCACTATCCACCAATAGTAGGACGACACCTCTAACGGCTGGACGCTCGATGTATCTTCAATGATGTCATATGTTTATGTTACTGGACGCTGTTAAAGTCCAGTGCTTTCTCTGTTTAACGGCAGAGAGAGGCGACGACCGATGATGCGTGAACCTGCTGATACTGTAACCTTCCATTACTCTCTCTCTCTGAATAATAGACTTTCATTACATCCAATGGCTGCCTGTGTCCTGAGTCTGTTTTTTTCTTGTCGCCTTTGATGAAAGTTACCGGTACTTATATACATACTGATGTGATGTTTCTGGCATGCATAAGTATCTATACATATGGTTGATAAGGAAAAATAACAGCTCTATCAATTGGTCCTTCGAGCCGGATATGGTTGAAACAGGGTGGACGAGGGGAACTGAGCTATTGACCGGAACTGTACGGTCAGACTCTCTTCCCCTGGCTTCCCCTGTTTTAATACGTATCAAACGAACCAGCCTTGGGTGTAACGATGTATCACTTCTATTCAGATGAAGGTTATCTTTGAACAGTATCACATTTTTTATTTTATTTATTTTGTTTTGGACCTGCACGCGATCGCTGGACCTTTGGACTTGCCCTTTGACTCTCCACATGTCTCAAATTCCACATGGTCCAGCCATCGGAGTCAGGATCCCCGAACCATTGATTCGGTATGTATATCTTTTTATTTTATTTTACCATGGTCCAGTGATTGGGATCTCCACGTAACTTCTCCCTGTGAACCTTGATCTGATGAGTATACCTTTTATTTTATTTTATTGTCTTTACCGAACGATTTGTCTCATAAATTATCAGCCTGTTTTTAAATTACTGTTTAACACAGCTCCGCCAGGGAGTCAGTCAAGTAAAAATGTTTTATCACCTGGGAGGACATTCCCTGAATGTCTCATAAATTATCCTCTTATTTAGAATACAGTGGTCTTTATTTATGTTGTTTTATTTTCTGGCTTGTCCATTGTATATATTGATCACCACCAGACACATCCATCCTCAACGTTTTTTTACACTGATGTTTGGTTTTACACTAGGTGGGAGGGGGTTGTCTGTGTGGTGCCTACATGAATATATACTATTTCAGGTTTGTCAGTCAAAGTGTTTCATGTTCTAGATATATTAATAGATTTGTGTCCCCCACCTCCTAACCCATCCCTGGGGGGCGGGTAGGGGCTTGTTCTACCAATTCGTCCGATACTCCACTATGAGTGACGGGTAGGGGCCTGCACGTGCTACCAATTCGTCCGATACTCCACTGAGGGCTTTGTTTGACGGGTGGGGGGGGCCTACACGATTATACTTTATATATATATATATATTGAACATAGACCGATTTTATTTTGACCACTGTATGTTAAATCATCCATCCATTTAATATATTGAGCTTTAAACAATACGTTTTAAATGCCTTAATAATACATTTTATATTCCTTTGAACCAGTGAATATATTTTGCCTTAATCCTAAGTTTTAAATTCTAAGTTTTAAATTCTTTTAAATATTTTTAATATAAGTTAAACTAATAAGTAATACTAAGCCCAGTCAGGATAAAATATTTCTCATTCCAAAATTAGTTTGTTGCTGAAATATGTATGTTCGGTATGTCTGTGTGTATTAATGAACGATTGTTTTTTTGTTCTCTCTATCTCTCTCTCTCTCTCTGTGTGGATCCGCCAGTGTGTGAGTGCAAGGGAGTGAGAGAGCGTAAGGTGAAAGTTCTCTGTTTATCTTTCTCTCTTTTCTGTGTGTGAGCGATTCAGCTATGCAGGCATGCGTGAATGTTTGAATGCGTGTCTGTCTCGCTCGTTCTCTAACAATTTTAGTCCAAATTTCAGTCATTCTCCGGTCAGTTAAAATTAGTTTACCACTCTGGTCTCTAAAACTATATTACCCATAATTCCTTACAGGAAGTGTTAGTAATCCTAACTGCCACGTTGCTTGGCAACGACCTGGCCTCCATTATTCAACTTCATTCAACCCATATCAGTTAAATTAACCCTAATACGATTCAATATGTTCTAATATCGCTATTGGAAAAAATTAACTATAATATTAAGTTTATTATAAAGTCATTTTGAATTATTTTAAAAGTTTTGAAAAATATTTTATCATTTTAACTTAAGATTTTTTTGAGCTGGTAGATCTGCTCTTTTTGAAAGTTTTAATTTCGATTTATTTTGGTGTACTTTACCTAACTCTAATATACTCTTCAGAACAAAGATGTTTATTCCTTATTTTTCATTGTTATATTTTAATTTTAAATATTTTAATTATAACTTTAAAAAAAAAAAAATTGAATTTTTTTTTCATTTTTTTCTCTTGATTTTCAGTTTGAATTTTTTTTTCTTTCTCATCAACAAATTCATCCTCTGACACACACTATATTACAGATATATTGGTGTCAAATAGAGGGGAGTTTGATGAATACTTGATTTAAATATGATTTAAATGTTTAATGTGCTTTGTTTGTCTTTGTTTCATTTTAGAACGAGAATGTAAGCCACTCCATTAATCCAATTCCTGGACAACAATAATGTCACAATACCTGCTAATTGTGACATACAGGGCTAAAACTTTAATTTTATTCCAAACTGTTTTAAACTCTGTTTCATACTATAGTCAACTGTAGGTCTCATGCCAAACAGTAAATTTGATTTCCATCTATCTTACAGATTTCAACTAATGTCTTGGATAGATGTTTGATGCCCCCATGCCTTCATGATGCAATCGGAAAGTATTTCTTGAGTTTTAAGACCATTCCACGTGAGTTTTTCCCTAAATAAAGTGTAAAATGATGTAATAAATAACAGGTATCAGGAGTGTATTGTTCCATTTTCAAATACTTTGGACCTACAGGTCAACTTGTTAAATAAAGCACTGGACCGCAGCTTCACAACGAGGAGGGTAACTTTTCTATTCCTGGACATGCACAGAATCGGATCGGACACGTAGGTGTCTTGTCAGATTTCAATTTGAAATTGTCAGACTGGCCAGTTGTCTCTCACTCTATCTCTAAGCTGCCAATGTCATTAACGGTGCTGAAAATTGATTAATCTAAACATGTTTTGAAAAGGTTTGTTGGGACAGTACATTAGCTGAGATTTTTTGAATTATAATAAAGTTATTTGCAAATTGCAAGGGGAAAACTTTGTTGTGTGGTGTCTTAAAATGTCATGAAATATAACCATGTTTTGCTTCCTAATTGAATAAATAACCATTATATACAGTCCTTTTGAAGAAGTACAATTTTGAATTAATATCTGAATAAATTATACAGTCCTTTTGAAGAAGTACAATTTTGAATTAATATCTGAATAAATTATACAGTCCTTTTGAAGAAGTACAAATGTGTATGTTATCTGAATAACTAACCATTTATTTTTGCCCTTAAGTCATTGAAATCTCTGTCACAATGTTAAGTTTGCCTGTCTGTGTCTGATTTGGTTTGAATAATGTCACAAGGTACAAGACTTGATCAACTTGCCCTTTGACCCTATCCAAATCATGATAAGATGTAGGCTTGATGGAGTTATTTTGATTGATCATAATTTGTCTAGTGCCCTAAACCTGCTTTAAATGTCAAATTAATATAATGCTGTCATATTGGCCTAAACTCTGTCATGTACTATTCTGCTATTTCTCTGTCTATGCAAGGTCAAACTAGCTACAGGCGTTCTGTGGCTATCAGTTGTTTTAAGAACACTGTATCTCGGTGTTCTCTGCGCTAACAATTCCTTCAGCGCCACTGAAGTCATCACTGACCAGTGACAGGTCAGACCCGAGGCCAACATGTTGTCCGAGACATGTGGACGCTGTTGTTCAAAAGATAAACTGTCACACCATCTTCATCATCTTCATCATCTACCATCATCATCCTCATCTGACGACGACGTAATCATCACTATCCACCAATAGTAGGACGACACCTCTAACGGCTGGACGCTCGATGTATCTTCAATGATGTCATATGTTTATGTTACTGGACGCTGTTAAAGTCCAGTGCTTTCTCTGTTTAACGGCAGAGAGAGGCGACGACCGATGATGCGTGAACCTGCTGATACTGTAACCTTCCATTACTCTCTCTCTCTGAATAATAGACTTTCGTTACATCCAATGGCTGCCTGTGTCCTGAGTCTGTTTTTTTCTTGTCGCCTTTGATGAAAGTTACCGGTACTTATATACATACTGATGTGATGTTTCTGCCATGCATAAGTATCTATACATATGGTTGATAAGGAAAAATAACAGCTCTAACAAGGACTATTGAACACCCTTTACGTCTGTGTGTTGGTAAAAAGAAAGAAAGAAAATATTGAACCAATGAAAAGCATTAAAAAGTGCTTCTGACAAAAGCAGCTAACCCCATTGGATCCTTAAACTTTCTGCTAAACCAGCTAACTCTAGCAAAGGGGGGTGGAGTTAGCTGGTTTTGCTGACTCCAGGCTCCACCCCCTTTTGACCTCCAACCTCATTGTGAGCTTGGAGGTCCATTCAGCAATGATGAACAACACCTCCTAACACTTTTGTTTTGTTTTTTTCATTTCCTGAAAAATGAACATTTTGGAGTTAGCTGGTTCCTGCCGGACAGCAGAGATATTCCAAGGAAAAAGAAGGAAGTCCAATATTAATCCCATGGGAAATTCTGCTTTAGTTTCACCCAGCTGATGGCTGGGGGGGGGGGGGGGCAGTTAGGGGTTAAGTGTCTTGCTCAGGGACACTTAGACACGTATACACGGTCCGGGAGACCAACTGGTGACCTTCTGGTTACCAGACAGCCTCCCTATCCTATGGCCCTCTCCCCTGGCTAAGGGGGAGCCATCTAAATACATTTGGATGACCGGTAGATTTTTGGCTTCCCGTTCGGGAGCCAGAGGTTCAAATCCTGGGTGCTACACCGGTGCTGCTGCGACCTGGAGCGTGTTTCCGGATGGTGGTGGGGGGGCGGTGAAGTAAATGTTCAGTCCTGCCTGAGGTCAAGGGGGTGTAACGGAGCAGCCCAGCCATATCATAAGCCTAAAATCTCCACTGACCAGGAGGGGCAGGGGGCAGGTTCGAATCCTGGGTGTTACAGCGGCACACTGAATTAATTCTTCAACTTCGAGTTTACAGGTGTAAAGGAGGGACATTATTTTCTTCATAAGCTCCCAATGTTTTGCCACTAGAACATATAGTCATAAAAATAGAGAAAACAGAGGAAAATTGTCAAATCATATACAAGAATATCAAATATATGTAAGGCGCATGGTCAAAAGAAAAAAGAAAAAAAGGAACAGTATCACAGTGTCTTGTGCAATTAAGCGACATTACTTAGCAGAAGATATCAAACGTGTAAGCGTGTAATTGTTTTGAAAGGGCTACTTCGATTTTTAATTTTCCACGACTGCACTGAAGAGGGATCTCTCATAAACCCGCGCGTACTTTCCTGCCTCCCAGTGCTTATTCAATACTTCTAACTAATGCAACAGTAGACTAACATATAACTGACACTCAACACTCCATGGTGATTTTCATGGGAATGTAAATGAATGGATCCCGGTGGCGTACGGGCCATGGGATATTCTCCCATATGAGTTTCATTACAATTGATGAATTCTTCCTCTGACCTCCTGCCATCACTGTCGATGAGTCTACCAGCCATGGAGAGTCATTTTTAACAGTCTGTGACAACCTTAACCTCTGTCCGTTAGCTCCGCCACATGATGAGGAGGTAATTAACAGCTGTTCATTATTGATGAGGTGCAGATACAAGTGCACACGCACAGTAAATTCACAGTAAAATCCTCTGTTCATTTAACACAGAGAGTGTACAAAGGGACCTTTTGGCTCCATCTGTACACTCTCTGAGTTAAATTAACACTGAGGATTTTACTGTGTGGACAAATGAAAGCCCACATATACCCTGACATCCAGAATGGCCCTCAGCACACTGGGGGTCACATCATTTGTGTAGAATTTAATGAAGGAACATGTACTCATCCCACCAGCTCACCGGGAGAGCCGTTACCTTTGCCTATGATAAGGTATTAAAAATTCACACACTTTCAGCATCGCTGTGACTGCTATGGTGACATGCTCATTAGCATTTAAATGGGAAAAAGATAACGCTGCACTTCGCAGAGTCATACCGCCTCCGCAAAGCTGGCTGAAGAAGAAAACGTGAAGGTGGCCCCAACACGTTTATTTATTTATCTAATTATGTATTAATTACATGTGGTTGCTGCATTCCATCTTAATGAATTTGGGCCAAAGAAAAGAAAAAAGTCTGGCAGTGTGTTGCAATCTTTTAAGCTTCATTTATACAAACTATATAAAACAGTGTTGCTTGCCGAAATGGACTGATTTTCAAGTTAACAACTTAACTTAAGTTGCAACTTGAACAGTGCTGAGTCGGCAGAAGCGCACTCGGCATGGCCATTCGCTCAAGTCCGCTTCTGATGGTACACCTGCACTGTTGCATGTTTTTAGTGGGCGCGTCAACCTCACTCACGAGTTGGGAGTGAGAATGGTAGTTATGTATTCCAGTGGGTGGGACAACCGGGAGTGCTGAAAAATGGCATAAAACATAATGTGATTGATGCTTTTGCCCCACTACGTCAGCATTGTTCGACCCAAATTCAAACACGGCACGTTGTGAGTTTGTAGATCTGCTAATTTCAGCGCAGAGATTTGGTGTAGAGGGGGTGGGGGGGGGGGGGGGGGGGGGTATAGAGTATAGAGCCCTGGGGATCTTGGTCAACTAAATATATAGGATTTAAGCGGTCAATGTTCCTAACCATGAAGATAGACTGTTAGCATTTCTAGGCATTAAGTTATGTACCACAAACCCCTGGATGGACCATGTGCGTACAGAACACATACGCACACACAACATTGTAGTGTGTACACTAAATTATAGTGGCTTCCAGGCTTAGAGGGGTGATGGGTTTCCTTCAAGTTCTTACACAAAATATGACTCCCCCTGTCCAGCACAGTATAACACATTGTGTTATTTAGCAGTGGCCTCCCCACCGAAGATTACTGTCAATCATTCTGGAGGTATGGACCACAAATAAATCTCACATTTAGATCGCACTGGGCGGCAGAGTTTCATTTATCTGGTGGTTATTTCGCTGAACAGGAGTTTTGCTATAGTACAAAACAAGACTGCAGTTGTTTGTATTTTTTGAATGACACCAGACTCTCTCTTTGTGTCTGGTTCTACTGCCACGGGAAAGAAGGTTAGCAGGTCAGCTATTAGTGGGAAGGTGTTGTTGTATTATAAGTTGTTTCCTAACGGGCCACGGGAGGGTCTGGGGGGATTTTTCTCCACACGGATTACATTAGATGTATTTATTTTTTACAGTAGAAGGTTTCGAATACAATAACAGCGGTTTTGCGTTCAGCGTGGCGTCCTCATTGAGAGGCAGCCCTCTCTCCCAGCTACCTGTGGTCGGGTACTTGTGTAACACTTTTCCCATGCAGCGCTGCTGGCACGGCGCTCGTACAGTATGTCTGTCAGTTTCAGTCTTTACCCCCATCAAACCACAGGCCTTTTGGCTGGAGGGGGAACACTGGAGTCAGCCAGGGGAAATGACTGCGCTTTTTTTATTTTACGCGGCGCACATCAGCCAGGAAGTGGTCAGACGCTGTAGTTCCAGTGGGTCTAATGTAGTTTGTGTGATCTGGTGGGTGATAACATGGCATTTTCCCCTGTAGCTCCCAGAGTTCCGTTGTTATGTATACAGCTACAGTATTCTTTTGCAGTGTTCATTTCTCTGTGAAATGATGTTTATCAATGACTATTGAATGACTCGGCAAGGAAATATTGTATTTCAGCATAACGTTAACATTGCTGTTGCGCCGCTGATCTGTATATATTCTATTCTATAGTGTATACAGGAAAGCTGTGTGCCCGTTTCCCCGCTCTCCAAGTCTTACCCTGGCCGTAGTAGACGATATGCAGGCCTTCATATTGTTCACTCTTTCTATATTTGCGTTTTTCTAGAATTCTCTCCCGATCCCATCCCCTTGTCATCACCTGCTTCAAAATGAGATGGACCATCAGCAGTTGCCTTCAAAACCTACATGTTCTTGAGAGTGGGTCTTGTCTTTGAGTGAGAGAGAGCAAGAGGCCAACAACAACCATAGAATGAACGCATGGCCCCCAAAATGAAAACATTCATTTATTTCATAATTATTTTTCTTCTCAGTTTTGTAATTATTTTTCTGTGGTTCATGGTCTCGAGAGTGTATACTCCCCGCCACATGTCTTCTGGTTTGTTTTGTCTCTCAGTCATTTCATAAGAACCCTTCAGTCTACCCTTCATGCCGCCAGAAAACACTTAAATTAAATTAAACTAAATGCAATCCATCTTGATGCGAACCTGGGGCAAAAATGTCTTAAATATCTCTGATGAACAATCGTGCGGTTCATTGTAAACCTGCAAGCGTTGTAACAGTGAGTGGGTAATGGAATACAAAAAGCATTCAGCGATTGTGGCTTTGCAGAATCTCACTGTAGCAGACACGGTAATGTGCTGTGATAAGATGGAGTAATTTCTTCATGTAACATGAAGAATATGGGTAAACACACTTAACAATGGCCCCACTGTACCGGTGCCCTTTGTGTCCAATGTAGATGAATGGAAAAAGAGTTCCCAGCTCAGTAGAAAGACAGCAAATCTGCCTGGACATCTGTTGCTGGAATTCCCAACACCAGTTGTGTTGTAAAGAGATCCTGTTATCTCCATGCAAGTTGTCTGGAGACAGTATGTCGCATCAAGCAGCATGTCGTTAACTATGTCTTTCTTCACGGCTTAGCTCTCAATCTAATTATCTGTGGCAGTGTTGTTGGAATGATGTCACACACGACAGTCCCCCCTCCCCAGTCAATCCCAGAGGAAAGTTCACAGTCTTATCGCTGTCCGCTTTCCCATCGCCAGCCCTGTGAGTTGTGAATCAATCTTACACCCATGCAGATTTTCTTAACAACAAAAGCCCTATACGTCTTTGTATGACAAATAGCAATAATAGTCAACCTACAAGCTATTTCTTTATTAAAACTGTTTTCTAATAAATTTGGAAACCTTTTTTTCTGTCAAATTTAGAACATTTGCTCCAAATAGTATAGTAATAATGTGGTTAACCTACATTTTAAAGTAAATTGTGATATAATCAAGCATAAATATCGAACGTACCTGCATCAGACTACATTTCCCAAAATGAATTGCATGTATTTAATTCGGTCGGAATAAAACACAAAAGCTGGGAAAAGCTGGGATAAAACACTTACCAGTGATAAGAATTAATGACCCCCCCCCCCCCCCCACACACACACACACACACACACACACACACACACACACACACACACACACACACACACACACACACACACACACACACACACACACACACACACACACACACACACACACACACACACACACCAAAGCCAACCCTGCACCAGCATCCCATTCATGACGAAGTCTCACTGTATGCTGTGAGGCAGCACCGACTGAACGATGTTGGGGAATGCTCACCTTTGTCTCAACGCCATAATGCAGGGGTCTTCAACAGGGGGTCCGGGACCCCTAGGGGGTCCTCAGAGTTAATACAGGGGGTCCGCTAAATCTTTGTGTGATATAATTATTTTCTTTATCTTAACCACTTGAACCCTAACATCCCTTTTCTGAGGAGAACTTTAGCCCAAAAATAGCAGATCTACAAGTGTTGTGAGCTTGTAGATCGGCTATTTTTGGCAAAGAGGTACAGATGTGCCACTTCAAAACTTCACACGTTACTGTTCTTTCCCTGATAGTGCCCTGAAAGTGCATTTTTTTCCTCCATTTTCTGCCCTTAAAATGCACTGTTTTGCCCCTGAAAAGAAGTTGTCACTACACACCCCTGTTTTTCCCTTCAACAGACATCCATATACATGAGAACAAAAGAATGTGTGTTGAACAAGGTGTCAGACTCATTATGAGGCGAAAGGTGATTTGACCAGTTGCTCAAATTAATTAGCATCATAAAAGCAGTGATCATCAAAATAATTCAGCATTTTAAATGCCCTTCTTTGTCCCTCTTATTGCCCTGGGAATCCCCTGAAAATTTACTGTCTTGGCGATGGCAGGACATGTGAAGTTTTGAAGTGGCACATCTGTATATAGGTGTAGAGGGAAAAAAGAGCAGACCAGAAGTAAACAAAAAAAGTTTAATCTGAAACACAATTTTATACAATATAGTGGGGGTCCCTGCTTCATCTCTCTCTCAGCTAGGGGGTCCTTGGCCTGAAAAGGTTGAAGACCCCTGCCATAATGGCCACGCAACTGCTTTCTTCAGTGCACTAAACCCGCAGTTTCACGAAAAACGGGTTAGACGAAAGTCAACCCATTTGACCCATTTGTGAAACGAATTGTGCCGATGTGGATAATGCACCCCCGTAACCTCGTTAGGACATTCTGAGAAAGTTATATAAACATTTTAATGAATTCACTGATTGATTTACAGACGCTGAGCCGGAGCGTAATTATGTCCTGACATCTTTAGTGTGCTACCAGGGCCACAGCGTTCAACCTTGGACTACAGGTTGCCACAAAATGGCAAATCTCCCCTCCTAATGGCACAGTAATAAGCAGTAGCCTCAGCCTAATGAGTCCTTCCAGTAACTGTCAGCCAAAGTAAACTAACCTTGTTTGCCTTTGCGTGAAGCTGTCGATGAGTTAATTTGCCTCTTTAGCCACAAAAAAAATCCAACTGTATCCTTATGCTTCCACATGACAATGAAGCTCTCTGTGACAGCTGGCTGACCCTTCCTGATGAGGTGAGCTGACGAGCAAACCTGCACTCCTTGGACATAGTTGTGGTAAGCAGTGGTGGTGTAAAGTAACTAAGTACATTTACTCAAGTATTGTACTTAAGTACTATTTTGAGGTATCTTTTACTTGACTGGAGTATTTACATTTGTCTATACTTTTACTTTTACTCCACTGCGCGTCGCGTTGTGAGCTTGCAGATTTGCTATTTTCAAACATTTTAGTACTTTTACTTTTGGTACTTTGAGTACATTTTGATACCAATACTTTTGTACTTTTACTGAAGTAAATGTTTAATTTGGGACTTTTACTTGTAACAGAGTACTGCTACATTGCAGTATTGATACTTTTACTTAAGTAAAACATTTGAGCACTTTTTCCACCACTAAGGTGTGTGTGCGTGCGTGCACTCATGTGCTTGTGGAATGGAAAATCCTCGTTTCTCATTTCTGCATGGAAATGTCACACTTAAAACAATTTCCCGATTAGACTCCTATATACACAGATAATAATACACAGAGCAGGCACAGTGATTTACTCTTTATTTATTATTTATTGTCAGGATTCATTTGATCATCTGTAACTACTGTAAGTTCCTGCTCCATTATTTGTGTAATGATTGCCCTGAAATTGTGCAATGTTTTTGCAGTGTAACTCAATATCCTAAAGAAATGTCCTGTGTTTCCCATTGTTCTGACAGTCTGACATGCATGTATGATTGTTTCATTGTTTGGTCATTGTTTTCTCTGACTCTTTAAATTCCATGCAAGTGTGAGGTTTTTATTTGAAACATATATGGCAGCCTGGGGTTGCACGAGTACAATATATATGTATTTCTGGCATGGTTAGTTGAGCCAAGGCTGAGATGTTCCAACAGTTTTCTTCTCAGCTTGTGAGGGATGTGGGGCTTCGTGTACAGAATTCACATTGACACGTGCATTCTCAACACTTGTTAAACTTCTGTGAACTCATATAAATGCCAGTGGTGGAAGAAGTACTCAGATTTATTTACTTAAGTATAAGTAGCAATACCACAATTACTCTGTTCCAATAAAATGCCTGTATTCAAAATTGAGTAAAAGTACAAAAGTATTGGCATCAAAATATACTTTTTTTATCAAAGTGAAAATACTCAAAGTCTTACAAAAAAAACTTTTCAGATGCATTGTGCGCATGTAGATCGGCTATTTTTGAATAGCAGGGGTATAAAATAGGGCCTAAGTGGTTAATATATGTTTTGTAATGATAACCTAAATCTGCAAAGTAACTAATAACTAAACTGTAGTGCAATAAAAAAAAAGTAGCCTACAATATTTGCCTGAGATGTAGTGGAGTAGAAGTATAAAGTTACTTTCCACCACTGATAAATACCCCCTTGCTTCCACAAAACTACAGCATGTACTCTCACTGTTAAATATTACAGCTGATCAGCACATGCTGCACATGCACACATACTGTACAAGTGTAGTAACGGCTAATGAGGCTATTAAACTCTTGGCTAACAATGAAAAACTAATTTCCGATCAGGCAAATGAGTCGTTAATGAAAAACAACACTGAGCGCTGACGCTGGCACCCGACAGTGGTGATGATTAATGAGCCGATGTTCAGAGATGTTGAGGTTGGCACCTCCTTATCTGTGTAGTGTGTAAACATCTCACCAACACTGCTTTTGTAGATATATTTTCACACTCGTGTACACGCATAGAGAGCGCACATGTGCGTATGGACACAGTTACACACACACACACACACACACCACACGCACGCACTTACACATCATGTACTTAAGCACACTTTCGGCTTTCTTTTCACGCTGAGGTGCACACACACACACACACACACACACACACACACACACACACACACACACACATTTCGTCTCTCTTTGCATATCGATCTGCCCCCCCGACTCCACGCACACACCTGTACGCACGCACACGCACTCACACACGCATGCACGCACACACGCACTTTCGGCTCTCTTTGCACATTGAGGCGCACACTCACACATACATTCAGACACACACACACACACACACACACACACACACATTCAGACACACACACACACACACACACACACACACACATTCAGACACACACTTTTTGCACATCTAGGTGACTGCACGCCTACGCACACGCGCACATAGACATGCACGCGCGCACGGATGCACGCACGCAGCAGCAGCAACAACAACAACACATGTATGTAGTCATAACGGGGTGTGTGTGTGTGTGTGTGTGTGTGTGTGTGTGCAACAACACATGTATGTAGTCATAGCGGTGTGTGTGTGTGTGTGTGTGTGTGATTGGAATAGAGACAGCGATCAGACAGACAGCCCAGGGAGAAGCGGCGGGGCCGTCATGAGGAATGGCTCTCATTAAAAGTATGCCCCGGGTCACACTTTGATGGACAGCCAGACGTCAGTCATCTGCCAACTAGATTAACAGAGACTGAGGCCCCCCGCGTCCCCCGCGTCCCCCCCACTTCCAGACTACCCCCTGAGAGACCAGAGCATACCAAGTTGGTCCAGGAGGACCAGCATGCGTGCCCCTCCAGCCTCCCTCGAACCCCTTATACCTCAGACTTGCCAATCACAAAGACAAACTAGCATATCGACTTCTTTGTATCCATGAAGCCCACCTGCTGTGCGAGGATGCAAGGGGTGGGGGGGGGGTAACAGATTCTTTCCTCCACTCCTAACCCCTAACCCTATGTACCAGGCCCTATATGCCCTAAACTGTTAAAGGGGGGTAAAGGGGGTGATATTGTTTGTTAAAATAAGTGTTAAATATAATATATATTCTGATATTGCTCAATTATAACAGGGGTCTCTCCAGCTCTTTAGTAAACAGAAAATACATTTTCAGGTCGGGATACCAATCTCATCGGATCAGGAGAGAGAACTCAGAATACAGCTTTATCCCATAGGATAAACAACAACAATTGGAAGTGATGACACAATTACAAAATTGAAACTGGAACACAAGCTGATAATTATCTTTGTGAAGTTCCCTCAACTGATGAAATTGGCAACCCACCTGAACATTTATTTTCTGTTTATTAAAAAGCTGGAGAGACAGGGAGACCCCTGTTGCTGAACAAACACTCTTATTATTATGATTACGATATCTGAAGCTTTAACTTTAAGTTTTTAGCAAAAAAACATTTTGTTTTAACCAACAAAAATCACTTATAGCTCCTTTAATTTAACTATTCAATCGACAAGCTCACAACGCGACGCAACACGTCATGTTGTGAGCTTGTCGATCTGCTATTTCCAGCGAAAGCTTTCCCCACAATAACAGAAAACTAAAAATACACTAGTATTGAGCCCTGAGGGACTCCGGTTACCCATATGGGGTTTAAGTGGTTAAACCCTATACGTAGTTGACCAGGGTCCCCCATGGCTCTATACTTTGGTTTGCTCCCTCGATTTACACCAAATCTCTTCACCAAAAATTGTCGATCTACAAGTTCAGAACTCGTCGCAATAGGACACATAATGTTTGCCCCAGAATAGGAATGCTAGGGTTCATGTAGTTAACTCAGCAATACAGTACAACTGGATAAATTAACACAGGGTTTTACTGTGCACCCTGCCATGTTGGTATTTTTACGAGCCTGAGCGCTCCAAACGTGTTGCAGAGAGTTATAAGCACACACGCTTTGTCAAAAGGCTTGCATTATAAATCACAGCGTACATTGATGCACAGCAACAACAAAAAAACTTCCCTTCCAGTAGACTCCTGCTGTTTTATAATCCCTGATTACCACTGTAATGTTATCGTTTCAATTGTGGATAATGTTTTATCGGGATACAACTCACAAAACAGTGTGCGAAAATGCTGAAATGTGCTGGATGTCATCTACTACTATTCACCACGTTGCCTCACATAACTCAATTATAGCTGTTGTGACAGACATTGACATTGCAGCAATAAGCAAAACATCTAAATGTTGGTAACACACAATTGACTGATGACAGAATCTGCGGCTTAACGGTTCAAACCGCAGCCAATTGTCTGTTCCTCATGGGTATCATCTGTCTATTCTTCTTGGGTATCCTGTTCCTTATGGTGGGCATCCTGGCTGGCCTGGCACACAACTCAACGCTCTCACTCAGCATCTTGGAGATTCAGCTTTTACAGAAAAGGAACACACTTCTTAGGTGATAACTGATGGCCAGAGAACCAATCGCCAGAGAAGAACCGTTCTATTGTACATTTCTGCAAACCACTGAAACGTTCGTTGCATGTCAACATTGACACGTTGTATGTCAACATGAGCTTTGGGGTTATTTCACAGTCATAGTCCGCATTTAGGCACGTTGACGAGCAACGTTTTTTTTATAAAACACGTCCAGTTTCAACGCTTTCTGTGCTTTGCACAGGCTGGATGGACGGGTTTGACTGGGTTTGACTTGTTCTACAATGTAGAACGAGTAACACAGTAAAATCCTCCGCGTTCATCTAACTTACAGTGCAAGTCTTCTTCTTCTTCCAGCTCTACCTATTCTTGGTATCCTTGTCTTACATGAAAGTATAGCATATATACCAGTGTCCTACCGTTTATACCAACATTCCCAAGAGTTCACATCTCCAGCAATAGACTGATGGCAGCATGCCCGGGACTGCAGGCCAAGGATGGCAATAGTGTGACAAGGCATGCTAGTCAGAGCTGGGCTAGCTCCACCGCTCGCAGGTCAGGATTCCCAGGGATCTTTGGCACCCCGGGTGACGTAAACATCACAAAGTCCATTTGAATTGCATCTAAATCCGGGGCTGTTAAAATTGTCACCTGCGGCTGGAGTCTAAGGTCCCCATGTCCCAGTCCCACGTGGAACACTTTAGGAAGATGGAAGACGGCGTCGCGCGAAGAAAATCGACGATCTACAGGCTCGTTGTGAGCTTGTAGATCGACAATTTTTTTCAGAGGTACACTGTCATGTCAGGAGTTACGTTAAGCGCAGGAATGAGGGCAAAGAGATCTTATGAACTGTCTCTTTGCGATATACACACGTATCAGTTTGTGACAAATAATAGACTCCGCACAGCGTGTGAAACATCACACACTTTTAATCCCTGGGCTGCTGCATCCCTACAGCAGCTTCCAGTGTGTCACACATCATCCAGTGCAGCATGGTAAAGGGCAGAGGTAAGCATAAAGGATAAGCTATATGCATGCTGTGTGCGCATGCATTCACAGAAGGAGATGCCAATCACTAAAGCCCGATTTGTCCTTCGTCGTTCGACCGTGTGGTTTCGTTGGAAATGACTGATTAGATTTTGCTGCAAGTTAACCTCCATGGCCATAAGACCAACATATATGGGTATGTTACCAGATGTATGAATGTTCTCATGAATTACTTTTTGTTCAATCTTGTGTGAGGATTGACCCATTAAGACCGGGAACGCATCTGTGTCATTTTAAGATTTCTTTGGCTATTCAAAAATTGCAGATATGATTATTGTAGATCTGCTATTTTAGAAAAACCGTGAACATTTCTCAAACCTTTTCAGGTCAAGGACCCCCAAAATGATATGTATTTGGCCGCGGACCCCCATCTCAAAATATTTAGTTCCAGGGACCCCCATGAAGCAAAGATTTGAGTTAAAAATGTTAAAAACAAGCTCATAGTGTGGCACTCTGTGCCGCGCTTGTATATCTGCTATTTTTGTACAGCCAAAGTATAAAATATGGATAAAGTGGTTACACAGATGTTTGAATGGTTTAAGAGCTTGTTTCCAACACGAGCGATGCGACCTCAGCTCGGAGCATCAAGCTTGCAGATCAGGCATTTTCGGCGCGCAACACCGGCATACGACCAAAGTATATATTGGGCTTTATAGGCATCTGAGAATTCTCCTCAGCGACTGGAGGGTCAGAGGCACTCAGCGGTGGATGAATATTAGCCTCTTCTTTCTGAGGGATTATCACATCTGCCGGCTGGGTCTTTGGAATATGAGCTATCCCAGAGTGCCATGCTGCGTCTCCCCTCCGACCACAGCTCAGGACCGGGGTCAGTATGCTCTAGCATGACCCTTGACCTCTCCAACACTAACTTACCTATAGCCACGGTTAAGGTTACTGATTCATTGTGGGAAGATCGTACTTGCTTTGCTGGCTTGCTTTCCTTTGGAAGGCCCTGAGACAATGGCTGGAGAGAACGAAACCTTTAGATTATTATTGACTTACATATTTCGATTTGGGGTTTAGTGGCATAGGATGATGCAGTTCTATGGTAGAAACTTCCCCTGAGCCGAGATCTGCCTGGGGACACCACCGCTTTCTGCACCACCAGCGAGATGACAAAAGAGGAGGCTTTTATTTTGAAGGGGGTGAAATAACAAAGCACCCGTAATCACAACAATTTTGCTAATCCCTTCCTTAAAACAGCAGGAGGCGAGGTGCAAACGCCAGCTCTCCCTGGGGACGCGCGCACACACGCACGCACACACACACACACACACACACACACACACACACACACACACACACACACACACCACACACACACACACACACACAGACCCCCCACCAGAGCTGGACCGCACTGGTCCCTCTCTAGACCGACTGGTCAGGATTAAAGACTGTATAGGTGGGAAGAGATTAGGGATGGGTACAAAGTACAAACACTTAATCCTAACAATGACTTCTGATCGCCTTTGAAGGCCAGGAAGTTAGTTCTTTTTTTGGCTGTTGTTAAACAGGAGCAGAAGTTGGTGACAAAAGCGGGGGTGAAATCCTGTTAGCAGACTAGAGCCTGATCTCAGTTTACAGTATATGTATGCAACACTTTAACCCCTTAAGCCCTATGTTATACTTTGTCGCACGATGTTGTCGTGAAGCAAAGATAGTGGATCTACAAGCTCACAATGTGTCGCATTGCGACGCGTTGTCAGCTTGCAGATCGGCTATTTTCACTAGTTTTGACCTTAAACACCCCTCAGCAATCAAAATGTGACGTGTGGGCGGGTATATATATGTTCTGTAAGAACAGGAAGGACAAGCTATAGTTGCATATTTGTACAGTAGTTTAGTCGGCAGGTGAGTGATCATATGAACAGAGTATATCGAACAGATCTTCGTTCTTCGATTCCTCAGAACTACTGCTTTAAATACGTTGCAATATGTAGGTACAGTATAGCAGCAAATTTGATGTTTTGTTCGTTCCCCCCCCTCAATTACTAATAGATTCACAGCTAGACTATCGGCATCTTCATCTTTTCCTCGTTAAATAATTGCCGGGGAGCCTGCATTGCAATCACAGCCAGCCTCAGCTAGAGAGGGAATGATCAAGCAATCAGGCTCCTGTCTTTTTTTACAGGTTGCCGCCTGAATTCGTGTTTCTCCTCATTTGACTGTCACTCAGCGAGATACCACTCTCCACACTCCACTTTAATCATCCGTCATCACCGCTAATGCAAAGCGACTGCCTAGCGCTGTGTAGGAAATCGCCCACATCTTTAGTGTCGCTTCACATTAGCACAGAAAGCCAGATAAGAGAGGAGACCGCTCATTTATGTCCGGAGAGAGCCCGGCTAAACCTGAGCTTAAAAGGTTCTGACAACGGCAGTCCACGCTTCCAATGTATGGGTCGGTTTTTTTTTCCCCCTCGCGAAGGAGCGGTCCGGGCACGATGGCCAAGGCCAAGCCTTTTGGCAGATCTGTAATTGGATCATTTTCTTGACGCTTGATAGTTCTAAACAACAGC
Source organism: Gymnoscopelus microlampas (assembly GCF_963454915.1). Lineage (NCBI taxonomy): Eukaryota > Metazoa > Chordata > Actinopteri > Myctophiformes > Myctophidae > Gymnoscopelus > Gymnoscopelus microlampas. The sequence goes on from NC_139944.1 coordinate 8,263,992, forward strand.
TCTCCCTCCATCTTTAATCCTACTGTATAGTCTGCCTTTTTGCGGCCCCTCCTTTCCTTTTCCACACAACGAGGGGACTTCTCTGGGCTGCCTCGCCCCAGAGGGAGCCCCCTTAATTCCTTCCAGCACAGCAGTGTGCGGTGGCGGCCGCTGGGTCCTGTCATCCACAGAGGTAGTCATCTCTTTAATATTAATGGATCCCCAGCAGATTCCAGCCTGGCACTCCCTTAACACATTAAGACCGGGAACGCATCCGTGTCATTTTAAGATTTCTTTGGCTATTCAAAAATAGCAGATATACAAGCTCATAGCGCGGCACCGAGTGCCGCACTATGAGCTGTAGATCTGCTATTTTTTGAAATGTTGAACATTTGTGCAAATCTTTTTTAAAGCGAACATTTGCAACTCAAATCTTTGCTTCTGGGGGGGTCCCTGGAACATGGTGGGGGTCCGCGGCCAAACAACATATCTAAAAATGTTTTCTGTTGCTGTATCAGTGGTGCTCCAACTTTTCCACGCCAAGGACCACCAAAATGATATGTATTTGGCCGCGGAGCCCCATCTCCAATATGTTGTTCCAGGGACCCCCAGAAGCACAGATCGGAGTTAAAATGTTCGCTTTAAAACATATTTATTCAAAGATTTGCACACATTTTTCCCGATTTTACAAAAAAATAGCAGATCTACAATATAGCGCGGCACTCAGTGAGCTGGTAGAATCTGCTATTTTTGAATAGCCAAAGAAATCTTATAATGACACAGACGCCGTCCCGGTCTTACTGGATTAACCTGCAGCGCAGAGAGGGAGAGAGAGAGAGAGAGAGAGAGAGAGAGAGAGAGAGAGAGAGAGAGAGAGAGAGACCTCGTACACGAGCCCTCATCATGTACGATGGCAGCATGCCGTGGAGAAAAGCTGCTGACATACTAATGATTTCGACGTCGTTCCTAACCCCTCCATGGGACGGTGACACCTGGGAGGGGGGGGGGGGGGGGGGGGGGGGGGGCATGGCGCCTCATCCCGGCATGTCGGCAGCATCTGAGCCCTATGTGCGCTCACCTGTAAGAATCTCTGAGTCTGTTATTATAATACATCCACACCCACGCACCCACCCATGTCCCCCCCCTCTCTCTCCTCCTATCCCCTCCACGGTGCTCGTTGTGTCCCCAAACGGCAGCGCCGTCACCAAGGCTGCACCAGCCGTACACAGTGTTGGAAAAAGTACTAACATTTTCTACTTAAGTAAAAGTATCAAGACTGCAATGTAGAAATACTAGTATAATACAAGTAAAAGGCCTGTGTTTAAAATGTTATTTGAGTAAAAGTACAAAAGTATTGGCATTGACAAAAGTATTGGACGTGACGCGTTGTGAGCTTGTAGATCGGCTATTTTCAAATAGCCTAGGTATAAAATAGGGCTAAAGTGGTTAATGTATGTTTTATAATATCATAATTTATATCTGAAAAGTAACTAGTAACTAAAGTTTAATACTTGTAGTGGTGTAAAAGTACAATATTTGCCTCTGAGAATTAGTGGAGTAGAAGTAAAAGTACTGAACATGTACTTAAGTACAGTACTTGAGTAAATGTACTTAGTTACTTTACACAACTGACTGTACAGTAGTACACCATGAGAGGAGACGACTACGTCTGCCGTACGGTCCCTGCAGGATAACACAGCCTTGTGGGCATTGCATGTGAGCCTCTGACATGGACCGGTATTAACTTGCGCTTTTCATTGCTCTCCGCAAATGGCTTGTTATTGCTGGCAGTAAGCATGGCCTCTCTGATGCTATTTTATATCAAAGCAGCACTTTTTTTTAATGACTAAAATGTAATCTTGTCCAATCTGTATGGTAGAGTATGTTACATACACAATATAACGTATACAATTGGGGTGGTTGTATTTTGTCTCCCATCTCTTCTATTGAGACATACAGTAGACACAGGATCTGTGTTTTGACCTGATGGTCAAGATTCGTGTCATTTGTCCCCTGAGCAGCCAGGCTCTATTAGCTCAAAAGTTAAAAAAAAACTGCTCTCGCGCAGGAAACCGGGTTCAAATCCGGGGTAGAAGAGGAAAGTTACATAAGCAATCTAATGCTTAATTTATACTAAATTTTATAATGTGTCGCGTGCGGGAAAAAAAGGCGATCAACAAGTTCAACACGCGACAAGGCCACGTGTTCTGTGCTTGTAGATCAGCTCGACATCACATGACACTGTGGTATACAATGAAGTATATATCAGGCCTTTATACACTGTAAATACTCGCCAGTGGATATTTCGCACCAAACTATTCATATAGTTGATGACTTATTCATACAGGTTGATGTCTTTATTCACTGCGCGGAAACTCACAACAATCTACCTCATTATAATTATATTATAATCAACCTTATAATAAATATTATGTCGCTTTATCGGCATGCAGTATTTGCGTTCTGTGTGAATGTACTCATGACACAACAGTTTGAAAAAAATATGTTTTTGGAATTAAAACACCCTGTTTTGATGATGTGTAATGACCCTCCGTTTTTTTCTCAAAGGCGAATGTTTTCACGAATTTAGTAGTGCACTGAGGTGATCTCTGACCTTAAAACCCCCCACATGAAATAGGTCGACATTCCATGCCTTTTATCACCACACATAGCCGTGACGTTGAGTCTGCCCTACACATTAAACTGGTCACGCTTTGAATTGGAGTTATCCCTTCACCCCACTCGAGTATAGAGACCACCCTATAGTTCCTTATCCTCGTGCACACATAACCCTATTTTGTTGTGGTAATGATCGGCTAAATGGAAAGGCGTTGAGCGCTTGCATTGTGGATCCATCCATGCTGTTGTGGCAAAGGGAGAAATTGTGTCATGAGCAGTGGTGGAAAAAGTACTCCAATGTTTTACTTAGTAAAAGTATCAATACTGCAATGTAGAAGTACTCTGTTACAAGTAAAAGTCCGGGAAAAAAAATTACTTGAGTAAAAGTACAAAAGTATTGGTATCAATACATAAACATAAAGTACCAAAAGTAAACGTACCAAAATGTTTGAAAATAGCCGATCTACAAGCTCACAACGCGTCGCATGTAGAGCTTGTAGATCGGCTATTTTCAAATAGCCTAGGTATGAAATATGGATAAAGTGTTTAATGTATGTTTTATAATGTAATCATTTATATCTGCAAAGTGACTAGTAACTAAAGTTTCCAAATAATTGTAGTGGAGAAAAAGTACAATATTTGCCTCTGAGATGTAGTGGAGTAGAAGTAAAAGTATTGTAAATTGGATACTTCAGTAAAGTAAAAATACCTAAACATTGTACTTAAGTACAGTACTTGAGTAAATGTACTTAGTTACTTTACACCACTGGTCATGAGTCATGACAGATAACTACCATGTGTTGATATGCTGCTAAACGAACCTGTGTAATGGCTTACGCAAGGATGCCGTTTTTTATTTTATTATCACATAATGGTTGAATGCCCCATTAGATCCCTACAATAAATCCATAGTTTACTGATGGACTCTAGTGTCACCATTCAGTCTGAGATGTGTGTTGGGAATAGAGTCTGAGAAATGATGGACCCAAATGCAATGTTGATACAACTTGATATATATATATATATGTTGTAACGTAGCATACAATGACATCGAGATTCAGAAGCTAGATACATTTGGTTAACCACTAAAGATTAATAAACCACTTTATTACAGTGAAAATAGCTGATCTACAAGCTCACAACGCGTCAATGCTGTGAGGTTGTAGATCTGCTATTTTCACTGTCTTAAAAATGATACACTTTTTTTATTTTTAATGAAAATGTCTGAAAATGAAATTTACTCGCAACGCATAAAATGTGTGCCCGCAATCCACAAATGTGTCCCGACCCAGTGTTTGGGAACCTCTGCTGTAGATGATCTCTTTCTCTCTCTCTGCCCTTTGCCAACACCTGAGATACACATGAATGAGAACACAGACAGTGTTCTTGTGTACCTGTGGAGTGGTGAATAATTCAGCAGTGTGAGAGAGAGAGAGAGAGAGAGAGAGAGAGAGAGAGAGAGAGAGAGAGAGAGAGAGAGAGAGAGAGAGAGAGAGAGAGAGAGAGAGAGAGAGAGAGAGAGAGAGAGAGAGAGAGTGTGTGCTGATGGGATGCTGTGACAGCGTGAGGCCCAGGTATGGGAGAGTGCCTTCAGCTGGCTAGAGGGAACAGCTGACACCTCCAATCACCATGACCTGGCCATGTCCTCTCCCTGTCTCGCACGCAAGCACATGCATACGCACACACACACACGCACGCACGCACGCACGCAAGCACACACACACACACACACACACACACACACAAATGCACGAACACACACACAAGCACATGCATGAACACACACACACACACACACACACACACACACACACACACACACACACACACACACACACACACACACACACACACACACACACACACACACACACACACACACACACACACACACACACACACACACACACACACACACACACACACAATGCTATGATTGCCTGTCAGCTTCCCAAACCTCGCCTTGCCTGTGTGTTGTATACACTCACCTGTGGGATGCCGTTTCCATGGAGACAGAGGGGCAAGCACACTAATGAGCAATTGTGTGTCTGGTTACGTTTCAGGAAATGGAAGAACAAAAAAAAGGACCAGTGTTCCAATAGGATCCAATGTAGTTATTATTTAGTCACAAGCTCCTGTTAACACTTTTCATTCATATTTATATAACCCAGGCAGGATAATTATGCTGCAGGGTGTATACTTTAATATTGACGGTGTCAATAATAGTGAGGAGTGAGGAGCCTCCACCGGGAGGATGTAGAGCCTTCGTCATACTCCTCCCGCCCAACACTTTGTTTTTGCACAAATTTGTGCAAATCTTTGAATGTATATTCTTTTAAGCGAACATTTGTAAATTAAATCTTTGCTTCAGGCGTTAATGGGCTACAGCTAAAAGGATAACACGAGTACATGCGGTGACAAATATTACCCTCCCCGGCTGCCTTCCCTCCCCCCAAACACGGGCCAATAGGCTCTATTCACAGCAGCCATATTATGAAGACATTCACAGGTGTTAACAATGATACTAATGAAGGCTCTGTTCCATTCTGGTCAAACAGAGTCAGGGTGCTGATGTTGTGCATGTTGGCCCACTGGAAACACTCTGTTACACCAGTGGGTCTACAGTTGGGGTCCAGGGACCCTCATGGGCTTCCAAATGGCCCCTTACAGGTTTGTAACTCTGAGAGTGTACAAATGGAACCAAATGATTCCATTTGTACACTCTCAGAGTTATGGGCGTTGTGGAAACCACTGTGCTAGACTAAATGGAACAGAGCCTTCATTAGTATCATTGGTAACACCTGTGAAGGAAGTGATAATAAGGCTGCTGTGCATAGAGCCTATTGTATTCGTGTAAATGCTCGACAAAGCTGGATGCACCACGGTGGATTCGAACCCCCAGACTCCGTGATGGTGGCCAGCGACTTTACCACTGCGCCACCCGAGCGCCTGGCGGTGTCTTTTGTTCAGCACGACAAAAACATTTTGTGAGGTTACTCTTCTGTACCTACTTATTTCTACGCTCTGAATCGTTTTACTGCTGTGCTGCTGTCTCTGGCGCCTGAATATCCCCCGTGGGATCAATAATAAGGTATCTATCTATCTAAACCCAAAGATACACATAACTGCTTTCAACCTGGCCTGTTTTGGGCATGTCATGTCAAGTGAAATATTTCCAAAATGTTCAAGATTTTTCAAAAGATTGCTGATCTACAAGCTCACAGGTTGTGACATTGCAGATCTGCTATATTTGCACGACAGTGTCATACGACAAAGTATAAAATACAGCATTCATTTATGAAAAAGCATAAAAAGTACAAGGTAATATCCCCCACTGCCCAAATAATCATCTCTCGCACTTAATTGATGACAGCCCACGTCCAAAACCGTTACTTTTCAGGAAATGGAACCTAAATGTTCAAAATCTACAGCTGAGCTTGTAGATCTGCTACTTTCACTACTTTAGCTTGACACTCTTGTATGTTGAAGTAGGGTGTTAAGTGACAAAAAAAACATAAAAAGTTGAAATATGGAGATATGAGGTTTCTGCCTGAGAGCGACAATATATGACATAACCATCCACTAATGTGGATCTGCAGCCAATTAACAGCACAGCTCCAGCCGATGAGAGCTAAATTAGGATTTACCCCGACTTCCGTGACCTTGAGGACGTGCTGTCCTGCCAGCAGCAAGTATAAGCAATTCTGATTAGACGACCTTTGATTGCCCGCCAGAGGAGCCTAAAAATAAGAAAGCCAAATCTCTGTCATACCAAACCGGAAACATCACATCCAGAAGGAGATGTAGAGACTGCATGGCTGGCACCCTTTTTAATAACAGATATTTATATTCAATTCAGCCGTGGTATGCAACGTCTATATCTCCTGCTAATGTGTAGTTACATAGACTAGTCATGTAGCTCTTGCATACTTGTGCCACAAGAAAATGTGACCACTTTCAACCTGGTGCCCCCATTTTGGGCATGTCATAATCGGCAACATATAATTATCATAATTATTATTATTTAAAGTTTTTTGTTTTTTGCTTTTGTACAAAAAAGGGAAAAAAACACGAATGTTCAAAAAATGCAAAAATGGCTGATCTACCATCTCAAATGCGTTGCAATGCGACCCGTAGTGAGCTTGTAGATCAGGCCATTTTTTTCCACGCATATTGTATATTCACTGGTGATATATTGTACAGTATTTTGTGACTTTCTTTTTATACAACATACGTTACAGTACAAAAAAAAAAACAGTTACACAAACATTATAAGACAGTCACAATGAAAACAGTAAAAACCATAAACAATAACAATAACAACAGTGACAACAAAGGCACTCCTCTCCGGGCTCTTGCATTAAATGTGACAGATTGTCAATGTTGATATATTGCACATAACGACCCCACACTCTTGTCCTTAAGGATGCAGGCTATGAAGTATTTCCCCAGAGGTAGATATAAAAGCAGTTCCACGAACCACTGTAGATTGCACATTAATACTTATACAATGATGTTCATTGATGGAATGCATGTATAACTCAGTCCGAGTTTAAGTCTATTTAATTATGTCGGCCTATTTCTTTATTTAATCTCATTCTTATCTACAATACTCTTACCTGCACCTATCCTTGTGTTTCATGCTTACTGCCGTTGCTGCTACAACACCTGCATTCTCCCACGAGGATCTATAAAGGCTGATCTTATCCACCCTTTGGACTGGTGGGGCTCAGTGAACAACTTTCCATAATGTCCCGTCCCGTGTGTATTCATAATAATGCACACGCACACGCACACACACACACACACACACACACACACACACACACACACACACACACACACACACACACACACACACAAGAGCATGAGGTTGTCACCCAGAAGGTGTTGACAATGAAGGGTGGGAGTGGATTAGAGTGGATCAATGTAATATGGCAACGCACAGTAAATCTAGTGGCTTCTATAGGAGAGAACAGCCACAGTAACGGTGACAGAGTGCTGAATGCGCTGCTTAGTGCTTAGTTTGTCACACGCGTGTTGTCATTGTGGTGGCCTCAACCCCCCCCCCCCGGGAGAGAGACATATAACTGTGATTGATGTTTATGGGCGTGGCTTCAGTGAGAAGAAGCAGTGAGATGGAGCGTCCTGCTTCGTTTAAACAGGCTTGACATGCTGTTCATTTGCTGATCCGTTGCCACAGAGGTGATTTTTCGAGCTCCGTCAGCCATCCATCAAATACCTGTCTGAGTGACCATGAGACCAATGCTTCTCAAACGTGTTCATGTCAAGGACCCCCAAACTGTTATGTATTTGGCCGTGGACCCCCATCTGAAAATCTTTTATGCCAGGGACCCCCAGAATAGAAGATTTGTGTTAAAGAAAATCTACGTTATTCAAAAATGTCCAAACATTTTCAACACTTTTCAATACAATTAAAAATCAGCTGCTATTTTTGAATAGCAAATGTATAAAATATGGATAAAGTGGTTAAACTATTGTGATGCTATATTAACTCACTGCCTGAAATATTTCTGGCCACGTTTGCCCACTGCCAAGATTTTTCATTGAAAATATATATATATATATTTATTTTTAAGTCGTTTTAGTCGTTCTAGGCAGGCATGGCTTATGGGACAGAAGTCGTTAACAGAATGAGAAAGAGAAAGTGTTAACAGAATGAGTTAACTCATTTTGCTGGGGACCCTCTGGAAACCCTCTGGAAACCCAACCAAGGACCCCTGGGGGTCCCCGGACCCCACTTTGAGAACCACTGCACTAGACAACATGTTCGATGGATCATCTAGCATCAACTTGATTGTGAACCTTCATGCGCACCTCACTGCAATGCCCTGGACAATACAGACAGCGTTTTAACCACTCATTTTGACTACTGTGTAGTTATAGCGGACCGGCGTCCCCCCCAGGCTCTTTTCCCTCAACACTTAAATCCCTTTTGCCGAAAAGTTCTCCCCAGAATAGGGACGCTAGGGTTCATGTGGTTGAGTCTGTTTCTTTGGGAGAGATTGGACATACAATTACAACAGATGAACAAAAATAAGTTGATAAGCTGAGCTCGGTTGGTTAGAGCGCTCGTCTGAGCACTGCACTGTTCTGGGTTCGATCCTGGGAACCGCCTACTCAGCATATGAGTAGCATGGCTTTGTGAACAGTGGTGGAAAAAGTACTCCCATGTTTTACTTAAGTGAAAGTATCAATATTGCAATGTAGAAATGCTTACAAGTAAAAGTCAGGAATTCAAAATGTGCTTGAGTAAAAATACAAAAGTACCAAAAGTAGAAAGTACTCATTATGCAGAATGTCCCGTTTCACAAGTTTTTAAATGTAAATGTATGAAAATCGTTTGAAAATAGCAGATCTACAAGCTCACAATGTGTCGCATCGCGACACATTGTGAGCTTGTAGATCGGCTATTTTCAAATGGCCGAAATGTACAGTATATAGGGCTGAAGTGGTTAATGTATGTGTTTTGTAATGATAATCAAAATCTACAAAGTAACTACTAACTAAAGTTTTCAAATGATTGTAGTGGAGTAAAAGCATAATATTTGCCTCTGAGATGTAGTGGAGTACTGAAAGTAAAAGTACTGAAGATTGGAATTACTCAAGTCATGTCAAAATTCCTCAAAAGTGTACTGAGGTACACTACTTGAGTACATTTTACTTAGTTACTTTACACCACTGCTTGTAAGTAGCACTGGGAGCTGTTACGCTCCACTTCAGCAATGCGTCTCGCAGGGGCCTGTAGCACTTTGGAAAGGGGATAAACGTCCTCGTTCTCAGCCGATGCCGACAATAAGCCGACCTTCTTACTTATACATGAGGGTGTGAAACGTGATCTTCAATGGCAGATCAGGACTATGTGAGCTGGGCTGTATGATTCTATAACCAGCTCATATAATAAAACATCCTCTGCATCTCGCCCATGGTCAAATCCGGACCCCATCAGGCTCTGCCAGATCTGGACAACAGACTCTTGAGTCTGCACTGTCACCACCCCCCACAAAACATCATCATCTCTCTTCCTTCTGTTTGGAAAAGCTCTCTCTTTAGGACTCGATTCAGCAGTGGTGGAAAAAGTACTCAAATGTTTTACTTAAGTAAAAGTATCAATACTGCAGTGTAGAAATACTCTGTTACAAGTAAAAGTCCGGTAATCAAAATTTACTTGAGTAAAAGTACAAAAGTATTGGCATCAAAATATACTTGAAATACTAAAAGTAAAAGTACTCATCATGCAGAATGTCCCATTTCACAAGTTCAACACGTATAAAAATCTTTTGAAAATAGCAGATCTACAAGCTCAAAATGCGTCGCATCGCGACGCATTGTGAGCTTGTAGGTCGGCTATTTTCAAATAGTTGAAATGTATATAGGGCTGAAGTGGGTAATGTGTTTTGTAATAATAATCTAAATCTGCAAAGTAACTAGTAACTAAAGCCATCAAATAATTGTAGTGGAGTAAAAGTACAATATTTGCCTCTGAGATGTAATGGAGTAGATGTAAAAGTATTGAAAATGGAAAATACTAAAGTTAAAAAAAATCCTCAAAAGTGTACTTACGTACAGTATTTGAGTAAATGTACTTAGTTACTTTACACCACTGCTATTCAGTGTGTGCCTGCGTGTAGTCGTGTAGTAGTTCTGTGCACCTGTATACAGCATGTGTGCGCGTGCTTGCGTGCTTGCTATGGCGTTTCTGCGCACCTGTATACAGCATGTGTGCGTTTGCTGATGTATGCGTGTGTGGAAAAATGAACTTCCTCTACCTTAGTGAGTCAGACACCCATAGGATTTGAGCTCTAAACTATCTGCCCTTTGCACCTTAAAGGAAGTCCATCTGGCCCAGAGAGTGCCGAGCAGCCCTCTGGGCAGTCATTGAGCTATGCGTGTGTTTTCCTTCTCTCACTCCACCGTCCAGAGAGTTTCAAACACAGAGCTTGATTTTGATTAGTGCTTACATACTTCATTCACTCGTGACATATTCGGCATTGCTGGTAATTAGTGTTTTAAGTTTGTTTAATGAGAAGCTCCAGGTAAAGGTCTTCACCCCGTGGCCAGGAGAAGTATAGGGCCAGCTGAGAAAAAGTGGCTGACCTCATCCACAGCTGTTGGAATTGTCTGAACAAGTCTTAGATATGGTTGCTGTTGGGTGGAAACCTTGTATCTCCAATTCCCCATATTTAATATTTGTATGATTTTTTCCTCCTTAATGAATTCCCTATTTTCTACTTTGTTGCATCATAGTGTCGCACAAAAGTAGCGAAGCAGCTGAAGCTCACAATGCGTTGTGATGCAATGCTTTGTGCGCTTGGAGCTGCTAATTTCGACAGCTTGTGACTAAATAATAACTACACTAGATACCTTGGAACATTATTTTTGCCTAATTTCCTGAAAAGTAACCGTTTTGGACATACAAGGTTTCTGCCCAACAGCGACGATATCTTGGACAGCCGCCTGGATAGTACAATTATTTATAGACAAGATGATTGATTATGATTGTGGCTCAAAACTCAGAATAACACCACGGTTAGTAATGTTCTTAAATTGGACGGTGTCACGAAAGAGCTGTGCAGTATCAACTTCGTATAATATTTAGAAGTGAGCTCCGGTTGTCAGTCGCTGCACATCATTACAGCGTGGCATCATATCTGCTATGCCAGAGCGACATATTTGTTGATATGTTTGGTGTTTATTGTACATGGCTCACCTTGCCAACTGTGTTGCAGTGCCCCTGCCAAGTGTGGGGATTGACTGGCATCATGATATGTGATACTTAATGGCCGGCTACAGCCACTTGTAAGACACACAGACAGCTTAGTGTGTCTGTCAACATGGTGGCATGATATTTTGGTGCTCTCAGCATCCCATAAGCCCCTCTGGATTCTTTGACAGGTAGCTTGTAACGGAGAGGGATGGCAGGTGGATGTCGGAGCCGCATGCCGTGGCGGCCATTTTATCTTTTGATAGTTGAAGTGCTTCACTTTAATTCAGCGTCTTCGACTTAAATTCAGGTGCTTTTTAAGAGTGCAAATGTTAATAGAATTTACCGTTTTAATTGATTATTAATAATAAAAAGTATACATTTATACAAATGATTTTCTTTTATTGTAAAAATGTTTCACAAATAACATCTGCAGGCTTACAACCCGTCGTGATGTGGTGCGTTGTAAGCTTGAAGGTCGGCCATTTTCACTATTTTTGAGCGACACTGCTGCACAAAAAGCAGCGTGTAAATAGGGCTTAAGTGGTTAATCAGATTAATCTGATAAACGCCATGAATCGTTGATATATACATTCTTTAAACAGTTGTAAAAAAATGTATTCAATTAATTCAATTAATTGCTATGTAAATGATCGACAGCTTTCAGCCTTTAGTGCTTTTTTCTCTCAGCCAAGGCTGGCTTACAGTACATGGAACTGATTTGAGCTTCAATCGTCAGGTGATTTAACTGTTTTAAGTGCAGATACACACAGTGCCTCCCCCTCTCTCCCATTGGGTTAAACATCATCAATCACAGTCTGGCTCACTGTCTAATGCATTTAAAGAGATCAGTAAAGGCATTCACCTGTTTTACCATCCATTCCCTTTTGGCCTGCATGTCAAGCGGCCCAGAGATTCATGGTCACATAACCCTTAGTCTGTCCCCCCCCACCCACTGGACAGCTACCCCCAGCATGTCCCCAACCTGTCCCCATGTATGCCCCACACCATGCTAACAGGATTTTAGAGATTCCAATGCTGTTTTGCATTAGCTTTTTGCATGCCCCTCTAAAGTCCTATAGATAAACTGGTGGGATAAACGTGCACTTAAAAGGCTTTCGGGGCTCTGACTGTTATTGACATGAATGACCGAGCCCTTTGACAAGAAATGCATGCAAAGTTAATTACAGTGAAAATGCACGAGCTCCTTTGGTGCGGTAATGCACCCCAGACCCCCTGGACAACTACCCCAACCACACACACACACACACACACACACATACACACACACTATATTTATGTATATATTAGGGGTGTGAATCTTCTGCTATATCACGATTTGATTCGGATTCGAAATTGTAAATCGATTTAGAACTCAAAACAATTCTCGATTTAATAATGGATTCTAAATTTGAAATGATTCCCAATCACTTTTATCTATTTTAATTACATATCAATACATGGACATTAGGGGTGTCATGATACACACATTTCACGATACTGGGCAATATTGGGCTCACGATATCGATAGGATACAATATTATTATTTGTTTAGTTTTATTTATTTATTTATTCATTAGGAATAAATAAATAATTAGGAATAAATGGGAATAAATAAATGACATGGGACCACGATGGAAACAAGTCCTCAAGACCCTTTGTGCTATCCTTTTAGCCTAAATGTTCTACTGTACTCGGTGCTTTTAAAACATTTTGACTAATAAAGTATTCAATCAATCAATCAATCAATCAAATCAATCGGGGGCATACAGTAGAATCCTTATTACTGATACAAGAGGCATTATTATTTTGGGGCGATAAAAAAAGCCCCAAATAAGGATGCCAGGTTGACATTTTTTCAATGTAAAGATTATATATTTTTTATATTATATTGTATAGACTGATGCTAGGTTCTTGGTTTGCCTATGATCCTAAATTAATGAGTCTCTCTGCATTTGATGTGATAACCTTGCCTATATTGTAAGTCACTCTGGATGAATGCCTGAATTACAAATTGTAAATTGAAAGTATACTTACAGTGTATAACATCATAATTTAATAACGGCAACAATAATAAGTTGTGGCTCAGGGGTAGAGTGGCCGGTAGAGCGGCCGGATTGCAACCGTTAGGTTCCCAGTTCGAGCCCGGGCTCCCTGAGCAAGACGCTGAACCCCTAATTGCTCCCGATGAGCAGGTTGGTGCCTTGCATGGTTTCCTCCGCCATTGGCATATGAATGTATGGGTGAATGTAATGCACAATCTATGTAAAGCGCTTTGGATAAAAGCGCTATATAAATGTACCATTTACCACATGAATGAAGTCATATTTGTTCATCCTAGAGCACGTATTGATCTGCAGTTGTTTTTTCCCCCAAAAAAGGTCCACTTATTTGCTGAAGCAGCAGAGTCCACATGCAGTGTGTGCTGACATTCCACTGCTTCTCTGAACTCTTAGGAGGTTATTGTGCTTTCATTTCCTTCTGCTGGCCTGTTGTTAATATAGACCTATACCCCCCCCCCCCCCCCCCCCCCCATACCAAACAGACCAGGCACTAAATATTAGCGGAGCAACAGGTCTGCAAGAGCGAAGCCTCCGGCCATGTCAGTGGAGGATGTCACCTTTGACCTTTGTCTCTGGTCCCTGCTTCCAATTCATCAGTAGGTTTGAACAGTCAAATTAGAGGTCATCATTTTACAGTGGTGGAAAAAGTGCTCAAGTGTTTTACTTAAGTAAAAGTATCAATACTGCAATGTAGAAATACTCTGTTACAAGAAAAAATGTGCTTGAGTAAAAGTACAAAAGTATTGGTATCAAAATGTACTTAGTACCAAAAGTAGAAAGTACTCAATGTGCAGAATGTCCCATTTCACAAGTTTTCAAATATATAAAATGTATTAAAATCTTTTGAAAATAGTAGATCTACAAGCTCACAATGCGTCGCATTGCGACGCATTGTGAGCTTTGTAGATCTGCTATTTTCAAATGGCCAAAATGTATATAGGGCTGAAGTGGTTAATGTATGTTTTGTAATGATAATCAAAAGTAACTAAAGTTTTCAAATAATTGTAGTGGAGTAAAAGTATCATATTTGCCTCTGAGATGTAGTGGAGTAAAAGTAAAAGTACTGAAAATTGGAAAAACCCAGTGAAGTAAAAATACCTCAAACTTGTACTTAAGTACAGTACTTGAGTACATGTACTTAGTTACTTTACACCACTGTCATTTTATTATAAATCGTCTAATTATTTTCAGTGCGTTTTACAGAAGACCAGCTACGAATACAGTGTGGTTTTGAAAGGAAAAAAATATGCACTTTTATATTTATAATGTTGCTGAAACTAAGAACTTGAAAGTTTTTTTGCCAGCGTGTTGATCTGCTATTATCAGCGAGCGCGACACCGCCGTGCGGCAAAGTCTAAATCATTCTATATTGGAAGAGACAGAACTACTTCACAGCCGTCACACTCAGCGGACACTTTCACAGGGAAAAGGTGACCCCTGGTTTAAATGCCCTCCCAATCCCCATGTGTGGTAGAATATATCACCACACCACGGGAACTGTCAGCCTCTGTCACAATGAATCAACCTCCAACCACACGCCAAGGAACATGCACCCGCCTCTAATTCAAACAAATCTTTTGACTTTTTTCTCTTTTTTTTATAATCCAATGACCATGTGAACCCCTTGCTTCAACCCATATCTCTGTAAACTAGAACTTGTTTTCAATCTTGATAATGCCATGGACTGAGGGGGGGGGGAAGAGAGAGAGAGAGAGAGAGAGAGAGAGAGAGAGAGAGAGAGAGAGAGAGAGAGAGAGAGAGAGAGAGGCAGACCTTATTGATCCCATGAGACAAATTCAGTTGTCAAAAGTGGTATGATTAAGAATAAAAAAAATAAACAATAAAACTAAGGGTAAGCACGTGTAGGAACATAATGAGGGATAAATTACCGGGAGTTTTAGGGTCCTCGCTCGAGGGACGGCACCGGCATTTGCATTTCGCAATGAGCTATTTGTAATCATTTATAATTATTTGTACTCGCATTGCGCACATCTTGGCAGTCCATCCTATACGGGGGTCATCCTTGTTTACCGTGGCACTTTTAACGCCTTGGCATGAGTCTAAAGCCCAGGGATATTCTTTGGGAAGTGTTTACGGCTCTCCTGCCTCGCTCCCCGCTGTCGCACCCGAGGTCTCTAATTACAGAGACCTTCGCATACTGGCCGGGTTTCCTCCGCCGCTCTGCGTGCTTCAAAGGAGATGCTCCATTCACACAGTCACCGAGAGCACAAAGAATAACAGCCTCAGCTGTTGCCATGTCATCTGAGCGACATCCAGCAGTGCCCGGGGGCCAAAGGTCAAAGACGAGCACGGAATACGTCGTGTTTACCTGAAAACGCCCCCCCCCCCCCCGCCCCCAATAGACGCATGACTTCAAACCATGCTGTGAAACTCTGCACCCAGATGACACAGGGATTCGTGTCATTTGCATAACATGCACACAACTTAACTCTCTTTTTTAAACACATTTGTATTCTTGTTTTTCATTTAAAATACAAGACATACACATTAACCGAGTACAGTAGATTAATAAACACATACATGTAGCCTATAAGCACTGTATTAAAAACTTTTTTTTAAAGCGGGGGGGGGGGTGTATTAATCCAGGGTTATATCAATTGCAGTTAAGGAATTGATATAGAAGAGAAATGGATTCCAGGCTCCATAAATGTAACTGTATTTATTTTTTTCCTAAACTGAAAAAAGTCAGTGTGTCTTTTAACCAGGATGACTAGAGGGGGGGGGGGGGGGGTTAGGGCTCTTCCAGGGGAGCAATATGCGTCGTCTGGCTATGAGGGAAGCAAAGGCAACCAAGTCGGCCAGGAACCTGTTGAATCTGAGATTGAACCAAATGCACTTTCAACCTGGCGTCCCTGTTTTGGACATGTCAAAGGGGAAAATGCTAAACTAATTAAACGCATGTTAAAAATAGAAAACACTGCATAGCTTTAAGCATACAATGCATCACGATGTGAAGCTTGTAAATTGTCTATTTTCGCTATTTATTGTTATACGATGAAGTATGTACTGTATGGCTTAATCACTTAAACCTTATAGACTTCATTGACCCCCAGCCCAGCTGTCTGTACTTGAACCATTCTTTCCCGCCCCCCCCCCCCACGTCAAATCTCTTTGCCAAAAAACAGTTGATCCACACGCTGAAAGCTCAAGCTGAAAGCTCCCAACACTTCGATGAATTGTCAGCTTGTCTGCTGTTTTCGCCCCATTGTTCGCCTATTATGACATGCCCAGAATACGGACACTAAGGGTTCATGAGGTTAAGCTGCTAATTGCTAAAAATAAAATCAACACAATGCTATAAAAATAGTTTTCGAAAGCAGTGACGCATCGTGCTATCGTGTTCAACGACGTATGTATATTATTAGTAGGTCCTGAGATTCCAACTCGTTTGGTGGAGTGACAGGGTCCCTCTCTCTCTCTCCCTCTCTCTCTCGTCTCTGGGGGAATCAAGAGGATAATCACGGTCACTCAGACTGATCAGAATGTCAATGATGTCAGGCCCCGCGCGTTCCTGCCTCCGCTGATAGCAGAGAGCTCGTCGGCAACTGAAAACCCGGGAGTATCCTTTCAAAATGAATAACATGTCTCTCTTGAACTTTGACTCTCCGCCGAGGCTCAGCTGTGATTGTTTTGCTCTCCTTCCGAGTATGTTTACATAAGGCCCTTGATTTGAACGGGCCTCCACTTTATTTTCAGACACACAAACCTGGACATGAGGAGATGAAGTGAGGGAATGTTCAGCCTCGGGGGGGAAAGCGGCTCTCGCTACTCCATTTTCAACTGTTTCACTTTACTCCCCGAGGAAGTGACACGCAAACAGCAGAGTGCTCCTTTATGCGCATACTGCATCCGTGCTTGTAACATGAAGGCGTATTATATAAAATTGTGTTACAAAGATGCAGCGGTTTGCTGAATGCAAGTGAAAGGAAAATTCTCCGTGGAAGCCCGATACTATGTTTTTCCTTGGAAAATAAAATTAGGGCAATTAGATTAGAACAGTAAAAGCAATCATATCATGGTAGAGCCATTTAACTATTCAATTATGCCGTCTTAAAAGGCTGCGGGGAACAAATAAAGCCTCTAGGCTGCTCCGCAAGAAATGTCATCTTGCTACAAATGGCCGGGTGTTGCCTCAGCTAAACACGCGTACAAACCTATTTAGCAAGTTGAAGCGGAGGTGAGGTCAGACATTTTATTGTCGGTCTTTGAAATACGACATCGTCTCAGCAGACCGGGGAGTCTGGGCCATGAAGAAGAGAAGGGACTGATGGGCAGATTTTTGCAATCTAACTCAGAAAAGCTCAGTTAATTAGACCCTCTCCAACTCCAAACCCACAATTAGCACCTCTCCCCCAGTTTACTACCCATCAATCTGCCGTCATCATTAATTTTAGCCCTATATTGTTAACTTGGGTCCCCCAGGGGGTCTGTACTTGGTCCCCTCCTTGTTTTCCCCTTCTACACCAAATCTCTTTGCTTAAGATAGCAGATCTAAAAGCTAACGTATCGCAACGCAATGCATCCGCAATGTTTGCTTATTATGACATGCACAGCATATCATGTGATTAAAAGTACTTTGTCAGTGATAATCAATGCTTTATGCTGTTAACTCTTGTAACAACTCCTGTCTCATGTCATGCATTTGAATGTTGTGTACTGTATGGGGGCATCAAAGTATGTACAATATGCTAAGTGTCAGAAATGGTGACGAGTAGGACCCAAAAGCAGGACGACTGACGCAGAATAGCTCAATTTAAAGCATGTATTAATAAAAAACAGAGAGGATTATGTCACAGGAAACAAATTGTTACAGGCCTTTCAGAAGGCGTGAGACCACAACTATCTCTCTCTGACTTCGAAGGTTTACTGAGTGACGAACACACATACTGAAACAGAAGGGTATAAATAGACAGAGAGCTAACTAGACACAGGTGAAAGCTAAATACTACAGTAGCAACACAAGGATAGGCCGGGGCAAACAGGATACAGGTGACTAGGGTTAACTAATCACAGGGCATGGTGAGACAATACAGGTAACAACAACAAGGGCAGACATTAAACAACTACAATACTAGGGTACTACAAAATAAGATACACAACACAAAGGGAACAACAGACAAACTGAATTACAAGACTAATACAGAACATACTGAACAACAAAAGTCCAAAGGCTGAGTATCAATACGTGACAAAACGTATTGTTCTAAGTTACAAAGTGTGAAACCTGCAACATAACATCCAAACTGCAGTGGTGCTGCAGTAAAAATATCAATACTGCAATGTTCAAAATGTTACTTGGCATCAAAAAATACTTGAAGTAACAAAAGCACTAAAATATTTGAAAATAGACGATCTACAAGCTCACAACGCGTCGCGATGCGACGCGTTGTGAGCTTGTACCTCAGAATTTGACTTAAGCACAGTACTTAAGTAAATGTAGTTGCTTTCCTCCACTGACAAACTGGTATGTATGATAGACCGTAATCTAAGTCCATCTGTGACCTGTACATTGACCTAAACAAATATTCACCCACGCAAATCAAGTTCTGTCTCCATTCCAGAGCAAAAGGCTATCATGACTGACCTCCTGACTTATTGGCTTAGGTCTGCTCCTCCTTGACGCCCAGGGGGGCGCAGACACAGACAGACAGGGCTGCAGGGAGCCAGGGACAGTAAGAAGCAACAATGACCCTGTAGTTGCTCAAGTGTGTGTGTGTCTGTGTGTGTGTGTGTGTGTGTGTGTGTGTGTGTGTGTGTGTGTGTGTGTGTGTGTGTGTGTGTGTGTGTGTGTGTGTGTGTGTGTGTGTGTGTGTGTGTGTGTGTGTGTGTGTGTGTGTGTGTGTGTGTGTGTGTGTGTGTGTGTGTGTAAGATCAACAAAGAGTGATTTGACCTGGACAAAATACATTGGTTTATGAGTCAGCCCAAAACATCTCTTAATATTTTACAATATGTCAATAAGTCTATAATGTAATTCAGAAAAAACATGATATGAGATACTGTATAGATACTTGAGATGTATAGTAAAGTAGGCTTATTACTGCAGTTGCAGTACAATGTCTATTCATCACTGATAGTGTCCTCTAAACAATTTCAGTAAGTAGCCTGATTCCCATTTCCCCCAAATGTTAAAAATGACTCAAAATGTAGGCAGTAATTGACTGTCCAACTAAAAAAATCTAAAAATCTAATCAGGAACATAGACCTGTTTCACAGCAGCCATATTGGCATGAAATATCATAATATGCTAACAATTAAACACATGAACCCTAGCGTCACCTATTTGTATAGGTGACGCTATAGGGTTCATGTGTTTAATTGGTAACATTGATATGTGTTGTACGTGTTGCGATGAGCTTGTACGTGTTGCGATACATTGTGAGCTTGTAGATGGGCTATTTGGTGTAGAGGGAAAAAATGGGGATGGGGCCCAGCCTAGTACAGGGCCACCATATTGGTTAGAGAGCAAGATGGGCCTCCTAAAGTATCATGTATGTATCCAAAATCCGTACCTGGCTTACCGATAACAAACTGTCACTACACCTTGAGAAAACTGAATCCATTCTCTTTGGGACCAAACATTCCCTCAGTAAGTTGAAGGTAAATGACTTCAAGGTCAAAGTCGATGACACAATCATCTCTAGCAAAGAAGAGATTACCTATTTGGGATGTGTTCTTGACAAATACCTGACAGGTGAAAGCATAGCGACAAAGGTGGTCAAAAGAGTAAACCAGAGAACCAGATTTATGAGTTTCCTCTTTTGTCAACCCTCAGGCCCTCAGGACCCTCTCAGGGGCCCTGATTCAGCCCCTTTTTGACTATGCTTGCTCCTCTTGGTACTCCAACACCTCAGTGTCACTGAAGACTACGCTTCAAACCTCCCAAAACAAACTGATTCGACTACTTCTCGGACTGGGGCCCATGACCCACCACTCTCCCACTCACTTTGCCAGCCTAGGCTGGCTCAGGGTGGAAGACAGGGTTAAACAACTAAAAATGGGACTGGTCTTCAAAATTGTAAATGTAGATTTGCCCGAAATGCCCCGTATACCCGCTTATCTGTCTAAATACCTCCAAAAAGTTAGTGACACCCACAGTCACGAAACTAGAGGGAGCGTAAACAACAATCTGGTACCACCCACCCATAAAACATGGTATGGAATAGTCTAACCCCATCCCTAAAAAAATGCAGTTCGCTGGGCTCAACAGCCCTAAAAACTCATCTTTCTGGAGGCCACAAGAGGAGGTAGTACCAGTTATTTTTTTACCAGCATTTTGTTCATGCTTTTTTATTTTGTACATAGTGTATTTTTTCTCTGTATTTTTATGTTGATTTGAAATGTTTGGTTGCTACTATATATGTCATGAAATTAATTCAAGGACCCCAACGGAAACAAGTCCGCAAGGACTTTTTTGGTCGGACATTTTAGACAAAAAGTATTATAACTGTAACTGTGTTGTTTTACATTCTTTTGCCTAATAAAAATGTCAATCAATCAATCAATCAATCGATCAATCAATATGCCTCATATGGAAGCAGGAGGTCATCATTCCTCACCAAATTCTCTACAGATCCGCGTTTTCATACCAAAACACCTTATATTATTATGTAGATTATAACAGTAACGATCATAAAACAAAAATGTTTTGGTCCCAGGTATACTACAACTCAGGCATATTAGTTGCAGTGGAGTTATGGCAAGCTGCCCGGCTTAATACGGGGTTAGCGACAGCGTTGGTGACATACTGCCCCTAGAGGTCAACGCGGCATCTGGTTGGCTCACTGGAAAGGCTCTGCTCCACTAAATGGAATATAGCTCCTTAATTAGTATCATTGATAATATCTGTACAGGATGTAACATTAATATTTAATGTCAATATGGTTGCTGTAAAAAGGCTTGGGATCACTGATTTCATTACAAATTAAAGTAGATCATCAGCACTGCAAAATGAGGCACCCATTGGTTGACCGAGCAGTTTTGGGATCTTATTAAACTCGGTTTCTGAAATCTTAAGTTCTGAGGAATCGGGCTTCAAAGTTTTGACATGGATTTTCATACTTTCTCAGCTCTGCTCGAAATACATCTTTGGAAAAATAACGTATGCTTTGAATTGATATAAGTATAGTTACTTTACCCAACACATGGATAATGGCGAATTTGCTCCACCAGCATTTAATTTGAATCATAAAATTATGGTGGACAATTAAGGGTTGAGCTGCGCCTTTGTTTGTCATCTTTGGTAGTCAGGGAAAAAGTTATATGCAGCGCACACACAAAAAAAGAAGTTCAGAGTCTGGGATTTGAGACCTTACAGGACTGTACAGACAGAAGAGCAACTGTTTGAATCCATGTTGGACTTTCCTCAGAGGCATGCATGATGAGTCACCCTGTTATGCCTTCTTTATGCTCCGTCATACGATGATGTTAAAAACCAAAAATAGCAGATCTACAAGCTCACAACGTGTGTCATCCGTGACACATTGTGAGCTTGTGGATCGGCTTTTTTCTGCACACGTCATACGGCAAAGTATTAATGGGGCTTACGCTACAGGTTCACCTAGTCAATGATCTAAGGCTTGATTGAACACATGGAGGCAATTGCCGGTAAATCAGGATGTTGCAGACACATTAGAATAATATAATTCCATAGCATTAACACACTCTCTACATACTGATATAAATTATATACATTACATACATGTTTTTACACCAAAAATTAGACCTCATGAAGGCAACTGCCAGCAGGTCAAGACAATACCAAAATAATATTTCCACATGCTCATACAATACATAGAAATGTTGGCTTTTGAACTGGAATTGGGACCCCCTAAGAATCAATAATTATAAAATAATGAAAACATATCGAAACATAAAAGAGCTCTGATTTTGGGGGTCAACAATCCTACCATGTTACTTCATCAGTCTGAGCCACAAAGATGTAACAAAAGAGGTTTTGTTCTCACTAAGCTCTAGCCAGACCCCTATCCCAGAATTTGCTGAGTTCAAGGTGAAGACGAAGTTCTTTTGTGTGTGCAGGAGGCAGACAATTGGGGCCTGAGTGTCTGGATGGCCGTATGAGTAAGTGGCTTGTGGCTCCATTCAAATGTATCCCTTACAAAAGACAGAGATGTCTATAACGAAAGAAATATGTTGACGTAATCCCATCATTTGTCTACTGTCACTGCTGCGCTGGCATGCACTACCTCACGGATGCAAACAAAACGTTTTGTTAGGTAGTTAAAAACACGTATCCCGACATCTCCACTGCAATGCCTCACTTGCTCTGTGTCGTTTTTCACTGACCGAAGAAGAAACATGCCTTTTGCATTTTGGTTTCAAAACAAGGATTGATTTAGTGGTTCATTTATTTTCATTTGGACTTGACATGACAGAACAGGCGAGGGATATTGTTTATGTTGTTACTGTATAACTGTATGAAAGACAGACTTTACATACAGTAATCAGCTGATTTTATGTTACAACAGGGGTAAACATGACTTGATATTAATGCATTCTTTTCATATTTACCAGCCAATTTCAATTTGGACTTTTTGGTTAATGCTAGTCTAGATAAGCACCTCAAGATTCATAATAATACTTTTCTGATCAAAACAGAAGAAGATCAGACAAAGTTTCTGAGCTTCCCTGTAAGATGCGCTGCCACATTAGTTCTGGCAAATGAAACTTTTCTCCATTTGAAAAGTAAATCATTTTGAAAACAAGGAGTTTGTATGTCAAGGAATCCTTGACAGTAATGATCTCAGAAGCGACGCCGGCTCAACAAAGGTTGTTACAGTTGTCATATTGTACTTGAGAAAAACAAACATCCACAGTGAAGGGCTCTTTGGCAAACAGAGCTATTCAAATGAACAATGCACTGCCAGAGGGTTATTCGGGGCTACAATGTGCTCATCACGCCTCCTTTGTCCAACCTAATGCTTAATTTATAGTCCATTGTAAGCCGGTGTTGCGTGCCGAAAATAGCAGATCCGCAAGCTCACAACACGTTGCATCGCAACGCGTTGTGAGCTTGTGGATCTGCTATTTTCGAAGTACAAATCGGGGCTTAATGCTCCTGCATGCGTCTGGCCTGGATGTGCCCAAGGGAGCCCTCAACCTTGCAGTATGTCTGCTACTAATTGTCATTGATACAGATTATGATTATCTGTGCTTACGGGGTAATTATGTAGTGTCAGAGTCACTGTATCAGCTCTGGAATGAGGCTATCACAGTGCAGGCTCTCTGAGGATTAAGGGGGGGGGTAGGTCTGGGTTCTCTGTGTTATCTCCACTCCACTCCTGTCCTTATCTGCAGAGCGTGAGCCAGCAGAGAAACAACAGCCGTGCCACAGCCAAAGCACACAGATATTTGGAACGCCAGACATGCAATGCGAAGAGACAGATCGAGAGAACAACACACACGCACGCACGCACGCACACACACACTTACAATTCACACAAACAAACGTACATACACGCACACACACACAATTCACAAAACAAACGCACATGCACCCACACACACGCAAGCAGAGCACACACACACAAATCCATGATCATACACTCCAAGGACGCACACACACAGACAATATATTGCCTGCCTGTGTGTACAGTATGTGTTTTTGAGCGTGCACATGTGTGTCTGTGTGAGTGTGAGTGTGAGTGTGAGTGTGTGTGTGTGTGTGTGTGTGTCAACAAAATACCAATTCACAATGAGAGATGAAAATTCCCTTGTTAAATGAAAGCATGGCTCAGACTTAACATATAATTTAACTGAATGTTTGGCTGTGAAATCGGTTCCAGACAGTTACAACTTGTCAGCTTTCCTCCTTCATGCCCTCCTTCACAAGGCTTATTTTTTATGGAGCGCTGCATTCATGTGTCCAACCAATACTGAGTGATTTGGTGGCCTGAGACTTAATTGGTTGTGGAGCCTTTTTTTACGACATGATTGTTTTGACATCATATCATGTGGTATCATACACAGCTTGTGTGGCCGCAAAGCAGTGGTGGAAGAAGTAGCCTACTTTGTTACTTAAGTAAAAGTAGCAATACCACAATATGAAAATACTCTATTACGAGTAAAAGGCCTGTATTCAAAAGTTTACTATAAAGTATTGAAACATGGAAATACCCAAGTACAGTCAAAGCACCTCAAAAGTGTGATTAACTGCAGTACTTGAGTAAATGTACTTAGTTGCTATCCACCACTGTGTGGCCGTAAAGCCAGGCCAACATGGAACCCTATGCCACAATTGCTCTGTTCCCACCATGTGTTAAACTGATGAAAGATCAACGTAAAGAACACCACAACGAGACCCCCGGCTGTTCATTTAAATCTGACCCGCAGGTCCATTTTTGCACTCAAATGAACACTCCGGAGTTCATTGTGTGAGCCCAGAAAAACAGCAGTATAGCCACTGCGGAGAACATTGTTGTTTATGTTAAATATGAACTTTTATTTAACTATATCCATAGAGGGGTAGAGAAATCCTGTGAAAAGACATTAAAAATCACAGCATAGTAATGTGTTTGTACAGGCGACCTCTGCAGTGTTTACGTAGAATGAGTGATACTCCCAGTGGCTCGTACGGCGAAAAATAGCCAATCAACAAGCTGTGAGCTTAGTTAGTAGATTGGCTGTGTTTTCGGCAGTGGTGTAAAGTAACTAAGTACATTTACTCAAGTACTGTACTTAAGTTAAACTTTAGTTACTTGTTACGTTGTAGATTTTGATTATTATTACAAAACATACATTACCCACTTCAGTCCTATATACATTTCGGCCATTTGAAAATGGCAGACCTACAAGCTCACAATGCGTCGCATCAATATTTTCAAAAGATTTTAATAGATTTTATACATTTGAAAACTTGTGAAATGGGATATTCTGCATAATGAGTACTTTCTACTTTTCGTACTTTCGTACATTTTGATACCAATACTTTTGTACTTTTACTCAAGTCAATTTTGAATTCCAGACTTTTACTTGTAACAGTAAAAGAGTGTTTCTACATTGCCTTATCGATACTTTTACTTACTGTATTAAAGTAAAAAATGTGAGCACTTTTTCCACCACAGGTTTTCGGCGCAGGTCGTGAAACAAAGTATAAATCAGGCCGTCGCACAGGGTGCTTGCTCTTTCCCTTCACGTTCTGCATGGGGTGCCTGTCCGTCAAGAACAGCGGCTACGGAGTTAAATGAGCCGGGGGCCGTCATGGGGCCCTGCGGCGGGGAATACTGTGATAATTACTCTGAGGCAAGCGGTCTGGCCTTAATTGAATTTCACATCCAATAACAATGTGACAAGGAGAGGGCGATTAATTGACCTGGACTGGCCTGCCCTCGCTCTCCCCTCGCTCCCACAACTCTCTTGACTGCCGGAATCATGGAAGCATTACTGTAGCTATTAGGTTCACATTGTCATCATCAACACAAGCAAATGTATCATTGCCTAGGTTTATAGCATGAGCACTGTAATAATATATAGACAGTGGCGGAAAAAGTACTCACATTCTTTACTTAAGCAATATCAATACTGCAATATAGAAATACTCTGTTACAAGTAAAAGTCCAGAATTCAAAATGTTACTTGAGTAAAAGTACAAAAGTATTGGCATGAAAATGTACTTAAAGTACCAAAAGTAAAAGTACTAAAATGTTTGAAAATAGTAATAATAGCTTGTAGATCTGCTATTTTCAAATAGCCTATGTATAACATAGGGCTAAAGTGGAACAATGTATGTTTTATAATGTAATCATTTATATCTGAAAAGTAACTAGTAACTACTAAAGTTTTCAAATAATTGTAGTGGAGTAAAAGTACAATATTTGCCTCTGAGATGTAGTGGAGTAGAAGTACTTAAGTACAATACTTAAGTAAATGTACTTAGTTAAATTCCACCACTGTAAATAGGGATCAAGGATGGATGGATTGCAGATGGAATTATAAGTTGATATTTCTTGTGTTTTCGCTCCTTACTGATTTACTGGAAGAGGTATAAAAAAAAAAAAAGCGAATTAAATGTGTTTCATCATATGGGGATCCGTTAGCCTTATGCATGTCAAATGGGGGTCATTTAAATTCAAAAGGTTGAGAATCACTGCCATATAGTACCAAAGTACATGGTGCCAGAACATGAATAATATAAAATCCACATGTGAATCGTTTGGTATCATCTTTGATCTAAAAGTAGCCTAATCCTTCAACAAAAAGCAGCATCCTATTAAGTGCCGAGAGTCTCGGCCATACAGCATTTGGGGATATTGCTCTGTAATCTCTTGAAATAACTCTGTGCATCTGCACTGTGTAACAGTCACATCTTCTCATGACAGGAGCTGGTGAGTTGTACGCGGTCCGCTCTGACGAAACCCCATTCCCACGACCCGGCGGACATTTTTTTTGCATAGTCTGTGCCTGCATGCAGATTCAAGCCTTTCCTGTCATCTCAGAGAACCAAGGAAAGTCGGATGTTCCCGATGTCTTGAGAAATAGCACCCCCTTCTCTCCCCCCTCTCTTGTCTCTGGCAATGGTCGTTTAGCTTTAATCGGAGCCTTGTGAACTGGCTAATGTTATGGAAACCTATCATGTCACTTAAAGCACACGCACTTGGCCCCGTCACCGAGACACGTTGGAATTGGCAATGGTTTAGGAAGTGAGATCTAAAGGATTGTCACAACATAAAACTACTATTCGTGAGTTTTATGTCCGTCGTTTCCTCCCGATGAGATAATTGCAACGATGTCCAAACTACAATAAAGATAGAAGCGTATCCCGGGTCCAATCCAATGCGCTGTATAATACCTGGAACGCATCTGTGTCACTTTAGATTTCTTTGGCTATTCAAAAATAGCAGATCTACAAGCTCATAGCGCGGCACCGAGTGCCGCGCTATGAGCTTGTAGATCTGCTATTTTTGAAAAATCTTGGAACATTTTTTTTTAGATTTTTTTCAAAAAACTGTTGGGATTTAGAAAACATTTTTAAGAATCGCCTCAGGTCTTAATGGGTTAAAATAACTTTAACCAGTCAGTGTCCTACCCGACAAAATGTCTCAATGGAAGAGTGCACTGCAGATGTACTGATTAGACTATGTATTAACATAGGCTACTCTACCATACAGATTAGTTACGTATAATATTAACGTATTAATTCAAAGTTCCGGATTGTAATTTTAAGACTGAAACGGCAACAACAATATACCACTAGATCACATATTAACAACATAACACTTGCTTTGAGTTTGCGGTTTGGAACTTTAAACTGTTTTGAGCTCCACGTTCCACTTCAAATGCTCAGATCTGACTTCTCTCCTCTTGTGTAAACTCCCCTCTGAACCGAATGACCGCAATGTCTTCTAAATCCTAACAGTTTTCTGAAAAACATATGTCTCTATATCAGTGGTACTCAATCTTCATGTCAAGGACCCCCAAAATGATATTTGGCCAACGTCCCAAATCTCAAAATATTGTGTTCCAGGGACCCCCAGAAGCAAAGATTTGACTTAAAATATTCGCTTTAAAAGAATATATATTTTCAAAGATTTGCACACATTTTCACAATCTTTCAAAAAAAGCAGATCTACAAGCTCATTGCGCGGCACTCCATGCCGCGCTATGAGCTTGCAGATCTGCTATTTTTGGGTTAATTGGTGTTTTTTAGGGTACTGACTGTATCTTTATGTTCATGAGAGGGAGGGAGCCATATGTTTACGCTGAAATTCCCCCTGTTTGGCAGAGCACAGATTTAAGTTACTCGCCAGTGGTCTGAGCCTGTCACCAATTAGCACATCAGACCTCATTCAGAGTGACGTTTCTGCTTGCTCTGCCACCAAATGTCATGTACAGAAAACAAACACTGGGCTAACTGAGCGAGTAGAATGGACAATATCCACTTTTTAACAAGCGAGGCCGGTTGTCAGGTATAGTTTGTGTCGTCATGTGAGCGAAATTCGACCGAAACCTTTTGCCAGACAAAATACACAAGGCCCCCTCAGACGCATACTGGTGGATTGTTAAAAGCTTAGTATTTCTCTGCCTCTATAGTCCCAACATTTTGTATAGGTTTCATACAACAGTTGTTGATTACTGTGCAGCACTTCAGGTGTTCCCAACTTTTTTCTGGATCAGGGCCAACTTGACAATCTTGAAGGTGTTCATGGCTCACCCATTTTCAGAGCATGCAAGAATGTTTTGGGGCTTTTCTGCCTTTATTGATAGTTCAAGAGAAGACAGACAGGAAAGAGGGACGGGGAGAGACACGCAGCAAAGACTGTCGTAAACGGGACTCGAACCCGCGACGCGCTGTCAGGCATTAGAGCCTATATTTGTGGTACTCGTCTGGACGGCCAGCACGCACCCTAGAGCATGCTTATTTTAATGATTAATCAATCGATTGTGTTGTGGCTTGGTTCGAAAAACAAATGTAGTATACTTAAAGTTTCTAATTATCACAACGAAAACTAATTTGCCAAGGTTTTAAAGAAAAGATACCTAAAATTGTGTTTTGCCAATTATTTGGGGCCCCGCTTGCAACATCCTCAGGGCCAACCAGTGGGCCCCGGCGCACAGAGAGTATAGGTTCCATACACCCGTTGTTGATTACTGAGCACTTTATCCAGCCTTTGTCTGTCCCGGCTGTTATTACATCAAAATAATAATAATCTATTACCTTTATTTACACTTGAATTAGGAGATGGTTTATCACGCAGTGCATATTGATTGTGGGGATTAACTGTGCATCCATCATGAGACCCTTGTTGTTGCTTGCTCAAGCCTTTGCACGCCATCTGGAACGCCGGTGCTGTCGGACGAGCCAGTTGCGTAGTCTAATTCGTCTTTTTAATCTTCCTTTGTTATCTCACACTTCAAACAAAAGTCACTCTCCCCCCTAAAAAATGGTCCGACAGCAAATAAGACGCTGCTGAAGATCTCTAGTAGCCCCCCCCACAGCCTGCCTCCCTCACTCTCGCCGCACGGAATACAGATTATCAGTGGTGCATCCCTTTGTTGTTGGACGGAGGGGATGGGGGTATTTGAGTTAGATCTCGGGGATAGCATTCGGAGCGCCCAGATTGCGTTTCACGCGAGGGTCTTTCATGCTGACAGTGTTGCTTATGCTCGGGGATGCTGATATGTTTATGTGTGTGTTGATTTGGGTTTGAGGGGAAAGCCCTGAAAATCACTAGCTTTGTTCTAGTATTTGGGTTGTGGACAGACGTAAAGTTATTCTGAGGATACATAATGATGATGATGAATTTATTTAAATTAATCTTTTCCTTGGAGCGTATACAGCCCGTATCATGTTGCTCCAATGTCGCTATTATTTGGTTCACTGTTTCTCCTGCCGTTGGCTCCCAGGCTGTCTGACAAGCCTTTCCTGGAAGAGGAATCCGCGGATGAGGTGGGTGGGGGGGTGGGGGACAGACAGCTCCGGGGATGTTGCTTTTTATGGCGTGATGGACCGTGGACGGGCCTTATCGGTGGCCGCGCTAGCGAAGCTGACAGACTTAAGGGGGAGATCTCATCAGTTCAGGTTTTGTCTCGATTACCTCAGCCTCGTTATCTAACCGAGGGGCTGGGTGGAGTCCAACGGCAGACCGAACGTCCAGAAGGAGAGACGACGACACGCTATGGCTACAGCACCGGTTCTCAATGCCGGGTGCCGGGGCCAACCATGGGGTTCCAAATGGACCCTTATGGGTCTGTAACGCCGAGAGTTACCGACACTGTAAGAGTTCAATTAACACTGAGGATTTTACGGTGTAGAATGGGGTCCAAGTGACAAAAAATGGGGGTACGTGGCCTAATATGCACATCAAACTGGGGGTACTTGAAATGTGTCATGAACTCACACAGACAAAAGTGTTCTCTTCGGCTTCTGTCATTTACTGTGTTAATCAACAAAATAGGTACAACTGGTCAGGCTTATATATCCCTGCCTCGGCTACTGCAAGGGTGTATTAAATGAACACTAATTGCATTCACCACAAAATTCTAAACATTGAAAATCACTGAATCCTCAGTGTTACGATCCATTTGGTTGCATGTGTACACTCTCAGAGTTACAGACCCGTATAAGGGGCCATTTGGACCCTGTGGTGGCCCCGGGACCCAAAGTTGAGACACTGCGGGCCACAGGTTATCATCTCAACTTTAGTCACGCGTGGCCCACCTTGGCACCAACACTCTAGTCTGTTGCCCCGGTAACCGCTCCAAGCTGGATGCCTGTGGAAGTACATGCCTAGGCGGAATTTCACCGTTCAACCAAAGAGATGTTGTTGCGTTTTATCTCTTGGAAATCACCCACTATGGTTTCTCATGGGTCTTCCATGGTTTGGTTTCTATGGTTTCTCAGTGTTCGCCATGTGCCATTTTCACAGTGGTGTAAAGTAACTACAAAGTAACTAACTGTACATTTACTCAAGTACGGTACTTAAGTACAATTGAGGTATTTTTACTTTACTAGATTGTTTCACTTCTACTCCACTACATCTCAAAAGGCAAATTGTACTTTTACACCACTACAATTATTTGAAAACTTTAGTTACTAGTTACTTTGTAGATTTTGATTATTATTACAAAACATACATTAATCATTTCAGCCCTATATACATTTCGGCCATTTGAAAATAGCCGATCTACAAGCTCACAATGCGTCGCATCGCGAGGCTATTTTCAAAAGATTTTTATACATTTGAAAACTTGTGAAATGGGACATTCTGCATAATAACTACTTTTGCTTTTGTACTTTAAGTATATTTTGATACCAATACTTTTGTACTTTTACTCAAGTACATTTTGAATTCTGGACTTTTGCATGTAACAGAGTATTTCTACATAGTGGTATTGATACTTTTACTTGAGTAAAAAAATGTAGTACTTTTTCCACCACTGCATTTTCATTCATAACGGTGTTGCTTGTCCTACGTTCTTGTTTGCCAGTGTTTAGGTTATAATTGGCCTGCTACAATTAGTCCCGTAGATGTTTGGCAGCCTGTCGTTTGCCGTTAATTCACAAACTCCCGTAACAAACACACTGTATGACACACGCAAAAGATTTTGCATTCGGAACAAGGGATTTTGCTTAGAGAGGACTCAGGGAAGCAGTAAACAAAGCGCGAGTCATCAGCATAGGAAGTATAACGCTAACAAAGACTTATGAGGGGAGGTGGAAATGCAATTCATCAGCGTTTCATAGGATTTCAAAGGGACAATGTCTGTATAGCAGACCCACAGGCCGGGACCACAAATTCTTCCATGGAGCTCATGAGGCCATGCACGCCACCGGCCTCACGTTTCATAAACCAGTGCAGTCTCACCTCCACATGTAAACCCATTTAAAGCAATATTTACAACATCTGAACTACATCTCCAAATAAAGATCATTCATTTTGGATTACTTTAAACAGTGTTTATCTAGCTCCCTGTCACAGATGCTGTCATACATGAAACAAATGTTTACAGGAGGAGAAAAGACCTCTTCTGTGCTATTTCCGGACGTGCATTTGTCTTTTGGGGGTATTTTAAGATTAAAGAATCAATAACTGTTGTGAATAAATCTTCCCATGCACTCTGGTTAACGTAAATAGGATTTATTTTGGGGCTGTTTGCGAGTGATCGGCGCAGCTGATAACTTAATACAGCACAATGAAATAAAATCTGACCTAAGGATGACAAATACTACATCAGGTCAAGGCTCAGTTTAAGGAATATCAGTGTCTTTTATATTCTAACTTCTCCTCAACGGTTCTCAGTTGTTGAACACTCATACAATTTCTGTCCACTCAGTCTGCTTCTCATTGGTGGGCTATGGACAGTTCAGAAACCTGCATGCCTACCAATGACATCATCGACAGGGATTGCAAGCTAATAGAGACTACAGAATCTCTCTTCATGGAAAGTTAAGCACCCTGAAATAGAAGCCTTTGTTCTTGCATTAATAAAACATTTAAAAACAATTGTTTGAAATGACCCCTGCCTACCGATGACATCATCAGTGGGGATTCCAAAGCTAATAGAAGCTACTAGAAACCTGGTAGAGTCTACCCATCCAGGTGCTTCTGCATCAAACTTGATACCTTGCTTGATTGATGAGAACCACCAGCTCATGACGGGTAATCCCCAGCATCATGAATAAACGGATGATCTATGCACGTC
Organism: Gymnoscopelus microlampas; assembly: GCF_963454915.1. Lineage (NCBI taxonomy): Eukaryota > Metazoa > Chordata > Actinopteri > Myctophiformes > Myctophidae > Gymnoscopelus > Gymnoscopelus microlampas. The sequence continues at coordinate 8,296,558 of NC_139944.1, forward strand.
GTGATTAGCCTGGGACCAGACGAATCTGCCAGTGTAAAAAAAAATTGCACTCTGCGATTTGGGTCTGGCACAGCTCCGTTGTGAAACCATTTCCTGCTCCAGAAGTCTGGGGTGACCAATCAGGGCCCAGTATTCAAATATGGGAGACTGTGATTGGTAGTTGGTTGTAAAAAAACGTCCTCATAGAAGCACCAGACTTATCCACGCAGTGATATAGTCTGGCTACGCGAGGCTACGTCGTGATGCCTTCACACTAGCAGTGACAAAGCGACAGGCTACAATTCATTTCCAATGGAAGGTAAACGACATGACGATAGAAACTGACGCCCGACTCTTGTCACTGTGTGACAAGCCCACAAAAGCCACAAAAAGTTGAGCTGGCTTCAACTTCTTTCTGCGCTTCAATGATGCAGTTATGCCTTGTCTATCAATCAATTCACAATTTCCACTCACCTTCTCTCTATAATTCCAGCCATCAGCCAGTTCCCTGTTCCTTTTAACCAATTATATTTAAGCCTTTATATTTTATATTTTAACAAGCATGTAGAGCGACAATTCAACGGCAAATCAGTGACAGTGTAGCTGACCACGCTTGGTCGTTTTGTAGCTTTTGTCGCTGCTAGTGTGCATGACAGCCTTGATCAGGAGATGAGGCTGAGTGTCTTACCAGACCCTCCGTTTTGAATAAATATGCCTCATGGAGAACTCATCATACTTAAGACAGCAATATCACTCAAATATATTTGTCCCAAGAGTTAGACTTCAAGAGATTTTAAACTCCAGCTCCTTTATTTACTATAGTGTTTTTAGGCGCTCCGCCTTGATGAGTCTCTATACTCTACAGGCTTTGCTTTTGCATTTATTTTCATTTGTTGAAGGCTCTACAGTGTAATTCCGTACTGGAGCCATCCAAGGACTGGATAGAGTAGGGATTCCCAAACCTTTTCAGCTCAAGACCCAAAAGAGAAATGTGATGTCTCCCTGCATGGGACACAAACTTACAAAAAATACATTATATGAATGTATAGCTTAAGACCTATTTCAGGAATAAATGAATACAATGTCAAAAATAGTGAAAATCATCAGATCTACAAGGTCACAATGCATGGCGATGTGACATTTTTTGACTGTTAAAGGAAACTAGGGAGAACATCTTGGGAGAATGCAATGAAACAAAAAAGGGTGAAGTTGATGTATCCTTTTTAACCACTTAAAGCCCAGTTTTAAGTGGTTAAATACGATACGATGCTGACAGTTTTTCCTTTTTTTTATTTTTACATTTCTGCAAAGCTTTAGAAAAATATATGAAATTTGTTAGAAAAATTAATATACTTGTAGGAAAGGTAAAAAAGATTGCTATTATTCACTCACGGCCCATAAAAATGGGTCCAAAGTGGGTCACAACCCTATGTTTGGGAAACAGAGACAGAGATGGCTGGTACATGTGTCGTGCCATCACCAGACGATGACGATGCCACTTGTCTGTCCCCAGTGCGGGTTGGCGGGGCCATAATGAGCTTTAATGACTCCAAGTACCATTCGGGGAAAAGATATGGAATTGTTAAGATGATCAAAAGTCAAGTGTTTTCATTATATCCATCTGCCATCTTTATCCCGTCATGTACCGTACGCAGATAGCTAATCAGGCTAAAAACAATGTGTTATCTCCACCCTCCATCTGCACTGATAAAGTGGAGTTTGCTCCGGGTCGAGACACATGGATAAGGAAGGATGGATCATGGGAGACGGTAGTAGGAGTAGGAGACGGGGAGTTCAGTCTGAGAGGGCAAGAGAGTGGAGGACTGTAACAAAGTACATTTATTTGAGTACTATAGTACATTTTGAGTATTTGTGTTTTTGGATACTTTCACTCCACTACATTTCCACGACAAAATATACTTTTGACTCCATTACATTTCTGAAGATATGCCTTTTTTTGATAAGACAGACTGACGGGAAATGGGGAGAGAGAGAGATGTGGAGTGACACGCTGCTAAGTGCCAAGACCGCCACACCAGCGGCCCGGGCCAAAATCGACTACATTTCTAGGAAGGGAAATGATACATTATGAACTACTTAAGCCCCATTTCAAATAAAGTGAAAATAGCAGATCAACAAGCTCACAACATGTCACGGCGCGCAGTGTTGTGAGCTGGTAGATCTGCTATTTTCACTATTATTGATATTTTTTGAAAACTTCTTTTGTTTTGGAAAATGTCTAAATGTAAATACAGTAATACATTGATAGCCTACTAAAAATAAACTATATGTTGTCATTTGCACTTTTGAATTAAAGCATTTACAAATTTGCCTGAGCAACTTTCACTTGTAGTGGAGTAATATTTGACCAGGAGCATCTACAGTCTACTTTGACTCGAGTACTGGAGTTGAGTACTTTGTCCGCCACTGGAAGGGTTGGTTGGATGGTGCGAGGAGGAGACAGAGTTCAGTCTAAGAGCGAGAGAGCGAGCGCTTGAGAGGGAGAGAGAGAGAGAGAGAGAGTGGAAGAGGCTTTACAGCCATGCCAGATTGCATTACATGCTGAGATGAGAGGAGGGTTAGAAGCTGCGGTGTCCTCCTCTCTTCCTGCAGCGCATTCCAATTCTCCCCGAGTCCAGTCCGGGGAGTGGCCCCCGCGGCAGACGATCCCCTTTCTGCTTCACACGCTGCCGACGGAGCTGTCGTCGGGGGGCTTTACTAGCGGTGTCTGTGAAACCTGACCCGCAAGATGCGGGGCAGGCCTCATATTTTGGGGGGGCGGGAAGGGGTAAGTCAGCTTCTTCTTCAGTACTATTGAAGGAGCAGGGGGGGGGGGCATGCCCCCCTGGCAGTAGGGGACCTTGGCTTGGGACGGCGAGCCACAGGGCCGCTTGAGTGCGAGGAAAGGCAACCCGCCGTCTCCGAGAGGATCGAATTTCCTCACAACTTGTTGCCCGATGCTAAATAAACTCTGGCATGCAGTGTTGACACCGGATCTGGACTAAAAGGGCCGCCGGAGAGATTCTCTGTACCCACTGTGACCCCTCTGCTCTTTTAACACCACAGAACCCCCCCAACCCACCCGTTTGCCCTAGACCAACTCTTTAGTATGCCCCCCGCCCCCCCTTCATGGGTCCCAAGGGGGCCCCTCGCACATGGCTCTCAGTGGTCAGCCGTCGTTGCTCTGCTAATGAGGCTTTCAAAGGGGACAACCTAGCGCTGGCGGCCACACGGCCATTGTGAGCCCGAGAGATGTAAATGGGAGTTGTCTTTTGTGAGGTAGATGCGCCCGGCCGCCCGCCCTCTGGCTGTTAAAGGACCCACACTGGCGCCAATACAAGTCAATGTCTATCCCCAAATCGTATTGTCGCGTCCCAAAAGCTCCGCTATGACTTATTAATAAACTGCGCACAGTCAAAGCTTGTCTCTAGGGCATTAGCTAGTAACCTTCAGTGAGTTGAGCAGTATATAAACAGACCATTTTTCTCTTAATGGCTTTTGTGACAGGCTCAATGGTAGGACGGACAGCCAAGGTTCTGGGTTCAGACCGAGTACTCTAGATTTCCATGCAACACCACACTGCTTGGCAAGCCTAGGTTGTAACCATATCGTCCCATGGGAATATACAGAGTAAGAATGAGCAGATACAACAAAAACGTGTCACGACAGTGGCTCTGTTGCTGCGTTGCTGAATGTGTGTATTAGGGCAGCGGTTGGTTCCAAACCTTTTACTGGATCACGCAGGACCGACTTGAAAACCTTGAAAGCGTTCACGGCCCACCCATCTGTCGTGTTAATCGGTCAGATGGGTGGGCCACATGCATTTTCAGAGCATGTTTATTTTAATGATCACTTCAAACGATTGTGTACTGGCTAGGATCAATGCGACTAACAAAGTTTAAGCTCCTAAATATCGGTATCACGATGAAAACAATAATTTTTTCATGTTATATTATCATCAAAATCTTGGTGTGTTTCCAATTATAACGGGGGCCCACTTGCAATATCCTCATGGCCCGCCAGTGAGCCCAGGCCCATATACGGTAGGTTGGGAATCGTGGGTTGGCTGATTTATGCTGTGTGCATTAGATCAGTGGTTTTCAAGCTTTTTCATGCCAAGGACCCCCTAATTGACACATATTAGCCCACGGACCCCCATTTGAAAAGATATGCCAGTGACTCAACCATTTTGATTTATTGGGGGTCCCAATCTACACTATATCATCATCATTAGTGTTCATTTAACTCTGAGAGTGTACAAATGGAACCAAATGGACCCGTTAGGGTCCATTTGGTTCCATTTGTACACTCTCAGAGTTACAGACACACAAGGTTCCATTTGGTTCCTAACTATTCATTTGTCTGGGGACCCCCTGGAACCCCCTCAAGGACCACTGGTGGTCCCCGGACCACTGGTTGAAAACCACTGCATTAGATCGATCACAACAGGTGTGTCATCACATCCGGCTCAGAGTCTAATTAGTTTGACTCAGGCCAGTTACATTTTCAAATCAATCCACACAACAACAACAACAACATACAGTAGAGTAAATAATGATGTTTAGTGGGTTGAATTCCTCATCTCAAGTTTCAAGTGCCTGCAAGCTAACGCTGTATTGAATTAAACAGGAACAAGACTTGAACAGGAACAAGGCTTGCTTCCTTGCTCGAAAACCACGCTGTGTTTTGGAAAATGGTTGTTAGTAAATGTCAAGTCAGTCATAGTCAACATGTCAGACCACCATTTTTATCTAAATGATAAACTAGAGGCTTTTGTGTTTCACAGCAAAAGAGTGTTTACACTCAGGGAGACCACACACGACCGTTAAGGACAAACACAATGAATTTATTAACACTTACACGAACCCTAGTGTCCCTATTCTAGGGAGCAAACATTCGGTTAACATATACGAGCTTGCAATGCGTTGCAAGTTTGCAAGGCATTGTGCATGTGTCAAAGTGTCCCTGAGCATTAACCTCTAACTGCTCGCCCCCCTATCATTGAGCAAGCCTTCTGCTGGGTAAATGCAGAAAAGTAATTTCCCCCTGACGATCCAGTGGGAGGCCTGTGTTCATTCTCCATCTTTGTACCCTGTTTGCTGTCTCTCTTATATACACTATAATATAAAAAAGAAATGAATACAGTATTTACAGTATTGTATAGTATTTTATGAAGTATCCGTTATCTCCATAATACCATGCAGATAGTATAATAAAATGAATGTGTCGCATAAGTGCAAACAGGCAATTGAATTAACTGGCACCATTAAAACCTTGACCGCAATCGTACCAGTAAATGCAGACTGTAGGTTACCCTATGCACTGAACTGACAAACGAGAGCTACTTTGTGCATTTCCATCAATTATTCAACTTTATTGAATGGGATATGTTTATCCTATACTCTTCTTACAACAACAGAACCCTCATGACATCGCTGTTGAAACCATGTATCTCCATATTTCAACTTCTGATGTTTTTTTCCAAAATGAATGCCCTGCTTCTTCTTTGTTTTACAAGTGTCACACAAAAGTAGCGAAAATAGCCAGATGTATTTGTAGATTAGCAATTTTTTATACTTTTCATTTTTTTTAAGAGAAAGTGGTTAAGTGTGTGTGTGTGTGTGTGTGTGTGTGTGTGTGTGTGTGTGTGTGTGTGTGTGTGTGTGTTTTATAAATATTGCACCAATTTAAAGCAGTGTTAATTTTGACAGCAAATTCTGATTTAGTCTTAGTCTTTTGAATGACACACCATTTAGTTTTAGTCCTATTTTAGTCTTCTGAAATGGTTTAGTCTTAGTCGACTAAATATCAAAATCTTAGTATTTTAGTCTTACTCTTAGTCAAAAACATTAACACTGATTTAAAGTATTGACAGAAGCTTGTGAACAATAACTACATTATTTTTATTCCATTTCCTGAAAAGTAACGCTTTCGCACATACAAGGTTTCCAAGCCGACAGCGACGACGAGGTGGGAGCGTCTGAGAGCGCTCCAGAGAGCCCATGCCTTCAATTCATCATCAAACACAGAGGTAGCGATCGATACCACATAGCTCTGTGAAGATGAAGCTAATGCACAGGTTTCACTGTGGTTGGCTTGCGGCTCAGACACAGAGTATGCGCTGGAGGGAGGGATTGAGGCTGAGGGGAGGATAACAGACCCACGAAAAATCAATGGCACCATCCTGGACTTAAGCCAGACACACATGGGAATGGTGCCACTGGCTCAGATTGTTTGCATACACACGTAAGCGCTGACTTGACAACACATTACCTTGTTTACGGCGTGGCTATGCAAGAGGCTAGCCACCTATGTACACTACAGTACTGTATATCAATGGTTCTCAAACATTTTCATGTAAATGACCCCCAAATTGATATGTATTTGACCACGGACCCCCATCTGAAAATGTTTTGTGCCAGGGACCCCCATAAGAGAAGATGTACGTGTTAAAAATGTTCAAATAGCAGATCTACAGACTCACAACGCATCTCGTCCCGAAAGGGTTGATCGCCTATGTTTCAATATGCGAAGCAGGGACCCCCTGAAAGCCTGTCTAGGACCCCCGGGGGTTCCTGCGACCCAATGATCTATTTTTTTCTCAGGGACCCAAATCTACACTGTAAAATCTCAGAGTGTGTCCATTTGGACACTTAGTGATCCCCCGGACCCCACATTAAGAACCGATGGTCTATGAGATGGTCTGCGTGCATGTCAGTCTGTGTCCGGAGCTAATCTCGACGATGATTTTGCAAGTGGGATCCCAAATAATTGGCAAAACACTAAAGGCATTTATTGATAACATAACATGATTAATATTTATGTAAAAAACCCAACTCAGGAACCTTGGAAAAAAGTGTTTTCATTGTGATACCGATAAATAGGAGCTTAAAGTAAGTAACTATGTTGGTTCCATTGATCTAAGCCAGAACACAATCGATTGATTGATCATTAAAATAAACATGCTCTTAAAATACACACGGACCACTTAAATGCTCAGATGGGTCGCAAACTTGTCGAGATTTTCAAGTGCCCCCCCCCCTGAAAGTGGGACCCAGAAAAGGTTGGGAACAGCTGGTCTAACCTGATTATGTTGACAGGCTCTCTCTATTTTCCCATCTTCATTTCCAACTGTTTCTTAGGGAGAAACTCCACGTTTACTTTGGAACAATGAATCTAGAAACAGTTGGGGCTGCTGTGTCAAGGTCAGCTCCAACATTCATGCCAGTGACCCTCAGGCTTACTTCAGATCCTAGGAGATCCACTTCAGATCAGGATATGGTCAGGGTGGAGAGAGAGTTTAGCAACAAGAGACAGACTTCTCTTTTTGTGAAATGTAAAACAACCACAGAGAGAGAGAGAGAGAGAGAGAGAGAGAGAGAGAGAGAGAGAGAGAGAGAGAGAGAGAGAGAGAGAGAGAGAGAGATTAAATCACCAGACTGCCCCTTCTTTCCCTCAGTGGTGGAAGTAATTGAGTAAAAGTAGCAATACCACTATATAAAAATGCTCTGTGACAAGTAAAAGTCAAACTTTTACTTGAGTTAAAGTACAAAAGTATTGGCATCGAAATATAGTTGCGATACCAAATTAAAGTCAAATCTTTCAAGATCTGTCAACGTTTTTAGAAAGTAGCGGATCTACAATTTTCACAATGCGCCACGATGCAACGCGCTGTGAGCTTGTAGATCTGCTATTTCCGAATAGACAAAGTATGAAATAGGGTTTCATCGGTTAATGTATGTTCTGTAAGTAAGTAACTAAAGCTGCCAGAATTTCCCTCTGAGATGGAGTAGAAATATAAAAGGTATTGAAAAATGCTGAAGTAAAGTAAAAGTACCTCGAAGTTGTGCCAATTATAAGTACAGTATTTGAGTAAATGTACTTAGTTACTTTCCGCCACTGCTTTCCCTTGGCCGCTGTTGTTGATAGGCCTTTTAACCTCGCTAAGCTCATTCAGAGGAGTCTCTCTGGGACCTCACTTTGTGTTCGTCGCCGTCGGGTGGAAACCTTGTATGTCCAAAGCTGTTCCTTTTTAGTTGTTATTTCAAAAACATTTTAACCCATTAAAACCGGGAACGCATCTGTGTAACCACTTTAACCCTTATTTTATACTTGGGCTATTCAAAAAAAAAAGAAAAATCGTGAAAATGAGTGCAAATCTTTGAATATATATATATTTTTTAAAGTGAACTTTTTAACTCGATCTTTGCTTCTCACATTTTGAGATGGGGGTCCGCGGCCAAATACATATCATTTTGGGGGTCCTTGACATGAAAAAGTTTGAGAACCACTGATTATAGCAACATGAGTTTTTTCAAAAAACTGTTAGGATTTAGAAGACATTTGTAGAATCCCCAGAAGCAAACATTTTAGTTAAAAATGTTCGCTTTCAAAATATATATATATTCAAAAATGTGCACACATTTTCACGATTTAAAAGAAAAAAATAGCAGATCTACAAGCTCATAGCGCGGCACTCGTGCTATGAGCTTGAATGATATTTTTGAATAGCCAAAGTATAAGATAATGGTTAAAGTGGTTAAAACCTAAAATGACTGATGCTTTCCCGGTCTTAATGGGTTAAAAAGTGAAAATAGCCGATCTACAAGTTCACAACGCGTCGCTTTTTCGTGTGACGCTGTTGTGCGACGAAGCAGAGCATTCATCTGCGAAAAAAAAGAAAAAGAAATATGGAGATAAGAGGTTTCTGCCCGACAGCAGCGTCTTGCTGTTGTGTGTACTCTCCACTGAGCCTGCATCCAGTCAAGTGGGTTGCATTATTAATGAGGACTTTGGCTGTTATTGTGACTCCCTTATTGAGTTTGTTGATATCTCCTCACGGAACAAACACAAAAGAGGCTCAATAAACTGAAGTGCTGTCAACAGCTTCTTGACAGAATAGTGTTTGTTAGTTTTTCTCTCTCCGCAAGAAACAGACTTTCTTTTTTTGTCTTTTTGACAGGTTCCGTATTGGTTTGGTCTCGAGACCTATTTCACACTAGATTTAAATTCCATTTCAGGCCTTGGGTCGGCCGCTGCATGAACGGATACGTGATCTAAGGCTAAAAGCACTCCGGGTGCCTTTTTCCAACTTTTATAATGGACTGGTACTAAAGCAAGCTGACAGCAGTTGGATGGTTTGTGGAGGGTTGTGTGAAATCGCCAAAAAGAGCAATCAAGAGGCAGAGAAATAGGTCTGAGCTGAGTACGTTTACTCAAGTACTCTACTTAAGTACAGTTTTATAGGTACTTTTACTCTGCTTGAGTATGTCCGTTTTCAAATACTATACTTTTTTACTCCGCTACAATTATTTGTAAACTTTACAAGTTACTTTGCAGATTTTGATTATTATTAAAAAAACATACATTTAACATACACTTAAGCCATATTTTACACAAATAAATAGCTGATCTGCCATCTCACACTGTGATACTTTTGGTACTTAAAGTATATTTTGAAGGCAGTTAACAGAATATTTCTATATTGCTTTTAAAAAAAGATTCTGAGTACTTCTTCCACCACTGAGTCTGAGATTAACTTCCATGAATGAATTCCACCAACAGGCTTGCCTCTGAAAACTTCAGAATCGGGCACTGGAGACATGCAATCTCACGCACACACACACACACACACACACACACACACACACACACACACACACACACACACACACACACACACACACACACACACACACACACACACACACACACACACACACACACACACACACACACACACACACACACACACACACACACACACACACACACACACACACACACACACGTTATATGTTATCATTAAAATCTTAGTGTTTTGCCAATTATTTGGGGGCATTTGCAATACCCTCGCGGCCCAGGCCCACAGGCCCACATTGTATTCCCTAATTCCTGGGTGGTAGCTTTACATGGGTGTACCAACGTTTTCACACACAAGAGCGTCCATGCATAGCCACACACATGCATAATTCATCCACTTGCATGTAGGCTACTGTAAACACAGGCAAACACAAACCTATGCATACATCGCATTTCTGGTCAGAAACCTTGTTTCTCCATGTTTGATCTTTTAATGTATTTCTTTTTTTTTTCCATAAATGAATGCCCTATTTTATACTTTGTCCTATGACAGTGTCGCCGATCTACAAGCTTACGATGTGTCAAGAACTTGTAGATCTGATATTTTTCAACGCCAGGTTGAAAGTGGTTACGTGTGTCTGTGGGCTTTATGAATACTGAACCAATGAAAAGTATCAACAAGAGCTTGTGACTAAACAATAACTACATTGGAACACAAGTTCTTTTTTTTTATTTCCTAGTAACGTTTTTTGGACATATGAGGTTTCCACCCGACAGCGACAATATATATATACACGCGCGCACACGCACACACACACACGCACACACACACACACACACACACACACACACCTGGTCACCTTTGCAGCTGGTGGTTGAGTGTTTCTCAGACCACTTATGACAGCTGGAATTGTATTTAAGTGGCCGGCTGTATGCTACATGGGAAATCTGTCAAGCCGTCATCAACAAGCGCGCTTCCAGATGTGAACACACACCACCCGCAGCCGATGGGAGCACGTCGCACGCACGCACAGAGCTCTAGAATAAACACAGTATTTGTGTCAGGGGAAATCAGACCAGGAGAAGTATTTTGATCAACTGTGCCGAAGTCCAAGGACAGTTCATCTAATCTCAGGCTCTGGGCAGACACCTCATTACAAACCTTTCTGTAACATGCTAGTGTCGTCGCCTATATCCATTCATTCACGAAACCTGTGCGTGAGTGGTCTTTCTGTCCCCGGGCATAACTCTGGCACCGTCTGACCGAACAACCTCAAACTGGGCGTGGGTGCAGAGTGGCAAATCGATCAGAACAACGGTTTTACGAGAACCGAAAAAAACGCGAATATGTGTCTGTTTGTCTGCGGGCGGGTCTGCAGAGGACACACCGAATCTCTGTGTGTTGTAGGGGGGCACCGGCTTCCTTGATCGGCCAACTGGACCTGCCGGTTTCACTGATTCATTGGTACAGCTTTGCGTCACGTTTGTAAAAACAAGAGCTATCGCTTTTCACGTCTCGCCCCCCAAATAGTAAGGTGTTTTCACAGAGGGGTCGCCAAATACTTTGGAAGGGTCACTGGATGCTTCGAAACGCTCCCAAATACGATTGCCCTCCCCCCGCCGGCCAGCATTAGTAATGTTGTTTCGTACCTTCAATTTAACAGTAATGGTACATAGGTTTGGAGATAGTGTGACAGAAGAAGAGTCACTTGTCTGACGTTTTCTTGAATTTGAATAATAACAGATAAACAATACACAACCAAAGCAGTGCGTGCTGACGGTCTTTGAAACATTGCTGCGCAGCCAACATAACGTCTGAACAATTGTCACATGACAGTGACATCACTGACGCATCCTTGGTAACTTATAAGCAGTTTTGAGCCTGCCATCGAGTGTATGTTGTCACATAACTCACTAATCCTTGGTATTTATCCTAGTTTTCAACTAGTGATGAGTGGTGGCTATAACTGTTTTTACATAAGTGTTTTTTGACGCTCGCACTACTGAACCACTACCGGGATTATTATTTCATGCCAACATTTCAAGTAGAACTAGAAGGTACAGGACCAAAAAGACAAAAAGGACCAAGTATAGAACCATGGGGGACGCCGATCAGCGTATATTGTATATATGTTTAAGTGTTTAAATCTTATAACTCCTCATTAGAATTACCTTCTAGACAGAGCTCCACTCCACCTCTTGGCTAACATCCTCATGCTGTACAGCATGTCCATGACTCAGGTGCCATTCTCAGCTAAAGAGGATGAAAAGTGTTTGAGCAGATATTCTGGTTGTGCGTGCGTGCGTGCGTATGTGTGTGCGTGCATGCCTGCGTGCGTGCGTGTGAGAGCCTTCATCATTACACTCAGTCTTCTCTCACCCGATGTGTTTCAACTTGTCACCTCTGACCTTTGAGAAAAGAGATAAACCCAGGTGCAACGAAAGCACCACAAAATGACGCATGGTCTAAGTTGTTCCACATTTGGCCTTCTTTTTTTCTTTTCTTTTCTGTCTTTTTTTTAGCTCACGGCAGTTAAAATGATATGATTCTAATATGAATAAAACAAACTGTCAACACTTAGTAAAACATCTGGAAGGAATTGCATTATGATGTGTCAGAGGTAGTGTAGTGTCAGCCAGATCGCACGCTGAACTGGGATCCTCACAGACACAGAGCTGTGTTATGCTGAATTTATACCTCGTTGTACATTCTACAAGTTCACAGCGCATCCACTACGTGCGGTGAGTAGATCTGCTATTGTTACCGCACAACACCGTCATACAACAGCGTACAAATCAAGCCTTAATTTGTCTCTCCCTGCACAGTTACTGAGCTGGCTGCAGAGAGACCAGTCAGCGAGATGGGATCCACTGAGATCATAAATGTCAGAGTAAAACAGTAAAATCCTCAGCCATATTCTTTTTTTTATACCTCCGTGCGGGTAGCCGTGGCCAGAAGCAGTCTCTTTTTGGGTTGTTAGGCCATACATACAGTACGTATATCCCGCATCTTTGTCTATGTCTCTGGAATGCCTTGAGGGAATTTCTTGACCTTTGGCAAAAAAACGTCCACTTGGATACAAGGATCAACTGATTACACGTAAATGTCAAGGTCACTGTGACCTCACAAAACACATGAAAGTCTTCACTGCAAATACTTCACATATATGGCTGTAAACTGCAACTGGTTGGCGGAGACATACAACCGCAATGCGATATTTCGACTTTTCTTTTACTATTTAGTCTTCATGCCAAGTCCCTTGTCAGTGCTAACTCCTGCAGTTGGTCCTGGAACACACCCACGTGTCTCCTCCGATACGCGACCACATCAAAGCCGCTTCTTTTCACCTGCAAGTGAGGAGTTTCACCGGAAGGACGTGGCGCGTGTGGAGGAACATGCTATTCATCCTAGCGCCCTGAACAACCTGTAGAAGAGCAGCGACAGAAATCGCCCTCTCCTGCCTGACTTCTCACCCGCAAACACGACCAATTGAGTTTGTTGGCGTTACTTCTATACTTCAGAAGTAATTGTTTCACCAAAGAAATACAACAATCTGCATCCTATTACATGCAAACGTTTGACTAGGTGACCTTATGGATTGGTCCAACGATGATCACATTCGGATCCTTCTGCTTCGGGTTATACTTTGTCAAATCTAAATCACTCCATTCCAGTTCATGTTTATTTGCTCAAACTGGGACCTTAAGCAGGGAAAATTTCAGGAAACGATTTCCCCTTTTGTCACAAAGCTGGCTCAGTAGACTTCCAGTCCTGTTGGACAGAGTTCAGCCTTGTCGTTCCCCAGGGCATACAGTACAGTACGTAGCACTACAGTGGCTGATTTAGTCATTGGCAGCGGTGTTGCTCTGGGGGCTGTCTAAGGTTCTGCCTGGCCTGCAGGGCTTCCGTAACAAGCAGGAAGACCCTCACAGAGTCACAGCCCTGCTCTCCTGTCGAAAGGGTATGTGAAACACAGCGGTGGAAAGTAACTGCATTTGCTCAAGTACTGTTACTTAAGTGCAATTTGGAGGTACTTTGACTTTACTTGAGCACGTCATTTTTTCAATACTTTGTACTCCCCTACATCTGAGAGTCAAAAAATTGTACTCCAATTGCTTGAAAAGTTTAGTTACTAGTTACTTTCTAATTTAGAAACATGCATGAACCACTTTAGCCCCATTTTATACTTATTCTATTCGAAAATAGCAGATCTACGAGCTCACACACACACACACACACACACACACACACACAATACTTTTTCCTTTTGGTTATTTGTACTTTTAGTCAATCAAGTACCATTTTGAAAACATGACTTTTACTTGTAAGCAGAGTATTTATACATTGTGGTAGTGCTACTTTTACTTAAGCAAGTACTTCTTCCACCACCACTGGTGACCCCCCCCCCCCCCTCCTCCTCAGCTGGCCAGGCTGGCTTCATTAGCAGGTTCCAATCTTCAAGACACAGTGCTGCCTCCTGCTGTGCCCTGGGGTCTGTTATGGCTGAGAGGAAGGTTGGAACAGGACCTGTCAAACACACACTGACAGTGCCGCTAACCAGGAACAGCTTGGACGGAGTGGAGTGGCAGACAGACAGACAGGACGCCTGCTGGGCACAGGGAAAGTTTGCTAAAAAATAAAACTACTACAGGAAGCACGGCAAAGTCCAGACAACTCTTCCTGTTTAGTGTCTGTGAACAGAAAACGTTATAATAAAACCACTTAAGCCCTGTATGGGCTACTTCGTCTTACGACGAATAGCGGAAATAGCTGACCTACCTAGGTCGGCTACTTCCGTTTTTGAAAAACACTGAAGTCTTTTACCATGTCTGAAAATCTTTTAGTAAAACGTGTTAATGCGCAAGTGCAAAATAAACGCTCAGTGCCTCTCCAAATCGCGACGCTCCCAATTGTAAACAATTAAAAACATACGCTGTGCTCAGGAAAAAAAATGTCTTGGTGGACACGGCCCCTTATGGTTCTATATACTGTAGCACCATTTGACAAAAGTGCTATAGAACCTTTAAGCCACCAAAAGAGGTTCCCCTATGATTATGAGCCAAAGAACCAATTTGTTTTTAGATAATGATGACATGTCCAAAATATAGGGACACACGCTTGAAAGATTGTAATGATTTCAGAGGGGATCAAAAATATATTTATGAAACAATAATCAAGCCTGATTTATGCTTTGGCCGACAAAATGTTACCCGACGTGTCATTTGACAAAAATGTAGAGTGACACGTTGCATGACACCAAAGCATAAACCAGGCTTGACAATGAGAACCCAATTCAACTGTAAGAGGTTTTCGCTGACAAACTATCCCAGTAACAAATCCCAGAAAAACTATATCGACTGAATGATAGCACTTGCCTCCGCCAACCAGTTGCTTAAAAGCAACTGGTTGGCGGAGGCATACAACCCAATGCGATATTTCTTTTCTTCTATTTATTTAGTCTTTATGCCAATTCACCATTCCCTCTGTATTCTAGTCCCTTGTCACTGCCAAATCCTACAGTTACTGCTAAGGAGAACACAACCACGTCTCTACCACATCAAGACTGCTTCTTTTCACCTGGAACAAGTTTCACCGGGAGGATGTAGCACGTGCAAAGGAACACGCTATTCATCCTACTGTACTGTAGTTCCACACCCCACTGACCTATCACTCGACAAAAAATGCTTCTTTGCTGATTAGATTAAATATTAAGTTATTTCTGTTGAGTGACACTCCGCACGATTTTCTGTCATCGAAACATAAATCAGGCTTGAGAATGAGAACCCGAATCATCTGAGAGAGGATTTAAGGCGCAAACTATTCCCAGACAAACTGCATTGAGTGAATGATAGCGCTTGTGGGTACTGTCTGTAAAAGCAACTATACCAAGCCCCTCTGATCATGGTTTCACAAGGTAATTTCAGGATTAGTAGTCAAAGGACACATAAACCAATTTAACGCTGCTTGAATAACATCATTCAATGGAAGAATCAGTGTTGTAAAGTAACTATTAAAGTACATTTATTCTTACTTTTACTTTACTATGTCTATTTTTCAATACTTTATACTTCTACTCCACTACATCTCACAGGCAAATAGTGTAGCCTACTTTTTACTCCTCTACAACTATTTGTTGTAGAGGAGTTCATTTGTAGATTTAGATTATTATCACATTTTACATTAACAAATTAAGCCCAGTTTTATACATTTTCAAAAGATTGACAAATTTCGAAAACATGTGAAATGTGACATTCTGCATCATGAGTACTTTTACTTTTGGTACTGTACATCAGAGTGAAGTACTTCTTCCACCACTGGAAACGATAAAATATCTGTCTGTATGTCATACAAACTTTGCTAAGTAACTCCGATTCCCCCGTAGCATCCTGTTCTGGTTACGTATCCCCAAAAGACTACAGTTTCACCCTGTAATACGGGAAGTATTAGATGACCTGCAGCTAACGCAAAGAAGCTGTGGAATTTGTCAACATTTGGATGCGTGGACGTCAGGCGAGTGGAGGGCTGGTCTAAATCACGGGGAGCTTATGAGGTCTCCAGATGAACAATGGTGGCTCAAAGTCAATGCTGCACTCTCACCACATCATAATCCAGCTAACAATTAGTCCAGATCGCTGTGTGATTATTTGTTTACGCACAGCTGGACGGAGCGGCCTGATAGATGCCTGTGAAACATGCAGCCCCCGTGAGTTTCAGCCAGTTGTGTATAGTAACTACTACAGTACGTACTAATACTAAGTACATTTGACTCAAGTACTTTTACTTTACATGAGTATCCAACTCCACTACATTTCAGAGGCAAATGTTAGATATTTTACGCCACTATGTATTTGAAAGCTTTAGTTACAAGTTACTAATAAATAAAAGTATTAAAAACAAATCAATCAACAAATATTTTTTCAAAAATAGCTGATCTACAAGCTCACAATGAGCCACGTGAGCTTGTAAGCTATTTTCAAGTAGCTTAAAAATAAAATAATGGTTTAATGATCAATAATTATAGTCCAATAACGTGATATATAGGCCTACTGAAATGGGCATTCTGCAAGCACATTTTGATGCTACCTTTGCAATTTGACCTCAGTATGATTTTGAACACAGGAGTTTTACATACACTGTATAGTACTTTTATACAAAATCTGAGTACTTCTACCACTACTGCATTGAGATGATCGCTTGCTCATCTGGAGACGTTTAACCAGAACTATGAAGTTCAGGTTAGGCAGGTTAGGAAGGCGCACCCAGGTGCGACACCTTTGTCTCCTTAATTTCCTCTGCTCTGCACTCTGGTGATCTGTGTGGGACCACTTGGCCCCGACCCCCCCCCCCCCCCCACACACACACACACACACACACACACACACACACACACACACACACACACACACACACACCCCACACCCTAGTGCTGGCCTGAGTCCCAATGAGGTCCAGATGCAGTCCAGATGAGGCCCAGTTCCGAGTCGGTCAGGGCCTACAGAGACTCCAGGAGGGCTCCATCAAACTGCCATTGGTTTTGCTCACACGGATCTTGTGCTATGAATAGACTGTGAATGGATACAAAATACAGGCACCAATCTTTTCTCCAGCTGAATATGAAACAACCTCTAACGCTGTTAAAATAAAAGGAGATGACTTGTTTTGTCTCCTTGAATAGCTTGAATATCGTCACTGTCTGGCAAAAATCTCTATATTTACATTTTAAATGAAAGGCCTACTTCGTCACACAAAAGGAGTGAAAATTGCATATCTACAAGCTCAAAACGCTTGTAGATCTGCAATCTTTTCTATTTTTGAATTTGAATCCTGAAAAGTAACAGTTTTGGACATCAACGATATTCATCTTGCTATTGATTGATTGATTGATTGATTGAATAATGTATTAACACGTTTGTTAACAGTACAGGTAGTACAGTCAAGTAACAAGGTTATGCTAAAAGGATAACACAAAAAGCCCCAGGTACCCATTGTGGTCCATTGTACTCAATTCATCAGTAATACATAATAATATAATACAATACACAGCACCCGAGCCACTACTAAGAAAGAAACGGTATTCGAAGACAACAAATTGAAATTCCTGAAGAGTGCCGGGAGTGTATGACTGACTGTGTATGTGGGATTTGCCTCTCAAGACTCTATGAAGCCTCTAAGCCACCCAGGTGCTAATCTGAGTTCCCAGAAGTGGTGCAGACCACAAACACGACTCTCAAGGCCAATAACAATGTTGTTGCAATGAGTTTTAGTTTTCATAATAACAGAGTAATTAGGACACACTTTGTCTCTGATACATGGCTGATTTCAAAATGGGCGACCATGCACCATGCCCAGGTTTATCTCTCTTAAATGTTTCTCAAATGGGGGTAGCAGTACCCCTAGGAGTACTTTGGGGTACTCCTAGGGGTACTTGTCATTTTTATTTTGTCTGATACTGGTTATGAATAATTTATCCCACGTTCATAAAATCTGTTAAATACTTTAAATGCCATATATTTTCAATACAACCACTTGCCAAAATACATCAGTCAAAATAAAGGAAAAAAGGGGGGGAAACTAGTTGGTAGCTACTGTAGCTCACTGCATCATTTCTTGCTCTTGCCTGAGTGTGTGTCGAAAATGAATTAAAGAAAAAATACCTAAACACAGATAACGTGGCAGTTTTGGGAAGAATGTTGTGTGCTGGTGAAGGGGATACTCAATAAAAAAGAAAGAAAGTTTGAGAACCACTGTTGGCAATGGCATTTCCCAGGCACCCAGTTGGGCGAATGGGTGGGGTGGGGTGGGCTGGGGGGATGATGGGTTACGATGAGAGTAGCGTGTGTGTAAACTATGCTGCAATCCAGGAAGCGCGCATGCATGCATTCCTGGGAGGCCTGGGCCATGGCAACAGCTGCATGTCGTCAGATGTTTGTCAGAGATTGGAACAGATGTGGTGATTTGGAGGATGCTGCTGTGCAGATTAAAGCTTGCTTTGGTCAGAGGGATCACAAGTGTTTACTGTGGTGTGTGTGTGTGGATTGGAAGGACAGCGATTCAGGTGGTTCTTTTGCGGTCGTTCAGAGGAGATAAACACACAGGGAAGAGGGATGATGATCTAAAAACAGCTTTTGAATAGTTCATATTCATTCATTTAACCGTTTAATCCTTTTATGATACTTTGTTGTGTCGTGATTTCACTACAAATGGTGAAAATAGACGATCACACACTTGTAGTAATCATATTTTTGGTTTTGGTCCTACAGTAGCCTTTCAATAGCTTAAGCCCTATATACTAGTTTATCGCACGATGAATAGCAAAAATAGCCGATCAACAACTTGTTCGGCAAAATAAAATACAAAAACATTTTCAAAACATTTTAAAACATTAAAAATATTGGGTAAATATTCGCCTCTAAGGACATGCCCAAAATAGGGACGCCAGGTTGGAAAGTGGTCAACGTAATCCTTAAAAACAACAGGACAAAAACTTAATCCAGGATAATTTCATGTTGGTTTGCACACACAAAAAGGTTTCATTAGTAAAGGCTTTGGCTAATGCACACATTCCCTTTGCCTGACCCCTTCCCACTGGGTTTGTGAGCTGTGACTTTGTCAGTCATGTGGGATTTTCTGACCCATATTCTAGAGCACTGTTGGGTCGTGGACCAATTTTTATGGGACGCGAGTAAATATCCCCTTGTTTTGTTTCCTATATTTAAAAAAATATAAATTATTTCAAAAGATTTAAAAAGGTTTAAACAAAGGGAAAAAATCACAACTTTTCATCAATTAAAAGCAACATTTTTCAAAAGTATTTCATAAATAATAAATAAAAAAGTCATTTCTATAAGTAAATAAAATAAACACGTCTAAAGAAGTAGTGAAAATAGCAGGGCTACAAGCTCACAACGTAGCGCGAAGCGACGTGTTGTGAGCTTGTAGATCTGCTGTTTTCACTTGGTTTCACTATTTTGTCTTTTGGATGTTTAGCTAAAAAGTTTGGGAACCACTGTTCTACAGTAGAGTAGCAAACAATCTATAGGTGTAAGACTTAGTGATGTAGAGGGGGAAAAATATTCATGGTGATGGAAGGAGTACTCAAATGAGGTTGTTTTTTATTAAATAATCAAATCTACAAAGTATCTACTTACTAAAGTTACTTATACAATATTTGCCTAAGAGATGTAGTGGAGTAAAAGTATAAAGTATTGAACATTGGAAATACTCCAGTAAGGTAAAAAAAAAACAAAAAAACTCTAAATTGTACTTAAGTACAGTACTTGTGCAAATGTAGTTACTTTCCACCACTGGAAATGCATGCTTCATTTGCCCGGAATTCAATGAAGAGCTTACAGCCTACTCCCTACTGTATGTCTTGGACAAAAGGTTCGATCCGCCCTGCAGCACCCCAGGACGTCTTGCTCTACGAGTCTGCTGGTGTTTATAAAAGCTTCACAGGATAATAATGGTGGATTGAATTTTCCTTTGGTTTACAGGTCAGAGGTCCAAAAGTGTCGGAAATCCTTGGAAGTTCACTTTTAGGCCACGTGAAATCCTGAGGTTCAGGGGCTTAGCACCCCACGAGGGCCTCTCTGGAGCCTGTGTGCACACAGAACCTGCTTCTCGATTCAGGGACAAAGATACGGCTTATTGCTCATTATTCTGCTTCAGTGGTTCTCAAAGTGGGGCCCAGGGGACACTCAGGGTTCCTTGAGGGGGTTCCAAATGGACCCTTAAGGCTAATACATGCTCCTTCCAACATCGGAAAATGGTTCAGAAAGGCTTTCCGAAGTATAGTTTGCAGAGTCAGGACATCTGGAGGTGCATGGGTTCCGAGGAAAAGTTCTGAAACCGCCTTCCCGAAGCTCGGAATGACGTCAATTTGTAGTTTTCCGAGGAAAGGTTTGGACGTCGGAAGAAGTATGTACAGTATTGCGCTTTACAACTCTCAGAGATACAGACCCTTACGGGTTCATTTGGTTCCATTAGTACTCTCTCAGAAATATTGGGGTCCTTGAAATTAAAATGTTTAAGAACAACTGTTCTAATTAGACCTGTCTCTAATATGTCATTGAGTTATGATATCCAAGCTGAATAAGAGACAAAAGTGTCAAGGGAATCGCTGTTGCTGTAAAGAAGCAAATTGAATCTTGTCAGGATCATCACAGGGACCCACATGGGAATTGCGTGGCTCCGGTGTGGGCATATACTTACAGTATGAGCCAGTACTGTACACACTCAAGAACACAGTTTTTAATAGTCTCAGGAGCTCATCACCCAACCAGGCTCAGCTGGTCCTCACAGATGATGGTACTTAGGAAAGTCAGAATCTGACTCTTGAGGGGAGAGGAGATTGGCTGAGAGGAAATAGGAGCAGGGCAAGGGAGGGGTAGAGGCACACACTCTATGGCAAACAGTCACATCAGGGACAAAACAGAGGGCACACTGGACACGGACCGAGGCCGTGATTATGACAGTATCCTATATTAAAATTGGCTGATGGGTGGGTGGGCCGGCGAGACGGCGGCCGTGCGGACCCAGACGTCACTCTGACACAGCCAAACGATATAAGGAGTTCCCAAGGCAGCTACGCATCAGCCGCGAACAAATCAGTCAGCTCCATATATGGGCACAAAAGGGGGCATGCCCATATATGGGCATATACTGATGACATCAGCGATCTCCATATATGGGCATAAAAGGGACAAGGACTGACAGATACAGAGATCCGGCTGTCCAGAGCCACAGCTCCGACCGCTATGCCCATATATGGTCATGTGACTATATGGGAGCGACAAACTTCAAACTCGGCTGGTGCAGCAGCAGGGACTCCAGGGAGTGCGGTTCTCGCCGTCCAGTAGTTCGGATATCCAGTTGTCCAGAACCGCCAAATTTGGGCAAGGTTTCAGCCCGATCAGTGCCCCCATTGACTTCCATTATAATAGTTAAAGAAATATTTTAAAAA
Source organism: Gymnoscopelus microlampas (assembly GCF_963454915.1). Classification (NCBI taxonomy): domain Eukaryota; kingdom Metazoa; phylum Chordata; class Actinopteri; order Myctophiformes; family Myctophidae; genus Gymnoscopelus; species Gymnoscopelus microlampas. The sequence goes on from NC_139944.1 coordinate 8,318,082, forward strand.
GTATAAAACATATGTGAAAATAAATTAGTGTAGGTACTTTGTGGCCTACTGATCGGTCCAGTGCTTTGCGAGATTAGCTCTGGACATACAGGTACACAGACTGACCCTCTTACATACGGCTAGACTCCTACAGAGCCACGACGTAAAAGTGAATATAAAACGAGGGGTTTTGATTATCTTTGCTGTAGCACATTTGCAATACTTTACATTGCAGCGATGTGCTTTTTATAAGTACTTCCATATAGGCAGGAAGCCGCGGGTTTATCCAATTTTATTTTTCTTCCTCTAAATATGCGATGTAAATAAACAAAAGCCTCAGGTATGCTGCAGGGACCACCACTTCTAATGGTGGTCCGTTACGGTGTGTTGCTAAGGAATGTGCGCACTCTCCCCCTTTGAACGTGTTATGGATTCCTGCGGTTCCTTTTGCGCTGGCGGTTTAAACGTGTGGGCATGCTGTTGTTGGCTTTACAGTGTGTAAAGAATTAGCGGGCAAGTTGTGTTTACAGGATTGACTATTTGTGTGTAAAGCAGAGCAATTATCAACGCTAATATATATATGATGTTGTCTCTGTCGGGTGGAAACCTTGTATGTCCAAAACTTTGACTTTTGAGGATTCAAATTCTAAAATATCAAAAGTATCAGATCCACAAGCTTGAAACGCGTCGCTTCGCACCGCGATTCGAGCTTGTAGATCTGCTACTTTTGATGTTTTTGTGCGACGCTGTAGTATGATCAAGTAAGAGTTAATTTACGAAAAAACACAAAAAGTTTAAATATGGAGATAAGAGGTTTCCGCCCGACAGCAACAATATTTTATATTGTTGCTGTCGGGCAGAAACCTTGTATCTCCACATTTCAACTTTCACTTATAGACGACTAGAGTCCTCGAGCCACACAAAATAAAGTTAAATCTATGCAAGACAGACACAAAACGTTTCTGCCTACACCTCCAGCAGTATCATTACTTTACTTAAGTGTGTTTATAATAATGCACTATGGACATGGGCTTCATAGAAAGTGTTACCGAAATATCCATCCCTGCATGCCGCCATGGTACATGAAGATACATACCACCATGGACCAGTTATTATTACAGTGTCATGCTGGCTACCTTCCACTGGATACCCGTTTCTAACCTTGGTTTGACATTAGTGTAACACAGCAGCACACTGGTTTTCAATGCCCCGTTGCGGGGGACCACTAGGGGTCCGAATGGACACTGTAGCTCTGAGAGTGTACTAAGTGGAACCAAATGGACCCGTAAGGGTCCATTTGGTTCCACTTGTACGCTCTCAGAGTTGAATTAACAGTGTAGATTGGTGTCCTGGATTTAAAAAATACCAACTATCAAATGGGGGTCCCGTGGCCTAATGCCGTGGTTCTCAACCTGTGGGCCGGGTCCCGCTGGTGGGGCCGAGGATGTATTGCAACAAGTGGGCCCCCAAATAATTGGCAAAACACTAAGATTGTAAAGATAATATAACATTACTATTTAAAAAGAAAAGAAGTATACTCTGCAAGTTCCATTGATCCAATGTGGAACACAATCGACTGATTGATCATTAAAATAAAATAAAATGCAGGCGGCCGGGCCCACCCATCTGACCGCTTCGGCAACGAGTGGTATGAAGCCTTATAAGTGCATTATAATGAATTATGAACGTGCTTATCATGCATTATTGACCCAACCTTAATATCGGTGCTGTCTGGCAAAACACCTTATCTCCATAGTTCAACTTTATTATGTTTTTCGTAAATGTATGCCCTTCCTCGTCATATATACAAGAGTGTCGCACAAAAGTAGTGAAAAAAAAATCAATCTAAAATAGGCTATATTCAAATGTTTAAAAAAATGAATAATAACAAAGGAACGGTTTTGGACATGCAAGGTTTCCACCCGACAGCTTACCGAAAGGTTGAGAATAACTGCTCCAGATACCCGTTTCTAACCTTGGTTTGACATTAGGGTGACACAGCACTCTGCGGCACAGCAGGTGGCCTCAGACCTCTGCACCACGCTTGTGTGTCTGTGCTCATCTGTCATCAGGAGGGAGTGATGAATGTCTGCACCCCCCCCCCCGCCGGCCCATCTGGGACTAAATAGGGCTTTAAACGAGAAAGCAATTACCACACGGAGGGAGCTGCTGAACCCTGCACACTGTGCCCTGGCATCCGTGCCAGTCTGTTCCTGAAGTTCCCAAATTGCTTTTCTGGTTCGGTCCAAGAGGGTTATTAATTAACACATAGGCAGCAGTTGTGCTTTCATGGGATTTGCCTGTACCTATTGACAGAAGGGATATTCTCACCCACCCCGGGCACAGGTCTGAATAGAAAGGCGTACGGGAGAAAGATGTGACTCTGTGTGTAATCATTTAGCCGGGCCGTATCAATCCTCCACTCATTCCCTGATCTTTGCTATGACGACATGGCTTTTCTTTCTTGTAGGCTAGTTAGTTAGCCCAAGACTTTGGCCGTGATGTTCAGTGGTGGAAAGTAACTAAGTACATTTACTTAATCACTGTACTTAAGTACAAGTTTGAGGTACCTTTACTTTACTTGAGTATTTCCATTTATCGATACTTTATGCTTTATACTTGTGCACTACATCTCAGAGGCAAATACTGTACTTTTTACTCCACTACAACTTTTAGAAAAAATGTGTTACTAGTTACTTTACAGATGTTTATCATTAATATTTGGTACTTTAAGTACATTTGGTTCCAATACTTGTGTACTTTTACTCAAGTAATTGTTTTTAATGCAGGACTTTTACTTGTTGGTATTTCTACATTATGGTATTGCTACTTATATGTAACAAATCTGAAAACTTCTCCCACCACTGAGTTGTGAACCAGACAGACAGACAGACAGACAGACAGACAGACAGAGGAAGTGAGTATGAAAGCAGGCAACATTGGGACCAGACAGAGGGACACATAATTCAAGTGCTGGGGATAAAAGACAGCTATTGAAAGAGAAATGTGTTCTTCTTTTTCTTAGATAAATCATCCAGATATAATGGATAATTTCCTTGACTGATAGTCAGAATACGTCCTATAGATTCCATAGTATGTTTTCTTTGGAAAGCTAGTCCAAGAATGTGTCTGTCATTCCCACACCGCCACACAGTAACTATACCCGCTTCAGGTATTGGCTTATCCTGATGGTAGAAAAGGGGACTAACTTCTCGTTTCTGTCGGCTCAGGCTGTCTGGTCTTTCATGAGGCATGAGAGTGGGTGAGCTCCCATGACTGAGTAATGACATAAGAGCAAATGGTGGCCAAAATGATGGCCACGAGAACATGGTAAATAGATTTATTCATCTTCTGGTGCCATCAGGGCGTCTTATGTTTTACTCGCATGTAAAACTAATCATTTCAAATCCTTCATCCCCTCGGAAATATTGAAATAATACAAACGTTTTTTTTATTTCTTTTTTCATTCCCCCTCTCACACTTATTTGTACCTTGTTGTCCCTCAGAATGCTTAAAATAATGTTATTCCACATTTTGGACTTGGACTTTTTGTTTGTCTTCATGGTGTATGCTACTGTCTCTCTGTTACAGTATGCTGCTAGAAATCAATTCCTTCTAGTGGGATTACTGGAGCAGCTTCAAGCTGTTTCCAAGTACGCCACTTCTAACCAATAGATAATATTTACTGGTCAGAATTGGCGTGTTACAAGTTTATGTAACATATTTATGTTACATAAAATAGGATGAGAAAGAATAAGGGAGCTTGGGAGGTGCAGAGGTAAAGTGCCTAACCGCCACCTAAGATGTTGTGGGTTCGAATCCACCGTGGTGCATCCCGCTTTGTCGAGCGTCTATACAGACACAATTGGCCCGTGTTCGGGAGAGGGAAGCCGGGCCGGGAGGGTGATATCACTGCACGTATTCCTACAGGCTGGGGCGGCTTCTGCCAGCAGGGAGTGTTGGGCGGGAGGAGTAGGACGACGCCTAAGTGTTGGGCGGGAGGAGTAGGACGAAGGCTCTACGTCCTCCCGGTGGGGGCTCCTCACTGGCAGGTGAGTCAGTAGGATATCATACAACAGCAGTGATAATATACAAATGTGTGTGGGGAGGAATTCATTGGACAAATTACCAAATGGGGAAAAAAGGGAGTGAAATGCACAAAAAAAAAGAGGAGAAAGAATATAGAGGATGAAAATATAGCCAGTGAAAGAGGCAAAGTTTGACGACAATATCCATAACTTTTGGTGTACTTTTAGTAAATTACTGAATGTCACTTAAGCCCTAATTAAAATATAATGGAAATATTGTGATAATGTTTGACGATTTTTGAAAATGTTCACCCTATAATGACATACCCATAATGACATGCCCAAAATAGGGGCCCCAAGTTGAAAGTGGTTAAACAAGCATTTTAACATAAATACTGTATGTACAGCCACTGAAGTCAGGTTCTCAATGTCAGGCCTGGGGACCACGAGGGGTCCAAATTGACCCTTATGGGTCTGTAACTCCTTGGAATTTACAGTGTAGATTGGGTTCCCAAAGATTAAAAAAATAGATAATAAAGTATCAAACTGGGGTTCCTGAAATTTAAAAGGTTGAGAATCACTGGTTTTAATCAGAACGTGTGATTTAACTATACCAGTGGTTCTCAAACTTTTCCATGTCAAGGACCCTCAAATGAATGTTTTTTGGCCACAGACCCCCTCTGAAAAAGTCATGTGCCAGGCACTCCTATACAAGATTTGCGTTGTAAAAATGTTCTGAAAATATTTGTAATTGTTAGAAAATAGCAAATCAACAAGCTCACAACCCATTGCATTGCAACGCGTTATGAGCCTGTAGATCGGCTGTTTTCATATAGCTTAGGTTGAAGTTAACATTTTGCTGGGGACCCCCTGGAACCCCCTCCAGGATCTCCACATTGAGAACCACTGAACTATACTATGTCTAGCACTTTGCAGCACTAAGAAATGTTAAATGGACTTTATTTTGAGCACATGAGGATGGGGTTTGCATGTTTCCTGTATGCACACAGTTGGAATAGACCCTGCAGTCCATCTATGCACACAGTCAGTGTGGCGATTCCTCATCGGCTCCGCAATGTTGTGTTTGGCACCAGATGCTCAGAGACGGAGAAACTTAATCCGCATGCTATTCTTTTATTTGGCCTGGGGAACCAAAAAAATTACCTATTCCCTTTAGGCCTGAACTCTTTGGGGGGGAAAAGCATGTGTCCAGCATTGTGTTAACAGCTTGCAGGGGCTCCATTCGAGACAATAATTCATTCAACTACAGCCGCAACTACATCCATAGAGCTTGTTAACAGTCACCTCAAAGGGAGTCAGATATCGTTGGCTTTTTCACATGGTCTCAATGAGCAGCTCACATCACGGCAATACATCGTCGCTCTCGGGTTAGAAACCTTGTATCGCCATATTTCAACTTTTGTATGTTTTTTTTCGTAAATTCATGCCCTTCTTTGTCATACAAGTGTCGCACAATAGAAGTGAAAATAGCAGATCTACAAGGTCACAACGCGTCGCTTCGTACCATGTTGTGAGCTTGTCGAAAGGCTATTGTCACCATTTTTAAATGTTTAAAAAAAGAATAACAAAGGAACGGTTTCGGACATACAAGGTTTCCTCTCGACAGCGATGATATACAGTATAATGGAATCAGATGTTATCAACGGCAGCTCCGATATCAAAGCTTCTCCCCAAAGCACCAGGGAGAGGTCTAATGCCAAATTAATGCTCCGTTATACAACAGTGTCATGCGATGAACATGGCAGATGTACAAGCCCACAACGCGCCGCAATCCACGACAGACACACCCATTAAGCATACATCTAGTGGTGCAAATTAACAACGTACATTTACTCAACTACTTACTTTAGTGGAGTATTACCATGTTATGATCATTTATACTTCCACTTTATACATCTCAGAGGCAGATATTGTACTTTTTTACTCCGCTACAACTATTTGACAGCTTTAGTTACTAGTTATAGCTATGCTTTAGATTTATATTATGACTATAAAACAAAATATATGGTACATTAAGTGATACATGATGATGTATTATTATAGGTTAAGATACCCAGCAGTACATAAAGTCATTACAATTAGCCCCACCTTTACCAGCTGCAACATTAAAGTGATGAACACATCAATGCATAATGAGTAGTTTTATGTTTGGTACTGTAAAGTGATGCCAATACTTTTGAATACAGGCCTTTTACTTAACAGAGTATTACAGAGTATTACCACACTACAGTACATTGTGGTATTGCTACTTTTACTCAAGTAAATAATCTGAGCACTTCTTCCACCACTGGAGACACCATCGTACGACGAAGTATAAATCAAGCTTCAGGTTGGTGGAAGAAGAAAAAGGGAGGGGTGGGGGGTGGGGTTCAGGGGGGGTTAATGATAATTAATACCTGTCACAGGACAGAATGAATGTGGGACGATTACAGCTGACATATAAATTGCTGTAAAGTGTGGTGTAATTTCAGATGCTCTGTATTTTCATAGATGCAGGTCCCCTCTTGTTCCGCCCCGACAGATGAGATTCCTACAGAGGTCGAGACCATGGGGGTGACACTCCATTGTTGTAATGCAAAGGGACACGGAGGGGTCCGTCACTTTCTAGGGTTTCAGGAGAAACCGGCGAATGAGAAAACAATTGGCCTCAGAAAACACAGCCACCATTGTTCTCTGGCAGGAAGTTCACTTTAACCACTTACAGTAGGATATGCCCTATTTTGTTGTGCGAAAATATTGTACAGTGGAATAAAAGCAGATCTACAAGCTCTCAATGTGTTGCTAGAATTGAAGACTCGTTGCTACAGTATGCTCGTCTGCTGATTTATTGTCACTTCACCACTTTTCAAATTTTGATGGTGGTTAAGTGACAAGTTATTCATGGTAATGTATCAACTTAACGTCGTCTTTCACCCTCGATTTTCAAATGCTTCTGCCTAACAGTCTGTATGTTAGACCCTTACGGGTCCATTTGGTTCCATTTGTACACTCTAAGAGTTACACGCCATTTGGAACCCCCCCCCCCAATTTCTTTCCAATATGGCTGCTGTGCATAGAGCCTATTGTTGCATTCAAAGATTGTGGAAGAGATAGTCTGGCTTGAGAGACTAACTTGAGGGTAGCCTAGCGTTGTGCATTAGGACGCTAGGACTCATACTGTGCTTGAATAAGGCTGGGTTTGGAGCATGTCAGTTACGTGTAGGGCCCTATTTTGCATGTCTCAAGAAGGGCTTATGACTTAAGAGGCGTGGCCAATACTGTTTCTCTATTTTGAATGGCCAAACAGCATTGGCCACGCCTCCAGGTCTTAAATCGTAAGACCTGCTACTTAAAACTTACATCCGATCTTCCCATTAATGTTTGTTATTTTTGTCTCTGCACCTAAAAACGTATTTTTGACACTACATATTTTTAGCGGTGCCAACCGCTCTACACTTGACTTTGTCCGTCCGTATGTCCGTTTGTCCGTTTGTCCGTTTGTCCGTTTGAGCACGGGCTTTAAACAGCTATAACTCCAGTTCGCAGCATGCCAGCTAGTCCAAATTTGGTATGTGGACTTAGACCACCAATATGGACGAGCATTGACTGCTGAAGCCCCGCCCCGCCCTATTATAGCGCCACCAGGAGGCCACTGGCTTTAAACAGCTATAACTCCAGTTTGCAGCATGCCACCAAGTCCAAATTTGGTATGTGGACTTACACCACCAATAGGGACGAGCATTAATTGCTGAAGCCCCGCCCCGCCCTATTATAGCGCCACCAGGAGGCCCCGCCCCAAAGGCACCGCTTCCTTCACACAGGGTGTGATTTTTGGATACTAACCTAGAATTTAGAGGTAGAGTATTGCTAATTATACCTGTAACTTTTTCATCACTTTTTATCTGTATGGTAGAGTATGTTAATACTGACTACTAACACAACTGCAGTGTTCTTTATTGCATGAAACTCAAACGGAAATAACTCACCTTCCTAAATATGCTCTCACTTATAGCACAAAGGTGAAAATGTGGGCGCTTACGCCGGCGCTAACCCGGGTTCAAATCCCAGGTATAGCACTTGACAGTTACAGATCGCAGCTTTATTAAAATCGGACTCATTTTAAGGCCTTCACACCTTGCGTGAGGAGTAGCCTGCCATTATATAAAAAAAGTAACGCACAAAATAAACAACAAAAAACATCAGAAAATCTGAGGCCAATTCGTGGTCACTGCGATTGGTCAAAACATGCCCACGTGCTGCCCTTGATGGGGGGCCTCATTGGGTTTCCGCGTTTGATTTATTCCCCAACAGCTGCAGAGGTGGTTGGCAGGCCAGCCAAGCTTCACACATAATGAGAACACATCACAAAGGTGGGCGCTAGCTCTCTCTGTGGCGCTGTAATGCAATCCTACCCCCCACCCGAACCGCCCCATGATATTATGATCCATGAAGGTGATTAAGTTCACATCATCAAGGGGAAAGACGTGCAAAGCGAGAGGCACTGGGAGGCCCTGGCTCGTTGGCGCTGGTCCATACGCGGCGCAGACAAGCGAGGATCCCCGTGTCCCCGGCTCATGAACTCCATTAGCTGGCTAAAGCCTGATTTATATAGGACAGCCCGAAAATAGCCGATCTACAAGCTCACGGCCTGTCGCACTGAGACGCGCCGTGAGCTTGTAGATCGACGATTTCGGGGCCGCGACAGCGGTGCGCCCACAAAATACAGATCAGGCATAACACCCCCCGGCGTGACTATCATGACATTTTGATCAACGGCTCAAGGGATAACTGTCGGCATGGCTAAACTGTAGCACAAATCTATGAAAGTGATGGCTGTACAAGGAATCAGCCTTGATGTAAAGCCCAGATAGCCCTGCAAACCATTTAGGTCATGTGAAAGAACTATCAAACACTGTACTCTGTTTGCACTCCGCGACGCGGTTCATGCATGCTGCTCAATATCGCTGTGTTAGACTTGTCGTGTCATTTGAGAATATGAAATAAGTATACATTTCCACTGATTTAAATACTTCCGCAAAAATCCACATTTCAGCGGTTAAAGACCACTTTGGAGTGGTCCTTGGTTCAGTAAGTTGTAGGTCAGCGCATAATTCATAAATAAAAATGGAAGACGGAAAAAGCCAAAAGTGTTGAGAGTGTTTCATGTGACAGCCGCACAAAGTGAGATATGGATTATGATATGTATTACCCACAAATCTTAGCGTGTGACTCAAACGTTCACATACTGTGCATACATACATGATAATCGCATAGACAATCACATACTGTAGTATAATGCACACACACATGCACACAGACACGCACACACAAAGTGTAATCCTCGGCATTACAGTAACTGAACTCTGAGCGGGTTCATTTGGTTCATTCCTTTCTACATGCTCAGCGTTAAATTAACGGTGAGGATTTTTGCTGTGTAACTCATGACAGCATATAACGTGCTAAGACACAATATGGACGGCTGGTGCTCTCTTTGCAGATGAGATGGACAAAATTAAGGTCAGCCACATGCATGATCACACCCACATATGGTCCTTTGTGCCAAAATACACCATAATCTGATGCCGACCTCCAAATCCACATCGGAAGCCATGCATGGTGGAAAATGCTTTGGTTAAAAGCTGCAAGCTGCAAGAAATTTAGACCCTAGTATCGGGTGGGACAGGGTCCGTTTGGTTCCATTTGTACACTCTCAGAGTTACAGACACGTCAGGGTCCATTTGGACCCAGACCCCGATTTTGACAACCAGTGGGCCCAATATCTTCCCAGGCCAAGTAGGGCATCCCCTCCTCTAGACGTTTTGTTTCCCACATGGGAGGCCTGGGTTCTAATCACGGGTGATATGCACTTATAACCTCTGGTGATTAGTAGCTTTCGTTCCCTACCTTTGTTGATTGCACTTATTGTAAGTCGCTTTGGATAAAAGCGTCTGCTAAATGACTGTAATGTAATGAAATGTAATGTAATGATACATTTACCTTTCTGCCTCGGGCGAGGACAGAAAACCTACGGATTGCAGCTTTAACACTCCCACTTGACTGAGCATTGACAAACAAGGGTCAGTAGCACCGACCTAGACTGAACAAATAAATAAATGAATTAATTCATTTCAGTCAGACAACTCTTGGATTGAATAGATTATATTTATAGAGCAAAAGTATAAAATATATTGAGCATAAATAGCTATAAGCATATTTGGCATCAAGGCTCCTTCTCATTTCATTCATTCCCTGTAAGCATGAATTTATTATAACGTCACCTTGCTAAACTAATGGCCAAAGTCTTTTTTTTTTGGAAAATTATATTTTTGCCTAAGTCAGCTCCTCATGACACTGGCCACCTCTGGTAAAATCGCCCATCTCCTAATTGAAAAGGATCATGCTGTTCCCTCCCCTTTTGGTATAATGGCCTAACTCCCTATAGTGACTTAAACCAAAATAGGCATTTTTTGGGCCTAAGTCACATGGTTTTGTGTCAGATTTAATCCTATTTAAACCTATTTAAATCTCTTATGTTACATAACTGACAGACAGTGTTATTTGTAATGTCATTTTTTGTAAACATTTTGGGTGAAATGATTAAGAAATATCATATAGTTCTGTTTTGGATCAGTTTTTTTTATTTTTCCTGAAAAACTGACATAGGCCATTAGTTTAGCAAGGTGATGATAATAAATGATATGCCAGATAGATCTTATAGGGAAGGAAATAGATCCCCATATTGGGAATCATGTATAGAAACAAAGCCCACAGGTGGAGGCTGGGGTGGTGGTGGGAGCACAAAGAAAATGTCACAGAGCAGAGCACAGAGTAGCAGCAGAGCAGCAAGATGGCAAAGCAGCAGCAGCAGCAAAATAATGAGCTGTGAGCAGAGAGGTTTAAATAGCCCGCCCCAATCAGATGGAGTGAGCATGTGACTGATCAGGTGATCAGGAGTTTGTGCTGCCTGAACTGGGCAAGGCAAGCCCCGGACTCCATCGACTGGGGCAGTGCATCCCGGTCGGTGAGGAGTGTTTGCCTGTGTTGCAATGTGAGACAGGTGGTGCGTATGCATTCCACACAGGGCCTTGCTACCTCATGCGTCTTATGGCGAGGTGCCTCGTTATTTGAGATCCATGCAACGTCCTATTTTATCCTCTTTTGTGGGGCCAGTGACATCCTCCAGTTCCTCCAGGAAATGTTGGAGGCGGGAAAGTCTCCTACGACTTTGAGAGGAATGGTGGCTGCCATAAGGGCAGCCCGCTTTGGGCCTCGGAAACTGGCTCTATTCACAGCAGCCATATTTTCACTTCCTTAACAGGTGTTACCAATGATACTAATGAAGGCTCTGTTCCATTTCGTGTAGCACAGTGGTTCTCAGATTTTTCAATTTCCATGACGCCCATAACTCTGAGAGTGTACATTTGTACACTCTCAGAGTTACACACCCATAAGGGGCCATTTGGAACCCCCTTAAGGACCCACATTTTAGTCCCACTGGTGTAGCAGTGTTTCCAGTGAGTCGACATGCATAATATCAGCACCCTGACTCTGTACAGAGCCTTCATTAGTATCATTGGTAACACCTGTGAATGCCTTCAAAATATGGCTGCTGTGCATAGAGCCTACTGGTAAAAGGCTGCTGTGACCTTTTTAACCCAGTTTTCATCTTCAAAGTTCTTCACATCCAGTCCATCCGGAACATGCTGGCAGCGAGCACATTGTTTTTATTCTGTTGCTGAGTCATCACGGCCAGTACCTACCCTTATGTTCTTTTTTTTTTTGTCATGGTAGCCTGATGTTATGTTTGAGTCCCGACTGCTCAAGACTGTACTGAAAAACTGCAAGCTTGCATGACTTCTTCAGACTTATGTCTCAGATGTACAGGTCAGCAGAACCCTTTGTATACTCCAAAGACGATGATATGATCTCCCATTATGCAACAGCATGTCACGGACATCTGATATGGGCCTCTCCCCTTGGGCTCAACCTGCTTCCAGGAGAAGGTCTCTGGCATGAATTTCACAGATCACTGAAGGCTCGCCTCAGACAAAAAACTGTAGCCACCCAACATGTACACCTCTCCATTGTAGAGAAATGTGTTGATAATTTAATATGAGTAATAACAGGTAAGATCAATTCTGAGTATCTGGGGAGAAAATGTAGCTCAGGGGTAGAGTGGCCGGGTAGAGTGAACTGGAAACACAAGGTTCCCAGTTCGATCCCGGGCTGGGAGTGGTCCCCCAGAGTTAGTGTCGAAGTGTCCTTGAGTAAGAGGCTGAACCCCTAATTGCTCCCGATGAGCAGGGTGGTGCCTTGCATGGTTTCCTCCGCCATCGGTGTATGAAAGGGTGAATGTAACGCACAATCTATGTAAAGCGCTTTGGATAAAAGCGCTAAATAAATGCACAATTTACCATTTAATATGACAGGATATTGATCCCATGAGGGTGGGATCAATAAATCATGTGTCAAAAAGAGGTGGTTGCACCTGGTAGATCAAAAAGAGGTGGCTTTCCATCCCTGCCCTACAGTATATACTTTGTCGCATGATGAATAGCAAGAATAGATCGTGCTGTGAGCTTGTAGATCTGCAATTTTTTTGGGGGGTGAAATGTTGTCCTATAATGAAATACTCAAAATAGAGACGGTATAGGCTGAAAGTGGTTAAACTCAGCTCTGGCCACGCGTCACGGCGGCCCTGGGCAGCAGACGAGGTGTCATTACTGCCCTCATTACCTCTCCTGACCTGCTCACCTTGCTGCTGTGCCTCTCCCTGGCCATCCGTCAGGCTTTCGTGACAGCACCCATTCACTGTGCCGGACTGTCAAAGGGCTTGTGCGTCCAGGTGGCGGGAATGCGGACCCCCGGCGGGACCCCCCAGTCTGCACGGAACTTGATTGATGGGTGGGCTTTGTTGTGGGGACACGCGGCCCCTCATGTTTGGGTTGACGTTCGCTGACTCGTTCTTTGCAAAACACCGGCATAGATATAATATATACCCGGGCTTTCATTTTTCCCTTTGTGCGGTTTCAAAGTGAAAATATTTACCATTTTGACGAGTAGCAGAGTATAGCGCTGGAAAGATCATGCGAAAGGCAAAGAGGGAAGACTCACTGTGTTGACACTAATTGGGTAGAGAGAGCGGCGGGGAGCTGAAATAGACAAGAGCGAAACAGCCAGGGATTTCAAAGGTAAACTTCTGACAACAGATGCATGAGGCAGGAGAGGGACAACTTGAAAGAGGCTCTCAGAAGAACTGGCACTTTGCATGTGCGCAGAGATTCCGAAGAGAGATATTTATTGACGGACAGGAGGGTTAAGCAGCAATGACAGCGGCTCCGAACGAGCGTCTTTAGCTCAGCGGATTCCTCTCTACGGGGCCCACCAGCACTGCTTTTAACCCCCCAAGCTATAAGGGCTTCTTAACTTCATCATTGAAGGAAGAGGAAATTACAAACAGATCTATGTGTATTGGGAGCAAATGGTTGTATTTGAACTACATATTTAAATCTTTCAACCGTTTTACTTTCTCACATTGACTGATCATGGTGATTTAAGAGAAATATCTCTGACATGTGTGGGTTTAAGCACCCCCGCATCACGGGTGGTAAAGGCTTAAAGCGTCAAATAATACTTTTGTTCAGTCGAAAATAAGTACATTTTTAGGACGGCTCAAGCGAAGCGAGCCGTCCTCTATGGAGAGAGATGAAAGGCAAGTGAGGTATGTGGGAGTTAACCTCTCGAGGTATATAAAGAGAGGAGGTGGCTTAGGCGAAAAAGGGGCGTAACGGGGCGTGATTTGGTCAGGGACTCTCTGTTTGTGGGAAAAAGGGGGCGGTCTTGCTAAAAAAGGCTCTGGAACGCGTCGTCATTGCTTCGTTGCCACCGATTGGTTGCTGCAACTTGGCTTCATGCAGGGCGACGCCCCCTCTTTGCTCCAAACACCGATTGGTTGCTGGCTTCATTCAGGGAGACGCCCCCTCTCACGCCCCTCTCAGGTCTGAACATGCCCCCTCTCACATCTGAACATGTTTGCACCGCCGCCATTGTTCCAACACCAGTGTCCCCACAGCCTAAAGCCCCGCCCTCCCCTCTACACACTGAGTTCTTCATGCAGTATCACTCTGCAGAGAGGCATCAGAATTTTGTATTAATTATAGAATGCACCAAAACATTAATAAGTGTCGACTTGAATCTATTTAAGCCACAATAAAGCCCCGCTTTTATTTTTGATATTTTTTGGGGGTTCATTTCGCATAGTTTTAGATGATTTTCCGTGCACATTTCTTCATTTAAGCATCGCGAGCTGCGAACGGCCTTTTTGCATGTAGTTGAAGCGCAAGGGGGGGAGAGAGTCGCAGATAGATAGCTGGAGAGTTCAATAACCTCCTCTTCAAATAACCAGATTTATTTACCAAAGTAGCCTATGTAGGCGACCTACATGTTTATGTTTTAGCTTAGACACGGGTAGCCTACAATAGTTGGTAGATGATTGGTTTCTTTTAGGAGCGCTTTGTGATTCACCGTGCAGTTAAATCCGCGGTGTCAATAAATTCCACTGCCCGCTCTTTGATGAGTCCTCCATCCTCCATGAATCGAATACAAACTGCAACTAGTTCCCGTTTGGAAAGCGGGAAATCTTTATACGCGAGTAGGCCTATTGCAAAATATTGTCCAATGTCCACTGAGTTCAGCCTTTATTTTGTCAAGCAGGACTGATGCTGCAGCCTGAAGCAGCTTGTCCTGAAAGTGGTTTAGGCGGTCGATCGCGGTGGCTACCGTTCGTTTAGGCGTCCTCGCGTCGATGAGTTTGCTCTGGACAAACTTTTTTTTTTACGCTGATGCCATTGCTGCCTCTCTGCTGTCTCAACAATCAAAAATGAAGAGAACGAGGCCAGGACATGTGTGTGCTGTTTATATTGTGCGCTTATGTCATGACGTAGAAAACCGGTTCTGTGAATGAGGGACACAGACAGACACATTTCACACTCGAGTGTGAAATGGGATTCTGAGAATACACATTGGCTCAATTGCTCAAAAGACCCAACATCCTCCAGACACGCAGGACGTAGAGAGAATGGATGTGTATTACGTTATTTGTCAGCCTTAAGTATAGGGGCGATATTCATAGTAAATACACAAAAAGCTGTCTGGCGGAAGGAAGGCACAGTGGCCCTCATTTATCAACGCGGTGCAGCCCGAATAATGAACGTACGGCGATATCACCGCACCTTTCGGCATTTATCAATATATCCTGACGTGGCCTTCATCCTACTTTACGCTGAGATCTCACGTCTGGTCGAGACCAGTTGTTGACGTTGCCTGCGCCCGTTTATTCCATTCTAGACCTGCGGAGCAGACGGTCTGACAGGCATCTGGACACATATATCCAGTCCAAAATGTATATCTACACTAATAAATAATCCCTGTGAAAATATAACATTTTATAAAGTAATTTAAACAAACTGCTTTAACAGTCACTCGGTTAAGCTTGCAGATCTGCATGGCTGCGTTGGCTATTTGAAAATAGCAGATCTACAAGCTCACAACAGGTCCCATTGCGACGCGTTGTGAGCTTGTGGATCTGCTATTTTCAGCGCAGCAGCGATTCTGCGAGATAATTTTCGGGAGCCCCGACATTCTTTTCATGGACAGTGAGGACTACAAACTTACAATAGCTTGTCCTATGTTATGGAGTTATGTCATAGAGAGTTATGTAGGCTACACAACCTGGCTGGGTTAAGGATATAAACCCGACGCTCCAATATTAACGTGGCGGCACGGAATCACTGCATTCCGCCCGAGTCTCAAAATGCACAATTTGTGAGCGCCATCATGTTCACACATTACAACAACAATAAGGCTCAAACCCATTCAGGGACATTAATCACTTATACAAAATGTTTTGCATCAATGAAGTCAATAATGCTATTCAATCTGTCGCATCATACACATGGACATAGTAAATGCATCTGTATGTTTACACATTGAAATGTGAAAACATAGTGGAGCACAATAGCATAAGTGTAATGTCACCTTAAACATGTTGGCTAGCTTTGTTGTTTTATAGCAATAGTATATAAATGCATTTCCTGTCATCAAACCTATGTATTCCTTTTTACGTTACTGTATGTGTTGTTTAGCATAGGACAACCACAACATTCAGGTCAGCTGTTTGTAACATCGCATCCGGGGTACTACAGCCAACGTCATTGTCAAGACAACATAGAGTGTGTGAATGGCCCCTGCTGGACGGGCTGCTTTCCCAGTTAGCAGTACTTCATAACGTCACTATATCACACAGGTTTATAGACCTTTAGTTATGAATTGCATTGCAAACTGACGTGATTCAAATATAAATGAAATGGCATGGTGGAAAGAAGTGATCGAATGTTTTACTTAAGTAAAAGTATCAATACTGCAATGTACAAGTACTGCATGATGAGAAAGGATTCGGAGATAATAATGTGCTTCAGTAAAACTATTAGTATTTAAATGGGCTTACAGTACCCAAAGTACAAAAATGTTTGCAAATAGCAGATGTGGAGTTGACAACGCAACTTAAACTACGACAAACTAAGCGTTATTCTCTGCCAGCCCTTGAAATACCCGTACACACAATTAGCTTTGGTGCCACGAGGTCAGCTTGTACATGGGCAGTTTAAAACATATTTTTTTATAGGCTAGGCTACATGTTACCACTTGAAAATGGGACATTGTGCATAATGACTACTTTTACATTTGATACTTTACGTACATTATGAAGCCAATACTTTTGTACTTGTGAAACTCTAGTAGGCTACATGTGGAATTCCGGACCATTTGTAACAGAATATTTTAATATTGTTAGCCTTCAGTGCTATCATGCACAGTTCTAAACTAATTCGTCTCATCGTCCGACAACAGCACAGTCAAATGCAAAAATCACACATTGCAAAAAGCACACATTTCTTTGATGGTGATGTTGCTTTGGTAATTGTTGTCGGCCAACCGAGCGTGTCCTCCTCTCGGAATGGGTCGCTCCGCTCTGCTCAGCTCTTTGATGAACAGCTGGCTCTCCCGCACGTCCTCCACGTTGCTTGTCCGACTCGGAACCGAACTCCCTCTCGTCTCGTGGGGGTTGGTTTGGCAGAGATGATTACGTTTCGCCTCTCCCACGACGCTCGTCGACAAGAGACCCACGACGTCGAGCTAGCCTAGCACTCCTCACGTGAACAACACCAATCTCCGTACTTTCCTCGTCGCACGGGCTGACTGTTAAATAACTGTACCGATATCTGAGCTCAACCTAACTCAAGCTATTCCCTTCGGTCCAGGGACGAATACACGTAGTAGATTTGGCGTAAAACACTCAAACTACAACACAACAACTACACATAAAAACACGCAAAACCGATACTGACTTTTGGTAATTTATTAACACACACACACACACACACACACACACACACACACACACACACACACACACACACACACACACACACACACATGGTTACTAAACTACTAATACTTGGTACAGTATCTGATAGCCTCAGCCAGCCCAAGAGAAACTACACACATTAGCTCTCCTTAAAGTGGGTGCTAAAGATAAGCATTGTAAGATGCTGTTGCAGTAGGTTATTTAACTGTAAACAGAAAACACACAAATGGAAAATACTATTAAAACTACGCAAACAACATGTATAATAAAATAACACACAAAATGACCATTTTCCATGCACAATTGTTTACCAGCTCGCATTCAACGTGCAGTCGTTCTCATATGCTGGGATGAAATGCTCTTTCAGATGTAAACAACTTTACTGCGCATGTGCAAGACCACTCGTGGAATTCCTTTGCAATAACACACAAGTTTCACATAAACACGGATGTTTGTCGCATCACAAAATTAAGTCATTCTTCCCATGACATCTTAATTTCCACAGGAATCAAAACCACAAAGAACATTTGCAAATTGGAGTAAATACGGTTAAATGTGTGGTAAAAGTGGAATCGAAAATAACAGTGCGTCCTCCGTGCGCTAGCCTAACTTGGTTAATAATGCGCTTGTATGAGGTTACCAAACACACTGTTTTTAGCCAAACACAGTACTGTCCGCTATTAATTACTTACTTATCGACGCAAGTCACGTTATTATGCTTTTTCATGGCCTTGTAAAGACGATCACTTCCGCATTTTCTTCTTCGGTGGTATAAACGATGACACGGTTGCCAGATTTTCGAGAGAGTAATAAGCAACCAGGTCAATGAAAACAAGCCCAAAGATGTAAGTGGCTATATGAGCACTATAAACCTATATGCATCGGCTTTTTGAAAATAGACGATTTGGAAATAGCCGATCTACAAGCTCACAACAAAATAATAAAAACAAATAAAAAGCAACTAGCAATATTTGCAAGCAACTTCACAGAGAACGAGGTCGCTTATAATTACTATACATGGCAACACTAGTTACAAACAAAACATGTGTCATGAAATAGCAGATCTACAAGCTCACAACGCGTCGCCGCCTTGTGAGCTTGTAGATCTGCTATTTTGTATTTTGATTGAATACTGTATTTACAAAAGTATTTGTAGCTATGATTCCCTGCTTTCATATGACATGAAATAACAAAAATGAAAAAAGCCTAGATGACTTATCTGTTGTCGTGGTGGGTTAGATAGATAGATAGATAGATAGATAGATAGATAGATACACACATGCATTTTTAAAAAAAAATCTCAATAGCACAATACCTCCCTACAGCAAACCACATCCCATCTTCACTTTTAAAGACCCACCCACACAACAGCATTACTTCAATTCACGTCTACACAAAGTAGCTTCAATGATGTACATGTTAATGCTTAATACCTTTTCATGCCACCTCATGCATTGTTTTTCTCCTCTGAATGTACATAGCCATGGCAGGATATGGCCTTCGACATAAGGTCTTACAGTGGCCTTCATGTAACATCACTGGTAATTAGAGTCCGACCGATAGGGATTTTTGTGACCGATACCGATAACCGATTTTAGAGAGGTTTGGATTATATCGGTCACCGATAACCGATATGCAACCGATATTGTGAATTTTATTAGCTGGAATGAAAATAGGCCTTTTCTGTTTTGTTTTTTTTACATTTACTCAAGTACTGTACTTAGGAAAATTTTAAGTAACATTTTGAGGTATTTTTTTTACTATTATTATTATTAGTAGTAGTAGTAGTAGGCTAGTAGTAGTAGTAGTAGTAGTAGTAGTAGTAGTAGTAAAGTATTGGAAAGTATTTCCAATTTTCAACACTTTTACTTCTACTCCATCTCAGAGGCAAATATTATACTTTTACTCCACTACAATTATTTGAAAACTTTAGTTACTAGTTACTTTGTAGATTAAGCTCTAGAATATTATAAACAACACACACATTAACCACTTCAGTCCTACACATATCTGCCATTTGAAAATAGCAGATTTACAAGCTTGTAGATCTGCTATTTTCCAAAGATTTTTATACATTTGAAATCTTGTTGAACAGGACATCGTGACAGTCGACCGTCGTGTATCCATGGCTATTACTCCCTCTAACATTTCCCATGTTTTTAGCAGTGGTGGAAAAAGTACTCAAATTCTTTACTTAAGTAAAAGTACCAATACTGCAATATAGAAATACTCTTGTTACAAGTAAAAGTCCAGAATTCAAAATTTACTTGAGTAAAAGTACAAAAGTATTGGCATCAAAATGTACTTAAAGTACCAAAAGTAAAAGTACTAAATATTTGAAAATAGCAGATCGAGCATGTAGATCGGCTAGGTATAAAATAGGGTTAAAGTGGTTAATGTATGTTTCATTATATCATAATTTATATCTGAAAAGTAACTAGTAACTAAAGTTTTCAAATAAATGTAGTGGAGTAAAAGTACAATAGTTGCCTCTGAGATGTAGTGGAGTAGTAGTAAAAGTATTGGAAATTGGAAATACTCAAGTAAAGTACCGATACCTCAAAATTGTACTTAAGTACAGTACTTGAGTAAATGTACTTAGTTACTTTCCACCACTGTTTTTTAGTGTATTGAAATAATGTCATGCATATTTGTCCAGTGCATAGCCTACTGCAGGCCTTGTTGACTAGATTTAGGAGAGATTTTTAAGCTCTTGCTCCTGAAATGATCGATTATTTTTAAGGGGAAACGCCATCATTTAACATGCAAGTCAATGGGTGAGAAGGAGATTGCCAGGCACAAATGGTAGTGTAGGTAATTCATGTATTTGTGCAAGATGACCCTGCTACTGTATATAAAATGTGTATATTACTCGTTCATCATGGTTCATGTTCAAATAGCTCAATCCAAAATATAATGCTGTAGGCCTAAGTGTTAAGGTTGTTACACACCGGGGCGATTTTTTCGTGCGAATAATGCGTTTTTTTTAAAAACCTTATAAAGTCAATGGCTCCGTACATGGAGCGAAAAAGCAAAAAAGCGAAGCGAAAAAGCGTCTTTTAATTATTCGGAACGAGTCCGAATTTTGCGTATATTCGCTATTTTCGCCGGTGTGTATGGACCTTAAGGCTGTATTTACGCACCTGCTTAATTGTAATTAATGCTTCAACATAATTATGACCGTTTTTTTTTATCAGATGTCTGATAAATTTGATTCATTCCGGACATTGGGACCAGCAGGTTACAATCCTATATCGCAACCCCTGGTATACCACATTGCTTAGCAGAGTTCAGTGATGCAAATGCATGTCAAGTTGATCAACAGATTGTATTATTCCCCAATGCAATAACAGTACTGAAATGAAGGCTATAAGGGCAATAATGGGAGCCCTTTTTTTTTAAAGTAACTTCAAAGTTACTTTTCACAGTAACGCATTACTTTTTGGTGTAAGTAACTAGTAAAGTAACTGAGTTACTTTTAAATGAAGTAACTAGTAATGGCATTGGTAACTGGTCACTGGTTTTCAGTAACTAGCACAACACTAGCACAACACTACAACGGTGTCTAACCGAGAGTTATACTTCTCCAGTACAACGGTGTCTAACCGAGAGTTATACTTCTCCAGTACAACGGTGTCTAACCGAGAGTTATACTTCTCCAGTACAACGGTGTCTAACCGAGAGTCCATGCAGATCACAGTTGACAAATATTATATATTATCAGAGCTATTATTAATGTTATCGGTTTTATCGGGATGACGTCATAATTCCTGATATCGAACCGATAATTATCGGGCCGATACTTATCGTGCACTAATAATTTTATCGCAAATTATTTTTATATTTTTCTCTGTTGTTGGTGACAACTCTAGTGCGTCCCATGGACGCCACGACGGTGTCATGAATGCGTCCTTTCACAATATTGTGCGTCAGCGACGCAGGACGCAGGCCTATGAGCATCTCTGCTCAGTGCGGCTGCAGAGTTCATGTGCAACATCTTGCATGCATGGCTGTGGCTTTACAGTTTTCCTTCGCCGTGTCTGTAGGTCACCCCCAGGGACCCCCAAGGGTCTCCAGGGACCCCTAAGGGGGGGGGGGGGGGGACGCGGACCTCCTTTTTTTTTTTTTTTTTTTCATCCCATGCTTTTGGACCCCCAAAACTATTTTCTTTTTGGGGGGGGGGGGGGGGGGGGGGGGGGGGGGGGCCTGCGCCGTCCATCATGACATCTATGTCATTCTTTCTTGTTTTTCAACAGTCGTGCAAGCAGCAGAAGGCTGCTTGTACAACAATAGTATACTACTTCAGTGACAGTACACCTTTCTTAGCTATAGGCTATGTTGTGTTCCTTGCACTTTCCTTGACAGACAATTGAAAAGGGAATAATATTGACACACACACACACACACACACACACACACACACACACACACACACACACACACACACACACACACACACACACACACACACACACACACACACATTATTTTGTTATGTGTAAATAAAAGATAAAACGACATTTGGACTAAGTCCAATTCCACACTGCCAAACAAATACACCATTTATTATATCATTTATTTTCAGAACTAGAAATGTTTTCCAAGAACAGTGGGATTTGGAAACTGTGGAAATGGCACATGGGCATTGATCAATGGAACATGCAGGGTCTGACGAAGATAATTTGTAACTCTTCCCAAATGTAATGTAATTATTAGCATTTTTGTGAACTCCTCCATCCATTCACATGCTATTTTTCTCTGGGTTGACCAATCGATTGAAAATTTAACATGGGTATTGACCATTGGCATACGCAGGGAATGACAACGATTTTCCAGGAAAGGCCTGAGTTTTCAATTCATTATCTTTATATGTTATTATTTGATATATTGTGCACACCGACCGCAACAACATCAGAACAACTACCAGAGCATTTTTTGAAAATAGCCATTATAAAATAGAGGTAGAGGTAAACTGAGACCTCGCGTCAGTCGAGTGGCTTCTTGATTTTCTAAAACGGAACTTACAAATATGGCGACAAGAAAATCATACAGACATCCCGATTAAAACAGTTCCTAAAAATTCACAACAAGAACAACTTCTACAAGAAAGTAGTTCCCGGCTACCAGGAAGAGCAATTTCCTCCTGACAGAGACTACTAGTGCCTGTTTACTCAGCCAGTCCAGCCAGGCTGTGGGTTAGAAATTCATAATTCTTTAAAGCCAGATTTGCTACTACAGTACGTCAGTGAACTTCCCGTATAAACTGCTAGCCTAGCTACTTAGCCTTACAGACGATAATCCAGCACAGATAGTTTGCGAGGGATGGGGAGCGCTTGTTTTTTTTTTGTTACAAACCCCGCCCGAAGCCCCTCAGTCAATCGCCGTCCTACGCGGGTGGTGCTTAGAAGCCCTGCATGGCCGGGGCTTGTAAGGAAAACAAGCGCTCCCCTTCCCTCGTTCAGCTACAGATAGGCTGGATCACTGTATAAACAAATAACACACCTGTGATTGATATAAGCTGATCTAAGGAGTATAGTCTGTTTTATCATGTCTACTAAACGTAAACCAGCCAATCAGAATCAAGTACATGGGACTAGCCGTTTTAGAATACATATTAATTGGGGGTCCTTGCCGTGAAAAGGCCAGTCTGGTGTATGAAGACAGGTGTCTGAACCAAACCTCCAGCAGTTGGAGATTGATAACACATTTATTGCCCTGAGTGCTGCTCTGCTCCGTAAGATGAGTAGAGACTTGTTTGCATTGTGGGTGGCAATGGGCTGGCAAGGAAACACGTTACAAGCAATGTAAAATAATAAACGTGCATTCCAATATGTCATACCGTATATTCATAGATTAGATTAAGTTAATAGATAGATAGTCGTACGTACTGTATTCATTTATTATATTGATAGATTCTTTGCCATACACATAGATTCGATAGATTCTTTGCCATACACATATCCTGTATTACCATTACGGTTGTCAAAACAGAACAGGGAAAGTCAAAGGACAACAAAGGACTTCTTATTTGCATGTTGGATTTATTCCCTGTAGTGAATTCAACCATCCAACCATGTCTAATGCAAGGTTATTATCATGTTTGTGTTCTCTAATGAAACCTAGGATATGTCATGCTGGAACATTTTTATACTTTGATGCTATTCTTGTGTGAAATGCCTTGATTCAAAGAACAAAAAAGGGGGGTTTTGAATTCATGCCATGGCAGTCTCTTGCTTTTAGAAGTACTTTAAAATGTCAAAACTATCATCAAAAGAGGAAAAAAGGCTTTTGGGTTATTTTAACCATCATCCAAGCTGTCCGATGGCATTGAATATATCAACTGTGATGTTTTCTTTTGCACTTCGGGATCAGAGCTCGTATAAACAGTTTCTCGGCAGTGTGGAGGAGCCTGGCGCGCGTCACAAAAGAAGTGCTGAAATCAGCACTGCACAAAGGAGCTCTTTGACTGAGGATTCATTTTATGACTATTTAATACTTGGGGACGTTGCCTCATTTAGTCCAAATAATAGAGTCATTGGTTGAGCTGACATCATTTGTTTTGTTTCGGTGCGTTTGATTTAACAAAAGGCCCTCGGCAAGACTTTCTTGGATTTCTGCTTCTGGGGTTGCAGTGTTTGACATTCAAAACTTTAGTTTGTAAGTTAACCACTTAAACCCTAGATATACTTTGCTGACCAGGGTCCCCTAGGGGCCTGTACTCCTTTTTTCCCCCTGTAGCAGTTTCAAAGAAAATAGCCAGTTTTCACCATATATTTATTTTCATGATTTACCTATCATGACTTACCCAGAATAAGGACGCTAATAAGGGTTCATATGGTTAATATATTTCACCAACGTCTATGGTTTGTATAGAGCAGTGGTTCTCAAAGTGGGGCCTGGGGACCCCCGGGGGTCCTCACAGTTTAATGAGAATATCATTTCACCAGAAGTTGAGCCCAATGAGAGAAAGTTTAAGAATGACTTTTCAGGCTATATTGATCCAAGCCGGAACACAATGGATTGACTGATCATTAAAATGAACATGCCCTGAAAATGCACGCGGCCCACACATCTGACCACTTAAAGGGGAAATCCACCCATTTTCAATATTTAACTATGTCATTAATATAGCATAAAGGAGTTGTGTGGAAATAAGAAAAAAGTTCCCCCCTTTCTGTGTTGCCTTGAACTGGAGGATTGATTTTGGGTTTAACATTGCAAATTACAACATGATGACTCATCGTGTTGTAATTTGCCATGTTAAACCCAAAATCAATCTTCCAGTTCAAGGCAATACAGAAAGGGGGGAACTTTTTTCTTATTTCGACACAACTCCTTTATGCTATATTAATGACATAGTTAAATATTGAAAATGGGTGGATTTCCCCTTTAACACGGCTGCCGTGTTAAGTAGTCAGATGGGTGGGCCGTAAACGCTTTTGAGATTTTGAAGTGGGCCCTGATCCAGAAAAGGGTTGAAAAGGGTTGATCTGTGTGGCATCAGAGAGCAGACAGATGTTGCAGATGCTTAACAACATGAGGTCAGGCGTGATGTGTTCAAGGAGCATGGGAATTCTACAGCCTCTAGCAGCGCTCCTCTACCGACCGCATTGACCCAAGGAACCCATTGACCTAGTATATGCCATGAAATGCCATATACTGGCATGCGTGACCACACACACACACACACACACACACACACACACACACACACACACAGCCTCAATGCAGGTTTAGAGCGGAACAGGCGTTTCTACATTCAACACACAGCAGACACATGTCAAACTAATCATCTTTTCTATTGATCACAGAAGAGAAAGAGGGACCTAAAGATATTGAATCAATATAATAAAAAAAAATCTTGTTCAATACCACTTTTGCCAAATTACCATGCTCAAATGGTTTTCATAATGGGAAACACAGTTTTAAAGTACTGGGACAAATGCATTTTTTTTCACTTACTGTAAGTCATGCATTGCCAATGGTGCAAGTTGTGCAGTGCTTTCAAACTGCAGGGGAACGTGTTTGTTAAGCCTAAATCAGACTGCTCTGATTCTGCTCTGCAGCGTTCTAATGCTTAATTTAAGCCGGGCATGTATTGTACGATTTGACCCCGATTCTGACCAGATTTTTTTACCTCACAATTTACGTTGAGTCGAAAATCTCGGCTCGTTAAGGAGTCTTTTGTCGCACAGGGTATAGGGGGTTGCAAGGACCTATTTACTGCTTCCAATCGGCCATCGGGTGTTCGGATGAATTTTGCACATTATAGGCTCTGTCGCACAATGGCGGGGTTACATTTGAAATAAAAATACATCGCATGACTTGACTCTACAAAGCTAAAACACATCTGAGGAAACCAATGGAAACTTTGTAACGCCTGATTTATGCTTCGGCGACAACGTGTCGAAGCGCCGCGTCACTTTGTCACCGGAGCATGAAACAGACTCGACTCTGTACAACACTGCCAGACCACAACTCTCCAGAGATAGCTGCCACCACTGGCACAATGCTGTCCCACAAAAAAAAGCTCACATTAGACAGGCTTCCATTACAAGACAGACACCCACATTAAAGCCTTCCTTCTCACGCACACTCACACACCTACACAATCCCCCCCCTGGGGCTGAATGCGTCTAGCGGCTGAGTTGTCATCACTTGTGTCTCCATAGAGAGGTGAGGTGATGGTCACAGGTAGAGAGACCTTCTCAGGTGTCAGTGGTGGAAGAAGCATTTTACTTAACCACTTTAACCACAGCATCCATATTATGGGGGGGGGCATTGGGCAAAAATAGCAGATCTACAAGCTCACAATAAGCTGCGTTGCGAGGCATTGTGAGCTTGTAGATCGGCTATTTTTGGTAACGAGTTTAGGTGTAGACGGAAAAAAGCGCGAATAGTACAGTTTTATATCAAGTCTGGTTCTCTAAGACTAGAGGGTTTGAAAGCATCTTATTTTTTTGAAAACAACATTTTCTGAAAAATGTTAGGTTAGGATTTAGAAGGCATTTTTAAAGAATCGGCCTCAGGTCTATAAATGGGATAAGGAAAAGTAACAATACCACAATATAGAAAGACTCTATTACAAGTAAAAGGCCTGTATTAAAAAAAAAGTATTGCCATCAAAATATAATTTTACAAATGTTTCAACATGTGTCTTTCTTTTCTTTTTTTTCTTTTGAAAACAGCCATTCTACAAGCTCACAGTACGACCTCGTTGGAGGTCTACAGTCTGCTGAAGGTCTACTCCATGCACTTCCTCTATATAGTAGACTCTCTGGAAGAGAGAACCACGTGAGTGATTTATGGCCTCTCCTTGTCACCCATGGGGCCTCAAGCACTTCAGCTCGAGACAAATGACATTAACAACGTCAACACATAATGTCTTTAACAACGCCAAAACATAATGTCTTTGTTTCCACAGTGTACAGGCCTGGCTTTGTTTCAACAAAAGGTGTTCTGTTCGAGAGACATTTATCTATTGTGCAATTTTGAAAACTGTTAAGTCAAACAATCAGCGATGGTGTGTCATTACTAATGGAATAGCAAAGGTCGGCCGTGAAAACATGACATTTCTCTCCTTGTGCAGAGTAATAGATCAAAGCCAGCGCTGGTTTGCAAACCCCATATAGATTATCACAGATTGACAAACCCTGTAGTAATCTTTTAGCATTGGTGACAATCAATGAGAGTGGATGGGGGGGGGGGGGGGTTGTTTTCTGAGCACAGATCGCAGACAATAACATTTGCATGCGGCATCCATTTTAATTTGTGTAAAACAGTGCAGGCAACATTACAGAACCGCTATAATCCCTCACGGCTGACAACCTTGATATGGATGTTAATGTTGTGGCCATACTGGTCCGTGCCTCCGGGACATTGAGGCCATTTGTACAGTCGCTTTGCGCCGCCACAAATTGGCTGCGACGCAGGTGCTGGTATTGCAATAACTGTACGATATAAAATGGAATGATGCTGAATGTGATCGGCCAAGAGAAAGGGTATAACTTTAATACTTATAATGCATTATAATATGCTTATGACACTGTATAATGATAGTTATAAGAACTCATAAATACTGATACTTGCTCAATAATTATAACACATTATAAAGCATTTTATGACTTTTCAACCCTTTTCATGCCAGGGATCCCTAAATTGATATACATTTGGCCGCAGACCCCCATCTGAAAATGTTTTGTGCCAGGGACCTCCAGGAGAGAAGATTTGTGTTAAGAAATGCAAAATTCTACAAAATTCTTCAAACACTTTTAAGATTTTTTGAAAATATTCAAAAATAGCAGATCTACAAGCTCGCAGCGTGGCACGAAGTGATGCGCTGTGAGCTTGTATATCTGCTATTTTTGAGTAGCCAACGCATACAATGCGGATAAAGGGGTGAAAATGTATTAACGCCTTTTGCTGGGGACCCCCTGGAACCCCCTCAAGGACCACTGGTGGTCCCCGGACCACTGGTTGAGAACCACTGCTGACTTACAGTATAAGGTCAAGTATAAATGCTTTGTAATGTACTGTATAATTAGTTAAAATCACTTATAAGTACTCATAATACAGTCATAACTCACTATAAAGCATTATATAATGACTTATAAAGTGGTATTATCATAATACTTCAGAATTACTGGTCACTCACTGACTTTTTCCTTTGGCCATATAGTGAAATAAATAACAATAATAACATAAGCAAAGTAAAAAGAGTTACCAAATGACACATCTAGAAGCTCGCAAGGCGACGCTTGCGAGGTTGAAGATCGGCCATTGTCGCTGTGTGACGAAGAACAAAACAGGGGCTTATTATCAAAATCCCCCCAGGGAGGGCAGCGTACAAAGGCTGACACGAGGGTCTGAGGGAACTAAGGTGGGTGAGGAAAGGAACGCAGAAAGCAACTCCATCACATCTTCATTTGTTTCCCCGCCGCTGTGCTGATAGGTTTATCAGCTGAAGAAAACTAATGTAAACCCAAGCGCTGATGAAACCAGCCATGTGTCCCCGGGTCCCAGGAGCGCGGTGGGAAGTCCGTGTAAAGACCACAGGACTCCTGGATCAGGGTAAAAGGCTGGTGTTGTAAGTACCTTTCAGCACCCGCTGATTCAGTGCACATTTAGAGCAGTGTTGCCATGTCCGCTTATTATAAGTAACTTAAGTGGCTTCTTTTTTTTTCTCTGTGTAAAGTCGCTTGTAAATCGTTGCTGTCGGGCAGAAACCCCTTCTATTCTCCAGATTTTTAGTTCGTAGTTTTTTCGTAAATTAACGCCCTTCTTGATCATACTACTAGCGTCACACAAAAGCATCAACAGCAGCAGATCCACAAGATCGAAACGCGAAGCGTCGCATTTTGAGCTTGTAGATCTGCTACTTTTGCTATCTTAGAATTTTCCGCCAGACAGACGAAACACGGGGGCTTGTTTCTAAAGTGTAGTTACTTATTATAAATGTGTGTGTGTGTGTGTGTGTGTGTGTGTGTGTGTGTGTGTGTGTGTGTGTGCGTGCTCATGTGGTCTCGTCGCTTCTTGTGGGCAAGTATTTGTTGGTTTTGTTGACCTGGTTCCTTGTTTCTTTCGCAAAATCAGGCAACACTGATTTAGAGGCCCCAACATTACACTACAGGTACGGCACTGTGAGCTGCAGTGGTGTGCCCAAAACCACGGCCATGTTTCTGTCATCGAGGGCTCTACTCGGGGATCTCTTTACCAGCTGTTACAATACTCTGGTTTATATAACACTGTCAAGATTAAGTCTCCGGGGTTTGACATCCATAATCTCCTGAGAAATACAGGTTCTTATATTCCTCAAGCAGCAAAATGGACAAAGTATTTCTACAATTTACAATCTACAAGTAGGCTACAACTACAGGCGTTTGTCTTGAATCAACTTACAAAATGCGACTACAATGGAATGAATCCTAGACAAACAGCAGGGTTGATGGTCATGTAAATAGAGGGGAAAGAACACGATTTAAAGTAACTAGGATACCAGGAAAACAAATACAACTTCAATTAGGCCTATTCAGTAACTGTGGGTTACATTAGATAGACCTTTATTGTTCCCACGAGGGAAATTCAGTTGTCCCGGCAGTACTGCAAAGTGATACAACTAAATTAGAAGAAAAAAAAAATAATGTTGTTGTCGGGCGGAAAGCTTTTTTTATATAATTTATAAAACATTTTTAAATAGTGAAAATAACCGATGTACACTGTACAAGCTTACAACGCATCACATCGCGACACGTTGTAAGCTTGTAGATCGGCTATTTTCCCTACTTTTGTGAGACGCTCTCAATAAAATAGTGCATTAAAGGGATAGTTGACCCCCAAAAGGACTTTTTTTCTATCGATTTGTCACCTCACGGAGACATGAATTCATGGATATTTTTTTGTTTTTGTCGCATTCCTAAGCTGTTTTCGTCGCATTCCTAAGCCAATAATTTGATGACCGGCAGCGGTTCCGATATAGGAGACACAAAGAGTCTCCTTTGTGTCTCATAACGGAACCTCTGCCTACCGGTTCGCTGGTCATCGAATTATTGGCTTAGGAAAGTCTCCATGGGGTGACTAATCGATAGAAAAAAAAAATTATATTGGGTGAACTATCCCTTTAATGTACGAAAAAATAAATAAAAAGTAAATAAATAATGAAACATGGAGATACAAGGTTTCTGCCCGACAGCGACGCTATATACGTTTATGAATGTAGTTGTGTCCCAGATGCAGTGTACTGTACTGTGCACATGCAACCAATAGAGCCGTACAGTGATTGGTGGAGGTTTGGGGGTGGAGCATACCTCATTCATCTTATCTTCTAGTACTTATGGGGGGGGGGGGGGCAGGTGTTCCCACCCCCCTTAGCAGATGGCAGAGCGCCAACACGGGGACATAGCATGGTATGTCAGACATACCGTAGAGAAGAATGTGCCTTCTGCTCTCCAGAACCTGCCTGCCAGACACTAGATCACAAACACAGACAACACAGACTCTACTCTGCCCTCCCTATACCGCTATACCTGAGGGCCAATAAGAGAGCCTCCAGACATAGAGATCTCTCTGAGGAAAAAAAACGTTAGATCATGTTTTAGACAAAGTCAACTCAGGTGAAAAAAAAACCTAAGCCTCAAAAGTGATCCGGCAGAAACCAGCTAACTCCATTTTGACACTTTTGCATACGTTTCCATAAATCAGGGCCATTGAACACCCTTTACGTCTGTGTGTTGGTAAAACAAATATTGAACCAATTTATAGTATTAAAAAGCGCTTCTGACAAAACCAGCTAACTCCATTAGATCCTCAAACTTTCTGGTAAACCAGCTAACTCCACCAAAGGGGGGGTGGAGTTAGCTGGTTTTGCTGACTCCAGGCTCCACCCCCTTTTGACCTCCAACCTCATTGTGAGCTTGGAGGTCCATTCAGCTGTTCGTATCAATGATGAACAAAACCTCCAAACATCTTGGAGTTAGCTGGTTTCTGCCGGACAGCAGAGACATGCAAACATTGGCTGTGCTGTAACCCAGTGGTTCTCAAACTTTTTCATGTCAAGGACCCCCAAAATTATATGTATTTGGCTGCGGACCCCCCTATCTCAAAAATATTTTGTGCCAGGGATTTTTCAAAAATAGCAGTGCGGCACTTGGTGCCGCGCTATGAGCTTGTATATCTGCTATTTTCTTAATAGCCAAAGTATAAAATATGGTTAAAGTGGTATATTAACATATTAACTACTTTTGCTGGGGACCCCCCTGGAACCCCCTCAAGGACCCCTGGGGGTCCCCGGACCCCACCTTGAGAACCAACGGTGTAGCCCACCAGATCAAGTGACCTGTGAGATGATATTGCGCGTGAGCCCCCAAATAATTGGCAAACACTAAGATTTTATTGAGGGGGGAGGGCACCTGTCAGCAGGGAGTGTTTAGCGGAAGGAGTAGAACGGAGGCTCTACTACGTCCTCCCGGTGGAGGCTCCTCACTGGCAGGTGAGTCAGTAGGATAAAACAGCAGTGACTACACTGGGGAGAAAAAGGAGTAAAAAGAATAAGTAACTCAACGGATTTGATGTAAAACAGAGCAATAAACAGGGGATCGCAAGGCTTTTCATTTTAGACGATGCATCTAAACAATAAAGCAACCGGAGAGATACGAGTCCTATATTGCTATCATGTATGATAGCAATGTTCTACCGCCTCAAGCTGTCGTCATTACAGCCAGCCACATGGGAATACAAAAGTGTTATCCTTGCGATTGTCAAAACCATAACCGAGAATGGAAAACAAACACTTTCAACATCAATTACCAGTTAAAAACGTCTATCTATTCCAATCCAGCAGGCATGCTACCAGAACATGTTACTGTACAACTCGCACACTATGCAACGTGTAATGACATCAATTAGGTTAAAACCATAATAGCGGTTGTCACTTTGTCGCTCCCCACAAATGTGTTCGGAGAGTGCTTTGCAAGGGTGTGGGATTAATTTATAGAAAACAGCAATAACAGAATGATGAAATAGGGTAACTCATATTTTGGCAAAAGCAAAGCAAAAGCAATGATAAGAGCCTGTGTTGTTAAATTGGGAACGACCCCTGGGGGACCCAGTTCTGTGAGGTGAATCCACTCTTTCATATTACTGTATATTCCAGTAGAGTGAGGTAATCGTGATGAATTTCATAATTCTGACAAGTTAAATCCCATAAAATCCCTGCCTGTACTCTGCAGAAAAAGAAAAAAAATGCAAACATGTAACACTAATTCCAGATCAAAATGATTTTCTTCACAATATTTCTAAGAGTACGGTTAAGAATCTATCTTGTGTCTTGATTCATTGTAAGGCAGTAAAAACATTGTGTTCCTTATGTATCTTGAATGGAAAAATAAAACAAAAAATTAAAAAAATTAAAAACTATAGCAAACACAAACATGGGACTTCTGTGATGTATAACATCTACATTTTATCATGACTGTCATTAGAATGAGATAAGAATCAAGTGAAAAATACAGTAAGAGTTTTCTCTGCACATTTTTCTTGCATTCAGAATGTTGGAATTGTTCAATCATAAACCAACCAACTAGCCATTCTGTGACATCTCATATAATCACACTAATATTCATGGGGATCTATCTCTCAACTCCCACAGGACATGTGATTAAATGGCACTGGCAATGAGATTATAATTTATGGAACATTCAATAAGAATTGCTGGGCGTCATGACAGCTCATATGAAAATGATAAAAAAAAAAAAGCTAAACCTTAAACTATCTGGCAGAAGAGATAAAGCATAATAATTCATCACTTCATGTCGTGAAGCAAACGGATGGTTGGGATGTGTGTCGTAAATCACTTGTCATGTGTTTTAGTTTTTATATCAATGGATCGGTTTGTGTGTACAGCATGTAATAATGTGTTAATATTCTCTGCTATATTGATGAATTGAATACGTATAGGACCACAATGGAAACAAGTCCCCAAGCCTAAATGTCTTACTGTACCGCCGTGCTGTCTACATTTCTGATAAACACACAGCGTGTGGGTGAGGGCCGGCTCAGCTGTCAGTCTTAATAAACCTCTGCAGGACAGCCCTGCTGCTAACAGCAAACACATCCCAAACGTCAAGAGTTCACACAGACCACTGTTGCCATTTTTACTAACTAAATTATGTATACAGTATGTGGCGTATAAACAGATAAACAAAGGTCACGATTAAATGAAAAGCCCCCATTTCATACTTTGTGTGTAAAACTATGCATAATATGTATATACTGATGAATTGAGTACAATGGACCACAATTAAACAAGCCCCCTGGGGCTCTTTGTGTTATCCTTTTAGCTTTGACTGTACTACCTGTACTGTTCACGATCCTGCTAATAAAGTATTCAGCCATTCAATTAATGTTGTATGACGGTGGCAGACGGCAAATATAGCTGATCCACATGCTCACAACGCACCACAGTAAGCTTGTAGATCTGCTATTTTCGGCAACGGTTGGCATGAGGCAATGGTCGCTGTTGTGTGTGACGTCAGACAGGGCTCGATCAGACAGACAGACAGACAGACAGACAGACAGAGGTGAAAAGAGAGGGAGGGAGATAGGGGAAGAGAGAGGGATGGGGAGAGGAGGAGGGTGGGAGAGAGAGAGAGAGAGAGAGAATAACAGAGACACGGAGAGAGGAAATCTCTGGAAATATTTCAACCGTATGTTTTCATGTGTTGGTTTAAGGGCTGTCAGTCGTGCCGCTCGCACGCTCTCATGTCCGTGCTGAGGCAGAGCGCCGTGACATCACTTCCCAAACGTCCCACGTCTATAATAATGTTCTTGAACGACAGGTCAGACATCGAGAGCGGCGGTCGAACCAGTCACAACACAACGCAGCGCTCCCCAAATATGCTCCCTATAGTCTGACAAGCACAAGGACATTTTCAACTTTCAAGATGATCTGGTAGATTATCAGTCAAGAGCAGGCCTCGTTTTTCAACTCACACTTGAAAGCACAATGTGCGCTGCTCAGCGAGCACGCTCAGACTAGCATGATTTTCTTATTAGTCTTTTGATGATCTGTTCCCTTTTGTTTGCACGGGGCCGACCGCAAACACATGCTACTCCTTAAGGGGAGTCATTGGACATGAAGCATACATTTGATCATTTGTCACGTTGTACAAAAGAGATTGGAGATGGCCATAAAGCATGTGTGTGTGCATGTGACTGCGTTACATAAGCCTGATGTTATAAAGTATCAACCTTAAATGCTGGACGGATAGAATTTTTCAACATACTAAAATGTGACACTTCTGTCACTTACTGACTTAAAAAAAACAATATACAGTAGGCCTAAATGTGGCCCAGTGTGACAAAGGCTGTTGTTTCGCACATGTCAGTGCTTTTCAGAACTGCAGAATAACTGCAGCTATACTGATATGTTTCGTATAAGAAACGAACTGTACAATTAGCTAATAAGATGATATACTGTAGGGCTGTCTTGGACTAAAGAAACTCTTTAAAAAAAACAGAGGATCCGGACACTCAATAGTAAAAGGAGGCAAAAGCCTTTAATAAAACAAGGCAAACGACAATATGTTTCGACCGCAACAGGTCTTCATCAGGGCGAAAGGACCTTGTTGTGTTGTTTTCTCTGTTTTCAAAAGAAACTCTGTCGACAATCGACTAGTTGATTTAATCAACACATTTGCAAAATACTGGATATATTTACTGCATACAATCATGCAGAGAATTAAAGGTTTGTTTCTAGAATCTACAAGAGATTTTTGAAAAATTATTCATTCAGCATGGACAAAATGCATTCAAAACAATCAGGCCAAACGGCCTGACTATAATCATAATAAATATATTATTTTGAATTGCCTGTACGTTTATACGTACTGTAGATGCTGTGTTTAACCACTTATAAACCCTATATACATTGTTGACCGGAATACCCGGGAGCATCCCAGGGGTCCTTTGCCCGCTCCCGTTTCCCCTCAACCCCAAATCTCTTCACCGGAAATAACCGATCGACAAGCTCACAACGCACTGTGTTGACCGCTTATTTTCGCAGAATGTTCACCCCAGTGTAGGGTTCATAAATTTGAGTATGAATATTAATAGAGCATTTATAAACTGTAATAAATGATATTCATGCTATTATTTTCGTTCTTTTCTTTTCAATAATCGTGTCTGTTCATTTGCGGCTGCGGGGACGAGCGAGCAGCCACCTCCATCAAAAGAGCCTCTCCTTGCCCTTTCTCTCCACTGGTGGTGAGTCTGGTGACTGATGGCTGATCTAAATATCTGAGGGTCCCTGCCGGCTGTGTTCTTCACAAACCCCCATCCCCACACACACACACACACTCCCAGCCCCAGCCCAGCCAGCCCGGGCCCCACCTGCCTGCTGCTGTTAGCTGGGAGCCAGCCAGCTGGGAGGATAATTGGCCCCCCAGTCCAACCCTGACTGCCACCCCTGGTGCCTGAAAGCCCCCGTTTGCACGTGCCGGGGATACAAAACAAGGTGACCGTCTGCCCCCTGCATCTCTTGTTTTTAGCCCCTCATCCCGGCGAAGTCACGGTGCCACATTCATTTCCAATGCTGAGGACGGGGACGGGGGGGGTAATGCCTCATTAATGCTCTGTCGTATACGAAAATAGAGGATCTGAAAGCTCACAGCATGTCGCGGATGAGACGCGCTGTGAGCTTGTAGATCGGCTATTTTTGCTACACAACACCGTCATACGGCGAAGTATAAATCTGACTTAATGATGACATCTGTCACAGGCGGTGGGCTTGGGAGAGAGGGGGGGGGGGGGGGGGGGACTTGAGGGGGGGGCAGACAAAAGAGGAATGGAAATTAGACCACAATATCCCGAGACCACTCTTCAAAATGGCCCCTTTTCCCCCTTTTTTTTCCCGCCGCGATGCAACAGAAAAATAATGGAATTTCCCCTACTGATCCCCCCCTTTTTCTGTGACTTTAATTGAGACGTCTGCATAAATCAAGCTGCAGAGAGCCCCCATTCCTGCTGTTGACACCGTGCGATGCACAAGCGTGCACATTGTTAGACGGTGGATGTGCGCGGCAACCGGTCATCGGTCAATGTTGAGCGCCTGCTCATTATCGGCACAGACATCTCATTGTCTTTCGGGGCGACAGAATCAAACTTGCGCTTTTGTTTCCCGCGCGGCGCTTGCAGTTTCCTGAAATGACATTTCTCCCCGCGTTGACAATCAGATTATCTGGCATTAGGTTTCACACATTTCATTGACTTTGGGCTTTGTACGACTTGGACGCCGGTATAATGAAATAAATGAGTGCAACCATCCATGTTAGATCTGCGCTGATAAATACTCCATCTATATGCAAATACACAGACACTAAAGGCCTATAGGTGTTTGCGCTGAAAATATATTCATTTTGATCGGTAGCCGTAGGCTTGCAATGAGTTTCTTGAGATGAGAATAATGTGCAGATTACTTCTACCAACAACCTGGACAAATCAAAGAGGCGACCTTGAGAAGTTGAAACATGCAGTAGAAATGCGGATGGAAGTCATTTCAGCACCTTGCTTTCTGACAGCAGAACTGTGATCAAACATTTAGTTGAATATGAAACATATTAAAAGTAGTTTCACCCCAAAAAATATTCATTTTCTATCAATTACACACCCAACAAAGCCTTGAATTCCTGGAGATTGTTTTTGTTTTTGTTGCATTCCGGAGCCAATAATTTGATGACCAGCAGAGACTCTTGACTCAAAGAGTCTCATACTTGATAGAAAGTAAGTCATTTTTGGGGTGAACTACTCCTTTAAGAGTTTAACACAGTGCATTAGTTACTTCTTTTTTTTTTACCCCCAAAAAATCTTTTTGGAAAACAATTTGAGGATTAGATTAAATAAAAGTCATGAGAGTCAAAAGCCTCGGACACCACTTTGAGAACCCTACATACTAGCCCAGTGGTTCTCAACCTTTTCTGGATCGATCCGGGGGCCCACTTGAAAATCTGACCATCTGATGGGTGGGCCGCATGCATTTTCAGAGCATATTTTAATGATGAATCAATCGATTGAATTCCACCATTGGATCAATAGAACATAGTATGCTTCTTATTTATTCATAGCACTTTTAAATATCAAAATCTTATTGTTTTGCCAATTATTTGGGGGCACACTTGCAATAGCCTTGCGGCTCACCAGTAGGCCCCCGGCCCACAGTTTTAGAACCAGACAGTGCCGTAGCCTCCTCATTCATACCTTTCATGCCAGATATGTTTTCACTTCCTTCCAGCTGCACAGAGCTAGGACACTTAACGTTGTGCAGCGCGCACTGGAAGAAACAGATGTAAACGAGATAAAAGCGACACAGGAACAAAAAAAATGTTGCTTCGACTGCGTAGTTGGCGATTTTTCCACAATGTTTCCCACATGCTAGATATCAATCAACATACCACAACAGAAAGAACAAGAGAAAAGGGCTTTGATTTGTCCAAACGGACCTGGCATGAATATGTTACGGCTTTAAATATCTCCGTGGAGGAGCGGAGGTCACGCTTTTGCTCACGCACACTTTAAACTGAGCAGAACAAACCTTTTTCATGTCAAGGACCCCCTAAAAATGTATTTGGCCGTGAACCCCCTTCTGAAAATGTTTTGTGCCAGAGACCCCCATACAGGGTTGCCAGATCTGCTTATTATAATTTCCCCCGCAAGATTTTATTTGAAAATAGCCGATCTACAAGCTCACAACGCGTCGCATCGCGACGCGTTGTGAGCTTGTAGATCGGCTATTTTCAAATAGCTGATGTATATGTTAAAGTGCTCATGTGGGCCCATAGTCGCTTCTTATGGGCTGGTTTTCCTAGACCTGGTTGCTTGTTTCTCTCACAGAATCTGGCAACACTGCCCCCATACAAGGTTTGTGATGTCTGTATCTGTATCTTATTTTTTTTTAATAGAAAATTGCAGATCGGCTATTTTCAAATAGCTGATGTATAGGGTTAAAGTGGTTTAAGGGATTTCGATGCTATATAAACTCATTTTGCCTGGGACCACTTGGACCCACCGACATGTACAGTATAAGTGTATACAGGGTATCTGCACATTTCAAAGGTGACAAAGACCTTTTTAATACCTCTAAAATTAAACTATAACAACACTATTACTGTGACAAACTGGTCAGACATTGGCCAAATTGTCCAATATTAGAGGCAAACATTTTGAAAATAGCCGATCTACAACTGCTATTTTCACAATATTTATCTGCAAAACTGAGTCAAACTAAATGTAGTGCCGCCTACAATAGGCTCTATGCACAGCAACCATATTGGGAATTAATTGGGCCCCTTGCTTACTTCCTTCACAGGTGTTATCAATAATACTAATTAAGGCTCTGTTCCATTTAGTGTAGCACAGTGGTTGTCAAATTTCTTATTTTCAAGGACCCCCATAACTCTGAGAGCGTACAAATGGAACCAAATGGACCCATTTTGTTCCATTTGTACACTCTCAGAGTTACACACCCACCGTAAGGGGTCATTTGGGAAGCAAAATGGAGTGTTTCTAGTGAGCGAGCATGCACAATATCAGCACCCTGACCAGAATGGAACAGAGCCTTCATTAGTAACATTGGTAACACATGTGAAGGAAGTAAGGAAGAGGCCCAATTTCTTTCCAAAATGTCTGCTGTGCATAGAGCCTATTCCAAGTGCTTGTCAGGGTGGGGGGGGGGTCCCCAGTTCAAAAATTATTGTTTTGGGTGGTCACGGTCTGAAAAGTTTGAGAACCACTGCTCTAGAGATTAAACTCAAAGCCTGCACACTAATGCTGTCTTCGGCTCTCAGATCAAAGCTTGATGCAGTGAGTTCTGTGGCCAGAGCCCTATCCACACGTAAGCCTAATTTATCATCGTAGGATAGTGTTGATAGTACCAGATTTTCGGCAAAGGATGATGTATGATTTAGGCTTCAGAGTAGATGAAGATGAGTCTGAGTCCTGACAACCCTCTCTATAGCAGGTTACCTCTGATAGCGTTCTAGGGCTGCAACAATGGATTCATGTTCTTCTGCGATTATTACTTTTTCAATTCAATATTTCAACATCATTTTTTTTATACATCAACCTCCTTAAGCCCTATTTTATACTTAGTCACACAACGGTGTCATGCCAAAATACAGAGAATCTGTACTCCCATTAAGCTGAGGCCGATTCTACAAATGCCTTCAAAATCAGTAGTTTTCAAACTTTTTTGCACCAAGGACCCCCAAATTGAAATGTTTTGGCCACGGACCCCCTCTGAAAATGTGCAGCATGAAGTGACGCGCTGTGAGCTTGTGGATCTGCTATTTTTTTATAGCCAAAAAAGAAAATCTAAAATGACATAGATGCTTTCCCGATTTTAATGGGTTAAAGAAAAAGTATGAGTTCTTCTTCCACCACTGCATAATAGTGGGGGAGATAATGTGAAAAACGTCTAGCAGAAAGTGTGATATTTTGCACATTGGGGTATTTTTGTGAGCTGAATTAAAAAACTTGCTGGATCCAAGAGGTCTGACCAATGGGTTTGCCTCCATCTTGAATTCCAACATGGCCACCATGACAAAAAAAATATTTGGTTTCTTTTTTGTAATATCATGTTGGGTTTGCCATCACAAATATTTCCTTCCAACAATATTTTTGATTAAAATGTTGCCTTTT
Organism: Gymnoscopelus microlampas; assembly: GCF_963454915.1. NCBI lineage: Eukaryota > Metazoa > Chordata > Actinopteri > Myctophiformes > Myctophidae > Gymnoscopelus > Gymnoscopelus microlampas. The sequence continues at coordinate 8,357,697 of NC_139944.1, forward strand.
TAAGGATACATTTGGTGACTGCAATTAGTCTGGCAAGCTTGTTGTTAATCTTGGCTGCTATGTATCAATTGCTTATACCTTTGCTTCTAGTCTTATTTTGAACCATCAGTCTTTAACAGAAAAAATAAATACAAAATCTGACACTTACCCATAGGTTTGCTGTCTTCCACATGATAAGTAGTTGGGGGCTTGCCACCCTGGCGTCTCTTCCGTGTGGTCTCCTTCGGGGTAGATGGGAGATCATAGCAGTCAAACACCACATGGATTCCACTATAATCTTTTGTCTTTGTTGGCAGGGGAAAACCTTCAGTGGTAGCATTCTGTAGTCCACAGTGCATCCAGAGACCTTCATGCTGTGATTGATGTACTCAAGTGCAGTATCCACCCCAATGACACAAAATGGTATGTGATTCTTATTGACAGTGACATTTCTAGCCATTAATGCATGGTATACGGTCTGCTTGTCATGAGCAGAGAAGACTTTCCATAGAGATATTGAGAGAAGAAAGGTGAAGTTCCCAAAGGCATCTACGAACTTGGGATTATTGGCCTCTTTCTTGTCAAACACTGCCATGGCCTCCAGGACTTTGTTAATGTTGGAGTCTAGCTAGCATGGCATGCTGCTCCTTTGCCAACTCTTGATGGAAGTGCTCAACACAGCTTCAGTCAACCAGCTGTACCGACTCTGCACATGGATCCTTCAGGTTGAGATACTCTGTGGAAGAATTGTTCCACATAGAGGTTAATCAGGGCTTAGGCTGTCCTCTTCATGTGCTTCCATTCTAGGAAATGCCTTGTTATGGTGTATATCTGCCTCATTACAGGCTTCATCAAGCCCACTATCTTCTAACCAGTAGCCCTCAGTGCTGTCATCACAGTATGCATTTCACACAGCCTACAGTATATGAGACCGTTGGACCCAAGTGCAGAACCACACAGGCAGGCAGGTCAAGTTCAATGATGATTTATTAACAGAAACTCAATATAAAAGCTGCCAATAATGCAGGACATGCAAGGGTAGGTACACGCCATAACATCAACTACAAACTTTCAACTCATATAGAACACAGGGAGGTTTAAGTAGACACAGACTAACAGGACACAGGTGAGAGCGCCAAGGACAATTAACACATGATTGGCTACAGCTAACAACAAGACACAGGTGAACACATTTGCTAATCACAGCGAGACACAGGTGAGACAAGACAGGTAACAGGAAATAAGTAAAACAGGAAACACCAGGACAACACTACATAATAAAAGTAGACAACAGACAGGTCATGATGGCCTCAGCACCCACTTACCATGCAGTCATCCCTGGTCCTCTCTAGTTGCTTTGTATATTCATACAGGGCCATGTGATGTCCAAGCTCATCACGGTCTTCAAGTAAGGGCCAATGACTATGCAGTTGATGTGTTGTGTCTGCTCTGCCTCAAGAGTGATATCAGTGTTTGACATTCATGAGCTAGTGCTGCAATCAAAGGCAAAGCACGAAGACCTCTGTCAAAGGCTTCTGAGGTGCCAGGATTGCATAGTAATAGTAAGATTTGATTTCTTCAAGGCTTGTCCCAGGTTCAAAGTCAGCAAATTTTCCACAAATCAATTTATGCAAATGATGCTAATAAGGAAAGGTTACATGACTTAAGAGATACATTTATGGACACCCGAACAGACTTAGACTGTACGATCCTTCTCAATACAGTAAAATCTATTTCATCAGGTGGCATACAGTAATTAGTTATGGCAAGATAAGAATTTCTAGACATGTAAGCATAGACTCGAGAGTCAAATATCATCTTTCTAAGTTGACAAAATGTGAAAACATGTAGAAATGCCTTTTGTTTAACCTAATAATTCATAATGAATGCACATTATGCAAATTGGGAAAGGTGGCATGATTGCACTATGGTTACAGATTAATGTCTAGACATCACAAACATAGACTCTTAGATCACCTTTCTAAGCAAAGGTAATTACACCAACATCATGAGATTCTAACAGAGGGTTTCCTAGTTGCTTACAAGGAAATGGGGTTGCACATTCATGTTTTGGGGTAGGGGTACCCCTGGTTCGACGGTAGGGAACGATCCGTCACATGCAAATATGATCTCATGTGAAAAAATACCCTTGAAAACATAGGTAAAGACACCAACATCGCGAGGCTCAGATGAAGCACTTTAGAGACACTTACATTTAGAAAATATTGCTGCATTAGAATTTGGATTTGGATCCCATTTTGCGACCGGATCCCATGGGAAAAGTGCTTGGATCCGGCCAAATTTGAACTCGGCATACTTCAAAGATTCCATTTGCAAATTAACAAGTGAGCCTATTTTTGTTACATATCTCCCCCACTATAATGGTTTGAAAGGGAGCGTGTCTATCAACCCTAACCCTAAGGTAAGTGGGGAACATAGAACCTGGGGATCATAGGGATGACCCCGTTTGAAGTGGTGTTGCGCCTTCTCGTCCTGGACATAACGAATAGAAATCCAGACCAGAACAGAGTAACACTTGTACTGTACTTTCTGATACCAAGCCGTTTGAGTCATTAACAGCTAAGCAACACTATGTTACATTGTGCATCTGGGGTGTTCCCTCTCTACCTGAGATAATGTGTGTGGTGTGGTTATTTGTTGTGCTTTCATACGTCTTTGTTGCCAGGCCACAACGCAACGTTCACACTCTTTTTCAGGCTCCACAGTTACTGCCTCAGTCTGCTGAGGTAATGTTTTAGTTGTTTACCTTTGAGATTTTACCCCTTGATAAGCCTGATTTATACCCGGTCTTTCTTGACTCAAGAAGGGTAAGAGCGTCGATACACAAAATACACAGAGGCAAGGTGAAAGACAACGTCCTAATGACTTAAAATCAAAGGAAATTCTTTCCACCGTTATTGTACAAAAGCACAAATTTCACCATGGAGCATAGTTTTAGGTTCTTTGTCAGACACACTTCAGGACAAAGTGTGAGAGCAGATTCTGCACTGAAGCCTATCACTGATAAAAAGGTGTTGGAATCTGGCCCTCATCAGGAGAACTCTCCCTGAAGCAGCGGTGCGGTTCCCAATCTTTTTTTTCCTTGGAGCCCCCCCCATCTTACATCTGACAAAAGCCGAGATCCCCCACACATGCACACACTTGTGTTTTTCTAACACGTTAACCACTTTCGCCTTAAATACTTCTCATACAAAGAAAAGTGGAAATAGCTACAATATCTACAAGCTCGTACATTGCCATTTTGGAAAATGGCTTTCCGAACTAGTTCGGGCAGTCAGGCGGACATCTGGGGGTGCAGGAGCGTCCAAAAAAAAGCTCTGAATTAAGTCAAAATGCTGTTATCTCCGTTCATAGAAAAAGTTTGACCTTGATCTTTAGATGCCCCCCGAAGGGAGCCTGCCCTAGACCCCAGTTTGGGAAACACTGCCCTGAAGGATTGCTGCCGTTTGGGATAGGAGTGTAGATCTTGTTACCGTGCTCTCAGAGAACTGTGTCAGAGACAACTCTGCTAATCCCCCTACTTACAACATAAAAACACATGTGCCAGTGTAAGGATCTCATCTGGGCCTTCAATCTGACCACACCATGCTTCAAAATCAACTCAAGTTCGCCTGAGGGGATTTTAATTACTTTTACAGTTAGAATTCAAAGAAGATTTGCAGTGTTTGAAACGTAGACAATGCATGACTCACATTGGCAAGAAGATCATCCGTTACCGACAATGTTTTTGTTTTGTTTCATCTTTGGAGACTTGTCATTACTTGCCATATAATGTAATTGATTTTGACAAATAGCCAAAAACAAACAACAAAATTGTTCATTGACAGAAAAGATACAGGTCGGCAGATTCAGTGTGTATTTCTATCACTTCTTTATTGTCATTAACTAGGAGGTCACAACATCTCATGTTTTTTTTTCAGGTATATGAACATAAAAAGGATCTTGCTGCCACCCAGTGGCGATAAGAAGAAACTGCACAGAGGGACTTCCCTGTAAAGACAGCGACTTGAGCACTCATAACACAGAGCATTGTGTTAATCCTAGCAAAAAGGGTTTGGAAAAACAAGACCATGCCATGTTATGCAAGTCCACTATGAATCGCTTCTTTGTACATAAACATGGGTACATACATATAATACCGACTCCAACCAATACGAACCTAATAGTCCACGTAAAAAAACTCCCGTGTTAAAACAAATTTAAACCAAGCAATACAAAAAAACTAAACAAAACAAAAAACGTCTTCACAACAGGTTTGGACACTTATCACAACACTGTACATCGGTCAAACATAATAGTAGGAGCAGAAAAATAAACTGTTTAGAGTTGAGGAACCATCGACACAACCGTAAAACACAGCGATGACGACGCTCTAGACCAGTGGTTCACAATACTGTTCCGTGCCAAGGATCCCCAAACAGCCATAGCCTCTGGCTGTGGCCACTATATTGCTACATGGCCTTTTAAAAACCCCCAGAAAATAGCAGATCTAAACACTGCAACATGTTGTGAGCTTTTAGACCTGCTATTTTTGCAGATTTCTTTCTAGTTCAAACCTTTTCATTTCAAGGACCCTCAATTTAGTTTGCATTAGGCCACGGACCCCCATAACTCTGAGTGTACAAATGGGACCGGGTCCATTCGTACACTCAAGAGTTACAGACCTGTAGGGGTCCATTTGGTTCGTAATCATCAAGTCATTTAGGACCCCCTGGAACCCCCTCAAGGACCCCTGGAGACGCCACTTTGAGAACCACTGCTCTAGACGAGCCCTCGCAGCTCCACTGCAGGTGAGAAACGAGGCCTTTTGGCTCATCGCATTATTCTGTTAACATCAGTTCAAAACAAGTACATGAACGGGCCAGAAGGCAGAGAGGCAGTAAACACAGTCAGGTGTGTGTGTGTGTGTGTGTGTGTGTGTGTGTGTGTGTGTGTGTGTGTGTGTGTGTGTGTGTGTGAGAGGGGTAACCGCAAGCCAACTTAGAGGCTACCCCAACCTCTAAGTTACAATTCCTTCCACTGACAGACAATAAGAGTGGATTTTTCGGCTTTACAGAGACAAAGAGGATAACCCAAGCTGTCCGTAGAGGTGCAATATTGATGAGTTTATCATTGTTTAATACAACCAGATTGGACTTTTCTGTCTGTCTCACGGACAGCGCTGTCAACAGAGGGAATAGCAACTTAAGAGGTTGGGATGGGATAGCCTCCTACGTTGCTAGCGGCTTTGTGAGGGGATTTGGAGGGGCTTTCTCACGCCAAGGCAGGTAGCTCATTCCGATTAACTCAGTGATTCTCAACCTACGGGCTAAACAACCACTGCTGGGCCGCGAGGGTATTGCAAGTGGGCCCCCGAATAAATGGCAAAAGACTATGATTTGATAACGATGATACAACATTAATATAATAAAAATATATGTAAAACAAATGACATGGCATTCTTTTTCCTTTAAAACCGTGAACCGTGAGTTTTCTTTGTGATAGAGATGGTGTTAGTTCAACTGATCCAAGCTGGAACACAATCGATTGATCGTTAAATTGAACGTGGTCTGAAAATGCACGCGGCCCACCCATCTGACCGATTAACACGGCAGCCGAAAGGGGTCAGGGTGGGTGGACCGAACATGCTTTTTGACAAGGTTGAGAACCACTGGATTAACTCTTCACAGAGACAAAGGGGCGACACTATAGCCACTGCCTCACATGGTGAAGGGGGGGTGGGGACGGGGACGGGGACAGGTCACTCCAGCTCCTTAAACCTTGCAAACATGGCTTTTCGAACTGCTTGCTTGTAAGTGGCATGGTCCCAAACGACAGGCTCTTTCTTTTTCCTCTGTGGGGGAGAGAGAGGAAATGCAGAGAGAGAGAAAGCAGCTTTTAATATATGAATCCATAAAGACTGGGAACGCATCCATGTCATTTTTTCAAGATTTCTTTGGCTATTCAAAAATAGCAGATCTACAAGCTCATAGCGCGGCACCAGGGGGGTCCATGGAACAAAACATTTTGAGATGGGGGTCCGCGGCCAAATACATATCTAAAAATGTTCTAAATCCTAACATAATGTTATATCAGTGGTGCTCCAACTTTTCCTTGTCAAGGACCTACAAAATGATATGTATTTGGCCACGGACGCCCATCTCAAAATATGTTGTTCCAGGGAATCCCCAGAAGCACAGATCGGAGTTAAAAAATGTTCGCTTTAAAACACACACACACACACACACACACACACACACACACACACACACACGTATATATTCAAAGATTTGCGCACATTTTCCACAATCTTTGAAATTATTGCAGATCTACAAGCTCCGCTATGAGCTTGTAGATCTGCTATTTTTGAATAGTCAAATAAATCTAAAATGAGACAGATCCGTTCCCGGATTGAATGGGTTAACAATACTTGGAAATGTACGGGGCATTCTGCAGTCAAACGTTTCACACCTACCTCCACAGGTTCGGCACCCAGACCAGGCCTCTCGCTGCCCTTGAAGCTATCCCTGAGTGTGGACAAAAAGAATGTTATGCAAAGATTTAATGACGATGGGCTAACTATACACTCATCGACAGTGGTTGCTGGTTAAGAGCAGAACATGTTAAAGCAATGATTTTGAACCTTTTTTAATTTCAAGGTTCCCCAGTTTAATATGCATTAGGCTTGTTGTTAGGCTTAATTGTGATACCATTTTTTTTTTTCAATCTCTGGGACCCCCAATCTAAACGTAAAAAAAAAAAAAAAGTCTGTTCATTTAACTGTGCATACAAATTGAATGGATCCATTTGTACACACTCACATATTGACATTCTTACAGATCCATAAGGGTCCCTTTGGACCTCTTGTGGTCCATAGCCCTGACGTTGAGAAACAGTGTTTTAAAGGATAGAACCAGCACACTGAGCTAGGGTTGGCATTCGGAACGAGACCCGACATTGAGGAATCGGAACCGGTTCCATCACATTTGGACTGGTTTATCACACCGTCAGAGCTGGTATGTGGACTTCATGTCTGCTATACAATTAAGGACCACCATAACTTTGAGAGCTAACTTTCTCTGCTTTCTTGTTTTTCTCTGTGTTTTTGGCGAGAACAAGCTATATTTAACAGCCAATAACTAAAGAACGGAGGGTTGCGGTGAAACGTTTTTTTTCTCCGATGGAAGCAGAGACACTGTGTCGATCGTCCTGGAGGGAAATATTCTGTGGCTCTTGAAAGGCTAGTAAAAATGCTCAAAAACTGTTGGCAAATGCTGGCAAGGGCTGATTTATTTACTCCGGCAGTCAATGAGTTAAGAGGGTATCGTTAAGGAACCGGCATTGTTCAAATCCTTAAGGATCACAACCCAAGTTGAGACTTTCATTTCATTTCATTTTGGGGGAGGGGTGGTGGGGGCACCTACTTGGAGCTTCCAGCCCAGGTGTTATGGTGATGCTGCTGTTGCTGATGATGGTGTTTCCTTTTCTTCTGCTCTGGAGGAGGATTGACGGGCCCGGCATCCTTGGCGATCAGCTACAGAAGATGTTTTACAAACGTCAGTGAATCAATGAACGTGATGCATGCCTCTCATCAAGCATTCAGGGGCGTGAGAGCGATTCTTTATCGTCACTTACTTCTTTTTCCTGGTTCTCTAAAGCCTCCAGTTCCTTCTTGGAGCGTTTGATCTTGAGGTGGATCTCCATGTTTTGCTGTAAGACGGACACAGCAGTGAGATGTGAATTCATACAGCCCATAGCCGTCTCTAGTGGGTAAAAAACCTTTTCCCAACTAGTTGTAGTTAGGGATGGGACGATGTGAAAATCATATGAAAATTACATGTCACGATTGTGGAAGGCTCTATTCACAGCAGCCATATTGTGAAGACATTCACAGGTGTTACCAATGATACTAATGAAGGCTCTGTTCCATTCTGGTCAAACAGAGTCAGGGTGCTGATATTGTGCATGTTGGCTCACTAGAAACACTCTGCTACACCAATGGGTCTACAGTTGGGGTCCAGGGACCCTCATGGGCTTCCAAATGGCCCCTTACAGGTGTGTAACTCTGAGAGTGTACAAATGGAACCAAATGGACCCGTAAGGGTCCATTTTGTTCCATTTGTACACTCTCAGAGTTATGGGGCTCGTGGAAACCACTGTGCTACACTAAATGGAACAGAGCCTTCATTAGTATCATTGGTAACACCTGGGAAGGAAGTGATAATATGGCTGCTGTGCATAGAGCCCATTTTATTGTGATAATTGAAATATGCTTAAAACTGAAAATGCTACTTTTGTTAACCACTTGAACCCTTCAAGCATCCCTATTCTGGGGGGAACGTTTGTGAGCTTGTAGATCGGCTATTTTTGGAGAGACAGCGAGATCCAAATGTGGCGTTGGCGGGCGCCGCGGCGGTTGTGGCGTTCGCCGCGAGCGCCGCGGCGGTTGTGGCGGACGCCGCGAGCGCCGCGGCGGTTGTGGCGCTCGCCGCGAGCGCCGCGGCGGTTGTGGCGCTCGCCGCGAGCGCCGCGGCGGTTGTGGCGCTCGCCAACCGCCACGAGCGCCGCGGCGGTTGTGGCGAACGCCACGACCGCCGTGAAAACCGCCCCAAGCGCCGCGAGCGCCACGTAGGGTCCGCCATCCGATCCATCGACCATATCTGCGCTCTTCTGGCGCAGCCCCCCCCCCCCACCTGCGTGCCCCCCCCGCCCAAGGGGTGGATAGTAATAATTGTATATTTTGCGCATTTGATCCAGAGCAGTTGAGATTTGATTCGGCCATATCTTTCTGAATGTAACTTGTATTTTTATAATTGTATTTTTCATATGATCTGTAAAGTTTATATTTTCATTTGCTACCAGGCATGAATTCATTATAATTTATTATATATATTTTTCCTTATTTTCTTTCTTTATTTACACGTGCGTAATAAACGAAGCATTTGAGATTTCATCCGCCCAGATCTTTCTGAATTTTACTTGAATTATTATAATTTTAATGTTTATATGATCCGTAAATTTTATATTTTCATGTGGTATCAGGCATGAATTTATTTTAATTTATTTTATTATTTTATTTCATTTATTTACATGCGCGCAATTACACACGCATCTAACTATTGGACTCAGCTCTGGGGACACGGTGCGGCTGCAGAGTTCACCTTGAAATTTGTCATTACAATTTTACTGTAGCCTAATCCACAAAAGTGTGACTGACTGTTAATTCCTTGAGTCAATACATTGTGTTTTTATCACCGGTGCCAGTATTATTATTATTATTGTTAATAGACCTTGCAACATAGAGCAACTTAAGTGCTTGCAGAACTTAATAATATAAGCACACTTATTCTCCAGGCAGACAGACAGAAACAGTCTGTCTGTCTGTCTGTCTGTCGGTATATATACGTGCATAAATTAAGCTTGGGTCATTGGTCAATGAACCTGGTGTGTCGGTCAGAAAATAACTGATCTATAAACTCACAACTCATCGCATCCTCATTCATTTCACTGGTCAAATGCAACAGACAGACAGCCAGCCAGACAGCCAGCCAGACAGACAGACAGACAGACCGATCCAGGCCGTGACACCAAAAATAGCCGATCAACAAGCTGCAGCGCGATAGATAGATAGATAGATAGATAGATAGATAGATAGATAGATAGATAATATAAATATATTATACTGTAGGCTACACGGTTATAACCAAAGATAATTATGATAGGCTATATTATTATATTAGGCTATTAACATTATGCAAGCTAATTATATTTACCATGGTTACGTCAATAAGAAGACAGACAGATCTGTCTGTCTGTCTGTCTGTCTGTCTGTCTGTCTGTCTGTCTGTCTGTCTGTCTGGACGGACGGACGGACGGACTTACGGACAGATTGATAAGTAGACTTGATTATAGCCAATATATTATTTTATTTTCATTTACACATGCGCCTTTTCATCCAAATTGTGTGTTATATTATTTACTTGTAGCATGGTTAATTAATAGTCCCTGTTTGCATAGCCCCCAAATCGGGCTCCCCAAGTTTTGCTCGCTGTGTGAACTGTTCAAAGACGCAACAACAAGCTCCATACTAGCACTCGGTGGTACTGGTGCGTCTCTGACCGTGTCTGTCTGTCTGTCTGTCTGTCTGTCTGTCTGTCTGTCTGTCTGTCTGTCTGTCTGGCTGTCTGTCTGTTGCATTTGACCAGTGAAATGAATGAGGATGCGATGAGTTGTGAGTTTATAGATCAGTTATTTTCTGACCGACACACCAGGTTCATTGACCAATGACCAGTGATGTTGCTAGGTTTTCAATGTAATGGGTCCTGGGATGCAAGGGTGGTCTTTTAGATGGGTCCCAGGGACATTTTATGGGTCCCCAATTACACGTCCCCCCCCCTATCGTTTTCTTTGATCTCCAATCTCCATATCTTCTATGGGTGTGTGACTGTGTACATTATATCCTGATGCAGTGGATCTCAACCTTTTCAGGCAGCGACCCCCCAAAATAATCATATTTTAACTGGGGACCCCCCACCCTGAGGAATTAGGAGTTGAGGCACTTAATTTAGTTTGATTCAGTTCCACAGATACATATTGTGAAAATAGCAGATCTAGATCAGTGCGACCCGTTCCTGCTTTTCAAGACCGATACCGATATATATACATATATTAAAAAATCATAAATATATTTTTTCAAATGTATATGATTCTGTAGTATTAGCACACCTTATGGTAAGAAATACTAGTAGTGGGCAACAGGTGGATTTAACATACCTTTGACCAATAGAATACATTTAATCATAGAACCTTTTAATCATTATTATTATTTTATTTTGTATTATTTATGAATGTAGAATTTATTTTTACTATTTATTGTGTAGACTGAAAACACTGGCTTACAGTGGAAGTATTGGCAAATAAATTAATAGGAATTCAAGAAATAATGAAGACAAATACTGACAATGCCTATGAACATTGGCTTGCAGTTATTGCACATAGTCAACATGCAATAATACTATTAGGCTTGTCATTGAGAAAGGAAAATAAAGTTGTCTTTTTGAGGAGAAGTGGAACCTTATAAGTCACTTTAAGTTTAGCATGAGGGAGAGGGTCTACCCTCTTCAGGGAATTAATTGTTATGATATCTCTAAGCTACAGAAAACATCCAGTTGCCTATTAAACATACACAAGACACAGACGATAGACAACCGGTTACTTACAGCTGCCATTAATTAGTGCTTTTGTTTGCCTTTGTGGTCAAATCAGGGTCAAATGCATAGGATCAACGAGCCATCGTTAACCTGCTAATGTTACACAGCTGATTGGCAACATGCATTAATCCACCACATACATCACTCTGATCTCCAAGCAAGTGGGAGAACACTCTAAAATCGGGGATTTTACTTTGGCTGGTCAATTTAAGATGACAACAGCAACAGAGATTAGTAGTAGACCTGTATGTATGATGATCAGTTATTATTCCAGACAGTGGTCTATCCAAGACGTTTTAACACGTTTAAGAGCAGGTCCTCATGCCGTCTCTCTCTCTCTCTGTGTGTGAGTAGCGTAGACTAACAGCGAGGGGCTGTGCTGCTGCTTCTGCCACACAACGCCGTTTAACCGAGTTATACTTCTCCAGTACAACGGTGTCTAACCGGAGAGTTATACTTCTCCACCAACGGTGCCTAACCGAGAGAGTCCATGTAGATCACAGCTGACAAATATTATATATTATCGGAGCTAATCGGAGCTGCGTCCCATGGACGCACTAGAGTTGTCATGAATGCGTCCTTTCGCAATATGGTGCGTCAGCGACGCAGGACGCAGGCCTACGAGCATCTCTGAATGACCCAAGCTTAATTTATGCACGTATATATACCGACAGACAGACAGACAGACAGACAGACAGACAGACAGACAGACAGACGGACTGTTTCTGTCGTCTGTCTGGAGAATAAGTGTGCTTAAGTTCTGCAAGCACTTAAGTTGCTCTATGTTGCAAGGTCTATTAACAATAATAATAATAATACTGGCACCGGTGATAAAAACACAATGTATTGACTCAAGGAATTAACAGTCAGTCACACTTTTGTGGATTAGGCTACAGTAAAATTGTAATGACAAATTTCAAGGTGAACTCTGCAGCCGCACCGTGTCCCCAGAGCTGAGTCCAATAGTTAGATGCGTGTGTAATTGCGCGCATGTAAATAAATGAAATAAAATAATAAAATAAATTAAAATAAATTCATGCCTGATACCACATGAAAATATAAAATTTACGGATCATATAAACATTAAAATTATAATAATTCAAGTAAAATTCAGAAAGATCTGGGCGGATGAAATCTCAAATGCTTCGTTCATTACGCACGTGTAAATAAAGAAAGAAAATAAGGAAAAATATATATAATAAATTATAATGAATTCATGCCTGGTAGCAAATGAAAATATAAACTTTACAGATCATATGAAAAATACAATTATAAAAATACAAGTTACATTCAGAAAGATATGGCCGAATCAAATCTCAACTGCTCTGCATCAAATGCGCAAAATATATACAATTATTACTATCCACCCGTTGGGCGGGGGGGCGTCCCGGGGGGGCGTCCCGGGGGGGGGTCCCGGGGGGGGGGGGAGGGGGGCACGCAGGTGGGGGGGACATGTGGGGGGGGGGGGCTGCGCCAGAAGAGCGCAGATATGGTCGATGGATCGGATGGCGGACCCTACGTGGCGCTCGCGGCGCTTGGGGCGGTTTTCACGGCGGTCGTGGCGTTCGCCACAACCGCCGCGGCGCTCGCGGCGAGCGCCACAACCGCCGCGGCGCCCGCCAACGCCACATTTTGGAAGATCTGGCGGACGAGGCGGTTATGGCTGAAAATCTGACGGACGCGGCGCCGGCGGCGGAGGCGGCGGTTATCGCGGAAGATCTGGCGGACGCGGCGGAGGCGGCGGTTATGGCGGAGGATCTGGCGGACGCGGCGGTTGCCACGGCGGTTGTGGCGGCCGCCACGACGGCCGCCACCCGCCGTGGCGGTCGTGACGGCGGTTGTGGCGGCCGCCACGACGGCCGCCACCCGCCGTGGCGGTCGTGGCGGACGCGGCGGCCGCCGCGGCGCACGCCACTGCCACATTTGGATCTCGCCCCTCCTGTATTTTTGGCTTATCGATTTGTCTATAGTGAAATAAGAGCGTACCAAATGCAAAGGTCCGTTACAAGTATAGAGGGTTTAAAATGGTACTGAAATTGCAGCTCAACAAAAGCCAATTCCTCCTAGTCTAGTGTATGACGGAGGACAATTTCACGATATAGTAAAATCTCTGCAATACAATTATTGTTAGCGTTTTTAATCACGATAACGATTATCGTCCCATCCATAGTTGTAGTGGCACTCCGTTTGTTTTTGTCTCTACCATATAACCGGTCATTTTTATTTACTATATGTATCCAAATTAATGTTGCATGCCCAAAACACAATTCAACTGTTAACCGCAACTATTTGTGTGACAGTTAATCGTCATGTACAATGTCATGATCGGGACAGCCCTACCTTATGCAGGTCGGAGAGCTGCTGGTGGCGGATGAGCGCGTCCTTATTGGGGAACTGCCGTCGACACAGCAGGCAGGCCATCTTCTTCCAGTCTGTCAGCTTGTCGTCCTTGTCGTCCGATTTGTTCTTGGAGGCCTTCGGCGCCTCCTGCTTCTCCTCCTCCACTTCCTCATCGCTGCCGGCGCCGTAGTCTGAAGCCAGCAGACCCAGAGAGCCCATAGGACGCTGGGGAGGAAGGCACGGCACACCTTCAACTTACGATCTCCTCATTGGAATTGATCGGTATAACCATTTAAGCCATGTTGTAAATGTTATATGCTCGTTTTGATGTTGTTTTGATTGCACTATATGTATGATGACTTATCTTGTTTTGCCCTGGTTAATTTAAGGATAAATACATACATTTTAAAAAGTGATTTAAGGGGTAAGGTTTCACTTTAACTCATTCAGTGCCATTGGCGCTTTTGACGTTTTTTTTTCCTTAATGGTGCAACGTGCCAATTCTTTTTTTTTTGAGAAAAACGTTCAGAACCCAATATATCATGATCCGAAGATTTGCTGCTCCATTCACTTCTTGGTTAACTTATTACTTAGAAAGGCTGTATCTCGGCTCCTGTGTATTTTTTTTTTACTATGTATTTTTGGTCCAGACATGCTATTTTCAAAGGCAGACAACAAATGTCAACAAGGTCGCGATGACCTCGTTGACATTTGTGAAACCACACAATATAACCCTCAGTGATTAGCAACCATCAGGGGATCAATCATACTGGAGATAAATATTCTAACATATATATTCTATAAAATTGGATTTCATGTGACCATTATACGACGTCATCTACGATGTAAGTCACCTATGGCATATCTATGACGTATAACAAAACATTAGCCACATTTTAAAGTAGCCTCTCCGACCTACATTAGCCCGATTAGACTTTCATGAATAAATAAAAGTTAAATACTTCTGCGGCCTAACGGCTGCGTGCATATAAAGTTTGGTGTTCGGGGATCGGAGAGATGGAGCTGTTCTTTTTTTTTTAGACCGCTTTTACGTGATCTCTGTTTATGTGATGCAATGTGATTGTCACCTTTCCCTTCTCATCTTTCTTAGGAGGAGCAAGGGGCTTCTTGAAGAGATCATCTCCAGCACCCTGTAGAGGGGGACACAAATAGAGGATTACGCAAATACTAAATATTGTACTTGGTGGCTGATCTTTAGGACTGACTACACTGTTATTGAATGATCTGTTCAGATTTGTGCATACGGACATCATCAATTTATCCGTGTCGGTTGCTTTGGTAACAAAGTAATGACAAAGGTGTAATACTTCATTTACAATCTTTGTACAAAGATGACGCTCCCCAAAAATAGTAGACTTACAAGCTCACAATGCGTTGTTTGTTGTGAGCTTGTAGATCGGGTATTTTTGGAGAGTGGGGGTGCCGGTGGGGGCTACTCACTGGCAGGTGAGTCGGTAGGATACAACAGCAGAGATAACACAAAAATGTGTGCGGGGAGGAATTCATTGGCATAACGACTGAATTGGGGGGGAAAAGGGTAAACGACATTTGGACATGGAAGAAGACAGCATCCCCTCACCGCCTTGGCAAAGATGGCGAACCCTGCATCAGCTGCCTTGGAGCTCTTCTTGTCTTCTTGTCCAGGCTTCAGGACGGGGGACGGGGAGCGGACGGCGTCCTTCTGACGGTTCTGGATCTTTGCCCAGCGTTCCATGTCTTTCATGATCTAAAGACAGTCAAACAATGCTCAGTCACCACCCGCTATTGAGTATACAGTATTACTGTACTGTATATTTCAATGAAGGGCCCCTATATTATCATTTATACTTTTTCACAGCACCTAAAATTATCCCACCACTTTAGACTGATTGGAGACTCCTCAAGCCGTGGTATAAACAGGATAATGCACTGTGGTCAGTATGAAAAAATAGGCAAAACCGAGTGCCGCGCTATGAGCTTGTAGATCTGCCATTTTTTGAAAAATCATGAAAATGTGTGCACATTTTTTAATATATATTTATATAACATTTGTAACTCAAATCTTTGCTTCTGGGGATTCTACAAATGTTGCTATTCATGTCAAGGACCCCCAAAATTCTATGTATTTGGCCAGGGACCCCCCATCTCAAAATATTTTATTCTAGGGACCACCCAGAAGCAAAGATTTAAAAATGTCCCTTTAAAAAAATATATATATATGTATTCAATGATTTGCACAAATTGTATCAAAAATAGCAGGTCTGTGAGCTCATAGCGTGGCACTTGGTAGATCTGCTATTTTTGAATAGCCAAAGAAATCTAAAAAAAATTACACAGATGCGTTCCCGGTCTTCATGGGTTAAGTGTTCAATGGGCTACCTTAACAGCAGCAAGACTTCTGGGCTTTTCCTCTTTGTTGTCCTTTTTGGGAGAGTCCTCGTCCTCTCTCCTCTCAGCGGTAAGCGTGGAGGCCAGGGCAGACTCTGGCGTGGGGTTGCTAGGGGCAGCAGCAGTAGAAGCAGCAGCAGCAGCAGCAGCAGCATCTGGGGCCGGCGGCTGGCCTTCAGGAGCGACGGCTGCTGTAATCGCGAACATTTCTTTCAATATTAATTGGCATAATCGCAAAATAACTGCGATTAATGATTGAATTGTTTTTGGCACTGAACGTTGGAACACATAAATCTAAATTTCCGTTTGCCTTTTAGGGTTTGTAAACACAAATTTCACTAGGCCAGGGGTCTTCAACAGGGGGTCCGGGGGACCCCTAGGGGGTCCTCAGAGTTACTACAGGGGGTCCGCCAAATCTTTGTGAGATATGATTTTTTTTTTTTTACCTTAACCACTTCAACCCTAGCATCCCTTTTCTGAGGAGAACTTTAGCCAAACATAGCAGATCTACAAGCTCACAACGCCTCGTGCTGCGAGGCGTTGTGAGCTTGTAGATCTGCTATTTTTTGGCAAAGAGGTGTATAGGTGTAGAGGGAAAAAAGAACAGTAAAAGAAAAACGAGTTTAATCTGAAACACAATTGTAGGCCTACACCATATAGAGGGGGTCCCTGCTTCATCTCTGTCTCAGCTAGGGGGTCCTTGGGCTGAAAACGTTGAAGACCCCTGCACTAGGCAGATATGACAAATAACTTAAATATACAAAATAGGCTATATTTAATAATATAGCCCACAATGCATCGGGATGCGATGCGCCGTGTGCTTGTAGATCTGCCATTTCTGAAAATATTTGGAAATCTATACATTTTTCAATAGATTAATTCATATACAGGTGAATGGAAAAAAAATATGCAAACAGAACTGTGATTATCTCGAATAATAGGCTCTATGCACAGCAGCCATATTGGAAAGAAATTGGGCCTCTTCTTACTTCCTTCACAGGTCTTACCAATGATGCTAATTAAGGCTCTGTTCCATTCTGGTCATGGGTGCTGATATTGTGCATGTTGGCTCACTAGAAACACTCCATTTTGGTTTCCAAATGGCCCCTTATGGTGGGTGTGTAACTCTGAGAGTGTACAAATGGAACCAAATGGACCCGTAAGGGTCCATTTGGGGGGGATTGGGAGTCCTTGAAAATAAGACAACCACTATGCCACAATGGTAGCCTCGCATGGCCAGACAATATCACACAACACACTGCGTGGATATTAGTCTGGTCCCTATCAACGATAGATTTTTTTCCAAGGGGCGGTTACAAAAAGATCCAAACGGACTCTATTGGTTAGACTTAAACCAATCAGAGCAGTGCTTCCTTGTACGAACCAATCAGAGCAGTGCTTCCTTGTTAATAAGCCCGCCCACATTTGAATACTGGGCCCTGGTTGGTCCCGCACAACATCTGCGGGAGAGAAATAAATTCTCTATGGAGGGGGGCCAGACCTAATCTGCCGAGGGCTAAAGTGCATGCAATTTTGCAAAGGCAGATTATTCTGGAACCAGGCTACCACAATGGAACAGAGCCTTAATTAGTATCATTGGTAACACCTGTGAAGGAAGTAAGGAAGGGGCCCAATTCATTCCCAATATGGCTGCTGTGCATAGAACCTATTGCGATCTGACGATTATTGTGTAATAACTGTGCCAAGCCTACCGGTAAGGGGAGGTAAAGTGGCGGTGGTCTGGAGTGATGGCGTGGGGTCTGTGGGCTTCTTCATCTCCAGAGGAGCGTCCGCGGCAGGGTTGGCCAGAATGGCCTGGACCTCAGCGCTCATGGCCAGCGGCTGCTGCTGGGTCGTCGTGGTCTCCGTTGTTGAGCCACCGCTTGGTACGGGGATGTAGGTCTTGGTCATTCCGTCCCAGTACAGGTACTCCTGAGTCTGGGAGTTGTAGAAATACTACACGTGCACACACACAAAACAAAAGTGAGTGAACCGAGTCGGGCTGCAACTAGCCATCGATTACTTCATCAAATAATCGAGAAGCTTGTTTTTTGATAAAAAAAAAATCCTAATTTATATTATAATCTACTTATTTGATTAGTCCAATTAGCCACTTAAGCCCTCGTTGTTTCTTCTTCATCAATTACCATCATTTTAACTTTTGTCATCATAATTAGTTTTTAATCTTTGCGTCATTGTAAATGAGGGTCACCCATAATAATTTCGCCACGGATCTTAAGTAAAGGTTGAAAGGAAATAATTAACTGTTGCACCCCTGGAGCGGAGTAATGCAGAAGAGCAAAATGGACGCTGTGTGTGAATATGGTCAGTGTAACCGGTTGTGCGATATTCTCACCCTAGAGTTGGGGTCGTAATACAGAGTGGTCTGGGGGTCGTAGAAGAAGCCGGAGGTACCGTCATAGAGGTAGCCCGACATGTCTGGAGTCTCAGAGCCTATGGAGGGACAAACAAATATGTGTATACAGTACAAATATCAAAAGCACGAATGGCTTTGCAGCAGCATAGCTCATTGTAAAAACTATGTGGAAAAACAGCAGTGCACTCTTTCATTTCCAAAAGCCGTTCTTTTTTTAAATGACAGACATATCCGTCAATGGCGGTGAATGTGTTAAGTACAAGTTCACCGAGCTGAGGTCATGTGGTCCTTTAAGTTACAAGCTGCTGTCGCACACCGAAATAGCAGAACGACAAGCTGGAGTGCCTCAGTTGTCTCGTACCATAGATGTAACCCTCCGTTCCGTGTCCCGCGGATGTCAGCCCGGCTGTTTCTCCAGACATAGGGGGCGGCATAACCTGATGGTAGGACGGGTCCACAGCGGGGCTCTCTCCGTACACAACACCCTAAAATGAATGGCAGGGGAGACGTCATGTTAAAGGGATAGTTCACCCCCAAAATGCCTTTTTTTCTATCGATTACACACCCCATGGAGACTTGAATTCATGGAGATGATTTTGTTTTTGTCGCATTCCTAAGCCAATAATTTGATGACCGGCGGAAAGATGCTAATGTCTCCAGTAGGAGACTCGAAGTTGACTCTTTGTGTCTCCTACCGGACACGGCTGGATCAATGAATAACACACACTCACACTCACACTCAATGAATTCAAGGCTTCATGGGGTGTGTACTGTGTAGTTGAAAGAAAATATGTACTTTTTTGGGTGAACCATCCCTTTAATCACAGGAATTAAAGCAAAATAAAATCTCACAACTGAAAGATTTTGTATGGCCAAGTCCTAATGTGATGTAATATGACTTGTGAATCCGTGTGAAAGGAACCCCCACACTAGCACCGTTTCCTAAACAATGTTTCCTAAACAATTAATTAACACAAAGATTTTGTTATGTTTTAGTCATTTGTTCCTGCTGTTCTACATACTGCCATACAACCAGGTGAAGAAATCACAGATTGAGGCTTTTAACCTTTGCTTTTATGAAATATCCGACACCATTTGGGTTTTATGGAAGATGCTTCTGAACATATTGCTAGTTTGACCACTTCAAATGCTCTAATCTTAAAATGATAACCAGATAATCTTAAAATATTAACCGAAACAATATTTTCGATTTTTGACCAACATGCTTCTATAGAAGACTGGAATCAGAATGAATTAAATCAGTCATGGCAACTGAGAGCTTTAATCCATGTAATCAACTATAGCAGGGCAGACACTGGTTAGTTTTTGCATTGAGAGCACCCACCTGGGTATAGCTGGGGCCTGGTAATAGAGGTGGGTTCATACTTCCAGCCATTGGATCACCTGGGGAAACACATGACTCATTAGGACATTTATCTACTAAAGGACAGGTTTACACCAATTTGTCTGAAGCCCATGCTTATTATTATTTCATCTACTAGTTACAGGGAATCGGCACTTTACATTATTTCCACTTTGAGTGGATACGTAAGTCTAGTTTTACATCGTTGTTAAAGAATCTGTGTCAGTCATAGCAATGCCAATGCAAGGTTTCCAACTTTCAGGGATTGGTTGGGAGGGCGTTATGGCTGCACCGATACTGTATTCAATATGTACCAGGTAATTTGTACCAGTTAGGATACAAAGATTGGAACATGTATAAAAATGGACAACTAAAATCACATCAAAGTGAATTGAGGTAACAATTCCAAAATGTAAAACCATTTGAAATTCATATTTCACACTTTCTAACACGTTATTACTTTATAACTAAATCAATCTCACCTTAGTAAACACTTGCATTATGACTAGGCTGGTGTAACCAGCATTCATCTGTGTATATTTTAATATGGAGGCTAAGATATTCCATGTTTGAGGAAATCTGACCTGGCATGCCAGCTGGTGGATGACCTTGCATGCCAACTGGTGGATGACCTTGCATGCCAGCTGGTGGGTGACCTTGCATGCCAGCTGGTGGAAGACCTTGCATGCCAGCTGGTGGATGAACTGCTTGCTGCAGATGTTGTGAATACTGCAGAGAGAGATCGGGAGGAATCTGTGGCTGCTGAAACCACAAAACAAAAAAAGTGTGTTGTATTTCAGAGTACTACAATGCTGTCACATCTTTTTCAGTTGATTTAATTACAAAGCAGGGGCAGAATGGCCGCAGACCTACCTCCATCATATTGGCGTCTGGTGGGTACCCCAGAAGAGACGTGAATGGTTTATCCGATTCCCTCTTGATACTTGGATAAGACAGGAAAAACATCACTCGTGAATGACTGGGGATTTACATTACTAGAAATTATTTCACAAAATTATTCTAAGCTGAATACTCACTTTTGGTTCTTTAGTGGTTTGGCAACTTCAGCGTAAACTCTGACACCGTCGATGCTGAGGGGCCGTGGTTTGGTGAGCAGCTCGACCAGACGCACCACTTGCTACAAAACAATATAAATAACAAATTAGCTTTATTTGTTAGTCCTTTTGAATAGCAGCGTTAAGAGTGTTGTTGTGATGCAATACCTCGTGGGAGTCCATGTCTACGAAGCAGAAGCATTTGGCGCCGGGTGTCTTGCCCTTGACCAGACGAACGTTCCTCTCGTCCAGATATGCGAAGGGGTCCAGGGCTTTTAGGATGGTCTCCACTGTGGTGGTGGGCTTCACGTTCTTTAGTATCATTGCTGTTAAGTAATGAAGGAAAAGGTGACTTAAGCCCACTTGCCTCAATTACAGCTCATGCCACCAAAACATAAGTGGATACCAGTCCCTATTTTGGGCATGTCGTTATAGGCAAACATCCTCAAAAATAGCCTAGGCCCATTATGCCTCATATACAGTATACAGGTCATATGCCAGTGTTGCGCAGTGAAAATAGTAGATCTACAACAGATTGATTGATTGAAAATAGCCAACCTACTGGAGCTCTGGAGTCACCAAATACATCAATAGTTATAACTTGTGGTTTAACATGTTAACTCATTCACTGCCAGAATTATTCTGGCTGCGTTTGAACACTGCCATATTTTTCATTGAAAAAAAAAAGTACTCAGGAGCCGAGATACAGAATTTTTAAGTTTTAAGTTAACAAGGAAGTGGATGGGAGTCTATATCTTCGAAAAATCATATCTCCTTGGTCTTTGGGTCAAAAAAAAAAAAAAAAAATCTAAAAAAAAAAAAAAAAAAAAAAAATATTTTTAATTTTTTAAATTTTTTAAAAAGTCGTTTTAGTCGTTCTTGGCAGGCATGGCTTATGGACAGAAGTCGTTTTAGTCGTTCTAGGCAGTATATGAGTTAACAAAACAAATGAAAAAATAGACAATCTCTACAAGCTCAACGCGTCGAGAGCTTGTGGATCAGCTATTTTTGAAAATGTTTATCTATAAATGACATACCAAAATAGGGATATTTCTTAAGTTTTCACCTATAATGACATGCCCAACACAGGGACATTATCAAATGTATTCAACAATGATGCCAGCAATATGCCCAAAATAGGGATGCCAGGTCGAAAGTGGCTTAAGTAAATGAAACTCACTCTTGCTCTCTTTGAAGATGGGGTCACCGTGGGGGGGTGGGCCGTGAGGGGGTGGGCCGTGGCGCGGCGGGTTGCGGCCGGCCCAGGACTCGGCCTGCAGCTCGGCCTCTTGCTGCTTGAGCTGCTGGTCCACCTGCTGCTGCCAGGCCTCGGGGGTCAGGTCGCAGTTCCTCTGCCACTGGGCCAGAGGCTCCAGCAGCTCTTTGGCCTGCTGGGAGGAGCCATTCACGTTGTTCTTTGAACTGTCCAAGAGCTCACCTGGACTGGGCAACAGGGCCTCTTGTACTTGGGGTATTGTAGGTCTTTTGGGAAGGGACTCCTAAATGATAAAAAGGACGAGACCTGATATTCATGACATACAGTAAAACAGTGATTCTCAAACATTTTCGTGTCAAGGGGTCCCCAAATTGATATGTATTTGGCTGCAAACCCCCATCCATCTGAAAAGATTTTGTGCCAGGGACACCCATAAAAGATTATTATTTTTTTGTTTGTTTTTTTATTATTTGTTTTAACTATTCCACTTTTTTTTTCCTTTTGCAGATTTTCACTATAATTATTTTTTTAAATAGCCAATATACAAGATTTTGTCATTTAAAAAAATACATTTTGAACATTGCCGATCTACAAGTTCACAACGCACCACAATGCGACGAGTCAAAATAGGGTTTAAGTGGTAAAATAGTTCCTCATTTTGATGGGGACCCCCTCAAGGACCCCTAAGGGTCCCTGCTGGACCCCACTTTGCGAACCACTGCAGTGAAAAGGATGAATACAAACGATGGTATGGATAAAGCTGTGTCACTCACATGCAGATCTCTCTCACTCTTGTCTAGCTGGACGTATTTCATGGAGGCCGTTTTAGCACCAACCTTGAGGGAGCCCTGAAAGTAAAAACAGGCACCGTCAGTACATCGACCGGCAGCACAACTGACTGACATCTATATAAACACGTCAAATGACTCCCAACATGCACTGTGGCAGGTACGGCCTTCTACCTCAGTGTTGAGGGTGACAAAGGATAGCCAGGTGTGTGTGTGCACTGTGCACAAAAAAGGACAGATCCCGCGCGGATCTACTACAGTAAGATCCTTGCAAGGAAATGAAATATTACGCATCTCTGATAACGAGGAAATGGTAACCAAAATGACATCTTGCCATTACGAATTAAAACTAAATTCAACCGTCGATCAGGACTGCAAACCGGAACAAGCCACGTGCAACGGTGGTAATGTTGAGAAATCTAAACTACATCTTATGCCAAAGCATAACGAGTTGATTCAAAGACGAGTAAATGTTAATATACTTGGCAGACAAAGTGACAAATTCACATTGTGTGACTAAGATTGTCAATGTCAAAGATTACCAAAAAAACTAAACAAAAAAGAAAACCTCCACAGCACTTGTTTTCATACGTCAGTTTGTTTGCAAGAAGCCACTGTGGGGGGGGGGGGAGGGGACAGATCCAGCCATCTATAAATGTATTTGGAAATTAGCACAAAAATCACCCACAAAAACGATCCCTATAACTTACCACCTAAATGGCTTTTAATCCAATATTGTAATGTTTTAAATAAAACAAAATTACACAGCTGTTGGTGGCATCTTAATATTTATGTTGAGCTATCAGTTTGCAGAGTATAGACCATCAATGGTATCATTTGCAGTGAACCTCTCTAGTCTCTACCAATGGAAACCGCAGTGCTAAATAAATCACAGCATCTGCACAGTCATCAAAACCCGAGGTCATCCCAATGAACATCTGATAGACTACTCCCCAAATAAAAATAAAAATATATATGCCCAGCGCAGAGTTCCTCCTGGCCCGTAGCCGAGTGGGTAGAGAGAGGTCGTCTGCAAATCGGAAAGTCACCGGTTCACCCACCCAGTGTGTCGAAGTGTCCCTGAGCAACATAGTTAAGCCCTAACTGCTCCTCGGGTGACATATTAATGACAGCCACTGCTCCTAATAGTTAGGGTGGGTAAATGCAGAGGACACATTTCACGTACTGTATGTGCAAAAACAACTTAATCGAAGAGCGCTTCCATTATATCAAGATGAAAACTTCAGAAGTCAGAAACTTACACAAAGCATGCCATTGAAAGCTGAAGATCTTGTGACACCATAGCCCACTTAGTCGAGATTACTACCCAGAGGGTATATATTGTTCAAGAAGAAGGTCACAGACCAATGAAAAAGGGCGTGAATAGGCCAAGAATGTTTCCAGATAAGGACTGGAGCAGAACATTGAAGACCAAACCTCTCTGAAGACTTGAGGCTTGAGGATGTGAAATGAAGATAAATAGAACCAAACTTCTATCAACCACAACCTATCGACTGAAGTACTACATAAGCAAGTGTTTGACTTCTCGTACTATCAAAATGGTTATCTCAGCTCGTAATGTAAATGAACCAAACACGTTTGCGCTTTAAACCTAAAATGCGCATGCAACAGCGAGAAGGCACCAGAGACTAAAGTATTGCAATTTGCAGGTATTCCGAAGACACAGAACTTCTTCAAAGCCTGTGGCCACAGAAAAAAACAGGGTGGCAAAATCTTCCCATGCGGCGCAGAGTTAAAAATGCTGCAATACCCTCTTGTCCTCTACAGAACAAACACCAAGTCACCAAGTCAACACATGAAAAGTGTCTGGAATTACCTTTTTGTTATAATACACCGTCAGTGAGACAAAGTGACCAACTTCTGAGCAGGAGGTGAGGATGTAATATAGTGTGTCCTTTTCTGATTAAATTATTCTGAATTCTGCTTCATTACAAAAGGTTACAGGCTAGACATAAAGGTGCAAAGGTGTCTTCCAGGGTAAAAGTAAAACATTGTATCTTTAAACCTCATCTTAGATGCTACCCAAGTAACATGAAGTACTATCCTGGATTACTGCTTAAGTAACTGAATTACTTTTGTAAATGACGGTGTGCCAACTGTTTACTTTCAAAATACTGCGGTCGTGAATGTGATAATCTCCACCCCCATGGTTAATGCAGGCCCAGTAAACATAATCTTAGGCTTGGGCGGTACAGTATACCAGGGTAATACGGAATCCCCACGGTATAATTTTCAATACCATCAAAAATACAGACACTCCTATGCCATATGTAACTTTATCTTAAGATGGCTTCTTTCAGCTACAAAGCAGCTTATTAGCCACATGATTTGATTAAACTGCCAGTCTGTCACCACCACCCGCACATCTCCGTTCAGCCCCACTGATGTGTTGGCAAGCCTCGTCTAAGAAGGCATATTAAACACAACATTGTAGATTAGACAATGTCATACATTCTACGACGACTTCTATCACTAGCAGCTCAGCATTTGTGCTTTTATTTAACACAAATACCGCCATAAACCGTATACCTGGTGAAGTATCGGGATGGTATGTAGGTATGAAAAGACAGATACCGCCCAAGCCTAATTAACCACTTCGCCCCCAAACCCCACATCTCCCTCCCGCTTCCTCTGAAAAGCCCTGTCAACCCCCGTAAATCCTGGTGGGAGAGACAGCCTTCGTAGAGTGACGAGAATGGGCCACCTTGTTCGACTCCATGAAGTGGACTGCATCATCGAGGTTTAAAAACTCCACATAGGCCGTATCGTAGCTGTAACCTGGGGACAGCATTTGAAATACAGATGGGTTTTTGTTAGTCAATGCCAGTAAGGACAGTCACCCAGTAAAAAAAAATAAACATAAAAAAAACAGTAGTTCGTGAACACATCGATGTAACAGTCAGCATTTCTGTAGTGTCAAAATGTACACCTTTTGACACGCATACCTTTTCTATAACAACGCACATGGTACATTTCATACTCATTTCTTCTCCTGCCTTCAGTATATTGACATTTGTTTTACAGGATGTGTTAAAGCTATGTCTTTAAAAGGACGATATTCCAGACCGACATAAAGGCTGCGTTAGCACAACATGCGGGCTGCATATGGAGACATTTATTACTGCCTGATATTCAAACTGAATGGCCATTTCTTTACCACTCCAGTATTCAGTCTGAAATTGCTTTCTCGTTAGCCGTTTTCTGTGTCTTTTTTTCTCCTTTTCTTTTCTTTGGGGGGAAGGGGGGGGGGTGGTTCAGTTGTGATCGACATATATGGACGCCCTGTAGCCAGCCCTAGCAGCCAGTCAGTGTACAGCATCAACCTAAGTCCCAACGGCAAAAGTACTGATTGGCTTGATGTTTCTCCAACCTGGAAGAAGCCGTAGACAAGGGACACACCAGACCTCTGAATCGCATGACACAATTTGAAAACTAGGCGGGATGAGCAAAGGTACGTATAGAATAGGGATTCAGGGGTCTGGAAACAGGTAGACTTAGGCCCCAAAAACATCTATACAATTAATTTGCAGAAGAGTAGAAAACTCAATTAATGTTAAATGAACAGATTAATCAAATACTTATGGCCTCTGGAATGTTTGATGTGGTCATAATTTCGACAAAAGGGCTTGTCTTCATATTGACGTGTGTACCATCAATCCATCAGCGACATGAACAACTTGAGTTCTAAGCACAGCACTAACAAAACCATCTCTGTTCCAGGCATGTTGTCGATGAGGTCACACTAAAACAAAAGAGAATGGGCTATACACCTCTTAAGGACCCCACAAGTGAGTCACTTGTCACAGAACATTTGTGACTGTCAACAAAAATATAACTCTCCAAGGCAGATATGTTAAGGAAATCCTCTTGGACTGTTGATAACGTCCCTAGATCGTCAGAACACAGAAAATTCTCTCTTACAGCGTGATTTCATCAAGACCCAGAAAACCAAAGGCAACAAAGAAGCTTGAGAAGAGAAGAGTGCGGAGTTTCGAATGTCGTAATAGCGAAATATATCGTAGGGTATAAGGGCGATCGATTGCCCTAAACAGTTCCGCAAAGCAACTTGTTTCTCACCTGGCACAACACTTTTTATTTTCATCCCCTGCATTGGAACGCCATCACGAACAGCAAAGGCACCAAGAATCTGGTGAAGAGAAGAAAAAAGAAAGAAAGAAAAATATAAGACTCATGCCAGCTTCAACAAAACTCCTCATTCAAATCAAGACGTTGATTTGATTAAAACAGGAATTCTTACTCATTCTTCATTCTTACCTGCTCCATTGTAGCAGTCTTTGGAATGCCAATTATGGATATTGTATTGGAAACTTTGTCCTCCACCGATGCACTCCTGTAATCTTGATCCTTTCATGGACATATGTAATCAAATAACAGTTATCAAGCATGAAAGGTTCACAAGAGGTTCCTAAGAGATGTCTTAACAACTTTCATAAAAAAAAATATATATAATAAATAAATAAAGGCACTTACCTGAGAACCAGAATCACTAAATTTCGGTGGTGGGAAAGGCTTTGATTCTTTCAGAACTTTCTCCGGTGCTTGAAATGTTTCATGCTTGTAATCAAAAGCTCTCACAGACCCCGTTCTATAATCAATGTCTCTGTAGTCCTGGTCTCTCCCTTCTGCAGCGCTGCCACTTTGGAACTCAGGTTCAGCCCCCATCTTAGGCCTAACAGGTCGCTGATCACACAGTATAGCCTTCAACCCTTTGAAGCCTTCACTTGGAGGGCCCTGAATTTTCTCATTCTTATCTTGATGGTAAGGAGGCCTTCCGTCGCAATTCGCTGCATTTTGAATCTGCTTGGGATCCAGATCTCCACGCCAAAGCTTACTGTCAGGCGCTCTGCCGAGCAAACCAGGATGACCCATTTCCGGGAATGGCAGGTCAAGGGGAGCTTTGAGGCCAGCTGATGGCAGGTCCCTGCCAGGAAACTGATCATGGGGGAAGCCTGCATCTTTCCCAGGGAACTGAGTAGGCGGCCTTTCCCTGTCACTGAATGGTGGCGGGGCTCCGAGAATACTCTCTCTGCCAAAACCTGGAGGTGCGTTTTGGTCCATCATACCTTTAAACACATCTGTCAAGGGGGGTTTCTCCTTGCGACGGTTCTTCCATTCCTCTGCGAGAGTCATCTCTTCACCACTTCTGTAGTGGTCGATTGGGGGGCTATCTGTTGAATTCAGGAATTCTCTGTCTCGGTGTGCGCCTTCGGCACCCCTGAGGTCTGGTCTGTTCGGACCACCGGCATCTGGAGGCATGCCTGACCTTCCCCTTTCCCCCGGGGCACGATCATTGTTTCCGAACCTTATGGGAGACCGGTCCCTACCTCTGAATTCAGGTCCAGGGCGATTTCTGAAGTCCATGTCGGAATCAAATCCTCCTCTTGCATTAAACGGTGGCCCCCCTCTTCTGTCAAAGTCTATCATCCTCCTATCACGTGAAGGCGTGTCCATATCACAGCCATCAATGTCATCCCTGCCCATTGGGGGCCTATCACGCATGTCCCTAAACCCGTCATTTCTTCCCATTGGTTCCAGGGGAAATCCTCTCCTCCCATCCATTGTTGATTGATTGTTGAAGCCTGGCATATCGTAGCGAATCATCTCTCTGTCTCTCATGTCCATTAACCTGTTCATTGGCTCCCTCTGTGGCATACCTCTCTCTTCTGTGTCTGCTGAGTTCCGGCCAGGTCCCATGAAGCCAGGTGCAGTCATCAGCTTGTCTCTGATTGACATTTCATATTGCCTCCTAAGACTCAAGTCTCGCTCTCCATCAGGTCTGAAGAAATCCCTGTTTTGATCTCTCCCTCGCATATCCCGCTCCATCCGTTCCATGTCACGTCCTCTCATGGGGGGACCGTCGCCCCTCCTCATGTCCATAGGTGGTAGATCTAGAGGCCGGGGACCCATGTTCATCCCATCTCTACCTCTAAAATCAGGCATGGGACCATCGCGGCCTGCAAACATCTCTCCACGCTGGTCACCACTAGAACAAACATTTATACTTTGAAGTTAAGCTTTGGCAAAGAAACACAGACCACGAAATACGCAAAATAATCAAGCATTGAACTCAAGTGTAATTACATAAGTAATCATCACAGTTACTATGAACAAATAAAGGTACTTAAGTGTTGCGTTCAGCAACGTAACATGAATCACCATCGGTAGGTACAATTCTGTCTGCTTACCGAAAGGGTGGCCCCCCTCGCGGTCCTTGTCCAGGTCCCTCCCACATTTTCCTCCAGAACGTGTCTTATCTGGTGGCAAAGAGTAATTCAGAAGCATGTCCCGGTTTTAAGGCATAAATGTCTATTTACCAAACCTGAACAGAAAGCTAAAATATGGCCTTTTGACCAAGAAATAGCCATTAACTCCATAATAGAAAAGAATACAATAATTTAAACTGAACATAAATATGTGTTGCTGAACATACAGTATGACATATGACTTGTCTTCAAATATAGATGGTAGTGTATATTGGTCTGTCATTAAATGTTTATGAATTGAGTACAAAGGACTATAATGGAAACAAGCCATAGGCTTTCTTGGGTTTAACATCCTCTTAGTAGACCTTGTATTGAACTGTACTTTCCTAACTGTGCTTTTTGTTTTTGCAAACTGCTAATACAGTATTCAATCAATCAATCATGGGCTATAATTCAGCATTACCAGGTGCACCTAGTTACATAATTAGGCTAGATTTTTCAAGCATAAAAGAAAACGCGAAAATAGTTTATCTACAACAGTGGTTCTCAAAATGGAATGCAGGACTCTCAGGGTTCCTTGAAGGGGTTCTAGATGGACCCTTATAGGTCTGTTACTCTGACAGTGTACAAATGGAACGGGTCCATTTGGTTCCATTTGTACACGGTCAGAGTTAAAGGGCGTCCTTGAATTTCAAAAGTTTGAGAAGCACTGATCTACAAGCTCACACAGCTATTTTAACCACAAGTATCATTGCAGTACGAAGCATAAAACGGATACAGGATAGTGTAGGATAGGTGCATGGGCACCAGGGACATCTGGGCACCTCGATGTAAAATTGGCTATTTTGTCCAAAAACGCAAAACAATAAAATATGATCTTCAGTAATGTTAAGTATACATGATGTGAACATGCATGGTACATCATTAGCTGTAGAATACAACTCTCGTAGACGTATTTATGATTCTGACGTTTTCAATCTACGAGAGTTGTAGGGTTCACCCCCATGGACACAAGGACTTTCAGCACTATACCCCGTAGACACTCCAAACATGGACAAATTGAAAATAAAGGTGCTTACCCCCACACCCCAAATGTTAACTCTCGCTACGGGGTAGTAGTTTAATGTAATAATCAATATATTTCAATAAAGAAGTGTTTTAATGCCGTATGTGGCCGAACGCCATTTTTTCACCCTCGTTTACTTCCTGTTTACATTGAGTGTAATTCCGGGTTTCACCAGATGGGCGCGTCACTACCGCCCATTGGGAACTTCCGACAGAATCGGCCACAGACGGCATTAAAACACTTCTTTATTGAAATATATGGATTCTACGAGGGTTATATTCTACAGCTACCTCAAAATGACTGGATAATGGATATACAGGTTTTGTAGCAATTGTAGAAATATTAGACCTTAGTTTGTAGTATGTTTAAGCATGTTCTAATCAAAACATTTTCCAAATATTTGATTTAACATTTTGGACAATGTAAAACCAATTTTACATGGGAGGTGCCCAGATGTCCCTACTAGTGCCCACCTATCCTGCAACCATTTCGGAACCCTGTATACCTTTTTTATATTTACCAAAACAAAAGAAGGCATAGGGTTCCAAAAGGGGCTTATGCCCTATAAGTGCTACAAGAAGCTATTGTTAGAGAGCTTATAAATCTATTCCTTTTGACAAGCTGCGACACCGTGGTACTACGGGTTCTAAATGAGGCTTTAACAACCCATTAAGACCTGAAGAAGCATCTGTGTCACTTTATATTTCTTTGGCTATTCAAAAATAGCAGATCTACAAGCTCATAGAGCGGCACCGAAGGAAAGGAAAACGACTTTATGTTCAAACAAGGTCTAAGGCTGAGCATAAATAAAAACTTCTGGAAACATCAGTACGCTTCACCATTCTCTGGCTTGGGTTCGCTACAGTAAGTACATCTGCTATTTTTGAAAAATCTTGGAAAAAAAATTCGATTTTTTTCCAAAAAACTGTTAGGATTTAGAAAACATTTTTTAAGAATCGCCTCAGGTCTTTAAGGGTTAAACACTGCAGGCTAACGTTAGCCTCACAGCTCACAGCCCACCCACCGGCCTATTGATCATGGGCAAAAATCCGTCCACATGCCGGGTGGATCGTGGGCAATGATCGTCCAATCCAGTCTAATTTAGTAATAATACTATAATATCAATATATATAACATGATAATGATATCATAATCTAGGCAATTGAAGAAGGGAAAAAAGGTGACGCGCTTCTCATAGCCACATTAGCACAGTAGCTATAAAGCTATGCTGGAGAAAGAGGTTTAACATTATCTTGGACTGGATTGCATTAAAGTACTAATAATCATAATCATCATCTCATATCATCTTTTTTTTAACAAGCTGGAAAACAGTGCGATGTGTATATATTGAAATACCGACCTTTAAATATTTATAGTCCACTATGGAGGATGAAGGGATTTCAGTCTTAACAGGATACGATACTGTCTGTCTGTATGTCTCCAGAGTTGCCAGGTTTTGCGAGAGAAATAAGCAAGCAACCAGGTCCATGAAAGCAAGCCCAAAATGATCGGCCATTTGAAAATAGCAGATCTACAAGATCTGCTATTTTCAACGCGTGCTTGTATATTGGCTATTTAAAAGATAAATAAATAAAAACCTTGAAGACATTTTGAAAAAATTTAAATATTTTTGAAACATTCTAACAACACAAATCTGATATGCGGGGCTTCCTGGCACAAAACATTTTCAGATGGGGGTTACAGTGGGACAAATGCATACATATTCATTTGGGGGACGGTTCCATGAATATTTGAGAACCACTGTTTAAAATAATTAAAGCATTGTGAAGCAAGCCCACATAAGCAAAGCAACTACACTTTAAAAAAAACAAGTCCAAAAACCCGCAAACACCAATAATATTTACAAGCAACTTTACAGAAAAACTAGCTCAAAGTCGCTTACAATAAGCGGACATGGCAACATTGTCTGTCTCCTAAAGTGCGGAGCAAGCGGAGCCGGAAACAAAGATGGAGGCAAAATCTGAGCTGTGTTTTTATTTTTTTTATTTTTTTATTTGCTTTATTGTACCCGATTTTACGTACAAAAGTTACAAACAGACAAAACAGACATAATCCATTGGTTAACCTGGGGTCACTATTTGGGGTAAATATAAAATCTATCTCAGAGTCCGGCAATTAAAATGACCTTGAGGATGGAACAGGACCTTTATGGAAACAAGCTTGGGTTTATCCTTTTAGCATCCTTTTGTATGAAACTGTGAACTGTCAGTACCTCTGTGCTTTTTTTGCAAACTGTATTCAATCAATCAATCAATCAATCAATCAATCAAAAGTCGGCCTCACGTCACAAATGTAACATCCTTGCATGTTCAATCCGCACCAAACTTGCCACACACTGTTCAGGGGTCTGCCATGACAATATCACACCAGAGGCCAAGTTAGGGGTCCCAAGGGGCCACGGGCACAACGTTGCTCCAATTCTCACCAAACATGGCACAAATGCTGTTCAGGGATCTGACATGACAACAGTCACACACAAAAAATAAGTAATAATTTGCAAACATATGTGGCACTAAAGCACTGTTACAGCAGTCTAACATTTCAAATAACTCGGTGACCATGCTGTGATCAGCGCAATATAGGACTGTATAACTGTATAGTAACATTATAATAAAGATGACATTTAAAATGTTACAATGCCAGAGTTTGTTAAATGCAGCATGGTAACTGTAACAGGGATACAATTTATAATCCCTTTAGGCTATTGATTTGTCGATTATTGATTATGCATTTAGTATTCATCTTGCTTCAGTTATATTAGACTGTATGCTGATTTGTCTGAATGTAATGTACCAAGAGAAGTAAATTAGTCTGATAATATGTCTTATGAGTTTAGCACACCCTCTGTGTACTTATTAAGCAGCAGGCTCACACAGCAAGGCCAAGGAGCTATTCCTCTGTAGGCAGAGAGGCAGACCTAGACAGCAAGATGGCGAGTTATAAGGTTTTATGAACGCAAGGAGAATATTTCTCGTATCAGGCGTCAGTATTCTGGCTAGGGCAGTGACTATGGCCTCGGCATATAGCAGTGGGCCTTCCATTCTCAGTCGATGAGAATGGAACACATGTTTATAGTTGGTCCAGGTAATGTCGCCGCTCTTGGACGCTGAGCGCGGAGCAGCACATTTCATAGTCAGGCAGAATTGACCTTCCATACTCAAGTGCTGAGAACACATCTTATGGTCAGATAGAAGAATGTCAGTCCTCAGAATTATCCTAACAATGTGTATGTATCCTTGTAGAATCTGTATTTAAGCTGTCCCAACATCCAGATCTGTGTCAGACTCCCGTTGCCTTCCGAGACAAACGACCACCTTTCCTTCATCCATCTCCCTCTCTGTTCTTTATTCTTATTCTCATTATTATATTACATAGGACTTATTGTTGTATTTAATAAATCTACTGAAACCATTTCAGTATTAACACTTCATTCTCTCACCGAGGAATTATTGAATTTCCACAACAGTAACTTAATAACTTTAAATCTTAGTAGCTTTTTGTTTCACTTGAGATAAAATTAAGCACAACCTGTCTACCTGACAGATCAAGACTGAAGTGGATAGGGGAAATTATTGTGGCATAGTCATGCTGAACCTACCAAAGGCCTTTGATACCGTCACTTATAACATCCTTTTAATTAAGATTAAGGCTCTGGGGTTTGACAATAATTGCAGTGGGTGATATCTTACTTGGGGAGTAGAGAACAAGTGGTGGGTGTTACTATATCTTCACCACTTCCTCTAACAAGTGGAGCCCCCCAGGGGGAGCATTCTAGGCCCTGCTTAGTTAATAGCTACTAGCACTCAAGATCAGCTCCTCGGCTGTCTCTACATCTTGGCAAAACAGAGTCGATTCTCTTTGTGTCTAAAACTAAACAAAAGACGTCTCCTGGGTTGTAATTGGTGACTTTGAAGTTTCGGCCAAGGATTCAATCAAGCACTGTAGCTGTATATTGGACAATAACCTATGCGGATATAGCATGGCACTGCAGGTCATAAATAAGGTTAATCAAAGAGTCAAATTCCTTGCTAGAACATCTTCATTCTTAAATAGAAATGCTCTGGAAATATTGGCATTGGCTCTGGTCCAATGTCATTTTGATTATGCAAGCTCTTCATGGTACACAGGTATATTTGCAGCTTCGAAAACTAAGCCACAAACTTCACACGCACGCACGCACGCACGCACGCACGCACGCACGCGCGCGCGCGCACGCGCGCGTTGGCATGTGTGCCAATATTCCGAGAATTCATGTGTTTGAGCCAACATTACGGGAATCCACTGAGTATACTGCCAGCTCGACTCAAGGGAAAGGTGAAAAATGGTACTCTTCATATGCCAATGTTGTACATGTGTGCAAGTTCAGATCGATTGGTACCCACCTGGGCAGGCGCGCGGGAAGTACTTAATAGCCAGGGGGGCTGAGCGTCGGGGGAATCCGCCTGACGCATGCACGCGCGCTGCGCGCGCGTGCATGCGTCCTGTCTGCGCGCACGCGCGATTTTTTTGCGGGTTCGGGTCGAAAAATGTGCGGGTTTGGGTGGGTTTTGGCACTTTATTTCCTTTACTTTATTTCGGTTTTAGGGTTAGGGTTAGGGTTAGGTTAGGGTTACGTTATTTAATTATTTTAATTAAATTTAAATGTAATAAAAAATGTTTTTTTTTAAATCCCTTCCCATCTCCAGGGGGGCTGCAGCCCCCGTAGCCCCCCCCCTTCCCGCGCCACTGCACCTGGGATAGAAATGAATGAGGACAGAATGTTAGACAGAGTAGTAGGTTAGTTGGATAGTTTCTCCTTCTTTGGTTGACTAAACTAAACTTGGATGCATCATTTACATAAAGCGATGGACTTTTGTTATAGTTTTAGCAGTTTTTTTTCTTATTCATGGTGATTGAGTATTTTGATTTGTAAGATTGCTTGTACGATTGCTTGTAAGATTGCTTGTAAGATACAGAGCAATCAACACATTAGCACATTAATCTAAGTAACACATTAGGTAACAAATTTTATCTCATGCACTTGAGTCTTGAACCTTGAACATAGTTCGAAATTAGCTGTACACAGACGGACAGGGACTACAGAGGGAAGGACAAGGGCGAACGTTTCAAACTTTTTCAGAACCTTCAAAAGCTCACACTGCGTGTGTGTAGTTTCACTACATTGTGAAACATTTTACACAACTTCTTTCTTATAGGGATCCCTGACACAAATTATTTTCAGATGGGGGTCCAAGGCAAAATACAAATCAATGAACTTGGCCTTCCTTGACCTGAAAATGTTTGAGAACCACTGTCAAACGATAATGAATAAAACAAGATGATTGACATGCAGACCACTACAGTACAAACTGAACACAGTGCAAGGAAAGGATTTGATCAGAAACAGAATGTGTTTCACAACTACTGTGTTCTATTCTTTATGAGTCTTTTTGTCTCTGTAGAGTCTGTGACAACTTTCACTGAGTGTGTGGAGGAATGCAATAAAGGCAGAATCTTGAGAATGTCAGGTCAGACTAAATACTCAAGTAAAGTACAGATACAAAAAAAAGGTACTTAGTGCAAGTCCAGTACTCAAGTGAATGTACTTTGTAGCTGTCTACCAATGGTCATTTTGATTGAAGGGCTGCAGTGGTCGTGTGGCCGAGGCCTAAGGGTGAGCATGAGTCCAACTCCTGATGCACAGGCGCAAATGTTCCCACATATCTAGCATGTGGCAATCTTTCCACCAAGTCATAGATAAAAGGCATTTACAGTAATAATGTTTGGATGATGTGAACGGTAACCACCACATATAAGTCCACCAAGTTTTGAATATTTGAACCATTTGAACATCATATTTGAACTTCAGGGAGGACGACCCCCCCCTCCCCTCCCACCCAACACCTTGACAAGCATTTGGAATTGTAGGAGTTGAGGCATTACATTTAGTTTGACTCGGTTCCACAGATAAATATTGTGAAAATAGCCAAACTACAACGCCTCGCAGTTGTAGATCGGCTATTTTCACAATGTTTGCCTCTTTCTTACGAAATATTTGATAATTTGGCCAATTTGGTATTAAAAAGGTCACCTTATAAATGTGTCTATATACCCTGTATGTTGGTTTGTTTACTGTTGAGTGAGAAAACAAATGTTGCACATTAAGCTAACCTTCTGGGGTCCTCCCAATATAATCATCTGGGAGACGGCCCAGTTTGGGAACCACTGGACTAATTTACTAGCAAACATTTCCATAGTTGAATTACAGAGTTGCCTCAGAAGTTGGCAGACCGCCTTTCGTGTGGTCACTGTGGTGGTCCAACTGATAAGACAGCTCTATTTAACCAGAGAGAGGGGGCTGTTTAACAGTACTGCTAACAGAAAACTGTATGTGATACACGTATACACATGTTGCTAGTATTTACGTTTACGTTGTGAGAAGCAGCAGCTGGGCTTTTTTGTTTTGTTTTTGAAAGGTCACACACTCAGAATGAAGGCTGCTCTGTCCGTGTTGCTATTCTGTCTGTCTGCTGCGCTGTCTCAAGGCATGATGGAAGACAGTCAAGAAGTCGAGAAGGAGACCCCCTGGTTTTATTTGGAGAGAGATAATGCAGGTAAAGCAAATATGGATCATACTTAGCTCTGGTCCATATAGTGTTAGGACCTCTACTTAACGCTATGCGACTGTATCAGTGGTGTGTTCTACCGTGTTACATTATATACGTCATAGTGTGACCTGCAGAACATTATCATAGCCAAGCGTAGCCCTCTACTAACCATTTCATCCATTGAAAACGCGCTAGCGTATACCCATGACCACCCGCATGTCGTGCAGGGAATGATTATCGTATACCTCTGAAAAAAACCAAGAGCACATAACTGGACTGTATGTATATTTTCCTCATGTGAACGGGAGCACGATGTCTACACTTCAGTAAAAAATAAACCATACAAGTTCAATACTCACAGAAACAAACACTATTTAAGGTGTTGAAAGCCTCCTTTCCACGGTGGGAAGACTGTCAGACCCCCACCTTTTATGTAAAATCCACTTTTTGTCCAGAAAATTAAATATTTCAACGGACAGATAAATGCTTTAGTCACTCCAGTGCACCACCTACAGATCTGGTCAATGGTATTTTTCTACTGAGCGAAAGTATATCGTTTATTTTTTACTGAAGTGAAGACATCGTGCACCCATCCGAATGAGGAAAATACATGCTGCAGTTGCATAGCGTTAACAAGAACTCCTGACGCTACCAGAGCTAGATCATTCTATACCAGGGGTTTTCAAACTTTTTTATACCACGACCCCATATTATGAGGGATTTTGTTTTGGCGAAAAATTTCCGTCGACTACCTTTTTTCACAGACGAAAACTAAATAGAAACTAAATAAAAACTAAGCTACGATGACTAAAACTATGACTAAAAGTATTGACAATTTCATCAACAAATTAAAACTAGACTAAAATGTTAGTGAGGGACTAGTGGGGAAGAGATCCAGTAGAACTAAAAGACAATTCATTTTATGTTTGGTTGCGCTCAGGTGTTGCGCTCGGAAAATAGCAGATCTACAAGCTCACAATGCGTCACGCTGTGACGCGTTGTGAGCTTGTAGATCGGCTATTTTCAGTATGCAACCAAGTGTAAAATCAGCCACTATGACTCCATCAAGGCACCGCCAAGATACATTTTAGTCTACTAAATCAACTGTAGATTTAGTCGACTGAAATCTTCTGATATTTAGTCGACTAAAACTAGACTAACAGTAAAACATTTCAGATGACTAAAATATGACTAAAACAAAATGGAATTTGATTCAAAAGATTATGACTAAAACTAAATTAAAATTTGCTGTCAAAATCAACACTAGCCGGATTAGCCGCATTTTTTTTTGTTGCAATGGCAGATTTGTCTGGAACCAGGCTAGCATCAACCAAATTCAAATTAATTCATGAACTATTTTTCATTATTGTCAAGTGATCTCTATCCCTGCTGGTTGCAGTCCTAACTTCCAGACTGGCAGCCATGGAGAAGACTCTGCAGGATATGATGCCACTAACTTCCAGACTAACAGCCATGGAGAAGACTGTGGAAGAGATGATGCCACTAACTTCCAGACTGACAGCCATGGAGAAGACTGTGGAGGAGATGATGCCACAGATTGCAGGTGAATTCACAGAAGAGCTTGTTATGAAACTATGGGGTGATGTTTAACCACATAAACCCCAGGATTTCTTTTTTTACCTAAGGTTTCCCCCAGAATATGAATGCTGGCGTTCAAGTGGTTAAACTTGAACCCCAGCATTCATATTCTGGGGGGGGAACATTAAAGGGAAAAAAAGCCGATTTACAAGCTCTACAAGCTCACAACGCAATGCAGTGAGCTTGTAGATCTGTGTGTGTGTGTGTGTGTGTGTGTGTGTGTGTGTGTGTGTGTGTGTGTGTGTGTGTGTGTGTGTGTGTGTGTGTGTGTGTGTGTGTGTGTGTGTGTGTGCGTGTGTGTGCGTGTGTGAGAGAGAACAGCTGATCTCTGGCACCACTGGACTTATCGCCATTGCAGTCCAGGCACATAGGCCAAGGAAGAACTATCCCCCCCCGTTTTTTTTTTGGGTCGCATTCGTGAGCCAATAATGCGATGACTGGCGGAGTCTATCCGGAAGGAGACTGGAGACTCAAAGAATGAGTAATGACAAAAATTACCTAATGACAAAAACAAAATAATCTGCATGAATTCAAGGCTTCATGGCGTGTGTAATTGATACAAAATAAGTTATGTTTTGGCTGGACGACTACTCCTTTAAGTGGTTAATATCAATTCCATTGCAGTGTGGTGGGGCTTTAAAGATGGCCTCTAGTTGGTTCCAAACAACATTATCTCAAAAAACAACTGTCTGGATAGCCATGTGATTTGCTATGTTCCTTCCTGCACCCCTGGGGAATGATTTAGGCAACCCTGTGGCCTTCCCACTAGTGCCACCATTTGGCAACACTTCTTCACTTACACATAAGATAT
The DNA here is from genome assembly GCF_963454915.1 of Gymnoscopelus microlampas. Taxonomy (NCBI): domain Eukaryota; kingdom Metazoa; phylum Chordata; class Actinopteri; order Myctophiformes; family Myctophidae; genus Gymnoscopelus; species Gymnoscopelus microlampas. The sequence continues at coordinate 8,396,742 of NC_139944.1, forward strand.
GTCAAAAGTAGGGATGTACCTATATATCGGCCACATATCGGTATCTGCAAATAAAGTTGACATTCAGCAATCACAAAATCGTTCTGTTTTTGATAAGCATCAATTGTGCGCTGGCTATGTTGGTGTGTTGGTTATCTGCAGCCTACAAAGCTGTAGATTCTGAACAGTTTTTTCTTATTTTTGTTTTCCTGGCAGGCTGGCACAAAAAGGGAAAATAATGACACCAAAAACTACAACAAATATCTGTATTGGTATCGGCTATTGGATAAATTGTTATTTCGGTATCAGACAAGAATTTCCAGATCGGTGAATCCCTGGTCAAAAGTATACAGTTTATACAATTAAAAAGAAAACACCATGGGTGTATGCTTTAATGTCACAAGGTGCCATGTCACTGTCTTTTCATTCTGTACTTACAGAGAAGGCAAAAGTGGCTTTCTCTGCAAGTTTGACTACATCAGGAAACGTTGGACCCTTCAACGCAGAAACTCCGCTGATCTATACTGGAGTCCTCACTAACATCGGCCAGGGCTACAACCCTGTTACAGGTATGGGGGTATCTGTGATATCTCCACATGACATATCCAGGAACTAGGGCAGTGACAAATAGACAAAAAGGGATTTTGTTTTTGAGAAACCCCATACCGGAGGTGCTTTCTCATTTGAACTGGATAATGTGAACATTGCCCGGTGTTGGCTGTTCACACATGTACAGTAGCATAGGAGAATGTCCTGTTTTTCCTTTTTTTAACCTGGGATCCCAAATTGACAATTACTAAAGAGATGTTTATGTTTTTTGTTTAGCTTATGAGCCATTTCATGGAACTTCAATCTGTGAATATTTTCAACTCAAACCCTAATATTCAAGCAGAATTAAATAGGATTTCAGTTAACTGCTGTCTCTCTTCTGACGCAGGTCTATTCATAGCACCAGTCAAGGGAGTCTACTACTTCAGATTCACTGCGTTCAACAACCGCCAAGGACAATGGATGGCAGTAAACCTCTACCACGATGGCCAGAGAATTCTGCACAATTCAGAGATAGCTGGAGGCAATACCCTCATGTCAAACGCACTGATTCTACAGCTGGAGCAGGGGAGTGTCGTCTCCATGCGTCTCCAGGAAAACTGTGGACTTTATGATGATAGAAACAAATTGAACACTTTCAGTGGTTTTCTGCTCTTCTCCATGTAAAGGAAGAGCAGCCTTTATGTCCGCTTTGAAATTAATGTCTCAAATGCTGATATGACTACTGAAGGCCTGGTTACAGTTAAGTAAAAGACACACAGACACATGACATACTGTATGTCTGTGTACTGGTATAGTAGCCTACATTTAAAAAACCTTTTGAATAGGCGTATATTGTAATAATAATTGGAACCACTATCAAGGATGCACAAAGTATTTATGCAATGACCCAAATATTTACCTGCTGGTCATGACAAAAGCCTTGAAGATTAATTGACAATATATTTGTTCTTCTTTTTTTCACGTTTTGACCAAAAGTGAGGTCTTCTTCTTGCAAAATCATAATACAAGTATATCGTCTCTTTCGGGTGGAAACCTCATATGTCCAAAACAGTTTTCAATATTCAAAAGCATCAAAGGTAGCAGATCTACAAGCTCCAAACGCGGCGCAAAGCTTGTAGATCTGGTACTTTTGATGCTTTTGTTTGAGGCTGTAGTATGATCAAGTAGGGCGTCCATTTACAACAAGTTAGAATATGGAGATATGAGAGGTTTTTGCCCGACATGTTTTGGTGAAATGAGGACTGGCCACTGCAGAGACAGTTTAGCTCCACTAGCAAAGACTGAAAAGACTGAGAAACACCACTAGGTGTCAGTGTTGGACCATTCAATATCATATGCAGCTTTGAACACAATCACCTAGCCTCGGAAACCCAAGCCTTTTTTTTTTGTTTAACCTGGTTCTGACACTCTGTTTGATCTGGTTTTGACTCTCGGTTTGATCCCTGTCGATTAAGTTTGCCTTCTCTGATTGATCTCCCGGTTACGACTCTTGCCTGTATACTGGATTAAGTCTTGATCAAACATGTTAATTCTTAAAATATGATTATGAGTCCAATTAGTTGATGTAATGCATTTGTGTACTACAATGACTGAACTGTAATAAAGGGAAATATCTTTAAGCAGAACAAGGCTCTTTTTTTCATACATTTGACTGAGATATACCATTTTGGTTTTGGTGTCTATTCATAACTCCAGTACAGTGGTGGAAAGTAACTAAGTACATTTACTCAAGTACTGTACTTAAGTCCAATTTTGAGCAGAAGTACAATTTTGAGGTACTTTACTTTACCGGAGTATTTCCAATTTTCGATTATTTTACCTCTACTCCATTACATCTCAGAGGCAAATATTGTACTTTTACTGCACTACAATTATTTGAAAACTTTAGTTTAGTTACTAGTTACTTTGCAGATATAAATGATTACATTATAAAACATACATCAACCACTTTAGCCCTATTTTATACCTAGGCTATTTGAAAATATCAGATCTACAAGCTCACAACGAGTCGCATCGCGATACATTGTGAGCTTGTAGATCTGCTATTTTCAAACATTTTAGTACTTTTACTTTGGTACTTTAAGTAAATTTTGATACCAATACTTTTGTACTTTTACTCAAGTAATTTTTTTAATTCCAGACTGTTACTTGTAACAGAGTACTTCTACATTGCAATATTGATACTTTTACTTAAGTAAAACATTTGATTACTTTTTCCACCACTGCTCCAGTGTGCGTTAGAACAATTCCAATTCCATATAAAAGAAGCACTGAAAGAAACAATTATAAGTGGTCCGATGACTTTCATGATTTTCAAGTTGGCCCTGATCCTGAAAAGGTTCAGAGCCACTGCTGGTCTAAGTCACACACCACTACCACATACACAATGCTACAATACTTACTTTGAGATATATAGAAACAATGCAATATAATCGAATCACTATTTATTTCTGAAAACTTGGTGTATTAACGGTAACATTCAAAACTGAATACTGTGTTGACGGTTTAAATGTTTGAGTCTCCACAAATATTCTGAAAAAAAAAAAAAAGAAAACAATCACAGTTGCACTAATAGTAATATTGCTCAGTTTATTAGTTAACAAGCATTTTAACAAACCCCTTTGCTCAGCTAAACGCTACAATCAACGTAAGAAAAACAAATGTAAACAAAAAAAAACGTGGGCTATTAGGGAACAAATTACGAACAACGGCACAACAGCTAAAACTTTACTTTCCACAGAACGTACAAAATAGTTCTCTACGTTTTCATTTGGAACGAATAAAGTGCAAAGAAAGACAAAACACAAGCAAACGTTTTTGAGCATCATCTCGTAATAACTTACATTATAGCAACTTGTGAAACTGCGACCAACAGAGCTACAGAAAGAGACAACATAAAAAATAAATAAATAAATATGAAGAAATAGCAGACCATTAAGCTACTTTAATAAAACTTTGCTTCCCATATTTTGCTGTTGGGTGGAGACCTTGTATGTCCAAAACCGTTCCTTTTTTTGTTATAATAATAAAAAAGAAACATTTTAAAAAAGGGAAAATAGACGATCTACAGGGTCACGACGCGTCGCATTGTTGTGAGCTTGTAGATCTGCTATTTTCACTGCTTTTGTGAGACACTCACCGTAGGGCATTCATTTACGAAAAAACCTTAAAAGGTTGAGATGTGGAGATGCGAGGTTTCTGCCCGACAGCAACGATATCACACGTCAGGAGATTAGCTCTTCAGCTAACGTTTAAAAGGAAGTACAGTAAGTACATACAGTAAGACAATCACACAATCACACAGTTCGTCAGAGGGTGAATCAAATATACAAACATGGCTCTTTGGCTTTGTTCAGACTGCAGGCAAATCCCATCGGTTTATGAAATCTGATCTTTAGGACAGACTGTCCACACTGTTAATAAGTGATCAGATGGCATTTGTGTCGTTGTCGACCTATCTACATTGGTTGTGGTAACTATACGTAACGCCATACTGTATGTGTGAGTAATGCTTTACTTATACTCTGTTTACAAATCTGATTTGAAAGCATTTTAAACTAGGAATGTGGTTCAAATAATCATGATTAGAAGTCAGTCCCCCCCACCTTTTCTTAAATTGTTTGCTGTTCAGACCAATTTGATTTCAATCTGAATAGACTTACATGGGATTTGTGCTGCAAGTGTGAACATAGCAGTGCTCCATTAAGGATGTGGGTTAGGAGACAGCTGAACAGAATACAGACTTTATCAACATGCCATTACATTATGTATCCGGGATGGCACAGGTCCTTTTTCCACTGCTGTTTAAAAACACTTCTGGGGTCATTTTAATGTCTACTCTGGCTTCTGTGTAAACCCAGACAGTTCTTACGTTTTTCTTGATTCATTATTTAGAAATTTAAGACGTGCTCCTATATTTCAGACATGTAAAATATACATATGCCCCTCCTACAATATATAAACCAACTTCAAATGTTAACCATGTTAGACTCATTGAAAACACGTCTCTGCTTCTGGTGACCGATATTGTCCTTCTAATGCTTTAGTGGACCGTCACACACACACACACACACATACACACACGCACACGCACACACGCACACACACAAACATTTATATTTCATTTCATTACTTATTTTCATAAAAATAAGTAATTGAACAATGACAGTCCCCTCACGCATTAGAAGGACAATATCGGTCACCAGAAGAGTTTTTTCAATTAATTTAACATGTTTCAAGTCCAACGCGGTTTACATGGAGTTTGAATTTTCATTGGCTTATATCTGTAGGGTGCGTGTCTGACCAAATTAAAATCAAATATTGAATCTAACAACTTAAAAAACTGTCTCGGGTGCACGCAAAAGCCAGAGGAGCTAGACGTTAAAATGACGTGTTTAAAAGTGAAATACTCTTTCAATCAGTCTCATGTCCCTGTGTTTGCGATGATGTTTGGAGATTGTCCCCGTGGCAGTGGGTCTATGGCTGGCCAGCATTGCTGGGCATGGAGGCTGCAGGGCTGATGGCAGTGCATGTGTTGACAGGAGCCTGGGTGCCGGCAGGTCCCAGGGCCCCTGGGCGTCCAGCTGGGGGCGCAGGAGTGTTGCCAGGTGGTACAGGACCCCCCGAAGGCCCCACGACAGGACTAGGGCCCCCCGACTCACTCTGTTCAGGGGCCCGAAGTCTCTGCATGAGGGTGGTCACCCTTACCGCTTTCTGTGAGCCGTAAACAACCGAGGGCTAGTTAGTTATAACATCTAGGGTAGTGTTTCCAAAATACCCTTTTTTATTTTCGTGTCCTACATTTTGTTTATTATTAATATAATTTCAAAAGATTTACAAAAAATCTATATTTTGTCTAAATAATTTCATGAATAAAAAATAAAAATAAATAAATAAAAAGAATTTCCATAAATAAATGTTTTTAACTTTTAAGAAGTAGTGAAAATAGCAGATCTACAAGCTCACACGTGATGTGAGCTTTTAGATCTTCTATTTTCACGAGAGTGGATCCCGGGGAGACACATTCCTCTTTTGGATCTCAAGCTATAAAGTTTGGGAAACACTGATCTAGGGGTGCAACTACTGTACACTCCACTGCAAATAAATGTAGTGGTGTAAAACGAATATTATTTGCCTCTGAGATGGAGTGGATTAGGATACTCAAGTAAAAGTAAAAGCACCTCAAAATGGTACTAAGATACAGTATTTGAGTAAAAGTTACCTTCCACTTGGCTTTAGCGAAGTTCTTCTCTATCTGCGCACACACTCCATCCTTGATGTTCTTATTTGAGGCTGCGTTCCCCGAAATCCTGAGGCAAAGGACAACCATTGGTGGAAGAAGTATTAATAATCTAATTCTGCAAAGTAACATGTAACCAAAGCTGTCAAATAATTGTATTGAAGTAAAACGTACAATATTTGACTGAGACTGAGACCATCAAAATTGTTCAACTAAGTAAAAGCCCTACCATTGTATTTAAGGACAGCGCTTGAGTACATTTACTAAATAACTTTCCACCACTGAGGACCAGAGAGCTGTCATCTCTCATTCCATAGAAGGGCAGAGCCAATAAACAATGTTTCCAGTATTTCTAAGAGAGAATGTTTTACCATTCATGGTTTATAGCCTCCTGCGCTGTTAGTCGTTGATCTTGGTCCACTTCCATCAATGATGCTACGAGTGTTTTGGCTGTAAAAAACAAACAGACATGAAACCAAATCTAGAATTATTCCATGTGTAAATACGAAAATTCAAACCGTTGAATCACATCACATTAGCCTTACATGCTCTTATGACATTGGTACTCATTTCATGTAGGCTACAGCAGTTTCATTTCAAGGACCCCGCAGTTTGATATATGCATTATGGCCACAGACTCCCATTTGATATAATTTCTTATCTCTGGAACCCAAATCTGTAAAATCCTCTATAAATGGAACCAAGTGGACACTTACTGGTCCATATGGTTCCATTTATACACTGTCAGAGTTACAGACCCATTAACGGTCCATTTGGTTCCTAATTACCAGTCATTTATAGTCAAAGAGAAGACAAACCTTTATAGAGAGATTGAAAGAGAATATTATATTCTCCTGTAGCGGGGGGGGACGCGCGACAGGACGCGCAATAACCCCACGTTTGCTATTACTTTCGCCTGCGCACTTCACCGGGTATGGACTAGTATTGTATAACATGTAGTTGCAGATTACACTTTTTCATAGATTTCATAATTGCTACATTACGGGGGTGACAGTGGCTCAGGGGTAGGGTGGACGGGTAGAGTGAATTGGAAACCGCAAGGTTCCCAGTTCGATCCCGGACTGGGGGGCTCCCCCAGAGTTAGTGTCGAAGTGTCCTTGAGCAAGACGCTGAACCCCTAATTGCTCCCGATGAGCAGGTGCAGGAGGAGGAGCAGGAGGAGGAGCAGGCCTTGCATGATTTCCTCCTCCATCGGTGTGTGAATGGGTGAATGTAATGCACAATCTATGTAAAGCGCTTTGGATGAAAGCACTATATAAATGCACCGTTTACCATTTACATAGCTTCATAGACTTGTTTGACAGCACTGTCAATGTTGTGTTGAATATGTATTTTCAGACAGATAACCACGTAAACCCTCAATACTTAGAAAACGTGTACTTTGTCTGCTCTTTTTTCCCCCTACACCAAACGTCTTTGCCGAAAATAGCTGGTCTACAAGCTCACATGAGCTTGTAGATCTGCTATTTTTGGCTAATGTTCCCCTCAGAATAGGGATGCTAGGGCTCAAGTGGTTAATGTACCCCAAAAAAGTTCCTATCACACAAAGATTTGGTGACCCCCCTGTAATAACTCTGAGGACCCCCTAGAGGTCCCGGACCCCTGATGAAGACCCATGTTTTAAGTTGTTTTAGAAATGGCGTCCGCCAGCAGTGTCCTGCCTAAAGAGGACTTTCCTGTGTTCTATCTGTCTGGATGTGTTCACTGATCCAGTCAGCACTACATGTGGACACAACGACTGCAAAACCTGTATCACACATTACTGGGACACTAATGATGTGAGTCAGTGTCCACTGTGTACAACAATCTTCTATAAGAGACCATGAGTATCTGTCAATAAGTTTGTTCCTGCGATGGTTCATCGGTTCAGGAGTCGAAAGTTGAAAGAAGAATTATGAAAGAAAAAGACAGAGGCTGAAAGTCAGCAGATGATCCAGGATAGACAATTGAAGATTCAGGAAGTCAAACACTCTGTAGAGCTCAGCAGGAGAGATGCAGACACAGAGATAGCAGACGGTCTTCAGACAGGTCTTCACACACTGTATGCACTGTGAAAAACGTAGGTTGGGGAGCTCCAAATAAACAATAAGTACAATACATAAATAGCAGCAAGAAGAACAGCCCTAAAGGCAATTAACAAGAGCTTAAAAACAAGTTAAAAACCCAGATCAGCATACAAGGCCATGAAAAAAAAGTGATGTGTTCATCACTTTTTTCTTATGTGTCAGTCTTATAGCCTGGGGGAAGAAGCTGTTCCTCAATCTGCTTGTGTGCCAGCAACATTTGTTGTACAATCAATATACTGTATGTCACTCTTGGCTCTTATACTTTATTTCAAATTTAACTGCAATTTGTGGGAAGCTTACATGAAATAATTTCACCCACTGGTTGATGTAAACTCATTTGACCAGGTGTAAACACGTTTAAAACCAGTAGAAACGTGTGATGTGAAGTTGAGCGTGGAACATTTTCATGTCGATTCGTTGAAGACATTTAAAAAGCAAGACGGTTATTGGTTTTAAATGTCTGTTTTGATATATTTTAGGTTATCTGTGACCCAATGATTGTGTTCTGCTTAAAAAATACATTAGCCTGATGAGGCCCTAGCGATCTCATACCTGAGTCAGAAATGTCATCCCAGTATGGTGAATCAAATTCATAGTCTCCTGACAAAATCTTCAAGAAAAGGTTTTTATCGTGATTATCATAGTTGTCCTCATCCGCGTCGTCATAGAACGGAGGGTTCCCCGACAAACTGTTGAGTTTGGAAAAGAAAGACACCATTTTAACCTCTCTTTTAAAGCGTGCCAATGCCTACGTAATTTTGACGGTTGACGGTTATATCAAAATTAACTTTTGTTATATAGATTTTTTGTTTTGTTTTATAATTTCATGCAGTTGTGAATAGGGTGCAACAGTACATCAATATACAGTACATCATATTAAAAAAAGAAGAATTGATTATAACAAATCATTTATTTTGATGAAATAATAGATTTTGGGTGAAAAAAACCCTGCTTTTTTGTTTTGTTATTATAGGTGACCAAAAGTTTAAGAAATAGCAGAAATAGCTGATCTACAAGCTCAAGGATAAAACTGGTAACACGTACTATGCATCCCATGTCTATAATGCACTATAAACCCATTAAAACACTGTATAAGCATAGTTATAAGAACTAAAACAATCATAATTAAGGGGTAAGTGGTTAATCAAACTAATCAATTTAAACAATATTTAGAATCCCTTTTTTGGGGATTTTTGCCTTGATTTGTTGATAAAAAAGCATGCTTCTTGATTAATCAAAAAAAGTAATCCATAAAAACAATCGATAAGAATAATGGATAGTATCAGCCCTAGTTGTGAACACTTACAGTATGTACATGATGACTCCAATGGCCCAGCAGTCAACTGGCCTTCCATATCTTCGCCTCCCAATCACCTCAGGAGCTGACAAAACACAAAATCACAATATTGTTGCTGTTGGGTGGAAAGGAATGTACAAAACTGTTACTTTTCGGAATTCAAATAAAATCCAAAAAAGCAGATCTACAAGCTCAAAATGCAACACGTTTTGAACTTATAGATCTCTATTTTAGTGGGGCAAAGTAGGGCATTAATTTACGAAAAAACGTGAAAAAAATAGGTTTCTGCCCAACAGCAACGATATATAAAAAGTATCATGTTAAACATCAACGTGTTACTGTATATTTCAGCAATGAGCTCTAATAGGTAGTGTAAGTTGTTTGGTTAAAACAAAACGCTTTTTGTGAAAAGGTTAAAGCTCTTTATTTCAATAGTAATCATTGCTTAGAGTGTTTGTTCAGTAACAGGGGTCTCCCCGTCTCTCCAGCTCTGCTCACTTCTTTCTATCATCACTTCCAATTTCACTTGTTTATCCAGTGTTCTGTATGAGTTCTCTCTCCTGATTGGATGAAATTGGCATCCTGACTTGAAAATGTGTTTGCTGTTTATTAAAGAGCTGGACAGATGGGGAGATCCTTGTTACTGAACAAAAACTCTATAATCCTTACCAAGATACTCTGGTGTGCCACAGGGGTCCTTAATGAGTCCATTTTCCAGTTTGGCTAGTTGGAAGTCACTGATAACAATTTTGGAGTGCTTCAAACGATTAAAGTACACCAAATTCTCCAGCTGCACCAGACAGACAGAAATAAATATGTAATTATTGTAATGGAAAGGAATTACATGAAGGTATTTTTTTGCCATGATTATCAAATGCAATTGTACCTTACTGTGGTGTAAGAACTGAAGTACTTTGTACTTTTAGGGGTATTTTATTCTAAAACACTCTGGCTTTTGTGTGCACCCCAGGCTTTTTTAAAGTTATTTAATATAATATTTAGATATTCATTTGATCAGAGTAGCCTAAACCAAAATTGTGTTTAAGTACAGTACTTGAGTAAATGTACTCATTTACTTTCAATACTTTCCACCAATGGTGCACTTTATTTAATCTATTTAGGCTATTTATTTATGTATTTGATTATGTGAAGCATAATGTGGCATGCAAAGTGCTACTTTTCACCGCTAGGTGTCAGCGATGGGCAGCTTATGTATGTAATGAACCAGTACCTTCAGGTTTCTGTGGACGATTTTCAGTGAGTGCAGGTAGGCCACAGCCTCCAGCACCTGTCTCAGTACATTGCTGGTGTCCTGCTCTGAGTAGTAGCCTTGATCTAGGATCCAGTCAAACACCTCCCTGCCTGTAGCCCTGAGGAGAGTACAGTACTATTAGTATTCTTTTTACTCAAGTAAAACTAGCAATACCACAATATAAAAATATACTCTGTTACACATAAAAGGCCTGTATTAAAATGTTACGTGAGTAAAAGCACAAAACGTATTGCCATTCAAATATACTCAAGGTACCAAAGTGAAAGTACACTTTTTTTCTACATAAAAAAAAGTAAACACTTTTATGAAAGTAATCGATCTACCAGCTCATACGTGTTGTGAGCTTGTAGATTGGCTATTTTAGAATAGCCGAAGTATAAAACAAGGCTTGAGTAGGACTAACTAGTAACTAAAGATGTTAAATAATTGTAGTGGACAATATTTGCCTCTGAGATGTAGTGGAAGTATAACGTATCAACAAATGTAAATACTCAAGTAAAGCCAAAGTACCTCAAAATTGTACTTAAGTACAGTACTTGTCTTGAGTAAATGTACTTTCCACCATTGCCTAGGGAGATTATTCATCTAGATTAAATGTGATTCTGGGAGGATAAAATAACTGACTTTATGCACTGGTTCTCAATGTGAGTGACCCCAGGGGTCCTTGAGGGCATTCCAGGAGGTCAGCAGAAATGATTGATAGTTAATCCTCACCATTATTACAAGTAAATACAACTGGAAATGATAAAAATTATGTCTATTCATCACAGTCTCACTGTTATCTCTATACAGTATATAGACAGTAAAGGAATGCTGGACCAAATTACAGACCATATCAAACCAACTCACGTTTAACAAAAAACATTTCTTTGATTTGGGTCCCAGAGATATATATTTTTTAACACAAATTGGGATCTAATACGTAGTGGTATAAAGTCACTAAGTACATTTACTCAAGTACTGTACTTAAGTACAATGTTGAGGTACTTTAACTATACTGGCGTATTTCCAATTGTCTATACTTTTACTTCTATTCCACTACATCTCATTATAACATTATAAAACATATACATTAACCACTTTAGCGCTATTATACCTAGGCTATTTGAAAAATAGCTCACAACGCGTCGCATCGTACTTTTGGTACTTTAAGTACATTTTGTACTTTTACTCAAGTAAATTTTGAATTCCGGACTTTTACTTGTAATAGAGTACTTCCACATTGCAGTTTTGATACTTTTACTTAAGTAAAATATTTGAGTACTTTTCCACCACTGAATGCGTATCACATTATGGATCCTTCAAATGAAAAAGGGTGAGACACAGACATAATGAATAGGGTGTGAATGAATGCGGAGATCCAGAATGTAACATTTAAAAAAATAGCTGATTTATAAGCTCACAGCGCTATTCGATCAGCTATTTTTTAATAGTTGAAAAATAAAACAGGGCTTAAGTGTTTAAGCTGTTCCTATAATGTTTGCTGCGGAGCCCCTGGAAAGCTACTGTACAATTTATGTAAATTGCCAGGGAAAATGGAAATGATGCTGCCATCAAACTATGAAAGGCTGGTAGTTAGCTAAACCACGAAAGCCACAGCACGAGTGTATTTTCCCAAGAGGATATAGTCTGTTATGAATATGGCTTTTGTTGTTTTTGTTTCCTGTTTTTCTTAGTATACTGAGCATATATTTTCTTTTCTTTACTGTGTGCGTGCGTGCGTGCGTGCGTGTCGGTCGCACGGCTATGAATGTTCCTTTTTGGAATAGAAAGACGTGTACTCCAAATTGCTGCAATTTCCCCCTATTTTTTATGGTCAAATATTCCCTGCAGAATGACACTCAATGTTTTTTTTAGGAATTCACCTTCACATTACACTTATATGTGTTGTATATATTTTTCAATTGATTTGTATGTGAAATAAACAAACAAACCAAGCCCCTTAAGGAACCCTGGGGGTCCCCAGAACCCCCTCTGAGAACCCCTGCCTTTAATTAATCAATGAATGAATCGATGAAAAGGCCACCCGTTGGCTCACAAATCGCCTCGACATGACACTCACAGCTCCAGGAAGAGGAAGTACTCTTTCTTGGTCTCAAAGACATCGATCAGCTGGAGGATGTTATGATGTTTCACCCTATGAAAGGAGAAGAGAAGAGAAGAGAAGAGAAGAGAAGAGAAGAGAAGAGAAGAGAAGAGAAGAGAAGAGAAGAGAAGAGAAGAGAAGAGAAGAGAAGAGAAGAGAAGAGAAGAGAAGGCAGGAGGCAGAGAAATGGAAATGGAAATGTGTTTAGTTTGAGCAGTAAAGCCTGATTTATACTTTGTTGTACAAGGGTGCCGATGGTCAAAAATCGCAGATCTATAAGCTCACAGCGCGTCACATCACGTCACATCACAGTACATACTGGGCTTGACCCTCTATTTTCCTCTCATACGACGTAGGATATAAATCAGGCTTAAATATATTCAAGCAACATGACAGGCTTCAAGCATAACAATGCAACATCAGCTTGGAAATGTCATCACTGTCGGGCAGCAACCTTTCATCTTCATATTTCATATTTTTATGTTTTCTTTCATAAATTAATGCCTCATCAAAAGTAGCGAAGATATGAAGATCACTTTAAAATCTTCGCCTATCATGACATCCCCAAAACAGGGACACTAGGTTGAAAGTGTCTGTCTGTGGATTTTATAAAGTAGATTTTAAATCCAGTCCTTTGTTGTGCTTATGAGAGCAATGGTCACCGAGTTATGGCCGTTTGAAGTGTTAAACACAGCTTTAGCTGCCCATATGTGTGCAATTTCGATTTTTTTAAGTGACTATTCACATGGCAGACCCCTGAACAATGATGGTGACATGTTTGGTGCGGCTTGGAGCAACGATGTGCCTATGGCCTCTGGGGGCCCCATATGTGGCCCCTGGTGTGACTATTGTCATGGCAGTCCCATGAGCAGTGTTTGTGCCAAGTTTGGTGGGAATTGGAGCAACCGTGCAGCTGTGGCCCCAGAGGCCCCTAACATGGCCCTAGGGGCCACACATGGGCCCTGTTGTGGCTATTATGATGGCAGACCCCCTGACCAGTGTTTGTGCCAAGTTCGGTGTGGATCGGAGGAACAGTGCGCCTCGCAAGCAGTGTTGCCAGATTCTGTGAGAGAAACAAGCAACCAGGTCTAGGAAAACCAGCCCAAAAGAAGCGGCTATGGGCCAAATGAGTACTTTAACATGTACATCAGCTTTTTGAAAATAGCAGATCTACAAGCTCAAAAAATCTTGCGGGGAAATTATACTGAGCAGATCTGGCAACCCTGCTCGCAAGTCCGGATGTTACGTTTGTGACGTCCACCGTCGGCCACTCACCCACCCTCTAGGCCAGGGGTCTTCAACAGGGAGTCCGGGACCCCTAGGGGGTCCTTCGAGTTACTACAGGGGGGCCGCCAAATGTTTGTGTGATTGGAGCTTTTTTTTTTACATTCACCACTTGAACCCTAGCATCCCTATTCTGAGGGGAACATTAACCGAAAATAGCCGATCTACAAGCTTGTAGATCGGCTGTTTTCAGCAAAGAGGTTTTCCAAAGTTTTCCAAGTAGTGAGAGTTCAAGTGGTTAACTGCCTGAAAAAACACATTAACATGAATCCTACCCCTGTGTGCCTGAAGCTACACATTGACAGTGCTGTCAAACAAGTCTATGAAATCTTTGAAAAAGTTTGGGTCCCTGCTTCATCTCTCTCTCTTAGCTAGGGGGTCTTGGCCTGAAAAAAACATTGAAGACCCCTGCTCTAGGCAATTTTAATAGAGGATATGTAACCAATGTATTAACAAGAGCTTTGAGACTAAATAACTACGGTGGATCCATTGGAACACAGGACAAGGTTTACACCCGACAGTGACGAAACACAAGTTGAAACCACTCAAAACCTGCCATTGTTGCCATGATTCAAGCCATCTGAGGGCGACATCATCCTAAAATGTAATTAAAAGATAATGACATTATTATGCTTAATGAGTGACATAGTTTTATCTAAATTAATTTAGCCCCTTGAGTATTTTCATTGTTATGAAAAATGTCTGTCAGTTACTGACCCAATGGTCCTCCATATCAACACAGAACACCCTAGGAACGCATTGGTAAGTAGCATCCTCTGTCCCCCGCCCCCATCCCTCCTGCTTCTGTAAATAGACCTTTTGTTGCTACTGGAGCTTATACCATTATGTATTGTTTCGTATTGTATGTATTGTATTGTCTATGTCTTACTGATGAATTGAGTAAAATGGTCCACAATGGAAACAAGCGCCTGGGGCTTTTTGTGTTATCCTTTTAGCATAGCGTTTGACTGTACTGTTAACAATATTGGTGCTAAAGTATCCAATCAATCAATCAATCTTTTTTGATAAATTCTATCTCAGCCATGACAAAAGGCCAGGAGGCGGAGATTATATTTTCGCCCCAGTCCGTGTGTCTGTGTGTCTGTGAGCAGCTAATCTCGGACACCGCTGGGCCGACCGGCGTGAGACGTTGCCCCTTCAACCGACCAGCATCGCAAATACAGCAATAAGAGCATTAAAAACGTCACTCACATTTTCAAGATCAGGATCTCATTCTTGGCGGCTTTCCTCACTTTTCTCCCATCCTTTTTGATGAACTTTTTACAGGTGAACATCTTCAGGGTATTCCTGTCCTTTGCTCGGAATATCTCGCAAAACTCCTCTCTGACAAGACAGACCAAAAGATGTACGTTAGCATCATATCGGTTTAACCACTTTAAAGAGGTGGTGCCATGGTTTTGCACTTTTTCTGTTTTTCATGTGTCTATGAGGTTGATAGAACTTCATTAAGGCCCCCGCTGGTGGTTTTATGGTGTTTCATGTCTTCTCTGACTATTTGGAGTTTTTTCCTGGAGGCTGAAACCTTGAGTCAAACGTGCCAATCCAAAAACAGGGGCATAGTGACATCACAGAGCCCCCAAAAAACATACCCTCCCCCTCATTATCATAACAAAACAGGTGTGGGCATGAGGAGGAGGAGGGACTAGGACAGGTGGGTGGTGCTAAGGTGGTGGAGGATGTGCTAAGGTGAGAACCAGGCATACTTAATGAACTGGAGGCGTGTCCACATAAAAACTTTTTTTTTACAATTTCTGTACACTTTTTTTTTGTGAAAAAGATCCTTACATAATAATAATACCTTATGATCAGGTTTTAGGGTTGAAAAATATCATGGCACTCCATCTTTAAGCAAGACCCATTTTCAACCTCATCTTCATATATAATTTATCCTCACTAATGCTCATTATAACATGGTATAATGTATGTCTAAACACACCTCTCAGAAATGGGTTATGGGCAGTTCAGAAACCTGCCTACCAATGACATCATCAGTGGGGATTTCAAGCTAATATATTTCTCTTCCTAGGAAGTTAGTGTGATGAAATAGAAGCCATTATGTTCTTGCATCAACAAAGTAATAACAAAAAGCTTGAAATCTTGTTTAAAGGTTTCATGACGTTCAGTTTTACCACACATTAAAAGTCTTTGTCATGGTCCTTCAAATTTTAACAAAAAATTCCACTCCAGTGATCCATGGCAGGTGTTTTTCTCTCACATTTCTAAAGCCTTTTCAACTGCAATGAAAAAAATAAATCTTTGCCTGCGGGTGTCGCTGTTGAGAGATTTTGCCTGTCAATCATCGCCTCTGCTCCGCCACCCCAAAGGAAAGGATAGGGGAGGGGAGGGGCTAGGAGGAGAGTGGGCGGGATAAATGGGCTGTGACTTCACTGTCGAAGGGCCAAGCTCAGATTACTTTTCAGCCTAATTATTCAGAAAACCCCAGACCACAGAAAATCCACTGAATGTTCAAAGTTCAGATTTTTGGGGTTTAATTGAGGTCATAAGACCCCCCAAAAAACATAAAAAATAAAAAGTGAAAATGAATGTCATAGAACCTTTAACTACCTTTGAGACACAGAGCTGGTAGACAGAAATGGCCAAGGGTGTAGTGCAGTGGTTCTAAAAAAAAGTGGGGTACGGGGACCCCCAGGGGTCCTGGGGGGGGGGGGGGGGGGGGTTCCAGGGGTTCCAGGGGGTCCCCAGCTAAATTAGTTAGTACAGCAACACATTCATTTTAACCACTTTATCTGTACGTGTTTGCTATTCAAAAATAGCAGATGTGCTATCTGCTATTTGTCCAGAACTGGCGATCGGACCGATATGCCCATATATAGGCATATATGGATATCCAGTTGTCCAGAACTAACGATCCAACCGATATGCCCATATATGGCCATATAGTGATGACATCAGGGATCTCCATATATGGGCATATATATATTTTGTGTGGACACAGACAGACGAGTACAACGGGTACTCTGACAAAGCCCCCAACACTATGACTCAGACATATCAGTCAGATCGGTGGTGCGACGTGTGTGAGGGCCGCGTAGAGGCCCAAACCTCTAGTTAACCAAAAAACAGCCGCTCACAAGCTCGACGTGTCGCGGCGTGAGCTTGTAGATCAGCTATTTTTGCCGAAGCGATTTGGTGTAGAGGGAAGAGCGCGGTATAGATACGCTTCCCCACTTCTAAAAGTAGCACTGCACCCCTGGAAATGGCACCGTCCCACAGTGAGCACTAGTGAGGACCCGTATACAGAGATTACTGTATGCTGAAAAGGGCAAACTGTTCCCCCTGGGCCCGTGTCCACAGAAACTGTTTTTTGAGCTGCCAGTGACTGTCTGCCATGCAGTTCTATGGTAAAGATGTGCTGGAACGCTCCTCTGACCCAGCGCCGCGCGATTCAACACTTTTGTTGGCGTCCAGCTTTTTTGGGCAGTGAGCCCTGGACTCCTCAAACAGACCATATAGTTCAGCTTTTGGAGAGGAGCTTTTGCAGATCAAGGTTACTTTTGATCCTCCTGGCTGTGTCTGACAAAACGGTCATTTAATTGTTACAATGTCCCAGACTCTTCTCCCTCCTGTCTCCCAAACTGTGGAACAAACTCCCCATTGCAGTTAGAACGTCAGATTCACTCCCAATGTTGACAATATGAAAATACTCTAGTAACATAAAAAAATAAGAAATACCTACAAATTTGACTTAAGCACAGTACTTGAGTAAATGTACTTAGTTACTTTACACCACTGCCTGCTGTGCAGGTATATACTCACGATTTAACAATCTGTCCCAGGTCATATTTGTCAGCGACTTCTGAAGGAGTGTTGTAGTCCTTCTCCCCAACTGTTAGACAGCCAAACGGCATGGTAGCACCTCCCCCAGCCTGGGAACACTCCGCTCAACACAACCTGTTAACAACACAACAACACAACCTGTTAACAAAACAACACAACAGCACAACCTGTTAACAACACAATCAGCGAAAAAATCTCGCCTGCCCTAAATGTAACTCCTGGGAACGCCACTGTTTCCATGTTGAAAATTGTTCATACATTTTCCGAAAATAGCTTACAATGCAAGCTTGTAGATCAGCGATTTAATTTTTGTTTATATTTTTGTTAAAGTATTGTCACAGCTTGGCTCTAGGCCATGACAAACATTGGGACGGAGACCAGGATGAAGTTCTAACTCAAATACATAATCAGTTCTTTATCATTAGTTCTTGTTTAATACATATTATGTATTAAACAAGAACTAATGATAAAGAACTGAGGAGGTATAAACAAAACATGATAAGGATCCTATGGAGTGTGGAGTCAGTAATCAGTAGTGTAGATGTGGATGTGTGAAGTGTGGTGCATGGATGGAAAGAAAGAACATAATCGTAGTAATAAGGGCATGGAAAATAGGGGTTGGAGCTAGTGGACACAGGTCTGCTTCTGTCAGCTTCTCCCAGAGACTGGCCAGGGCAGGGGTTTTATAGCCTCCTGGAGGCACCGGGCCCAGGTGCTCTCCAATGACTAATCAGCCCCACCCTGCTTCCCTATAGGGCAAGAGTTAATGCACAGCCTCACACCCACAACCACCCTGACTAATATATGGGGCATCACAGTATACAATTAAATATGTCAGTAGTTTCTTTGTATATTTAAGCTATTTGTCATATCTGCCCTGTGCAATTTTTTTATTACGAAGCCTATAAAGGCAAACAGAAATTTGCCTTTAGAAAGTTTATTCATAATGTTCCAATGTTCAATGCCATCAACACAATTCAATCGTTAATCGCACTTGTGTGACAATTAATCGTCAACTTAAATTTTGTAATCGTGTGACAGTAGTGTTTTTTTTCCCCAGCTACCAAATATACACTGTATGGTTAAATCAGCAATATAATATATATCAGAGCAGAAAACACAGTGGTGGAAAAAGTACTAAAATTCTTTACTTACAGCAAGTAAAAGTACCAATACTGCATTATAGCAATACTCAATTGCAAGTAAAAGTCCAGAATTAAACTTTTTTTTGTTTTACTTGAGTAAAAGTACAAAAGTATTGGCATCAAAATGTACTTAAAGTACCAAAAGTAAAAGTACTATAATATTTGAAAATAGCAGATCTGCAAGCTCGTCTATTTTCAAATAGCCTATGTATACAATAGGGCTAAAGTGGTTAATGCATGTTTCATAATATCATACTGGAATCTGAAAAGTGACTGGTAACTAAAGTTTTCAAATAATTGTAGTGGAGTAAAAGCACAATATTTGCCTCTGAGATGTAGTGGAGTAGAAGTAAAAGTATTGGAAATACTCAAGTAAAGCACAGATACCTCAAAATTGTACTTAAGTACAGTACTTCAGTAAATGTTCTTAGATAGTTACTTTACACCACTGAGAAGAACACACAAACACAAAATCTCTCCAGTATCGAGTGGACTGTGCATGACTGTTGCAGGCCATGCTCTTTCCACGCTGGAATGAGTCAACAACCGTGTTTTGCAGCAAGTGTTATTTCTCTGTCTGCTTTTTCCCCCTACAGTGCCTGTCTGTAAACAAAAACTCTGTGAAGAGAAGGACCTGATGTGCTGTAGCCCTAACCTCTCTCTTTCTCTCTGCTTCAGCAACAACAACAACAACAGCAGCTGTGGAGTTGCAGACTTTTTTGCATCTCAAGAGAGCTCTATAGATTACAGAAATCACTGAAACCATGATGATTAAATCAACGATTCTCCTGACATTTTTAAATAGGCGTTTTAATGGATGATTGCACAAACATTATTGTCTTGTCCAATGGTTTTTACCCAGTTGAATGAGTTTGGCAGCTATCAAGTCATCATGAAGATTTGTATTTTGCTGTTATTTTGTACTTGAACTCCTATCAGCTCACATGCATTTTTAACAAATGCATCTCTGACATTAACAGGCTAACTGTACAAGTAACTGCAATTGACATCACATACTTAATTATATTGCATTAGATGGCATTAAATGAGTGCAACAGATAAAGTTAATCGATTTAATCAATGAAATATTTATCAAAGACATTTGAATAAATACTGTAAATAGTAAATCTACACATTCACAAGGCATTGTGATGCGATGTTGTGAGCTATTTTCAAAAACATTTTTACTATACTCACCAGTATTGGTGAGGTGCTGCTGACCTTGGTAAGTAGCCTAAATATGAGAATAAAGACAAAGGCCGCACACTCGTAGCCACGATGCAGGATTTATTTGGAAACCAAGGTTTCGACCAGGCAAGGTCTTCTTCGGGGAATGACAACGTTGTACAACAAAGTATGAAATAGGGCCTACATGGTTTGTCAGACTTAGCAATTTAGTGTTGATTTGTTATACAGTATATAATTGGTGTTGGGTGGAAACGTAAAGTACAAATCTGTTACTTTTGAGGATTCAAATAAAAAAATAGCACCAAAAAAAATCAACTACTGTAGCTTGTAGATTGGCTATTTTTGCTACTTTTGTGCAACATTGTAGTGTGATGAAGTAGGTCTAATGAAGGGCATGTGATCCCGAAACGTTACAGCACTTTGGGGTGCAATAAATTCCTTTTTTGTTTGAATGGAGCCCTTCAGTGAATGAATGTTTCTTCATTTTGTTTAGTCCGTTCGCTCAGCGCCTGCCCAACACAGGGTGTGGATGAACATGTCTTAGCTTTCTTTTTGTATGACGAGGTAGGCATTACTTAAAGACAAAAACCTTAAAAGCTAAAATATGGAGATAAGAGGTTTCTGCCTGACAGCGACGATATAGATTAAAAAAGACACACATGGTCCTTAATTATTCCATTAATAGAAAAGGTTATCGATAGAATAATCACTATTAAATAAGGGATAGCCCTATTAAAACATACGTACATGTTCCAATTAAGGAGGTTAGAAATTGCCCAGGACAACATTACATTTAGTGAACAACTGTTCCATCTCTGGATGCCAAATATTGGCGGTGAAATGCAATGTTTGCGTGGCAAATGGGCTTAATATTTGGCAAATCTTGCATTAGAAATGGCAACTGGAACAGAGTGGGAGTAGAGTGAATGTGACTGAGCTGATGGGAGCATCAGTCATGTCCCCATCATGACCACGTTTGGATCATTTCTGCAGGCTGTGTGTAGTAGCATCACGTAATATGTGGTCGCTGTCGGATGGAAACCTTGTATGTCCAAAACCCAGTGGTGGAACAAGTACTCAAATGTCTTACTTAAGTAAAAGTATCAATACTGCAATATAGAAATACTTTGTTACAAGTATAAGTCAAAATTTACTTGAGGAAAAGTACAAAAGTATTGGTATCAAAATGTACTTAAAGTACCAAAAGTAGAAAGTACTCATTATGCAGAATGTCCAGTTTCACAAGTCTTCAAATGTATACAAATCTGCGACGCATTGT
Source organism: Gymnoscopelus microlampas (assembly GCF_963454915.1). NCBI lineage: Eukaryota > Metazoa > Chordata > Actinopteri > Myctophiformes > Myctophidae > Gymnoscopelus > Gymnoscopelus microlampas. The sequence continues at coordinate 8,417,970 of NC_139944.1, forward strand.
GAGCTTGTTGATCGGCTATTTTCAAATGGCTAAAATGTATAGAGCTGAAGTTGTTAATGTATGTTTTGTGATAATCTAAATCTGCAAAGTAACTAGTAATTAAAGCTGTAAAATAATTGTAGTGGAGTAAAAGTACAATATTTGTCCCTGAGATGTAGTGGAGTAGAAGTAAAAGTATTGAAAATTGGAAATACTCCATTAAAGTAAAAATACCTGTAATATAACTGTTCAGGAAATCGAAAAAAATAATAACCTGTATTCCAATGGATCCAATGTAGCTCATCTTTCACAAGGACAAATACCAAAAAACATGAAAAGATGAAATATGGAGATACAAGGCTTCTGCCCGGCAGGGAGGATCTGTAGTCAAAGCTGTACAAAGAGCAGTGCTTTAAATATGCTAAATGGAGGTGCAATGAACTGAACGGTAAGTAGACGGATAGAGTGGGAGGAGGGAGGACACAATGTTTCAGTTTGTTAGGCTCCAATCCAGACAGAGCACATTTCAGTGTGTTGTGTGTGCGTGCGTGCGTGCGTGCACGGCCGCACGCACACACACGCACACACGGCCGCACGCACACACACGCACACACGCACACACGCACACACGCACGCACACAGATACCGTAGATACCTTTCCTCAACAGAGATGTTTTGGACATGCCAAGGTTTCCACCACCTGACAGCAGCGATGTGCGACATGTACATGTAATTAGCCACATGACTCTGTTAATAAAGCAGGATCGGCAAATAATGAGAGGAGTGCATGCAGAGAGCAGAGGTTACGTGTCTCAGGCTGCGAATCATTCCTTCAGCATGAGTGGAGAGTACTTCACACAAGGACACCACAGGACGCAGTATAGCACACAGAGGGACTCATTACTTCCTTTATCATGTCCACAGAGATGGTTTAATAAGGTGTTGCTCATATCATTAGTCACAATGCAACATATTGTGAGATTGTAGACCCTGCTGTTTTAGCCTTTTTGAGGAAACATAAATTCATCCATTAAGACAAATGGGGGAAAGAAACTGTGAAGAATTTTGACCAATTTGTCCAAAATGGGGACGCCAGGGTTAATCTGGTTAACTATATAACATTTGTTATGGTAAGGTAGAGTAAGTGATATGTTTTTGTTAAGATAAGTGTTAAACAGCTCTATATTGTGATAGTAAGTAATCATTGCTACAGTGTTTGTTCAGTAACAGGGGTCTCCATGTCTCTCCAACTCTATAATAAACAGAAAATGCATTTTCAGGTCGGGATACCGATTTTATCCAATCAGCAACCCACCTGTATTTTCTGTTAATTAAAGAGCTGGAGAGATGGGGAGACACCTGTTATTGAACAAATACTCTATAGCAATGATTACTATGACAATATAGTGCTTTAACCTTTTTTCACTTACCCTACTATATAGAATATATTTCTGGCAGTAGGCCTATATGAACAAGACAGATTTTTTTTCATCTGCCTCTGGTAAACATTATTTCAGGTAATTTTTAACACAAGTGATCAAACATAACCCACAGTGTTTCTCAACTGAACTATTGAAACAGAACTGTGTGCAGCAAGTATTATCAAACTACTCCAGAGAGAGAGAGAGAGAGAAAGAGAGAGAGAGAACTTGCTGATGTGAAAAGAACCTTGGTAAGGATATAGAGTGCGTGTGTGCATGCGTGAGAGATCCTTTTTCTCTCTCTGTGAATCAATGGTTCAGCAAGGCCATTCTAGAAACATCTCTAAACATTGTTGTATAAAGTCTCTGACGGTAAAACTGACTCCCTCAGGTTGCCATGCGTTTCATTTCCTCCCGGCAACTTTGCTGGGGTTGTACCTGAACAGATCATCTCCTAGAGTCTCCTCATTGCTGTTCCGCTGTTCCTCCTCAGCAACATCTCTAAGCCATTCGACCAGCTCTGCATTGCTGCTCCTGTTGTAAGCCAACAGATCTGAGGCTCCTCTGATGCTGGGTCTGCCTTCGGCTCCGGGCACTGGAACCTTGCGGAAGCATTTGAAATGTATGGTGGAGCCGTTGCCCTGGAAGTACCGCGGTTTGGCTCTGGGGGGCGCCGTTACTGTGAGAGATCTAAACTCGATCAACAACGCAGCTTGAGGAAGATCCTCGTCCGCCCCCGACACAGGGGTCTCCAGTTTGACCTTGGTGGGCTTCATTGGGGTCTCGGAAGCCTTCTGCAGGCCAAGAACACCGTCGCCTTCTTCTGAATGCACAACGACAGACATCTCCTCGTCTTTGGCACTTTGCCAGTACTCGCGTCGGCTGGACTTCTGATTGGACGCCTCATCGTCCGCAGGCTGTGGCTGCTGTCTCCTATTGGACGAAGACCGCTCCTCCGTTTCAAGGCTCTGGTTTCTATTGGACACTGAGAATTCCTCCACTTCCATGCTCGGCAGCTGATTGGCTACACCACTCACTTCCGGGTCGAGCCGCAGCCTCTTGCTAGAAAGAACCCCGCCACTTAAAGCCTCTCTCTGATTGGTGGAGAGGCGTTCCCGCTGCTTAGCGTCTACAGACGGATCAGGCCGGGTTTTGTTGTTGCGTTCTGCTGGTTGCACCTGCTGGTCATCGAAATCGCCCATGTCCTCAGACATCATGGACTCCAGTTCTTCCTGCTCCATCTCTTTCCTCTTCCTGCCCTGGTCAGGGTAGGAGACGGTGGGAGCCTGACCAGGGGAAAGCTCTGACCCCGAAGCCTGGAAACCACTGGAGTTGGGGATGCTGTCTGGCTGGGTGTCGGGGGATGTGTGTCTTGAGCCAGAGAGTGGAGGCATGGCCTGCTTTGACTCCAACCCAACAGGAGAGGAGTCATCGTCCCGGGGCCTTTTCTTATTGAGTGGCTGAAAGAAGCTGGCGAGAGAGGACTGTTTCTGTGGAGACGTCACTGCAGAGGGCTTCTGTATCCGAGGGAACTGCTTTTGAGACAACATGGTCCCAAAGCTGGTTGCCTTAGACAGGACTGGATGCACAGTACGGTCAGCCGCACCTGCTGTCACAACACCTTGGTGTGGTCGTGTATCCGTCTGCTTCCTGTGTGAGGCTGTGTTCTGTGTGGAACTGATGGATGAACTGATGGTCTCAGCCACCGTAATCACCGAGCTGCCTCTGTCACCCTGCTTCTTCTCTGGAGTCTCTCCTACTGCCGTCACCCCTGTTACCTCATGTTGATCCACACTGATGCCTTGGGAGGGCTCTGTGTTTGCGGCGTATGCTGTGATGTTCAGAGATACTCCTGGTAACACCGTCTCCTCCACTGCGTTCTGGGAATGTGTGGCACCTGGAATTCTGGACATCGCACTTTGCCCGGTGTCCGACACCCCCAATGTGTCTGTCATGGCACTGCTTGGATTGCAGTATTTGTCACAAGAGATGTAGATGGCAGCCAAGCCGATCTCAGACTCTGGGATCAACCGCAGGCCTTTCTCTTGTAGAATCCTCCTCACAGAGTCAGCCCAGTCCATGGTGGAGGAAGGCAGCACGGAGGTCCTGGTGACCACATCGACCACGCAGCTCTGTGGCGACTGCAGCAGCAGGCGGGGAAGACCGCCCTCTTCCAACAGCTGGCTCCGCCCACCTCCAAAACCCACCGCAGCGCTCAGACGTTCTAGCTGTTTGTCGCTGAGGAAGACAAAGGTTTTCCCCTCAAAGAGCCGTTTGCGTTCTGGCCTGGCCGTGAGATCCACCTCCTCTCCGTTCAGACGGTGCTCGTCCAACTCCGGGACAAAACCGTTAGCCTCAGGGACGGGACGTCTCTGCCGCACCGCTCCGCTCAGCTCGCTGATGAACTCCTGTTTGACGATCGGTCGGCAGCACAGGAGAGCACTTATCGTCTTGATGGTGACCTTGACCGTGGGCGTAACCAGGTGGGTACAGTCCTGCGTCCAGCTGTCGACCAGCTTACCTCCCAGGGGAAGCAGGGCCCGGGAGAGCCTCGCCATGCCCTCGTCATCCACACACAACGAACACACCACCAGCCGTAGCCTGTCCACGCTGAACTTGCTTTGGAAAACCCCAAAAGCAACATGGTCCCCTGCTCTCAGGCTCAGGGGCGTGTTCTCTGACAGACGCCGGTTGTTGACAAACGTCCCGTACTTAGAGCTGTCCTTCAACGTTAGGGTCTGGTCGGTAGCAGTGAGGTGGGCGTGAGCCCTGCTGATGGACTGGTCACTAGACAGCAGGATGTCACAGTTCTTGCGTCCCACAACATACTCTTTACCAGGGAGGAGGTAGTGGCTCTCACCCCCGGCTTCCAGGTGCTTCAAGATCCACATTCTGTCAAGAACTACAACATTCACCACATAGATATATCAATATTTATGTTCTATGGTCCACAACTCATGCAGGCTTCTGTCACTGCAAACTACAGCAACTTCAGCGCAATTCCATGAAGTAAGTATGCACCTCTGCTTTTGTTTTAGGCCTACATCTATATTGACAACAGAAATCACATACAAAGTCGTTAATGATGTGACCACCAGTCAACACATGGTGTCTCCAAAGTACCACACAGAAAACCATAGACAGTGTGTATGACCTTTAAACAGTTTAATTAGATTACAAAACTTGCTGAAGTCGATGTGATATTCAGCAAGTATCAAAAGCAGATTCGTAATGCATTACAGTGTGATAGCCAGTCACTGGTGATTGAAAAATATGTTTTAGTTTTTATAATTTGTAAGATCAGCCCAAACGAATTTAATACACCTCTCAAAGAAATGTTTTAGTGTTTAAACTTAAGTTTGACAGAATGCCAATTATATGTTATTATAACAAAAAAAACTGCCTGTGACAGTCATCTATGACGTCAGTCATCTATGACATCGTACAGGGCCGGACTGGGACCAAAATTCAGCCCTGGCATTTTGGTCCGGGGGGGGGGGGGGGGGGGCATTTCACTGCTTCAGCCCAGCCCTGCACATGAACTCGGTGCATTTTGATCTCCGATCTTTGCTTCTTGGGGTCCCTGGAACAACATATTTTGAGATGGGGGTCCGCGGTCAAATACATATAATTTTGGGGGTCGTTGACATGGAAAGGTTGGGGCACCACTGATATAGCGACATACTTCTTTTTAAAAAAAAAAACTGTTTGTAGAATGTATATTCAAAGATTTGCACAAATGTTCAAGATTTTTCAAAAATAGCCAAAGAAATCTTAAAATGACACACAGATGCGTTCCCGGTCCTGATCGGCTGAAACTGGCAACCCACCTGAAAATGGATTTTCTTTTTTTAAAGAGCTGGAGAGACGGGGAGACTCCTGTTACTGAACAAACATTCTATTGCAATGATTACTATCACAATATAGAGCTTTAACCTTTTAACAAAATATGTTTTGTTTTAACCAAATAATATCACTTTCACCACTCTTTAACTCTTTTTTTCATTACTCCTCGTTAATGTTTTTTTTCCATTTTAACGGGTCCGTGGATCATTCCAAAGTTGCGTTAGGGCGCCACTCAATGTGTTAACCTCCCGTCCACTCCATTATATGATCTTGAGAAAAAGCTCCCTATCTTTTTAACGTGGTTAAAACGAGCCATTTTCGACGCACGATCACTCTGCAATGGCGGATCGCGTGAGAAATGTTATTGTTCCAGGCATTAGTCGGGACCCACGAACATCGCGCACGCAGCCTTTGTTTACATCCGGATCCTCGTGGAGCCGTCTACAGCTCTGAAAGACTAAATGGTAAGAACGCCTGCACTGGATGTACCCTGTTTTAAAAAACCTCTGGGACTAAATGTGTTAAAAATGCATATCATGGTGTGTTAACTTAGTCAACTGTTTTAGAGTGACTTAAACTCTATGTATTAGAATAGGGCTATGGGCGTGAACTAATCACTGGGCTACACCAGTTCTGTGGGAAGCTGCTGGAGATGATTGGCCGGTCAAGGAAAGGGGCGGGCACACGTTGATGCAACAATGCATCATTTATGCAAAAGCCACTCATTTCAGCCACTCATAATTTCAGACTATATTTCATGCAATGCTTTCATACGGAGAATTGACTCGATACATCTTATAGCAATGTCGTCAACTTCCGGATCAAACTTGTTCGCCATGAGGTGATGCTGTTGAAATATCCACTGGAGATCACCAGCCCCATACACACACAGATCTCTTCTAACCGTCGAAGTGCATGCATGGTACGGGGCCACCTTTCCAGCCGCATGGCCACTCCAAAGCACCAGGCGAGCGATGGCTTGCATGTCAGACCGGTGGTACCTACTGTGCCCAGGCTCTGACCCAGGCACGGAGCTCATCCTGTTCAGACTGGCCCACAGATGTTCATCTGGGCTATACGTGTCGCGGTTCCACTCCATAAACCTCTGAATCTCTTCGTTCTCCAGCACGTGTTTCACAAAGCCTCTAGTGACCACAAAGTAAGCATTGCCAGAGAACATGGGGATTGGCGGGGGGGTTTTCCTGATTCCTGTGATTTCCACCCAGGTATTGCTGGTATACACAGTATCGGGGACTTTGTGATGGTACTGCCAGCGGTGCTTCTTGTTGTCTGGCACATCCTGAGACTCCAAATTGTTCTTTCCATTGAGCATCTTCAGCGCCTGAACCATTTCTGCGTTGGTCTTGATGGGGAGGTCTGAGCCACAAGTGTTGAGCAGGTACCTCCACTGGACGGGGGACGTCATTAGGTCTTTCATGCAGTTTAAATCCGCTTGCACTCTTGACCAGGATGCGTAAACCACCCTTTCTAGTGTACTGGCTATGAAGACGTTAGGGAAACAGGAAACGATTGCCCTCACAGCGTTATGGAATCCCTCTGGGGACTTTGCGTCCACGTGCACACAGTAGACGTTCTGAGGGTTGTAAACGGCTCGCAGGAGTCTCTCAAACATCTCGACATCTGCGTGAATCACCATGGAGTAGGCAATGGGAAAGTCACTCTCCTCCGCGCTGAGCGGAACTGTGATGAACCCTCTGTCTTCTATGTAAGCTTTACAGTCCTTTGTCATGCTAAGGTAGGACTCCTCTGAGAGTCTCTTCTTAGGATCCAGGAGCTGAGCAATCTCATCTTTTTTGCCCACCATGTCTCCGTGGATGATGCCAGAGCAGACCGGGAGGTCATCAAAGTATTCTTTTGGTACTCTGTGGCCAGTCATTGAGGGCCACTCAGAGGCAGAATGGTTGTTCTTGCAGAAGGTGAAAGAGTAGTGTACTCTACATGTATGCATGTAGTAAACAAACAAGCCCAGTCCCAGTAAAGTCGTCAGTCCCAGTAAAGTACTTCTACTAAACAACCGCCCTGGAAAGAAGGCTTTTGGGTACATCTTTCTCTGGTCTCCTGGTTTGGTTTCGGTCTACAGCTACTATATGAGTCAGTCCAGGCTGGAGCTGTGCTCTGAAAATAGCCGAAAAGATGTTTGCCCGCTAATAGGCTGGAAGGCTAAATGTCAGTTAATAGGACAGCTATCCGGTTCCAGATATCCTTGATTGACAGACACCAGGCCAAGCGTCGCCTTATATGAAATTGCTGTGAGATGTCTACATCTGATCACTGTGTCACTATGTCGAAATGGACTATAACTATAACGAAATGGACCGAGTATGCCCATGTATGGACGAAATGGGGACGGACAAAGCCTCATGTAGGCCGACCCCTTGGGTCTGGCAAAAAAGTGAAAATAGCTGATCTACAAGTATCACCACGCTTTGTGAGCTTGTAGATCAGCTATTCTAGAATTTAATCTAAGTTGTTCAAATTTGATTAGAATTAATTTTGCTCTCCCCCCCAAAAAATATGGGTCAAAAGTTTGGGAATCGACATCTGCTACAGAGGAGCTGTCCAGAGACATCATACTGGCAACGTGGGAAGGCAGTCATGCTGCCAAGCAGAAGGATGTGGCTTATGTCGCTGTCCTGAACCTGTCACACGATAGCTCAACCTCCCAGTCACCAGAGCTGCTCCCAACCATCCCCCATGATGAGCTCATTAAATCTCAACGAGATGATCCAGCCATCAGTCAAGTCATCAGGCTGAAAGAGACCTCCAACACCTAAATACAGTGGTGGCAACACTAGGATAGTCCCACTGTGTGTAGAGTTACTTTGAAAACTTGGATTCAACCAAGAAATAATTGTCCATTCTTGTCCATGCTGGTTCATATGAGAAACATTCTTTTTACAAAAATATCATCTTCAAAATAAAAACGAAAATAAATACACAAACAACATAAATGTGACCATACATTTTGTGTGCGTCACACAACCATGAGAAGAACCACTGTTCCAACCTCATAAGCCACATCACCCTATCGTCCCTATTCTGGGGCCGACCATTCGGTGAAAGAATGACGATCCACAAGCTTGCAACACGTCCCGTTGCAACGTGTTATGAGCGTGTAGATCTCGGTTTTGTTCCGGGCATGTTACAATATATGACGGATTTACTCTTTTAATGTTTTTTGATAAATGAATGCCCTATTTCACCATTCAGGATTGTCGAACAAAAGTAGTGAAAATAGCAGATCTACAAGCTCACGATGCGAGCCGTTTGTAGATCGGCTAATTTCACAATTTTTAAAACATTTTTAAAATAATAATAAGAAAGTAACGGTTTTGGGCATACATGGTTTACAGCAACAATATATTTTTAGATGCCCAGAATAGGGACGCTATAGGGTTCATACAGTTAAACAATACTCTACGCAATAAATAAATAAATGAAAACCACCGTAGCTTCAACCCTGAAGGCAGAGTTGTTAAATAATGCCCTTTATTAGTCACAATGGATGACAACGCTAAGCAAATGCCTGCTGGCATGCATGGGGCTGATCTCCACTCGTATACAGTACAGTAATAACATTTTACTGCGGATTACTGGGTTTTACTGTGAGCTGCAGACGGAGAGAGACGTCCCGCTGGGGCCGTGCATGATATCATTGCATAATGAGTCTTGGTTTTTACATCTAATTACAACACGTTAACACGTTACTGTATGTCAGCACATCATGATAGTCGTGTGGATCCATGGGGAAAAAACGTGTTTACGTAAATATATCGTCGTTGTCAGGTGGAAACCTTGTATGTCCAAAACCGGAATGGAAAATAGAGTCTGTGTTCTAATCAATCCAGTGGTGGAAAAAGGACTCAAATATTTTACTTAGGTAAAAGTATCAATACTGTTATGTAGAAGTGCTCTGTTTCAAGTAAAAGTCCAGAATTAAACATTTATTTGAGTAAAAGTACAAAAGTATTGGTATCATAACGTACCAAAAGTAAAAGTACACAAATGTTTGAAAATAGCAGATCTACAAGCTCACAACGCGTTGAGCTTGTAGATCGGCTATTTTCAAATAGCCTAGGTATAAAACAGGGCTAAAGTGGTTAATGTATGTTTTTTAATTTAATAATTTATATCGGCGTAGTAGAAGTAGAAGTAAAAGTATAGACACTTAGAAATACTCCAGTAAAGTAAAAGTACCTCAAAATTGTACTTAAGTACAGTACTTGAGTAAATGTACTTATAGTTGCTTTACACCACTGAATCAATCCAGTGTCGTTATAGTCACAATATTTATAAAATCCAATGACAGACTTAACCGTTTTCACTTTCAAACATTTCAACAAGCTCAGCTATTTTCGCTTTAGTGCGACTGTAGTATGACTAAGTAAACATAAAAATATGGAATATGGAGATACAGGGTTTCTGCCCGACAGCAACGATATTGTACATTTGTTAAATGTATCAAATATATTTGTAAATAATATTTCATAAGTATGTCAAATGTAAGAAAATGTATGAACTAATAGGCTATTTTCGCTGTGCGACTACTAAGTATAAAGTAGGGGATGAAAGAGCTCTCTATTGGAATGGCCAGCCAGAGCGATCATTACTGCAGTTTGTGTTACTTATGTTATTTTAAATTAATAATTCAGCATTGTGTCTTCTCCAGATGCATGCACATGGAATATATGTCCCGTATAAATATGTATATAGGACCACAAGTGTTGCATATGCAACACATCTGGAGTATATCTGAAGACACTATACTTGCACTGCATGTTATTTAGAACTATTCACTATTTCTCCAGTATGAGAGAGGATTTGGAGATGTACAGTAATGTATGGAGTTATGTGTAATATTAAATAATATGCTCCTTCACCCTCTTTTTATGCATTACGTTATGGGGTGGATCTGTAGGAGTAGTAGCAAAAAGTGCGAAATGTCGGAAAATCTTGTTAAGCAGATATATACTTGCCTATATGGTAAGTTGCGAGATGATCCAAGGAATCCAGGAAAAACAATTTTGATTGTACTACCTACGGTTCAGGAGTTAGAGGCCAAAAGGTGAATCGGCCTGTTATTTTAGTGGATATTGATAAAGACAATTATTGGGCGAGGTTTTGACATTTCTGATGGGCCCCTAGGCTAAAATCCATCAGTAGGTCATAAAGAAGCCTCATGCAATATTTGGTGCTTTTATCCACTCCGTAACGGTAAAACAGCATTAAGCCACTGGACTACCAAGGATGAACTGATTAGAAATAGGCAGTCAAGGGCCAAAGGTCAAGGTCACAGTGCCCTCACACAACAATTCCTTGAAAGTCTTCATTTACAACAAATACTACAGTGGTTCCCAACCTTTTTAGCTACCCAAACTTACAAAAATACATTATGAATTAACCACTTATGCTCTATTTATGCGACAGCTTGTAGATCTGCTATTTTCAATATTTCGTTTTTTTAATTTTTTTTCAATTTCTGAAAAAAATAAAAATAATAATCTTTAAAAAAATATAAAAAAAAAGATTGTAGGGCACGTTTAAATCTTTCTTTATTTACTCACGACCTATGAAAATGGGTCCACAATCCAAAAATGGGTCCCGAGGCATTAAACCGCGATGCAGTATTTCTTGTTTTTCCTAGGAGCTACTGCACATGCTGTGAAGCTCACCATCACTCTAGTAAGACATGGAGTAGGGGAAATATTTTTATTCCACCGGGCCTGACTTTCTTCCTGCTGAGCCCTTCTTTCCTCTGGTACAGAGGCTGCCAGAATGATACCCAGACTCCCTGTTGCTGTTACAGTACCTGTCATTCATCTGGGATTTCTACACAACTGTAGAATTTTGGAGAGCTAGAGATACAGTATATAATGCAGGCTCAAATTTACATTGACTGGAGGAAAAAAATATTCAATGAATGATGATCCTTTCTCAGCCATGTGGTGCCATGTCAGCACTTGAATGTTGGTGCTTAAGCATTCAAATAGAAATATTGTACTTTTTTTTTACTCCACTACATTTTTATGAGGGGACTCTTGCGACCGAAACTTAAGCCCTATTTCAAATATAGTTAAAATAGTCGATCTGCTATTCTCACTATTTTTGAAACTTTCTGAAAATGTTGAACATTTCTAACATTTTCTGAAAATGTTCTTCGTAATTTGTACTTTCATACTTTGTCCACCACCGCATGCCAGTATGTATATTCATTCAGAATAGACATGGAAAAAAGCAAAACAAAACATACACTTATCATCTAAAGTAACAAATTCATTGGTTGATTAAGACCAAACCGACCGATTAAATGATTATTTGACTGATGGGACAGCTCTAGTTCTAATAAACTGTCCACAGACAGTTTATTAGAGGGGGGCTCTGACCTGGCGATGTGAGACAGTTCGGGAGAGGCCAATGTTCCTGATCCAGTTATACATAAGATGCAGAGTCAATGGTGCTCACTTACCAAAAGACAAATCTAATCATGTGGATCTTGGGATCCATGTGGGAACGACGTGGCTCCAATGTGAATCTTCACGTGGCCAGCCTCACGTCAGTCATCTATGACATATACGACATATGACTCATATCTATGACATATGCATCATAACCCCTTGACTTCCATTATAAAATGTAGGTTAAATATTAAAACTGTTATGCGACTGCAGACATATACTTGGCACTGATCAGGCCGGTGGTTTGCGAGATTAGCTGACACACGGACGACAGACCATGTCATGGACAGCTACTCCTGCAGAGCCAAGGCGTTAAAAAAATAACACTTTGTACACTTGTATAGAGGCAAGCCATCTAGTAGGGAGTCTGATTGTGTGTCTATCCTAGCCATGGTTCACATGATGCTCGTCTGTCACAAGAGTCATGGCGGAACTTCAACCTGGTTTTGGCACTTTCTCCATTTACAACCCGTACATCATCCTATAATTCTACAAAGCTCTGTGCGTCTGTGTGTGCGTCTGTGCCCAAAATCTCTTCTGCCCGGTTCTCCTCAGTGGCTGGAGCAATTGATCTGCATTTGCACACAGCCATTGACCATTACCATGTGCACGGAACACCAAAGCCCGTTTTTCGCTTTACCCAAATGTCAGCTGTTTATTAGCGTTTTTGTGTTCGCTGGCTCCCGGGTTGCCAAATCATGTGCGTGAAACAAGCGCCAGTGTTGCCACATCCGTGAAACAAGCAGACCATGCGCATATCCCCCGACGGGTATGGTCTAGTCTACATGAACGTTCAGATTTCAAATATAAAGTGCTTACCCCACGGCCATGGATGTAACAAGATGACCGATATGACGGTCATGTTTCAGGGCTATGTCTATCCATGTGTTTGTATGTCTGGGACTAATCTCACAAACTGGAAACTGCTAGACCGATCAGCGCACATATGTCTTATGCACGCACGCTGTCAGGCAAAGGAAGTGCCTCAATAATTTTTACATGTTTTAAATATTTTTTTATTTTACAATAGAGTACAATACAATTGGGTCATATCGGGCTGAAACCCTGCCCACATTTGGAGTCATACATCATAAATGACTGCATGTCACGCCATAGACTAAGATCCACATGGAAGCCACACCCTTATTAGACTGTGTCTTTTTAGCAGGTGTGTCAGAAATGAACGTATTCAGGTCACTTATCAAAATGCCCCCCCCCCCCCCCCCTCAAAGTGGTCTATTCAACACAAGATAAAAAGGCTGCCCTAGCTCCTTCACGGCAGGAAGGAGCGGAGGGAGTCTGCTGATTCAGAATTATTTTCTCTTTCGCCTTTGAACAATCTGAATGACGTGCTGCTTCCCTATTAATGGGAATTTTATCACATTCTGAAAGACTGACTTCATCACGAGTTTAGCTGTGACATTGAGGGAGGTTTCCTGTGGATGTGGGGGATGTCGGGACTGACAAACAGTAGAGAGATGTTAAATCTGTGTTGTTTTACAATGGTTTCCATCAGTAAGCTTAATGTACACTGTGTTACGGGTCCATTTGATTACATTTGTAAACTCTCTATACTCTCAAGAGTGGGTAATTGCTCACGGGTGGGCCGTAAGGATATTGCAAGTGTGCCCCTATATAATTGGAAAACAGTACGATTTTAATGATAACATAACATTAATATCAAAATAATGTATGTAAAAAAAGGCGTTTCAAATCTTGAAAAAATATTTTTAATTGTGACACCGATAAACTTAAAGTATACTACTGTACTTGATCAGGCCGGAACACTATTGATTGATTTATCATTAAAATAAACATGCTCTGAAAAATGCACACGGCCCACCCATCCAACCAAAATGGTCAAATGGGTGGGCCGTGAACACTTCCCTGATCCAGAAAAGGCTGGGAATCTCTGTAGTAAATCGAGCTTGCATTTAAATACACCATCCTCTGTGTATACTGTAGGTTAGGTTGACAGACCTAGCTGACATGTCTTCATCTCATGCAGATTGTCACACATGCACACACAGGGCTGAGGGTTCTTTCCTGAGACTATATGCATGGTCTGCCACCTTTCAGATTTACCTCTCATTCTATATGCCATTACTTTTCAGTTTCATCAACGCATTCTCATCACCCGTGCCGGCACATGGGTGATGAGGTGGGCAGTGGTGGAAAAAGTATTCACATGTTTTACTTAAGTAAAAGTGTCAATGCTGCAATGTAGAAATACTCTATTACAAGTAAAAGTCTGGAATTCTAAATCTAAAAAAAAGTACAGAAGTATTGGTATCAAAATATACGTAAAGTATCAAAAGTACTGTACTCATTATGCAGAAATCTTCCATGTCATGTTTTCAAAATTTATACAACCATTTTCATATCATTTTCATATTTGAAAATATCAGATCTACAAGCTCACAATGCTTAGCATCGCGACGCATTGTGAGCTTGTCGATCGACTATTGTCAAATAGTCGAAGTCTATATGGGGTGAAGTGGTTAATGTATGTTTTGTAATGATATTTTAAATCAAAGTACAATATATGATATTTAATACAAAGTAACTAGTAACTAAAGTTGTCCAAAAATTGCAGTGGAGTAAAAGTACTATATTTGCCTCATTGTACTGAAGTACAGTACTTGAGTACATGTACTTAGTTACTTTCCACCACTGGAAACAGACTACACAACTCTCTGCTCAGCCACTCGCTCACCCAACTGCTGGCTCGGGGGGGGGGGTGTATCACGCGGCTCAAGTCTGCTTCAGAAGGTGCGCCGTTTATAGTGGCGTCGTCAAACCTCTCATAAGTTGGGTTTGAGAACAGCACTTTCACATTCAATGCAGGGCGGGTTTATCGGGACAGGAGCCCCGTCACGTCATTTTACAACAGACCCGATGATGTGAGAATATGTTGGTTTCATGTACAATTGACTGTCAACTTGTAGCCGTGACATAAATTACATTACAGTGCTAACTTCCTCATGCAAAAGCCTTGCAAAGTGACCATGGGCAGCAGAAACCTGTCGCATTTCAAACTTTGATTGACTAGCGATACAAGCACAGCTGACACGTAGCATTAACAATCAGAGAGAGTGAGAGAGAGGGACAAGACAGACAGACAGACAGACAGACAGACAGACAGACAGACAGACAGACAGACAGACAGACAGACAGACAGACAGACAGACAGACAGACAGACAGACAGACAGACAGACAGACAGACAGACAGACAGACAGACAGACAGACAGACAGACAGACAGACAGACAGACAGACAGACAGACAGACAGACAGACAGACAGACAGACAGACAGACACACACACACACACACACACACACACACACACACACACACACACACACACACACACACACACACACACACACACACACACACACACACACACAGACAGACAGACAGACAGACAGACAGACAGACAGACAGACAGACAGAGAGGGGGAGAGGGGGGTGTTTAAAGAGAGAGTTCACTTTTGTGGCCAGAACTCTTTATGTTACACAGCATAATTTCATAGAGCTATTTTAACTCTGAATACAGTAGAGACAATGTACAACTGGTAATTACATGCCGCCCCACCGTTTCATGATTCTAGGTAGTAATTTCACTGCATAAATTGCTATCATTATTAGTACATGCCTCCTGGTGGAGGTTTGCAGCCTCTACTGAGTGCACTTGAAAAGGGTGCATTTATATAGAGCCTTTATCTTTATCCAAGACATTGCATTCACACACACACACTTGCCCACCGGAATGTTCCCAATTTGATCCCGGGCTCCCCTAGAGTTAGTGTCGAAGTGTCCTTGAGCAAGGCACTGAACCCTGAATTGCTCCCGATGAGCAGGTTGGTGCCTTGCAAGGTTTCCTCTGCCGGCCCGTCTGTATATGAATGTGTGTGTGTGAATGGGTGAATGTAATGCACATTTGTAAAGCGCCTTGGATAAAGGCTCAAGATCAAGAACCATGATCCGGCTTCCGTGATTGGCCAACCCAAACCGTCGGCTTCATGGATGGGCATCAGGTCACGTTTGTGCCTCTAAGCCAGTATAAGTCCCTGATTGGCTAACCCAACCCCCGGGCAAGGGACAAGCACCCGCCCTATATCAGCTCTAGCACGTCCGATTCAATTCTGGTCCGAAATGTCTCCCCACCCCCCTCCGCCCCCGCTTCACAATGTCACATGTCTTGTCTTGTTCACATGTTGTCCGGTTGAGTGTAGCTAAAGTGAATGTCTCTGCCTTTCACACTGGTGTGCATGAGTACCACTGAATAACAATAGGCTTCACCTTGCTTCACGTTGTTTTAGCTCTAAACACCACAGCTGTAATTCACAGGTCATTCTGAAGCACACATTTCCTTATGCCAACTCTAAGCTATAAGCTATTTTCATTTTATTTGGCTATTTTATTTCCAAAGGCATTTCACAATAGGGCAGCCGCACCCAGTGGCTACTATATGACTATTTGGGGATCCCCAGCTAAAATGGAAACGTTTGGGGACCCCTGCACTATATGTACGTCAAGGTTTTGAAGAGAATAAACCCAAGTCTGTGGGCTCTCATTCTGTTTGTGTATTTCTAAAGCCATCTGTCTATCGCTGTCAATTTGCACAGATACATTTCTCACTATAGCGTGATGTTACAGTACACACAGAAACATAAAGATAACAACTGGAACCAAAACTGGTTCTTCAGAGTGATGCCATAGATTAGAAGAACCATTGTTTGTTATTTTAGTGGGTCTATAAAGAACCCATAGCCACTTAAACCCTATACTTCATTGGCCGTTCCATTTTCCCTCTACACCATTATCTTACTCAAAAATAGCCAATCTACAATCTCACAAGTTGTAGCTATGTGCTATTTTCAGCGTTCACCTATTAAGACCTATGAATTGCGATACTATGGGGTTTAGGTTCAAAAAGGTTATCTATAGACCCATAAGATGAACATGAAGAACCATTCACTAAATATACAATGGTTCTCCGTGAAACCATATATCTTAAAGAACCATTATTTTTCTGTGGGTATGGCTGCTGTATGGCTGCTATTTTGGGGCTGGTTTGTTGATGAAAGTCAGTTCAGAGTGTGTGTGGCGGAAGGCCAGAATCATGGGTTTGGCATAATAAATGCAGCCTGTTCAATGTGAAAGGCTTGGCCATGTGGAGGCACATGGCCATTCAACAAAGCCAAACAGACTCCTCATTCCCGGTGTAAAGTGTTGCTACTGGCCATTCCAAACACTTAATTAGGTGGTTTATTCACCAGTGTTCTATTTTCAGGTGTTCATATTAGCTTCTTTTTCTTTTTTACAACAGAGATTACTATTCTTTTGCTTTGTTTTTACTTTTTCTTTTTTAATGACAAAGAACAAGCAAGTTGCCATTCCAAACATGAATTAATTAGGCAGCTTTAGTCCCCATAGTTTTATCAGGCTGTGTTCATATAAAAAAGAAAACCTTGCTTGGTTTTGTTTTGATTTATCTTTTTGCAACGACAACGAGCAAGCAAGATGCCAGAGGGATTAACATGTGATTCCTGCAGTAGTAATTGTGCTCTGCTTATTTTGCATAACGCTAGAGCACCCAAGTCTGACATAATTTACGCATCCTACCTGGGTCGCGCCCCCCCCCCATTCTGAATTCCCATAGACGTCTTTAATATCGTGTCAAATAAGAACTGTGTTCCAAAAGTAAACAAAAGATTCTCATGGATGGACTCATATGGATATGAAGCATCAACTGACGGTGAGAAAACGCTAATATACTTCCGCCAAATTAGTTACATCTTCGCCAGAAACGGACTGTATCAAATATGAGTGACTGGCTATAATAAACGATACAGAGCCACCTCCCTGACAATATCGCCAAGACAGTTTGTTTATTTTTGGACCACAATTCTTATATGAGACGATTCTAAGATGACCCAATGTTATTCTCCATAGAGAAATAACCCCGCAACCCAGGGGATGAACGAGTGACGTCAGGACGTCGGTACTCAATTGGTTATAATGGTTTGAGACCACTCCCAAACTTCAGGCATCACTGCCTATAATCTGACCATTCAGTTCTGATGTTGTTTTGTTGCCATGGTTACCAATTGCAACAGTGCACGTCATGGAACCATCTGTACAGTGTGTGTCTATGTATCTGTGCAGTACAGCAGTGATTCTCAACCTATTTCATTTCAAGGACCAATATGCATTGATATGTATTAGATTTGCATTTGATCTCTCGGACCCACTGTAAAATCCCTCAGTGTCTCAAACTGAAGAAAATAAATGATGCTTTTGCTGAGGACCCCCTGGAACTTCCTCAAGGACTCCTGGGGGTCCCCAGGCTCAGATGCATGCTGTCATGCATCTGAGTATAAATTAGGCATAAAGTGTGACAAATGTATAGCACAAATTCATCCTATCACAGCTGGGGGTCAGGTGGGGTGAGGCACACAGTTCAATTGCTGCAATGTGCATAAATCTATATGGTTCCTGGTAAGTGAGGTAGGCGATTATAATTTCAAATTTTTCACATAACTATTCAGTCTGAATACAGTGCTTAAATCCCCTATACAGTGTTTCCCAAACATTGGATTTTTTGTTTCCTATATTTGTCTTTAATTATTATTGTTTCAAAAGATTATTTATTTTAAATAAAAAAAAATCTTGAATTAAAAACAAATCGTGTTTAACATCTCCGGCGAGAGAATCCGTGTGATCCCATTGGTTCACCTATCTGTCCGTCAGCCCCCGCCCCGTCAACACAACATTACGAGCGACGCCCACTGCACTCATGGTTGGTTGGGGAAATGAAACACTTCCTATATCGGGTACACCGACGCGCTGTTCCATGCTTTTATTTTTTAGCAAAACTAAACAATAAAAGCCTGGAGATCGAGGCTATGCATGTAGAGAATACGGTCTACCTCTCAGAGATGTATTTTGTCTAGCAAGTTATATAAGTAAGCTTTGCCAATCCATGTGGCCCATAGCCCAGGAACCTATGTTTCTGTAGCGTGAGGCGGCTCAATGTACACTTACATCCCCCAGCCATGATGTACAAGTACACCCCCTGAACCTGATGCAGACACTCTAACCACAAGGCACTGGGCTGCTGTTACCGCAAGCTATTTGGCTTTAATTTCTTAAGAGAAAATACAGTGATATCTTAATAACTTCATGCACACTTATGCACAGTGTGCGTATGTGTGCATAAGTGTGCCTGCGTGCACAAATTCACCCTGTCAGAGATGGGGGTCAGGTGGGGTGAAGCGCAACTGCTGCTCTGTGAATAAATCTAAATATGGTTCCTGGTAAGTGAGGCACACTGTAGGAGATTATAATTTCAAATGTTTCACATTTAGCTAATCAGCCTGAATACAGTGCGTAACCCCCCCCCCCCCTGCAAAGCCATTTTAACCACTTTCAAAAGAACTAATGACAACTAAGCCATTGCATTTGTGTGAACAAACAGACTAAGAATGCAGAGTCTACTGTACTGTAGCCTCGATCTCCAGGCTTCTATTTTCCTTCACGTTTTGTTCAAAAATAAGAGCCTGGACCAGCAACTTGACGCTTCATATGTTAGTGCACAGGAGGGGGGCGAGGCTTCCCCTATTGGCCTTCTTTCCTCTACATTAGAAGAGTTGGGAACGGCGGGCGTAGTCACATTCTAATACAGCCCGAATACCCAATATTAGCACCGTCCTCAGTGGCGCACCTCGCTTATGGGGAGGGGCGCAGTCTCAAGCGAACTTGAGCCACGAGAGGCACCACCGAGCGCGCTAAAGCACGCGTGTTGCCATAGATTGGGCCGTCTAATGGTATTAGACGGCCCAATATATTAGATTGGGCCGTCTAATGGTATTAGCTCCACTTGCAGTTTGCTGGAATGGCCCTCCTAAAGGCCTCACCGTGGGTTTGTTGGGCTTCTTCCTCACAGAAGACACAGCCTGGGGCGCTAACCCATACGGCTCCCGATATGCCGTAAGTATAAAATAAATAGACAGCAGAATAGACAATTTAACAAAAAACTTGGAAAAAAACAACAACTACAGTCATAATAATCAAACGGATGTTTTGATGTATACACATGGCTGAGGGTAGAATCCTTCACAAGTCTGTCAGCAAGCATGATAATCACTCAAGCACAGCCCAGAGTTAAATCAATAGGCTCCATCTTTCCATGTGTGCCAATTCACAGCATTACATAGGAACGCTTATTCCAGGAACAAAACCAACAACCTGTTGTTAAAATGATGCATGTGTTTTTATCTCGACAAGACTGTGCATTTACAGTAAGTCAGAGTGTTAATCCGGAGAGTAAAAATGTGCCCTTAAGGGATCCATTTCTACACTCCAGATTTGGCTGTATACTCTGGGGTGTTTCTGTGCGGAGCTGCAAACAGCCAGCTCTGCATGCTGAAATCAGCACTGTTCGTTTGACTGAAATGGGTCAATTCTCTCACCTAAATGTGGACCCATCCATTATGACAGTTTTCTGTGTGCATGGTTGCAGTCATGTGTGGACTGAGTTTACAGGGTGTGTTGGTTCTACAGACATGTGAACTGTGGAACATTCTCAAGCAGTGAATCTCATTAGAACAGAATACGGTTGATGTCCTCCGTTTACACAGATTAAATGTAATGTATTGTCGCCGTCAGGTGGAAACCTTGTATGTCCAAAACCGTTCCTTTTTAAATTATTATAATTTTTTTTAACTAAAATAGTGAAAACAGCAGATCTACAAGCTCACAACGTGTCGCATTGCGATGCATTGTGAGCTTGTAGATCAGTGCTATTTTCACTAGTTTTGTGTGACACTCTCTCATATGACACCTCCGTACCTTTTGCAAACTGCTAATAAAGTGTCCAATCAATCAAATGATGAAGTAGGGCATTAACCCCGCTCCCCCCCCCCCCAAAAAAAAAAGCCAAAAAAAGTTGAAATAATGGAGATTTTTTTTGGGACTGACAAGTTCATTCAATCATTCACTCAATTGCAAATCTTGTCAGCTACAATGCGAGGTGGTCATTCATTGTGATTTATGGGACAGTTCTGGTCACACTCTTCTTCCCCCGGGCACCGGATGAGCCCTTTAGCACCGTGCACATTAGGACATGTCAGTGGCCATCGTCAATCACCTACAGTATATATATATCAATCTTTGTTCCATTGTAATAATGGCTTACTTTGGAGAGTTTGCACACTCTGTTAACTATGCCACTCACACTGACTGACGCTTGAGCCACCTGGAGTGCTTAAAGGGGAATTTTGGACCACGGTTTTCTTACCTTTTCTATGTGATGAGATGATATCCTAGGATGATATGTACAGTAGAAAAATGTCATAACTCCCGGGTCCGCCACAGCTAAAAACGCACGCCAATAGGCCTTGCGCTAGATAGCATATTCCGATAGCTTTTTTTTTGGGGGGGGGGGGGGGGGGGGGATTTGGCGTTCATAGTGAGTGACAGAACACTAGTGTGTGATTGTCTTGAATGCGCCCCACCGGAAGTCTCGCTAGACGAGATTTAAATCTTGAAATCTCAAGATTTCTGACATTTTTCTACTGTATGACATTTTTCTACTGTACCATTCATCCTAGGATATCATAGCCTCGGAAACCCATGCCTTTTTTTTTGTTTCAAAAGAAAAAAAGCCTGGGAGAACCTTGCAGGAACGCTGGTCTTAGGACCTTGTTATCTCCTAACCAATCAGAGTGCTCCAAACCCAGGCGCTGGAATCCAGCGCCTGGGTTTGGCTCCGCCCTTCAAGACCATCGATTGGGCTCGTTCTTTCAGTCTAAGGATATCATAACATCATAGAAAAGGTAAGAAAACGTGGTCCAAAATTCCCCTTTAAAGGAGTATATCACCCAAAAAAAAAAAGTTCTACCAATTACCCACCCCATGAAGCCTTGAATTCATGAAGATTCTTTAGTCGCATTCCTGAGGCCATAATTTGATGACCGGGTCATTGGTCAATAGGAGACTCATCAAATTATTGGCTTATAGGAATGCGACACAAACTAAAACATCTCCATGAATTCAAGGCTTCGTGGGGTGGGTAATTGATAGAAAATAAGTATTTTTTTGGGTGAACTACTCCTTTAACCTATGTGATTCTGATAAATAAGTTAGTTACAGTAGCTACTGGTCCTCAACGTCCAGGGGTCCTTGAGGGGGTTCCAGGGTGTCCCAAGCTAAATGATTGATAGTTAATAGGAACCAAATGGACCCTTACAGACAACTTCCATTTGTAGGCTACACTCTCTAGGTTGAATTAAAAATTAATATTAATATTAACTCTGGGACTTTAGGTCCCAGAGTTAATACATGGGGTTCTTGCAATTAAAAAGGTTAAGAACACAGTGTAGTCTGTGGAAAGTGGTAGCCTATAGCGACAAACATGCTGAACTGAAGGTATAGCCTACTACAGCATACATGGGCAACTGGCGGCCCGGGGGCCACATGCGGCCCCCACCTTCACTTATTGCGGCCTGCAGGTTAATATCGGAATACTGATATGTTATTGATTTCAGCTGTTACTATTGCAAACATGACCCGCTTTAATTACTTCAGTCTATATTAGTATAGCTTAATGACTGGTATTAAAATGCTATTGTCTTTTTATGTCCAATGTATTTGTATTTAAGTTCCTTAAGTTAACATAAGTATAACTAAATGCATTTGAAATTAAATAAAAATGCTACTTATCAGAATTCTAATTCAAAAATAGCAAAAAAAAAATATCAGGATTCCAATTCAAAAATAGCAAAAAAAAATAATATCAGGATTCCAATTAAAAAATAGCAAAAATAGCAGATCTACAAGCTCAACGCGCTGCGACTTGATTTGAGCTTGTAGATCGGCTATTTTTGCTGCTTTTGTGTGACATAGAATGGCCTGGCAATATGCAATGTGGCCCCCTGGAGTGAGTGTGGAAATATACTGGCCCTCGCCATCATCAAAGATGCCCACCGCTGGCCTACCAGCCTACTGTCAGTGAAGAGTGAAGCTGTGAGAATGCAATAGGGGACATTTGGGGAAGAGGTTTTAAGGTAGCCTATTGGCAGTGGTTCTCAAACTTGTTTATGTCATGGACCCCCTAATTGATATGTGCCAGGGACCCCCAGAAGAGAAGATTTATGTCAAAAGAAATTAAAAATGACTCTTCCATTTTCAATCTTCCAAACATTTTTAAAAACAGCCGATCTACAAGCTGGCAGTGCGGCACAAAGTGGCAAGCTGTGAGCTTGTAGATCTGATGTTTTTGAATAGCCAACATATAAATGGATAAAGTGGTTAAAATGAATGTGACGCTATGTTAGCTACTTTTGATGGGGACCCCCTGGAACCCCGGGGGTCCCCGGATCCCACTTTGATAACCAATATGGCCTATGGGGCTTTTCATTTATGCGAATAATATAAGGTTAAAAATATTGCAGAAACTTGTAGCGCTAGTGAAGACTAGACTAGACCGTTGAGGATCTAAATGGAGGCTATTCATTGGTTCTTAAAGTGGGGTCCGGGGACCCCCAGGGGTCCTTGGGGGGTACCAGTTGGGGTCCCCAGCTAAATTAGTTAGCGATCGCAATAATTTTAACCACTTTAACCGTATATACTTTGGCTATTCAAAAATAGCAGATCTACAAGCTCATAGTGCAGCATGTGCTATGAGCTTGTAGATCTGCTATTTTAGAAAAAATCCCTGGCAAAAAAAAAATAGATTGGGGGGGCGGGGGGGTCCGCAGCCAAATCATTCTGGGGGTCCTTGACGTGAAAAAGTTTGAGAACCGTGTCTGTATGTCGGTGGCGCGCACCGCCGATCTACAAGCTCACAATGCAACGCGATGTTTCGGAGAGCGCACGCATGATGTGTACATCTGCGGTTTACCTGTTCAGTGTCACTACAGCAGTGTTTCGGCTATAGCGGCTATAGCCGAAACCTGGTTGTCCGGGGACCACCAGTGGTCCTCGAGGAGTTTCCAGGTGGTCCCCAAATTCCCCAATATATGCAGCTAAATGATGGAGAGTTGGTAACCAAATGGACCCCTTAGATCTTTAACTCTTGAGTGTAAAATGAAACCAAATGGACCCGTTTCATTTTACACTCTCAAGAATTAATTTATTGTTAAACATCTGCCTTACTTAATTTACAAGAAGTCTACTCAATTAGAGAATGTAGCATAATTGATATTTTGACAAAATCTCATCCAACGACAACAAAATATTCTAAGTTTAGGGTCTGAGAGTCTAAATCTCATCAAACGGTGGTTCCGTGGCTCAAATGCCGAATAAGTAATGCACCTTGATATGAAAAGGGTTGGAAAACCACTGGGCTATTAGCCTGCTGTTTAAAAAGTTTGGGAAACAAATCATGTCAGTGCTGCTGCCGACACAATATAATGATCGATCAAAAGACGAGATCGAAAATTACACGAAGACACGCGGGACAAATAATGGTATTTTTTTCAATATTTTTGTTTGTTTGTTTTACAGGTTGAATTCACACTTCCTCCTGAAATTCCATTATTTTGACAATCAAAAAATTACGCAAATTGCGTCCGCTTACCTTCAACAATAAGTGGAAATGATCAGCCTAAAATATCCACAATCTCGGGTGTTTTTTCCTTAATCGGCGTGACTTTTCCTTCTGTACTGACTTCAATTCCCACTGAGTTATTAATTAGCTATATTATGGCAGATTTTGACTGTAGATCCTCGCGCATTCCTATCAACTCAGCTCCATATGTGATGATGAGAGAGTAGAGAGAGTAGGATACAGTGATGATGGTAATATGCGGGTTATGACGCGGGAGGCGTGAGAGACGCTTAAATACTCCGCGTGCGTGTGACTGGGTATGTTGAGTGCGGAGGAAAAGCGCGCGCCGTGCGTGCGAGGCTATTCATTGATAATAACGTGCTCCCTGCATATAGGCTAGTGGTTTTCAACCTTTTTCATGGACCCCTAGATTGATATAGCCTAAATGTGGCTAATATGAAAATGTTTTTTGTGCCAGGGACCCCTCAGAAGCAAAGATTTTAGTTAAAAATGTTCGCTTTATAAATATATATATTCAAAGATATGCACACATTTTCAAGATTTTTGAAAAATAGCAGATCTACAAGCTCATAGGGCGGCACTTGAATGTGACGCTATGTTAACTATTTCACTGGTGACCCCTATCCCCCCGCCCCAAGGACCACTGGTTGAGAACCACTGGAGTAGACCTACTGTATCTGTCAGCAGTCAACACTGCAGTATAGGCTATTTAAACATCATTTATACATTGAGGTAGGCTAAATCTTCCAGATGTGGTTCTCAAAGACATTTTCATGTCAAGGACCCCCAAAGGCTATGTGGCTGCGGACCCCCATCTGAAAAGATTTGGTGTGTAGGCCTACTGGTGTTAATGTCCAGTGGTGTGACTGTATTTATGTATTTTTGAAAATATAAAAAATTGTTTTTTTTTTAAATGGCCTTTTGCAAAAAAAAAAATCACAAATATTCACAAAATATGGACACCAGGGGTCTATGTTAAGGCACCGCACAGAGGTGTAAGGTAACTAAGTACATTCACTCAAGTACTGTAAGCACAATTTTGAGGTCTTTTTTTTTTACTTTACTATGATTATTTCCAATTTTCAGTAGGCTACTTTTACTTTTACTACTCCACTACATATCATGCAAATATTGTACTTACATCTCAGGCAAATATTGTACTTTTACTCCACTACAATTGTTTGAAAATGTAGTTACTGGTAACTTTGCAGATATTAATTATGTTTTATTATTATAAAACATACTTTAACCACTTTAGGACTATTTTATACATACTGTATAGGCTATTTTCAAAGATTTTAGTACTTTTACTTTTGGTACTTTAAGTATATTTTGATGCCAATACTTTTGTACTTTTACTCAAGTAACATTTTGAACACAGGCCTTTTACTTGTAACAGAGTATTTTTATATTACGGTATTGCTACTTTTACTTAAGTAAAATATCGGAGTACTTTTTCCACCACTGCCTATATGCATAACATGAACATCGCTGGTCGGAAGAGCATATACTGTAGGATGAGTAACAACACCTTGAATTCTGTGACAGTATTCTCCTCCTCCACATCATAAAACCAGCAAACATCTCTAACAGACAGAGCAACATCTGTCATCTGTCGTGTCTTTCCAGTGTCACTTGAGATGATAAGCCAGTGAAGACCTGACAGGATTATTTGTTGGGGTGTCAGCCTTCCCCCTTGAATCTGTTAAGCTCCTTGGAGAGGATGTCGAGAATAAACAACCATCTTCACCGTCCTCTGTAGAAGACTGGGAGCTGTGTCTCTGAGGTGTGTCTGGTTTGTCCAGGTATTTCATCAATGCCCAATGCGTCCCAGGTGCATCCATGCAATGTTTTCTTTATAGAGAGTACTGTTTACATTTGTGTACACTGCAAGGGCCCCCTAGAGGGCCCTGCACTGCTTATTCAACACTAGGGCACCCTAGAGGGCTCCACATTGATTTTTGTCAATTGGAAGGGCACCCTATAGACACCGCATTGATTATTCTCCTCTAGAAGGGCACCATATAGGTCACTTCATATACATTTATACAAGACTGTGCCTTTTTTGCAAACTGTTAAGTATTCAATCAATCAGAAATCTGGTGGTGTTTTCACAGGATAATCCAAAGGCATTACTTTATGGTCCTTTGTGATTTCAAAACGGTGAACTCCTTGTTCTGAATCAGAATGATGCCTTTTGGCCAGTTCCCACAGAATGCCAAGGCGGAATAGACCGCAGATTCAATATTGAATACAGCTTTGATTATAAACACAGCATGTGTTCGTGCATATGGCCTGGTGTTAATCAGTGGTGGGCAAAGTACTCAACACATGCAGTGCTTACAGTAAGTCAATGTATAGCCTACTTGAGTTTAAGTACTGGAGTACTTGCTTTTAAAAAGTATTCAAAGGTACAAATGATCATTTGTACATGGTCATGTGCACAGGTAGACAGACAGAAACAGACATCTCCATTATGGACACAAGGGACACAGACAGACCAGGCCCCCAGAGCCACGGTAGAACAGTGAAGCGGCCGTCGCCTGGTGGTCAATCTGAGAATGCAAAACTGCCACATTTAAAATGCTATACTGCGCGTGCATCTAGCGTTTGTGCACCTGCTCAGGACTCAATATTGGTACTTCCGGCAGACTCTATTACATAGACCCAATGGACCTAATGTTATACTTGCTTCAAACGCCACTGAGCAACTTTCATTGAAATAAATAGCTGGGGGCGGGGCAGTCCGCAGATATACAGATGTGCCACTTCAAAACTTCACATGTCCTGCCATCGCCAAGACAGTAAATTTTCAGGGGATTCCCAGGGCAATAAGAGGGACAAAGAAGGGCATTTAAAATGCTGAATTATTTTGATGATCACTGCTTTTATGATGCTAATTAATTTGAGCAACTGGTCAAATCACCTTTCGCCTCATAATGAGTCTGACACCTTGTTCAACACACATTCTTTTGTTCTCATGTGTATGGATGTCTGTTGAAGGGAAAAACGGGGGTGTGTAGTGACAACTTCTTTTCAGGGGCAAAACAGTGCATTTTAAGGGCAGAAAAAGGAGGGAAAAAATGCTTTTTCAGGGCACTATCAGGGAAAGAACAGTAACGTGTGAAGTTTTGAAGTGGCACATCTGTACTATAACTCTATGAGACAGACGGGTACAATGGGTACTCTGTCAAAGCCTCCAACACTATGACTCAGACATATTGGTCGGATCGGTGGTGCGACGTAGCTGCGAGGGCCCTCTGGTAACACAAAAAGCCCCAGGGAGTTTGTTTCCGTGGTGGTTCTTGTGGTCATGATTTGACTTAAAAGCAAAGACTTAAATGTAACTTTCCTGTTCTACCCTACTGTAGGTTTGAACCTGGGTGATGGATCTGTTTGTGGATCAGCATTCACACTGGCCAAGACTCAAGACCATTTAATTTAACAGTAATGGTAAATATGTGCCTCATGGGACTATGGGGCTTTGGGAGAGAGAATCTCATTCACAGAAGAAAAGTCACTCTAGAGTGAACAATAAAGTTTGACTGTGTTCCTGACGTTGTCTTGAGTTATAATAACAACATATCAACAATACACAACCAAAGCAGTGTGTGCACTGGTCTTTGAAACCTCGAAATGTAACTTTGTCTCTGTTAATATGATATTGGCGTCACGGACGCATCCTTGGTATTTTAGCAGTGACGTCACGGACTAATCCTTAGTATATTTATCCTTATATACGCATTCGCTACACATGTGTTTTTTGTTTATTATTTTTCACGGCTCGCGCTACTCAAACACTAGCGGGATTATTATTTTTTGTCAACATTCAAGTAGAACTATGAGAAGGTATAACCCAGCTAAAATAATGTGTCATTATAAAAATATATAAATGATATATGATTAGTAGGGATGTCCGATTTTATCGGCCTCCCGATATTATCGGCCGATATTAGCATAAAAATTGATATCGGGAAAATATCGGTATCGGTTTTTGAAAAAAAAAATTTTTTTTTTTTTTTTTTTTTTTTTTTTTTTGCTTTATAAATACGTTACAGGAGTTTTTACTGTATATGGTGTGTGTGATATGAAATTTGAGCTTACCCTAATCACAATAATCCCCGCATATATCGGTATCGGTTGATATCGGTATCGGTAATTAAGAGTTGGACAATATCGGTATATCGGTTATCGGTAAAAAAGCCAATATCGGACAACCCTAATGATTAGCAGTCCACTTCCTCCTGTTGGTACGGATGGCTTCACTTTGCATCGTTCCGTACTCGAATACACATGATCCGGATCCGAGACTACCACTGGAGGTGGTTTGGGTACATCCACACATGAGCGCACGCTAGCGTGAATTTGACGCCCGGAAGTCGGAAGTCCCATCCACTCCAATGTTAAGTTAAAAACCGGATGTTCCGGTCCGGTTTTTCCTATAACATGGGTACGGTACGGTGATCCGTTTCGGGGAACGATACGCAACGTTCACACTATCACAACATCAGCCAAGTGGTCCAGGGTGCGCACCCGGGACCATAGTGTGAATCCGCCCCCTGAGTGTCTCAATATGAGAGCAGGGAGACCAAATACTACCACCCCCATAAGTCTTACCAGTGGTGTAAAGTAACTAAGTACATTTACTCAAGTACTGTACGTAAGTACAATTTTGAGGTACTTTTACTTTGCTGGAGTATTTCCAATTGTCTTTACTTTTACTTCTACTCCACTACATCTCAGAGGCATATCGTCGGTGTCCAGCCGGGACCAGCTAACTCCATTTTCAGTTTTTTTTTTTTTTTCATAAATCAATGCTATTGAACCCCCTTTACATCTGTGTAAAGTTTTTTTTTATAATAACCTATGAAAAGTATTAAAAAGCGCTTCTGACGAAAACTCCCAACTCCATTGGATCCTCAAACTGTCCGTCAAAAACAAACAACTCCCCCCTCCTCTCATGCTCTCCACTGCTGCATACAATATATACAGGGTTTTTGCCAATTGTCAAATATAAATACTACAGATTTAAAAAAACGTAATTCAGACTTTTTTTTTGACCAATTGTCAGATATAAATTTGGACAGTTTTCACTGTGTAATTTCAGCGTTAAACCAATATGCAGGATGTGACTGAATATCACTCATGTCAGACTGCATTCATACCCTCCACCTTTAGCAGAGACTTTAAGTGAACGGTCATTTGCTCTCGGCTCTGGTCACCGTTTTGCGGGGTGTTTTCACCAACCCAGTGACTGGAAGGTTTAGGCAACACACAACACACAACAGTGTAATAATAAAATGTTGATGGATAGGTAAATGCAACTGTGGTTGTTATTGTTAGTGCAGTAGGCTACAGATTTGATAGGCTACAGATTCTATTATTCATGAATGTATTTTTTTTATTGATATGCCATTTATTTATTGTTGGTGTGCCATGATTGCTATTGTTAAATACATTTAGTATTGAGTATTGAGGCAGAATTGTTTGTTGTACTCAACTGTAGAAGAACAACAGTGGTAACAGTTAGATCCATGGATGTTTCCAATGCATGTTAAACTAAAAGTTGTTTAAGTACAGTATTCAGCTTGATCTATACTTAGTATATGAGGATGGCGCACACCATAAATAGCTGATCTCCAAGCTCACAATGTGTTGTGAGCTTTGAGATTCATTGTCAGCTGTTCTTATCAATGATGGACAAAACCTCCTAACTCCACTCAATTTCAATTCAATTCAAGGGCTTTATTGGCATGAGAAAACATACATTTACATTGCCAAAGCAAAAAGCACAATACAACAATACAGCTCAATGATGGACAAAACCTCCTAACTCCACTTGAGCTGGATTTGGGTAAAGTGGTGATAATATGACACATGCAAGTATCTGATAATATATAAAGTCACAATACCAAGTTTGATTAGGTAGTATTGCTTTGATTTAAAAATATAAGGTTTTCTTCATTTTCTGAAACATTTATATTTTGTTTTTCATTTCCTGAACAATTACCATTTTGGAGTTAGCTGGTTCCGGCCGGACAGCAGAGATATACTGTACTTTTACTCCACTACAATTACTTGAAAGTTTTAGTTACTAGTTACTTTGTAGATTTTGATTATTATTACAAAACATACATTAACCACTTCATCCCTATATACATTTTGCCCATTTGAAAATAGCCAATCTACAAGCTACAAGCTCACAATGCGACGCATTGTGAGCTTGTAGATCTTCTATTTTCAGAAGCTTTGTATACATTTGAAAACTTGTGAAATGGGACAGTCTGCCTAAAGAGTACTTTTACTTTTGTACTTAAAGTATATTTTGATACTATACATTTGTACTTTTACTCAAGTAAATTTTTAATTCCGGACTTTTACTTGTAATGGAGTATTTCTACATTACAGTTTGATACTTTTACTTGTAAAAGTATCAAACTGTAATGTAGAAATACTCCACCACAGAGTAGAGTCCTACTTTGCAGATTGGATAAAATAAAAATCTATTCACACACAAAAAAAGTTACATGATACCAGTTGAAACTTTAGTTTATACGAGGCAGATGGCCGCCCCCCACCCAGGACCTGGCTGTGCTCGAGGTCTATTCCAGTTTAAGGGGATGTTTTCCTCGCCATTGTCGCCAAAAGCTCGCTCAAGGGGGGGGAATTTTGGGTCTCTGCTCCATATGTAAAGTGTGTTGAGACAGCTTGCTGTGATTTGGCAGTATAATAAAATAAAATTTGAATTTAATTGAATGCTCAGTGGTATGACGCTGTCGCTTGCCAAAAAGCGACACCGTCTGTTCCTTTCCGCGAGTGACAGTCTAAAATGAGATTGACTCTGCTCGTGGTCCCAAGAGACTTCAACCTCCGCTCCCCTCTTCACTGGAAACCAGCTGATGTCGCTTTTTTTACCTGTTTTGTAATTCAGCAGTGGTTATCAACGTTGGGGTCCGGGGACCACCAGGGGTCCAAATGGATCCTCTATACAGGTCTGAAGCTCTGCAGCGTAAAATGGACCAAATGGACTTTTCGGTTTCAATCGTACGGCTCTCAGAGTTAAATTAACACTGAGGAATTGACAGTGTACATCGGGGATATCAGAGATAATAATCGGGGTCCCTGTCCCTGTCCTGATCAAAACTGGGCAGCGGTGGAAAAAGTACTAACATTTATTACGTAAGTAAAAGTATCAATACTGCAATGTAGAAATACTCTTGAGTAAAAGTACAAAAGTAATGGTATAAAAATGTACTTATAGTACCAGAAGTAAAAGTACTCATTAGGCAGAATGTCCCATTTCACAAGTTTCACAAATCTTTTCAAAATAGCAGATCTACAAGCTCACAACGTGTCAATTGCCATGGTAACCAAACTCAACTCCTCCTACTCACATGACAACAACTCCTCCCTTGACTTAACTGCCATGGTAACTGACCACAACTCCACCCTTATGCCTCTCCTTGACTTAAATGCCATAGTAACTGATCACAACTCCACCCTTATGCCTCTCCTTGACTTAACTGCCATGGCAACTGATCACAATTCCACCCTTATGCCTCTCCTTGACTTAACTGCCATAGTAACTGATCACAACTCCACCCTTATGCCTCTCCTTGACTTAACTGCCACTGATCACAACTCCAAGCTTATGCCTCTACTTGACTTAACTGACATGGTAACTGATAGCTGCTCCACCCAAACTCCTCCCCCTTCACCAATAAGTGAGCAGTATTTGCTGTATACCTTTGAGGTCTACCAGTCACTCGTGCATTGGATTTTGTATCCCTACCTCCCCCCTTACATATCACAGGCTATTCCATCATCAAAGCTGTCTTTTTAATTATATAAACTAGAAGTTCGGCTCGCTGCCCTGAGCATGACGTAGCGCCCTCTTCGCAGCGCAGAGCCACCAACACTCCATGGGTATCACTCGTCACTCGTCAATTAGTGTAGCAGGATGTTATATCAATTCTCAAACAAGTTGAGGAACATGCAGGTTTTTGTGATCTGAATTTACTTTCATCTACTGATTATGTCTTTTAAACGTCTTTTTTATACTTAGCCTACCTTAGAAACACTTGCCTAAGCTGTCACAAAAGATTAGAAAGTGAAGACACCATTGTAACTTTTTTAATGAGCGATATCTATTTTGAAGCACAATTTGAATGTGAAAGTAAGATAATCCTCTTAGTGAATTGCGCGAGGGAACAAATCCACTCATCCACTCTGTTTTTGTAAAGTAGATCAATAAAAAATGCTCAAAGAGGTGTTGTGGACTCTGTCCCACACTCCTCCCTTTCAACATTCGCCACTGACAGGTGCCACGAAAGCCCCCAGACTATATACGTGCAGTGATCCTGTCCGGCTTCCCTCTCCTGAGAGCACCTGCATGCCACCTCCCATGGGCCAAGTGCGCTTGTAGACCAGTGGTTCTCAACCTGTGGGTCGGGACACCCAGGGGGGTCCCAACAGGATTTTTTAGGGGGTCCCCAAATGACAGTGAAGTGACAATTTAAGGACTTTTAAGACCTTTTTAATACCCAAAATGTTTTACCATTAGAGCATAAAACATAATCAACAAACATACTATAAAAACTAGTCAAACATTGGCCAAATTGTCAAATAATATAAGAAAGAGGTAAAACATTTGAAAATAGCCGATCTACAAGCTTGCAACGCGAGGCGTTGCGAGCTTGTAGATCTGCTATTTTCACAATATTTATCTGGGGGGGGTCCCCAGTTCAAATATGATTATTTTGGGGGGTCCCGGCCTGAAAAGGTTGAGAGCCACTGGTATAAACGCTCGGCAAGCCAGATCAAAACCCATAGATTATGGGTTTGGTATCGTACCCCTGCACCACCCGAGCACTTAAATAACAGCCTTAACATTTGTGGTCAAGCAAAAAAAATCATAAAAATTTAAATCGGAAAATGTGACAAGAAGGGATAAAAGGAGATACAGTAGGAGTGCTAAGGGCCGAAGACATGCAGACATAATTAGGCTACTTATACTGTCTATCAGAGTTTCTAACCATTCCATTTGTATAGGTACCTCCAAGGGGCCAATTCAGCCTTCAGGGCAGGTGACTGATGGGGAAATTAAGTGCCCACCATTCAACACTGCAATTATCTGCAGGTCGATAGCAGACTTTCACAGCATTTGCTTATATCCTTTCATTGTTCTCAAAGTGGGGTCCGGGGACCCCCAGGGGTCCTTGAGGGACACCAGGGGGTATGTGGGGTAAGCTCACAATGCGAGGTGTTGTGAGCTTACAGATAAGCAGTTTTTTTTTAAGACAGAAAAAGACAGAAAAATCTTGAAGAATTCTGAAAATGTTTAAATCTTGATTTTTTAACACAAATATTCTCCAGGGTCTCTCGCACAAAATCTTTTCAGATGGGGGTCCATAGCCAAATATAGGCCTATATAAATTTGGGGGTCCTTCACATGAAAATGTTTGAGAAACAGCTGGCTTATATAACAGGAGAGTCTCTTGCCTAAAATGAGCAATCCCACTAAAGAGGAGAGAAATTGTTCCATTTGTACACTCTCAGAGTTACTCACCTTTTAAGGGGCGATTTGGAACCCTCTCAAGGAACCATGAGGGTACATGGACCACATTTTGAGACCCACTGGTGTAGCAGAGTGTTTCCAGTGAGCCAACATGCACGATATCAGCACCCTGACTTTGTTTGACCAGAATGGAACAAGAGCCTCATTAGTATCATTGGTAACACCTGTGAAGGTAAGAATTTCTCTCCAAAATGGCTGCTGTGCATAGAGCCAATTGTGGAGCACCTTGCTTCAACCTGCTCCCACCTACCCACAATCAGTGGTGGAAGAAGTACTCTGATGTTTTACTTACTGTAAGTAATAAAGTAGCAATACCACAATGTAGAAATACTCTGTTACATACATTCAAACTTTTACTTGAGTAAAAGTACAAGCGTATTGGCATCAAAATATATTTACTGTACAGTACCAAAGTAAAAATACTCCTTAAGAATGGCCCATATATGTTTTGTAATAAAAACAAAATCCCCACAGCAACTAGTTATAAAGCTGTCAAATAATTGTACAGGAGTAATACGAACAATATTTGCCTCTGCGACAGTATTGAAGTATCAAAAATAAATTCAATACTTAAGTAAAGTATCTCATAATTGTACTTACTTACTTTCCACCACTGGTTGTGGAGCACCTTCAGCCTACCCACAATGCCACCTGCCTCATTGCTAATAGCCTCTGCTCTCCCCATTCTACCTCTGAATATCATGCCTTTTTCACAACTATGTGGTTACCATAGCAATGTCCCAGGAGTGACTGGCTTTTTAATGATATACAATTCTCGCCATGGCTTGTATCATCCCTGTGATTTTGACCATGTATCATCCCTGTGATTTTGACCTTGTATCATCCCTGTGATTTTGACCTTGTATCATCCCTGTGATTTTGACCTTGTATCGTCCCTGTGATTTTCAGCTTGCAATTGTGTGGTATTGCTGGTATTGCTGGTCATAGTTTGATTGTGTCGTACCCCAGTGTTTCTGAAACAGTGTTAAGAACTACTAGCCTACCTAGTCTTGTCCTAACTCCATGCCTATACACTTTGTATAACCGTGAAGCTTTCCACAGAAAAACTGCAAAACCACGCTGTCATACATCAAAGTGTAAAATGAGAATGGATTACCATACAAGTTACAACCTTGTCGTTTGGAAAGGGAGACAAGCAATGTGTAAAGAAGGCTGTGCTGCAAAACCAATTGTCCTTCAGGGACAGATAAAGTAGAAGTTGAAGATATCTCTGCAAGGTGCTTACTGCAGTACGTGGTTCTAAAACATTTTCATCTCAAGGACCCCCAAATAGTTTTTGGTCACATATTCGAAATTATTTCAAATTCTAGGTGTTTCAAACATGTTAAAAAATCACAGATCTGGGGCGTCCGCTGGCCTAGCGGTCCAAGCACATACCACATATGCTGGTAATCCGGCTTGACAGTGTGTCGCGGGTTCGACTCCCGATCCTGACGACCTTTGCTGTATGTCACCCCCCCATCTCTCTCCCCATTTCCTGTCAGCCTACTATCCTATCAATAAAGGCAGAACAAGCCCCCCCCCCCAAAAAAAAATAAAAAATAATTGCAGATCATGGTCTCAGAAACCCAGGCGCCAAAGATTCTGATTGGTATGTGGGTTGGGCGAGTCAAAGCCTTCCAATGTAAAATTAAAGTCCATACTACTGCGATTTGTTGAGCACTATTCAATCAGCAATGACGTGCCAAGTAACAGGTGACGTTCAAATGGAAGACGGCCAGACTGAGAATTAAAAAAAGGAGGGGGGGGTTGAGTCAGCTGAACGAAGCAAATTAGTCTGGAATGTTTTTTTATGATAACATACTAGGACATTTTAAAACGAATACAAGCTTCTCCATGAGCTCTTGCACTCCTATTCCGACAGTGCGTCATTTTGTATTTTCTCAAAACCTTGGTTCATTGTTTTTTGGATGCGTTCAACATGGATTGGCCAATACAAACTCACACCGACCCCTGTGTGCAAGGGCAGTGGCGTGCACAGACATTTTGAGGGGCAGGTGCTCAAGTAAATTATACTTTTTTTTGTTGACTTGGTCTGCTCTTTTTTCCCTCTACACCTATACCTCTTTGCCAAAAATAGCCGATCTACAAGCCCACAACGCCGCGCAGCGCGAGGCGGTGTGGCCTTGTAGATCTGCTATTTTTGGCTAAAGTTCTCCTCAGAAAAGGGATGCTAGGTTTCGAGTGGTTATGGTAAAAAGAAAAATCATATCACATAAAGAATTGGCGGACCCCCTGTAGTAACTCTGAGGACCCCCTAGGGGTCCCGGACCCCCTGTTGAAGACCCCTGCTGTAAACTGGAAAAAAAAAGCACCACCTAGAGTCTATCTTTGGGCGGCTGTGGCTCAGGAGGTAGAGCAGGTCGTCCAATGATCCGTGGGTCGGAGGTTTGAATCCCGGCTCCTCCTCCTTAGCCCAGGCGTTTCGGGCCAGAATCGTGCACTTTACGATACAAGCATGAAATTTGGCACACAGTTTGAGCATGCCATAAGGAACATTTTTGGCTATAGGGCCATCGCAGATTTGTCCTGTGGTAACCATGGCAGCCATTTTCCAAAATGGCCTCCATCTGCTGTTATTTTACCAATAACTCAGGTGCTAGGCCACCTAGGATCTTGATTCTGGTGACTAATCCTACATTTTCAAGGATGAGGAATACAGCGGTACTATTTACAACATTCTACTACCTAACTACATATATCTGGCATTCAGTTAATTAAATAATAATAAACCCATCAAAATATGTAATGATGTAGTACAGTAGATGTTTTCAAACTGACACGTGAGAGTCAAGAATGCAGTACTTCACTGTTTCTTTTATTAGTAGTAGTATTGCATAATTATTTTCAATGGACTATAAGACACAACAAAGGCAGAGTACTCATGAGTCATAGCCTAATGGCATATAGACCAATTATTTGTTTACCAACATTGAGACTGGACGCACAGGTGATTGTTTCACGCAATCAATTCTCAACCTGTTGTTTTGGGGTGCGCTGATTTCAGCACACCCCAACCCCCTCTTGTGTGTTGGCTAGTGAGGCGCGTCCTAGCGAGACCTGATAGAATGGGTTTCATTGTGCGGATACTGGTTCCGCGCAGACTGGTTCTTATCAGTGTGACGTCGTCTGTTAAGGGGTCTATTCAATAAAGCCAGATAATCTACACAATGTTAGTTGCACAGTCCACCACAGTAGCAAAGGGCAGTACACTGAAGTGCTGCCTTAACACATCTGCATTGTCCACTGCATCCCTTTTTGCAACCACAGCGGAGGAGTTCCCAAAAGGCCAGGCTCGCTTCTGTGTGGTCCAGTGCACTTCCCATCCTCCTGTCAAAATTAGAATCAGCTTTATTGTCAGATCACAGGTTTACAAGTGTAAAGAAGTGGATTCAATTATTTGTATTCACCTGTATCCTTCCTCTTCCACCCCCATTCACCTGGGGATGGGAGTTCAGGGGCTGCAACCATCGCCTGTCCCCAACAGTGGCCAGCTTGGTAGGCTGCCCTCTTTGTATGTTGAATCAGTGCAGCTCGTGTTGGGGGGAGTCCATCAATTGTTCTGCCCTTCTGGGTGAATAGCTGCTTCCGTGCCCGTTCACTGATGCCTGGCCGCTAGTGCGGTCATAGAGCAATACCACAAAACGCTCCAGAGGCTCCATCCAGTCATCTATTTTGTCTGGGATGGCAGCTAAGGAACTGAAGGCACGTGTGACGTCACCATAGGTTTTCCAGGTCTCCCATGCCGTCTTCTTGCCTCTGCCTCCAAAAGATGACACTGTGTCACATCCAGTAAAGGCATGGAACATGGGTAAGGCTAAGCATCGATCTGGGCCTAATGCCCTTGCCATCTCATGAGCTGCTAAGTTGCGGAAACTTTTCCCAGTTCCACAAGCAACCCACAGCTTAGTCAAGTGGAGGCGTTGGGCTGACGTTACTGCCAGGACCAGCACATCCGTGTCTACTGTGCGTATTGTCACCTTGCTATACCCTTTCTTCACAGCATCTTCTAGGTGTAATATGACACGAGTATCAGCCTCCTCATGTACTGTAGTTAGTTAGGTAGTTACTAGCATGTTGTGAATAGTAGCACTGTTTTCCTCATCCTTGAAAATGTAGGATTAGTCACCAGAATCAAGATCCTAGGTGGTCTAGCACCTGAGTCATTGGTAAAATGACAGCAGGTGGTGGCCATTTTGAAAGATGGCTGCCATGGTTACCACAAGACAATTCTAGATAGTACCACTGTATTCCTCATACTTGAAAATGTAGGATTAGTCACCAGAATCAAGATCCTAGGTGGTCTAGCACCTGAGTTATTGGTAAAATAACAGCAGATGGAGACCATTTTGGAAAATGGCTGCCATGGTTACCACAGGACAAATCTGCGATGGCCCTATAGCCAAAAATGATCCTTATGGCATGCTCTAACTGTGTGCCAAATTTCATGCTTGTATCGTAAAGTGCACGATTCCATCAAAATATGGCCCGAAACGCCTGGACTACCTGTCCACGAAGTGTCCTTGGGCAAGACACTGAACCCTACACTGCCTCCAATGATTCGGTCGGTGCTAACTTGCCACCATTGGTGTGTGAATGTGGGAAAAGTGGGGACGCTGGCGTCGACTGTTCGCCGCTCCACCTCCCAATGTCCCCTCCCTGTATGAATGAATGAACCATTGTAAAGCTTTTTGAGTAAGTTTGAGTACTTAGAAAAGCACCATTAAAATGCAATTCAATTCAATTCATATCTGTGCACGTCCCTGTGCAAGGGCCCTTAAGATGTTCACGCACGAAAAATGGCAGATCTACAAGCTCACAATGCATCACACCATGACACGTATTGTACTTTCGGCGTAGGACAAAGTGTACTGTAAATCAGGCCACGGCATATCAGTGAGGCTTCAGATTATGCTTCAGACTTCATTCTGTAGATGTGTGGAAGGCTCAAAACCTGGCAAGGATATTCACAAAAAAAGTCTTGAATGACTCAATCTTTCAAAGTGATGAAAGGCTCCAGCTCCCTCTGACAAGTCACAGCTGTGTTATCTTTTATTACAGTGAGTGAAGAATCTCTTTTCAAATAATTTCTCATTCATGAACTACTCATTATTTTCTTTTCTGCTCGACTGGTCCTTGACACTTGGTGGAACATTAGGACATTTGGATTTATTATTCTTTTTTCTCATTCATATTGTGTCTAACCAAAAATCTTGTAAAGAGTACTTTAATTATGTTAAGCTTTTTTGTATATCTTGTGTTTAGTTTTTGATCAAAATCAATGCATTGTGGTTTTGCAAAATACTTATATTCAATTACTTACAATTAACAGGAACTGTTGAGCTGTAAAATCTGTTTAATAGATCAACATTATAGCTCACGGACACAGGAAATGATAGTCACGCCTGCCTGCCTGCCTGCCTGCCTGCCTGCCTGCCTGCCTGTCTGTCTGTCTGTCTGTCTGTCTGTCTGTCTGTCTTTATGGTCTGCCCAACATTGCATTTTGGAAGAGTTATTTGGGGCTATACTTTATTTCTTCCTTTAACCTTCATTCAATAAAATAATAGTTACTGTCAATTGACTGTGTGGCTTAATGGCGATATATTATCATATCCCTGAGTTTCATCAAATATCACTCGCATAATGTTTTTCAGTATTTATCCCATGGGTTTCAACACAGATTAAAAATATCTCGTAAAGACAAGGCAGACCCTAGCACAGTCCTTATCCTCCCTCCGTTGGGAATAGGTCCTCCAATATTCCATGTCCTACTGTAGATTCCCTTTAATGTGATTTATATGAGTTTTAATTATCCACGAGAAGGGCGCCTGGACTGTCGCAGCAGTGGATGAAAGCGGAACGTGCGTCACCAGTGGAGGAAGAATTACTCAGAAAGTTTACTTAAGTAAAAGTACTGCAGCAAAACTCTGTGCAAGTAAAAGTAAAAGGCCTGTATTCAACATTTTATTAGAGTAAAAGTAGAAAAGAATTGGCATCAAAAGTTATACTCTACCAAAAGTAAAAGAACTACAATTGTTCACGAAGCACAATTTTCAGAGCCGGCTCAGTCGGTAGAGCTCCCGCCTTTGGATCTATAAGGTCATGTGTTCGATCCTGGGCACCGACATGATTAGGCCTTTGCAGACAGGGTGCGATTAGTCAATCAGTTTTTACCGCATGCGAAAAGACGCACAAATCGAAATGGGTTCGTTTGGAAAAAAAACGCATCGCCGCATCGCATCGCCGCACGGTAAATTCGGAGCCGGTGTGCATGAGGTCATTGAGAACCATTGTGTTCATTTAAAAAATGATATTGTCCGTTTTTTCCGTGCGAAAAATCGCACCCTGTCTGCAAAGGCCTTAACACGGCTTGGGTGCGGCAAGTCGTGAGGTAAGTACTAGGAGCTGATGCTAGGTGTTGCGTTCCACCTCAGCAATCCATCTCCCAGGGGTCTAGCGCATTGAGTATTTTTAAAAGCAAGTACTCCAGTTCTTTAACTCAACTGCAAATTTTACAGAGCCACTTAATTAGTAATATTTGACCAGGAGTATCTATACTTTGACTCGAGTACTATAGGGCTGAGTACTTTGTCCACCACTGTTTATGTGAGCTTTAATTATCCACGAGCAGACCGTCTGTGCTGTCGCAGTAGAGCACACATGAAAGCGGAGCGTGCGTCACACACACAAACCAGTCCAGGCTCTTCCTTATGTTACCATGGCTGCAACCAATAGATCCAGCTTTTTGAGTCAAGCCTGGTTCATTATACTCCATCGTACGGCGGTGTCACACGCTTAAAATAGCAGATCAACAAGCTCACACACAACCAGTGGCGGAAGAAGTAGGCCACTCAGGTTTTCTACTTAAGTGAAAGTAGCATCGCGTCGATAAGGCTATTTTCGTCCGCCGCGCAACAGAGTATAAATGAAGCATCGCTCACGTCCATTCATATTGGCAAACGTGGCACGATCTTCCTCTGACGACTGAGTCCTAATTTGGATCTTCATTAAAGTTTTAATTAACTGCAATATAGTGAGGAGATCACTATGTTACTCTTTACAGGACAGTGCTTTCTTTAACCATATTAAAACAAGTATTGGACCAAGGATAGAGTGATGGGGGCAGGGTTGCCAGATCTGCTTATTAGAATTTCCCTGCAAGATTTTATTTGAAAATAGCCGATCTACAAGCTCACAACACGTCGCATTGCGACGCGTTGTGAGCTTGTAGATCTGCTATTTTCAAATAGCTGATGTATATGTTGAAGTGCTCATGTGGCCCTTAGTCGCTTCTTTTGAGCTGGTTTTCCTAGACCTGGTTGCTTGTTTCTCTCACAGAATCTGGCAACACTAGCTGGGGGACTCCGCTCAACAAAGTATATTCTTGCTGTCAGACAGAAACCGTATCTCCATATTACATTATCTTTTTGTTTTTCATAGATTAATGACCTAGTTCAGTGGTTCTCAAACTTTCTCATGTCAAGGACCCCCAAATTGACACTAATTAGCCTGTGGACCCCCATTTGAAAAGAGATGCCAGGGACCCCCATATGAGAAGATTTTTACGGCTCTAGCAGTGATTCTAAACCATTTTTAAATTTCAAGGACCCCCAGTTTTACATGCCTTATTAGGCTACGGACCCCCATTTAATGGCATTTCTATCTCTGGGACCCCAATTTATATTGTAACATCAATGTTAATTTAACTCTGAGTGTACAAATGGAACCAAATGGACCCGTTATGGTCCATTTGGTTCCTAACTATCTATCATTTAGCTGGGGACCCCCTGGAACTCCCTCAAGGACCCCTGGGGGTCCCCGGACCCCACTTTGAGAACCCATACATGCCCGGCCTTGTTTGTCGTATGACAGTGTCCCACAGAAGTTGCGAAAATAGCTGGTCTACACACATTAGCAAAGTGATAGCGCACCCATGTGTTGTAGAACAGTGGTTCTCAAAGTGGGTTCTTGAGGGGGCTCCAGGGGTCCCCAACAAAATTTGTAGCAATTTAACCACTTTAGGTACTTCAGCTATTTTCTGAACATTTTGAAAAATGTTGAGCAATTGTGGGATGTTTTTGAATAATTTTGATATAGATTTGAATTTTGATAATTTTGCACACATCCTGTCTTATGGGGATCCATCCCTGGCACAACATGTTTTCAGCGGGGGTCCGTGGGCCAAAATATAATTTGGGGGTCTTTCACACGAAAATGTTTGAGGAACAGTTGTGTAGAAAATGGAGATGGCTCTTTACATAATTTTCTTCTCAAGGACATTTCTCCTCCTGTGCTGTAACTATGCGCACAAAATGATGTGTCAACTTGGTTGTCATAGAAACCAAAACTAACAGTCACGGTATCTGCAGCAGAAGCGGCAGGCTGGTTAAAGCCAGCTGCTTCGTACCAGCATCAGTGGCAGCTAACTGCAATTTTTTATGCCGGAGTTTCACCTCCTGTGTGGTGTGTTTAAGGAACTGTCAGACATGTCACGATCTCTGTCGTCCTGAGACGTGTCCTCCATCATCGCTTCCAGTCATACCGGTTGTCCAGAGCCTACATCTGACCAGCTTGTCGGTACTTTGCGCTCCCCCATCTTTCTTGAGTACGTCCACGTATGTTAATGTGGGACATCCTTGTGACCTGATGCCCGTGTGTTGGTTCACACATCACCAATATGCTGGCTGGCAGTTCTTGATGTCTTTGGCAGTGTCCTGCTAGTCTCATTCTCCTGGCTGCTATTTTCTCGCCCACCCTTGGTGTTCCCTCATAGAGATTCTTGTTGGTAACATGTTCACTCTTGCTGATGTTAAGTACGGCACACAACATTCTGGCGTAGCACCCGTCTAGAGACTTCTGCAGGGTTGGTTTTGGTTACAAGTCGGCTTTCCGACGGTTACTAACCCTATACCTAACCCTAACCCTAACCCTAACCGCACGCGGAAGCCACGTAGTCGGAGTAGTGGGATGTCGGAATGGAAGGCGGTTACCGTTGGTTTCAGGGTCCAGCGTTCGCTGCCATATACTGTAGGAGAACAGACTCTACCGTTGGTCGGAGTTCCATACACTGGCCATGCCGTTCAGGGCCCTCCATGCAAGTGCCTTTAGTCTATTTGCATAATTTGTATTTAGATTCATTTGTACTGCTTGTATTTTGTATTATTTGTTTTCTGTTCTTCTGCAAGGTGGAGAGGTGGAGACTTGATGTGGTGGTGCTTGTGCTGATTGCCAAATGGACTGACACCTGTGAGTCTGCTAATGCCCTGGCCGCTGATTGGCTGTGGCCACTAGCCCTTCTCTATCCACCCCAAGAGGGAAATAGCAAGAGTCGCATTCTCCGGTTTACTTCCCGTTTCTGCGTGACGTAGGTGGACACCTTTTTAGGAGACAGGAAGCAAGTTGGAGTCTATTGATTCCAATGGAAAAGTAAACGTGAACACAGCTTCTGAACCATTCTTTAGCTCCATGGTCACTGAACTAAATATTGGACCCGATCGTCACAAGACACAAAATATGCACGAATTTCATACTAAAATGGCTTTTTTTTGTGACACAAATTAGGAGAAAATCAACTTTGTTATCGACTTTTCTCTATGCCAGCAACACACTCTCGCGAGATTTGGGAAGATATCTGAAGGGTCAATCTCGGTCCATCTGCAGTCTGACGGACAGGACATAGAGGGCTCTGTCCCTTTATATTATATTTTATCATTATATTAGATTTTAACTCTATGCTCTATCCCCATAAGATGTTCTAAAAACTGATAAACTGAGATTCTATATGTGAATGTAGGCCTACGTGAAATCATTATGGACATTTTGTTCCAATGCTCAATAATATAAATTTCCATTATTAACTGTCTTGGTTGATGGGGTATGATTTGGGAATCATGACATTTTGATAAACATAACATTCATGCTAAACACATTATAGTAGTGGTAAAATATATACCTTATGAATAAAAGGACCTGTTATGTTGAGCAGAAACTGCAGCACATCTAGCATACGACTGAATAATACGTGTGTGTTTGTTGGGGGAATTTCATAGGTTTCTTAAAAGCATCTTTTCCAATAACAGTTTACTTTCAAACATGTAAAGCATTTATTTTCTTTAATGAAGAAAATACACATCCATATGACGTTGTCAGCCAGGGAGAGGGGAGGGGGAGGGTGGTGGGATGGTCGGGGGAGAAGACAACCACGCCTACTTAGGAGACCATTTGTAGGATTTGTGTACTACTTCGCCTCTAGTGGCTCCAATGGAGAATGTGTATCTTCCTATATCAACAATCTTTGATCCACCTGTTTCCTAGGCTTTTCACTGTGTTCCACTTCCTGTCTTTTGATCCAATGAAATCTAATGAAACCGGTCAGATGACTAATGATATCCAATGAAATCCGACAGGAAGTGGAAAACACACAGCCAAGAAACAGGTGAATAGACCCCTTAACAGACGATGCCACACTGATAAGAACCAGTATGCGCGCGCAGGCCGGCACCAAATGAAACCCATTCGTTGAATGAACTGAAACCAGCGCACCCTGAAAGAATATGTTGGGAATTGATTGCATGAAACAATCACCTGTGCGTCCAATCTCAAAGTTGGTAAACAATCAATTGGTCTATAAAATATTCTACCCTGCCAACTCTGAGGAATGGCAGCTGAAAAGCAGCATAGAATCAAGCATGCCTTCCCCCAACAAAAACGTGTAGCTTTGTGTTAAAATTGTGTTTGCTTTGAGTCCATTTGCATTTAGTTCCCTTGTGTTTAGTTGATCCTTTATTTCCTTTGAGCCTCAATTATTTGTTCCCTTAGTTTGTACTTTGTTTAATTTGC
Source organism: Gymnoscopelus microlampas (assembly GCF_963454915.1). Taxonomy (NCBI): domain Eukaryota; kingdom Metazoa; phylum Chordata; class Actinopteri; order Myctophiformes; family Myctophidae; genus Gymnoscopelus; species Gymnoscopelus microlampas. The sequence continues at coordinate 8,462,711 of NC_139944.1, forward strand.
TTATTTTGTGAATCTTGTCAGAGAGCTGTAGGGGTGAATGATGGTTATTTTGTTTGGTTAATTCAATTTATGCTATTCCCTCCTGTATATATTTAGTTTAGGTAATTAGGTTTAGCCATTGTCTTGGTTATTTATTTTTGGTTAGGACTAGAAGTTTAAGTTAGGGGTTTAGTATAGGATGTTTGGACTGTTGTGAAGCGAAGAGTATTTTGTCCTCCACTGCCAGATTGTAATGAGGTTGGGTTTAATTAAGTCTGAAAAAAAAACACACACACAGAAAAACTACTTTTTGCAAATCCTATTTAAACCACATTCCAGGTGGTTTGAAATGCCAAATCAGATTTATAAAGATGTGTCTAGCAACATCGTTCTGCACAATTTGGAGCCTGTTAAGTGTTTTTTTGTAAAAGGTTGAGGTACTTTTACTTGAGCATTTAATTTTTTTTGATACTTTATACTTGTAGGCCTACTCCACTATATCTTCAGAGGAAAATGTATTACTCTTTTTTTTTTACTTCACTACAATTTTTCTACAATCAAATTGCTTAAGGGAGGATCGGCGGGCGGACCACGTCGTCACGCTCATGTCACCATAACCATACTGTAAGGAGCTCCCAATGCAGCTACGCCCAAATATGGAGTGTGTTGTCTAACCTCAATGTGTCGTCATGCCACCAGGCGCAAACCATTCGGTCAGCTCCATATATGGGCACAAAAGGGGGCATGCCCGTATATGGGCATATACTGATCACATCAGGGATCTGCATATATGGGCATACAAGGGACAAGGACTGACACGGACTGAGATCTCCATATGGCCATATCGGTCGGATCGGCGGTGCGATGTTAGGTGTGAGGGCCGAACCTCTAGTTTTTTATGCTTTGGCTATGCGACGCACGCATTGTGAGCTTGTAGATCAGATATTTACCCAAAAACATTTTTGACATCATTTCAGTGCTTTTACTTTTGTACTGTACTAAGTGCATTTTCATGCATTTTGTACTTTTACCCAAGTACATTTTTAAATACAGGCCTTTTACTTGTGACAGAGTATTTCTACGTTATGGGTATTTCTACTTCTACTTATGTAAAACAGTACTTTTTCACCACAGTAAAACAGAAGCACCTCTGTGTATGGGTCAAGCATTCAGGCCTGTACCGTTCTCTCGCCCACTTGTATGGTGGTGGATGACTCATCTGAGCACATTTTTTTGGTGGGCATCTAACAAGAGCAGTAGGTATACACTACGGCAGGGGTTCCCAAACTTTTTCAGCTCGAGAACCAGCTCGATTTTGCACATAATTTTGCAAGCTGTTTAGTTGCTTTTTTTGGCATCCCAAGTTGTTAGAAGCTTGTTACAACCAACCTATGTACATGTCCTAGCGGCTGCCAAAGATAAACACAAGTAGATTGCACATATAACCTCTGATGGTATGGAGGAGCGGCTGGTATTTAATGACTTCGGTCATAAAAGCTTCCTCTAAGCTAGAGTCAAAGGTGCAGCCAGGCCACTTCAAGTATGGAAACTGATTTGGAGCCTTCATTGACAACAACTACATCTAGTGTATTAGCAGAGAGACGTGCAAATATTTAAGGATTTTCAGTACAGAGTTGATACATGGAAGGTTTAACACAGAGAGAAACAGCGTGATCAGCAGAGGGAAGACAATCAAGTTTTCCCTGACGTTTAAGTCCGGTCCAGTGTTATTCTTGCTGGTGTTGAAACAGATCCAGCAGGGTCCTCCGAGCACCTGGGAGGGGAGGGGAGGCGGGGACATAGATTGGTGAAGCAATCGGAGGACGCGCACTGCTCCGGCCGCATGGTTTTTGATCCGCCCTTCGAGACCATAGATTGCTCTCGTTCTCTCAGTCTACTGTAGCTGTAACAGAGGTGAGGGAGTCAGTTATTATGTCCTCAGAGACCCTCACAGTCTCCGAGTCAGACCACACACACTCCAGGGACAGTTTCCCACTGTGTTTCCTTTTGAACCCTAGGAAGTGGGGCTCTGACTCCCTGGCTAAAGGGACCTTGCGTCTCCTTAGACCAAGGAACAGGGAAGATCTAGCCAGCTCCCTGACTTCCCTGTCATCATTATTCAGCATGCTCAATAGATGGGATATGCGCATGCTGGCAGTGGTGTAGTAAGTAACTAAATATATTTACTCCAGTACTGTACTTAAGTACAATATTGAGGTATTTTTGCTTTACTGTAGTATTTCCAATACTTTTACTTCTACTCCACTACATCTCAGAGGCAAATATTGTACTTTTACTCCATTAGAATTATTTGAAAACTTTAGTAACTAGTTAATTTGCAGATATAAATCATTATTATAAAACACACATTATCCCTATTTTATACATAGGCTATTTGAAAATAGCCGGTCTACACGCAGGCACGCACGCACGCACGCACGCACGCACGCATGCACACACGCACAACTACATCTAGTGTATTGGCACGCAGGCACACACTCACACACGCACACGCACACACACACCTGACATTATTACTGTTTACAAATTACTGTGCCAAACTAATTCTTTCAGAAATGTCCAATTCTGTTACAAGAACAGCTTCTGATAATATTTTGGTGAGAAATGGGCCGTGCAGTTCCTCAATACTGATTCATTCCACATTTAACAGCCGGTTTGATTCGGTATGAATGTAATCTTGTTTATGCAGGCAGTCTGGGAATATTTCTTGAAGAAATTATTTTCTTGTGTAGTGAAACTAAAATGATTTTAATTGGGTCTTTTTTATGTTACCATAATTTGGTAGCCATTTTGTAAAAGCAATAAACTACAAGAGACCGTGTTTTACAGTGATTTAGCATCACTGTAAACCATGGCCTCTTGGGGCTTTTTATTAGATTATTATACATGGGCAACGTGAATATTTTATGCACTGACCTTTATCTGTGAACAAGACGCTGAACCAATTTTTATGGACAGGCTTTTGGAGCTAAATTTAACAGACTAAAGGCCCAGTTTTTACATTCCATGGACAAAGATGGAGACTGTGACCCAGCCTGACTTGAAAGTGGAGTAAAATTGAAGGGGGGGGGGGGGGGGGGGGGGTCTTAAATTGGCACAGACTTTATTGGGGAAAGTGAGAAAAAACTGGTGTTCTACCGCCATGAGAAGCCTGACAATAGAAGACAAGGTTTTCATCATTAAGGCAGTGCTTTTACCTTTGCTTTCATTGATCGCCTCAGGTTTTTTTTATCCCACCCAGATGAGTGCTTTTAGATCTTGACCGAGCCATTTTTAATTTCTCGTGGGGCTCCAAGTGGGAACGCCTGACGCAGACGAGAGATGATGATGATACGGAAGGAGAGGGGAATTATACTTGTTTTTATGGCGTGGCACCATAGGGAGTGAGCCTTCTAGAAGAGCATTCTGTCTGTCTGTCTGTCTGTCTGTCTGTCTGTCTGTCTGTCTGTCTGTCTGTCTGTCTGTGTATCTGCAGTGCTTAAGTACTGTACTTAAGTACAATTTTGAGGTACTTTTACTTTACTTGATTATTTCACATTTTCCAATGCTTTATGCTTTCTACGACTCCACTACATCTCAACAAAGCTGTCAACTATTGACAGCTTTAGACTTACTGCAGATTTCCATTTGTATACTCTCGCTATTAGACCTGTAAGCATCCATTGGTTCCTAACCATCATTCATTTAGCTGGGGACCCCATGGCGGTTCCCGGTCCCCACCTTCAGAACCACTGAACAAAATCACAGCTTCTCTGTCTCGGCTGGGAGCCAGTGGGTCCGGTGCTCATCCCCTCGCAATCGGCAAGCCCACGACTGTTTGCCACGACGTGAGCCATACCGCCCTCTCAAACAGACTCCGCGACCTATCGTGGTTGGCAGTGGTGTAAAGTTATAAGTACATTTACTCAAGTACTGTACTTACTGTAAGTACAATTTTGAGGAATCCTTTCTTTACTGGAGTATTTCCCATGTTCAATACTTTTACTTCTACTCCACTACATCTCGGAGAAAATTGTACTTTTACTCCACTACAATTATTTGACAGCTTTAGTTACTAGTTACTTTGCAGATTTAGATTATTATCACAAAACATACATTACCCACTTCAGCCCTATATATATTTTGGCCAATGCGTTGCATTGTGAGCTTGTAGATCAGCTATTTTCAAAAGATTTGTATACATTTTGAACTTGAAAACGTGAAATGGGACATTCTGCACAATGAGTACTTTTACTTTTGGTACTTTAAGTACATTTTGATACCAATACTTTTGTACTTTTATTCAAGTACATTTTGAATTATGGACTTTTACTTGTAACAGCGTATTTCTACATTGCAGTATTGATACTTTTACTTAAGTAAAACATTTGAGTACCTTTTCCACCACTGATGGTTGGTCGCTCATGCACTCTCTCTCCAATGCACTCTCACGACATGTCGGAGCACTCAACCTGCCCCCGACCGGGTTTGTGGTGCGCCTGAGTCGCCGAGGCATCTGCTCGGGTACAGGAAGAGTGGGCACCAGAGACGTCTGGGCACAAAAGTAAAGAATAAAAGTATGCTGTGGAAAATGATGTAAAGTATACATGATTTGGACATGCATGGTCCATCATTATCAGACCTAAATTTACCCTTCAAGTTATTGTTTATGACTCGCCGTCCACAGTTGTGTTGCATTTTGTAGCAATAGGCTCTATTCACAGCAGTCATATTGTGAAGAAATTCACAGGTGTTACCAATGATACTAATGAAGGCTCTGTTCCATTCTGGTCAAACAGAGTCAGGGTGCTGATATTGTGCATGGTGGCTCACTGGAAACACTCTGTTACACCAGTGGGTCTACAGTTGGGGTCCAGGGACCCTCATGGGCTTCCAAATGGCCCCTTACAGGTGTGTAACTCTGAGAGTGTACAAATGGAACCAAATGGACCCTTACGGGTCCATTTGGTTCCATTTGTACACTCTCAGAGGGCTCGTGGAAACTACTGTGCTACACTAAATGGAACAGAGCCTTCATTAGTATCATTGGTAACACCTGTGAAGGAAGTGATAATATGGCTGTGAATAGAGCCTATTATTTGAACATTAGACCTTAAACTTAAAATACTCAAGCATGTTCAAAACATGTATATTTTACATTACTCCAGACTGTTTTCCAAAGCATACATTGTATTCTTTATGTTTTTTCATTTTGGAGGCATGCCCAGACTTCTTCCGGTTACCATCTGCTCTGGGTGTGTCTGGGTGCTGTAGACCAGTGGGCACCCTGCTGGACGGGGTGGGCCAGGACAACTTTAACTCCATCAGAGTTGTCCAATAGTTCCGGCTCACCCCAGCCGCCATCCAAAACACCATATGGATCTCCAGAAACTGACTGGCGAGGGAGCGAATGCACACTTTAAATGAACCCGTACAATCACTAAACCTTGACAAGCCATGTGGCCCATAGGGCAGGAGCCTATATATCTCCTGTTTGTGTAGTGTGTGAGGCAGCTTGATCCCCCAGCCATGATGTACAAGTACTCCCCTGACGCCAGTATGTCGCGCTTACCCCCAATCCAACCCCTGATGATGAGTGCCAAGCAGGGAGGCAATTGGGTCCCATGTTTTGTCTCTGGTATGACCCGGCCAGGGAATTTATGAATATAATGTCAATTTTTAGCACTTTGTTTTTCTTGTGATTCCTTTTAATGCATTTTATAGCCTTTTGAAAGAATAATATTGTTTTTATGCCTAATGCAGTTTAAATATTTATTGGAAGAGAGTGTGGCTGATTTCAGTGATAGAATTGAATTGAGTAAATAATACCACATTTTAGCACTTAGGTTCTAATATACAGTACCTGCCTTTTCTTTTCATGCGACGTGATATTTTGCCTGTGAAAAATGGATTCAGGTTTTTCCTTCATTCTTGAAGTGGCCTGCACCTTTGACTCTAGCTTTAGAGGAAGCTTTTATGACCAAAGTCATTAAATACCAGCCGCTCCTCCATATACCATCACAGAGCTAGGTTATAGGTGCAATCTACTTGTGTTTATCTTTGGCTTCCAACAACTTGGGATGACAAAAAAAGCAGCTAAACGGCTTGCAAAATTCTGTGCAATCTCTTCTACTATCGGTAGCCGCCAAATATGGCGAAGACACTGTTACTTGAACCCTTGAAAAGTGCGTGGGTATTTGTCCAAGATTTTCTGACTGTACATTTTGTACAGCACCTTGTAAATATTTGTGTCCCTGTATTGTATCTCTTATGTGGACATGAATACATTATTAAATGTGTGCAAATGGTGTATTTACATATAGACCGGTGCATTTATATAGCGCCTTTCTCCAAATCGCTTTACAATGTGCATTCACCCATTCACACATAGATGGCAGAGGAAACCATGCAAGGCACCAACCTGTTCATCGGGAGCAGTTAGGGGTTCAGTGTCTTGCTCAAGGACACTTTTACAGCTCTCTCTCTCTCTCTCTCTCTCTCTCTCTCTCTCTCTCTCTCTCTCTCTCTCTCTCTCTCTCTCTCTCTCTCTCTCTCAAGCTGAATGGTGTCTGAACGGTGCCCAGTGGAGATAGAATGGGTGAGTCAGGGGAGGAGGGGCAGCATCACACATGATAGCCTCACACCATAACACATTTGGTGCCCTTGAGGGTAAACTCACACGTTTCCATGGTTACCACAACACAGCCAGAACCGATGCCCGGCCTACGGTATGTAATTAGGACCACTATCATCATAACTGCTGACATACTGTATAAACCATGGGTTTTTTCTTTTTTTCCCAGAGGGCCATGCTGACTTCCATAACTTCAAACACATAGTGCTGAATTATATCAAAACGGCATGAATTTTGTTAGCTCACAATGAAAAGATTATTTACATCAACAATCCACCTCAATGCATTATCAACTTTTAAATTAGCCAACTAATTAATATCTTGCCACTTGTCTTATATGCACCATTTCATAGGTCACTGACATGGACTCAAGGCAGACTGAATAGCTGTAAGCGTAAATTCAATAAGGAAGATCTCTCTCCCACACTCATCTATTTTCCTGGGGATGCTTCACAAACATCCTGTCATTCACAATTTGATGTGTGAGCACTTCTAGCCAAGCTGCCAATCTGCAGTCAGCCAATCAGGCGATTGGACTCCGCCTTTAAATATCATTGCCACTGCCACCACCAGCGTCTAGACTCCGGGGTGATTCTCCCGTTTAAAAGCTAATCTTATACGTGAACTGTTAACATAGTCTAATTGCCAAAATGTCTGATCTTTTATTCAATAAAACTTTTCATTTGCAACAACTTGATCTCTCCTTTTATTGAATCACCATTTGAGTATTATCGGTATCGGTGGAATGCAGGTATGGATTGTAAATATGAATTTTATTTGGAATCATGTTAAATTAATTTAGCACAAAATCTACCGCCAGGTCCCGGGACCACGAGGGGTCAAAACGGACCCTTTATGGGTCTGTAACTCTGAGATTTTATACTGATCAAATACTCATTGGGGAAATCCGTAACATTCATGACCTATCCAAAATGTGTACTGACCTATAACAAAAAGCCCTTTTCCCTTAGAATTTTATGCAATACCTCTATTCTCTCAATTGGGGTGTTTTTTGTCAATGTACATGTATGCATACGCAAATTTGTCCACTGCATTTAACAACTAGGAGCAGTGAGCAGCCATTCTAAGGCGCTCGGGGAGCATTTCGGAGTTAAAAGTCTTGCTCAGGGACACACATTGACACAATGCTGGCCTGGCCTGGAATCAAACCTGCGACAACCAGGGCCTCTGGCTGCCCAGATGGGCTCACTAACCACTCAGCTATGGCCACCCCGCATGATGATGTGGCCCGCCCGTTGCCGCGTCCACCGGCTGGGACTCCCATTAGCCAATTTTGATGTAGGATTGTATACTCAGCTGCTTTTTTTTCTGCCAAAAATGAAATGGATTTCAGCTTCAATAGCAGTAGGCTATATAGTTCTGAAAGCCTTTATACTTGAATCCTCAAATGTGAATGTTTGCAAATAGAATTTCGTGAACAATTTATGTTGCTTATTTGTTCTACTCTCTGTCTCGGTTGGTTCCAAGTAACCCCCTGGAATAAATGAATATGGGATCAAATCCAGCTAACTCCATGTACAAAGCCTTCATCTTAAATTCAGACTGCTGCGATATCGTTGATACCACTGTTGGGCTCCGGTGCCAATTATCGGTTATTGCTCCCAGAGAGCTTCCAGTGTTCCATCAGAGAGGCATTGGTGTGTTTTTAGCTCACAGCAAGCACACAGTTGATGAGATTTAAAGGTTTTCACAGCACTTTAATTACTGCTGTTCGTCAGCACCTGTGCTAGTCAGAGCTATGCTGTTCTCCTGTGCTCATTTAGAATTTGTACGCTGTCCTTGGCTCTGTGCTGCTAGTGTACACACTCGCACACGTGTGCGCACATTCAGGCACGCACCCATGCAGTACAAGTACAAGCTGTACCTCACACTTCAATTTTACCCTTTTATTGTTAAGACTGAAAGCAAAGTAAGTGACTGAATAACTCACACGTGTACAAACACATGCATCTGCACACACACACACACGCGTGCACACACACACACACACACACGCACACACGCACACACGCACACACACACACACACACACACACACACACACACACACACACACACAGTATAAGTAGTCACCTGCTAATGCAGAACCATTGCAAACAAAGTGTTAGCTGTGGTTGTAGGGCTATAGCAGTGACTCCCACCCTGTGGGTTGTGAGGGTATTACAAGTGGGCCCCCAAATAATTGAAAAAAACACACATTTTTTGGTTAATAAAATCTGTTTTTTTTCTGTTTTCATCGATAAAGGGACATTGATATTTAATGTGGTCATAGCATCACTGTTCTTCACACTTCACTTCACTTTCAAAGGTTCATGAAAAAATATAAACATATTCTGTTTTAGTTCCACAGCCCCTCAGCAGAAAAAGTGAATGGTGCAAGGTCAATGCAATTCCTAGTCACACATCTCAATTTCCATTGTTCCACATACTTAGATAATATAAATATTGAGACTTTTATTGTCTATACACAAACAAAAATTGTGGTTCTCCCAGTCTCAGGGCAAATTGATTTTACAATAAAAATGTAAAGAAATAACCGTAAGTGTAATAATAATAATAATAATAATAATAATAATAATAATAATAGTAATGACGTTACACACATTAAAACCTGAATGAAGCAGAATTAAAAAACATGCATTCACAGCAGTTTGCTTTTTTTTTAACACATGCCTCTGCCTTCCTACACACCACTGGCGTGAAGTCACGGTTACCATAGCAACAGGCTTAGGAGCCACAAACATGGCTTCTGGAGGACAAACATGAGTGTGTGTGTGTGTGTGTGTGGGGGGGGGGGGGGTGTGTGTCTGCTAGAACAGACTGGGGATCAGCATAATACAACATTCACTGTCTGCAAACAAGGGCTTTTTTAAAACTATTGATTGATGTTCTGAGCAATTATTCTATCGATTACTTTTTCAATTAATCAAACAATCGAGAAGTGTGTTTTTATACATTTTATAAACAATTTATATATCAACAAATCGATTAACCACTTCGCGTTATTTTATATTTGGTCGCACAATGGGGTTGTGCAAAAATAGCGAAAATAGCAGATCTACAAGCTCACAAAAAGTTGTGAAGCTTTGTGAGCTTGCAGATTGCAAGAAACATTTTTGGCCATTTCTTTTGACCTTTTGGCCTAGAATGACATGCTCAAAATAGGGATTGATTGGTAAGTAATCATTTAATTAAATTATGGATTATCAATTTTCTTTAAAAAAAATGATTGAGTTGATTAGCTCTGTTCCACCCCTATTGCAAACCATCTCTAAAACCGATGGAGTTAGATTTTTGTGTTTCATAAACCACTTGTGACAGAACTACAGGCACCCACTTTGTAAAAGTGGCCATGTTCTCTTGTATACCCTAGGGCAATGAAAGAATACCCTAAGGCAATGTTGACACAGAAAGTATTATTTAACAAAGTTGGGGAAAAAAACAAGGCACATCTTCTGAAAAAGTAAAAATAAAAGCTTTAATATAAAGGCTAGTTAAAGGGATAGTTCACCCCCAAAATGCCTTTTTTTCTATCCATTAGTCACCCCATGGAGACTTGAATTCATGCATTATATTATTTTAGTTTTTGTCGCATTCCTAAGTCAATAATTAATGACCGGCAGCGGTTCCGGTAGGAGACACAAAGAGTCTCCTACCGGAACCGCTTTGCCTACCGGTCGGCTGGTCTAACACCAAATCTTGTTGCAAACTTTTAGATCTGTTATTTTTTGGAGAATGTTCGCCTATTATACCTTTTATGACATGCCCAGAATAGAGACGCTAGGGGGCACTATCCCTAACCCTAAGGCAACACCGACACTGCGAGCAGCTTGGATTGATCACCCTCTGGAAGTGAACAAACTTCTCTTGCCTGCTCTCTCTCCCAAGCTGAATTCAAGCTGACATTTTTGACAGGTACGAGTAAATAATTGAGTGACTTTTGTCTATTTTAAGACAACTACAGGGTGGGCTACAGCTACCAGCCAGAGTGATTGTAGCCGACTGTACCGGCTACCTGATGGTCCTTATATGTTGTTAAGTAAAGGGGCATTTCTTTGGTGGAACATAATATATTTGGTTTAATTTTACTTGGTCTTATTTGTTGCAACAAACAAGTACAAACTGTACCTCACACTTCAGTTTTACCCTTTTATTGTTAAGACTGAAAGCAAAGAAACGGTGACTGAATAACTCACACGTGTACAAACCCATGCATGCACGCACGCGCACACACACACACACACACACACACACACACACACACACACACACACACACACACACACACACACACACACACACACACACACACACACACAACACGTGCCTTTTCTGACTGATGTTTTGTTTTGCAATGCAAAAGAGAAACCAATTAGTCTAAAAACAGAGCAATGATTACACACCAATTACATGAATAAATATTTGTGCATTTCTTGCCAATTACTGCATTATGACAACAGCACAAGTTCAAATATAAAAGATACACATTATTTGATCATGCTTTTTTCCCCCATCCCACTATAAATGTTTCACAGGGTTCATACATTTTCAACTTTTTAATGATTTGGTATCAATATAAAAGGCATAAAGGCATTTGAAAACAGAAAATAATATCCATTTTGTCCTCCAGTTAAACCTGAATGTATGACTCCAACGGAATAACCACATAGGCTACAGACTGTCAGGGCCAAGTAGTTTTTGCCTGCGTTTTCTGTTTATTCTTTTGTTTATATATCAGTCTCTTACAGTGCATTGACGTTCACATCAATATACCCAACTCTTATGTTTTAAACGTTATATTTTTTTGACCACTTGAACTGTATCGCCCCCATTCTGGGCTTTCTGAGATTTGCTGTTGAGGGGGAGAAAAGAAGGAGCCAAGGACAGACCCCTGGGGGACCCCGGTCAGTGAACTATACAGGGTTTAAGTGGTTAAGATGAAGCATAAACTATGAATCATGTCCTTTTCATAAGAACCCTCCTACACGCACTGTTGGCCTTAATAACACAAGAAGCACCCCCAAGTGCTCTCATATAACAAGCTGCCCAAAGCTAATTGCCACTGGTGGGATTAATAAAGTTGTTTGAAGCTGAAGTACACCAGTGAGCCCCAACCTGTGGGCCAGGGCCTACTGGTGGGCCGTCAGGATATTGCAAGTGGGTCCCCAAATAATTGGCGAAACACTAAAGGTCGTGTCAGACGGGAAGCGCGACGGGGATCTCGCTTGGATCAGTGGGGATCGCGCCGCGATCGTTGTTGTTTTGTCCTCCTGTGCGTAGCGAGGGAAAAAAGCTCACCACCGCCCGCGGTCGTGTGCACGAAACAAGGTTCAAGGTTCAAGGTTGTACTTTAATCTTGTGTACAGGTACATAAGAGTAAAACTTATTTTGGTTTTGCTTCCTTCAGACAATGCAGCAGCATAGGTAATAACAACAATAGAATAATGATAGAAAACGTAAAAAGATTTAAGGAGAGCAAAAAGAGAATAAAATGCATAAAAAGAAAAAACGCAGAATGTTGTACACCACCAGCATTTTTCTTCAGTAGCTGACAACTTTGTGTAAACAACTTCACAGTATATTCTATATACAGCAGATTAGGTGCAGTCGGTGCAGTTCAGGCATAATAGTGCAAGAAAAAGACGGATGATTGGGGGGGGGGGGGGGGGGGTGGCAGCTTAGCATTTCCCTTTGGTCTGGTTCCTTCTGGTTCTTGTCAGATCGTTCATGTGTGCCTGATTGTACGTGAAACGAACAACAGCGCGAGAATTTCACAGGACCCATGCACCACCGCCCTTCAACTTCTCTGCGCGTCCCAAATAATCACCCGCCTCTCATTGAAAATGCATTACTGTGGCGCGTCAACCGCTCCCCGTCTGAAGCGACCTTTACATTGTACCGATAATGTTACATCAGTATGCTATTAAAAAAAAAGTCATGGTATTTTTCTTTATAAACCCTGGGGGAAAAGGTTTTCACTGTGATACCGTTGCGATTACAACTTATCGATACATTGGAACATAACGTATCCATATGTTTACGTCAACCACCAGGACGGGAAGGGCAGGGGCCTAAGAGCCGAGTGCTCGCACGGGAGACGGCACAGGGTCAGGGAACCCCAGGAAAGGAGGGGTCGCAGCAGAAGAGACCCCGACAGCGGGCGAACAGCCGGAGGACCACGGCGGAAGGAAAAGAACCGGCCAGTGACGACCACAAGACGCACCGCTGGCAGAGAACGCCTCCATCACGGGAGCAGGACCGAACACCGCACCAGGATCCGGAGGTGCCCGTCCAGGACCAGACGTCTCGGCAGGCCGCCAGCCGTTCGTTGCCGCTGACCCGGTGGAGAAGGAGTAGCTGGGGCAAGGACAGGAGTCGGAGGGAGAAGAAAAGGAGGAAAAAACAAGGCAAAGGGTGAACCACAAAAACTAGGGCAAAAAAAACAAAAACAAGACTAGACTCAAAAAACAGCAGACAAAAACAAACTTAACTCTTCACTGTCTGGGACGCACAGGCCTTACTGGACACTAGTGGCCCGCAACGCCACAGTAGAGACACAGGCCCCCGCCGGAACCGCCGCCCCCGGGTCCCTCGATGAGGACCTCTCGACGATCTCTCACTCTCTCGCGGAGGAGGGGGTGGCGGTCCCGCGATGGAGACCTCTGGCGGCGGACTCCCGCGGGGCGGGAACGAGCCCACTCCCTCGGGCCCGCCGAAGACGAGGATGATCTCTCAGGGATGAGGCTGGCCCCCGAGTCGGAGGCAGAGGACAGGCCCAGACCGTGACAGGTTAATGTATGTTTTGTAATAATAATCAAAATCGTCAAACTAACTAGTAACTAAAGTTTTCAAATAATTGTAGTGGAGTAAGAGTACAATATTTGCCTCTGAGATGTAGTGTAAAAGTACAGTAGAAGTAAAAGTATTGGAATTTGAAATACTCAAGTACAAATACCACTATGGGAAATTGCATTTATCTCCCCTTGTGCTCTCCTGATAGATAGTTTCTCAGGCTAGTTCTGAAAGAAACCAGTGATTCACATTTGTGAACATAATGTTTGTTGGAGCCAAAATACAATTTCTGTTTATTTATTTAGTTTATTTAATGGAATGGTGTGGCCTTATGATGACTATGACTTCATGTCATTCACAGTCAGTGGGTGGCTGTGGGCAGGTGTACAATGGGAGAAGCCACACAGTTTTCCACCGTGTTCATGCCGTACCAGGTCGGCGTTCATGTCTTTGTTTTATGAGTTTGTCCTCTGTATGGATTTAATGATGTTAAAGGTAGGGTAAGTGATATTTTTTGGTTAAAACAAAAAGTATTTTATTAAAAGGTTAAAATACTATATTCTGATAGTAATCATTGCTATAGAGTGTTTTTTCAGTAACAGATGTCTCCCTGTCTCTCCAGCTCTTTAATAAACAGAAAACAGATTTTCCGGTAGGTGTCAAAATCTCAGCCAATCAGGAGAAAGTACCCATTTTTAAGCTTCATTTCTATAGTGTTCCAGTTCCAATTTTGTCTGCTCATTTCTTAGTGTCATCACTTCCAATTTCACTTGTTTAATCTGTATCCTGACAGAGTTCTCTGTCCTGGTTAAATAAAATGGGAAATGAAACTGAAACTGAAACGAAAATGCATTTTCTCTTTAATAAAGAGGTGGAGAGACAAGGAGACTCCTAATACTGAACAAACACTCTATAGCAATGAGTACTATCAGAATATAGAGCTATTTAACACTTATTTTAACCAAAGCAAATCACTTACCCTACCTTTAATGAATGGATTGACAAATCCAAAGATACAAGCACTCTCTCGACATTGAATTAATTGCACGCGTCAAACCCAAAGTCAACCCAGTTGCCCCTCGTAGTAGTACCTAAAGGCTAAGGCTCTTCAAAGTTGATTTAAGCAAATGCTAACAGAGAAAGAAAGAAAGAAAGAAAGGAATAGTCATGTTATTCAGTCAGCTAATTAAAAGTCAACATTAGCTCACATGTGTAACAGTGTGTGTTCAGTGGAATACAAGTGTATAAACATACTTTAGTGTTCTTTGTAGCACATCTTACATGCACACTTGCTGCAGGCAGTCTGCACCTCTTTCAACTACTTAGCACTCTGGGGCACTGCATGATAAAACGATGGGAAGTGCTCTTATGCAGCGGTGGAACGTAAGTAATACTTATAATACTAATAGCCTACTTACCTCAAGTATTGTATTTAACACAGATGTTGAGGTACATTTACTTTACTTGAGTGTTTACATTTGTTTTAATACGATTCTAGACAACCGACTCAACGCCGGGCACTGCACTCCCACGGGTCGTCGGCGACGTGCGCACAGAGTTGGTGGTCAGATACTACAGAATGTGGTTTTATAGTGGTATTACTACTTTTACTTTAATAAAATATCAGAGCACTTCTTCCACTAAGGATGCTGGGGCACTGAATGATATGGCGATGAGAAGTGCTCTTATGAACAAGTAGAGTCAGCCTTGTGCCTTGCATGGCCTTGGGTCTGAGAAGCATTTCCACCGCTTTGTAAATTGGGTTCGCTTTTCAATACGGTGCCATCAATGGACAATCAGTCAGAGAGCAGGGGAAGGGAACACATTTCTCCATTTGTGTGACCTTCAAGGGAACACATATAGATGTAACACGTCTCTCTCCATCTGTGACCTTCCACTTGTCCAGCATCCGTCTGAAGGCGACAGTAGGCTATATAGTCACTACCTTATGTCCAAAAAGAAAATGGTAAATGGAACCAAACAGGCATATAAAGGTCCATTTGGTTCCCTTTGTACACTCTCAGCGGTAAAATAACTGATTTTAAAGTGTAGATTAGGGTCCCAGAGATATATATATATTTTAAGTATCAAATGGGGGTCCATGGCCTAATGCATATCAAACTGGGGGTTCTTGAAATTCAAAAGGATGTCCTTTTCCTTCTTTACATAACCTTGTTCAGTAACAATAGAGGTGCTAGGAGTAGGACAGAGCAGAAGAAGTATACCTGTGACAGCAGCCAAGGACACAGCGGGTTGAATCAATTATTCAGAGAACAAAAAAGGTAAGAAAAACAAAACAAAAACAAAAAGGGAAGAAAAAAGATCAAGCGTGAAACAGATGACTAAGGGCTGCCTTGCAGAGATTGTGTGAAAAAGAGGAATATTCATGTCTGAGCGCTGCGGCTAGTTTCCATGGTAATGACACTTGGAAAGTTGTGCACAGTTCACAGACAATCACAGACGTATCGGCTACGTTTTAGAGAACTTCACCAAACAAACTTCTTCAGACTCATTTAATTTAAATACATAAATACATTAGGCTTTACATAAAATGTTCTTTCCCCTTTTTTCCCTGTAAAGGACTCAGCGTTGTTAGTGGCCCCGGTAGAAAGCATTCAGTGAAATTGCAGAATAAATGGCAGTATTCAAATATAAGATTAACTATTTTCAAGGTAGATGCCTTTAAAATATAAATGTCCACAGACATCCAATGACATAAAGTCAACATGCTGTTGACTGGGGCAATGCATGTTCCATATTTCCACGCACCATTTTGGGGAGGAAGTGGGAACAGTTTCTCAACCATTTCTGGATCAGGGCCCACTTGAAAATCTTGAAAGTGTTTGCGACCCACCCAACGCGACCGCTTAACATAAAATAGGTATTGTAGAACATGTATCACCAAAAAAATGGTGTATCACATTAGAAAAAGAGAGGGGAAAAAAATGGTAAAACCAGATTTAAAACCAGATAAAATAATGTATCATGGTCTGCACTAGCCATTGAGATTTTATTATACTGTATGTGTGAGTGAATATAGAGCCCAAGTTTCCTTTTAAAACAAGCCTTTCTTTTGATGTAATGAGCATCACCTGGAAGACTGTTCCATGATACAACTGCCCTCTTCCAACACCTCTTCGTCTAATTGGAGTTTGGTAGTGGTAAAGTTATCAGTCCACCTCTTGCCCCTCTCTGAACGCGAACGCCTAGAGGGAATCTCATGACCTTTGACACAAACGTCCACTTGGACTCAAGGATGAACTCATTAGAAGTAGGTGGTCAAAGGTCAAAGGTCAAGGTCACCATAACCTCACAAAACACATTAATTAAATTCCCTCAAAGTCTTCATTCACTATACTGCAGTGGTTCTCAAACTTTTTCATGTCATGGACCCCCAAATGAATATGTATTTGGCCACAGACGCCCATCTGAAAATATTTTGTGCCAGGGACCATCATACAAGACTTGCGTCGTTAAATTGTTTAAAAAATGTTGGTAAATCGCTAAATTTTTTCCAGATTTCTTTGAAAACAGCAGCTCACAATGCTGTTCCTGGCACAAAATATTTTCAGATAGGGGGTCCGTGGAATAATGAATACTAATTTTCCGGTCCTGGACATGAAAATGTTTGAGAACCACTGGTTTAAACAATAAATAGCTAGGGCCTACAACATTAGGAAACATTCCCAAATAAGCAACTACACATTAGAAACAAGCCCCCAAAAAAAGATTTAATTGTCATTGTAATTTGGTAACTCAAAGTTACTTGGATTAATAACTGTAATATTAGTAGGCCTACTGTTTTGACAATTGTATAATATTACAGTAATATATTATTTAGTAACTAGTTACTAAGTAATACATTACTGTTGTGATACTGGCCATCACTGGAGAGATTGCAGTGGTAAGGCCATGTGAAAATAGATTTACAGCGTCTGTAAATAATTCTCCTTCATGTAAACTTAATGGACTAGACCGGCAACCTCTGAGTCTCAGCACATGAACATATTATGACCATCTGCACAGGCCTTTGATGTTCTCTAGTATTTCATTTAGGGTCCAGTCAAACTGCAGTGGTGAAAAGGAGCACTTCACCCATTTTCAACCTATATCTTCATATAATTGGTCCACCATTTCTGTCTATTTACTCTGTGTCTGGACAGTTCAGAAGGTTTGGTCATTTCAAACAAGATTTCAAACATCTTTTTTATGAATGCAGGAACAACAGCCTTTATTTCAGCGTCCTTGTGACGTCCTCGCGACCGGTGACGTCCCTCATAGATTACGTGGACGTACTCAAGAATGATCCAGGAGCACAAGTACAGACGAGCTGGCCAGATGTATGGAGAACCGGGATGACTGGAGGCACCGATGGAGGGCAGAGAGAGAGAGAGAGAGAGAGAGAGAGAGAGAGAGAGAGAGAGAGAGAGAGAGAATGAGAGAGAGAATGAGAGAGAGAGAGAGAGAGAATAAGAGAGAGAGAGAGAGAGAGAGAGAGAGAGAGAGAGAGAGAGAGAGAGAGAGAGAGAGAGAGAGAGAGAGAGAGAGAGAGAGAGAGAGAATGAGAATGAGAGAGAGAGAGAGACTTTCGAGGAATAGATAGGCTGTAGTTTCTGTTATAGTTTGGAATCCCCATCGATGATGTTATTGGTAGGCAGGTTTCTGTCTGCTAGCCCACCAATAAGATGTAGTGAGTAGACGTACATTCCGTGAGACATGACCTTTGACACGATCTAAATGTCTCAAGAGAAGAGCAGGGAGACTACTGTAAATACAACCACCCCAGTTGCATAAGTTATATTGTATTAACATACTCCCATACAGATTGGACAAAATTACATTTTATTCATTAAAAAAGTTACATAGTGCCCCATTTTGCAGAATGTTAGAAGTTTTCAGAATTTGTCAGAATCGTTCTAAAATAGCTGATCTATTTTAGACATTTTTTTGTAAAAATGGCTTTATTGGTTAATATATGTTTTGAAATAGTAATCTAAATCGGGAAAGTAACTAAACTTATTTGAAAACTGAAGTTTTCAAATAATTGTAGTGGAGTAAAACGTACATTTAGCTTTTAAGATGTTGTGGAGTAGAAGTTTTGAAAAATGGACATACTCGAGTAAAAGTACCTCAAAATGACACTAACAGTACTTGAGTAAATGTATGGTTACTTTCCACCACTGCGCTCATTCACACCTTGATTTATTCTTCCTTCATTGTTTGCAGGATTGGTTCATTTCGAACAAAAAAAGATTTCCGTGAACTTTTCCACAGAGATTCCCACTTGGCCCAGGAAGAAATGCCACCCTTTTCACATTGGCCTGTTATAGCGCCACCAGCAGGTCTAATGAGTGTACCCGTCCTTTGCGTATCTCAAGAACCGTCCGATCGATTGAGTTCAAATTCAGCATGTGTACCGTGAGGACACCAGGGAGTGCGGCGTTTCTGGTGTGAAGTCGGTTGGATCGCCGGTTTCTCCAGAAATATTGATGAACGCTAATCCCCATATATGGAGAGATATTCATTATTAATCATCACTATTGCATTGCCAATAACTACTGGAAATACATTTTCAAACGTATGCGCATGCGCACGCACACGCACGCACGCACGCACGCACGCACGCACGCACGCACGCACGCACGCACACACACACACACACACACACACACACACACACACACACACACACACACACACACACACACGCAAACCATGTCTTCTTTGGGTCTTTAAATTATTCATAGAGACTATTGCACATGCAGGATAGACAGATGGGGCAGGAGAGTGTACTTTCCATTCTGGGGTGAGCTGACAGAATCTTTCAGAATGTGTGCTGCTTGAATCTGGGGAGGCTCAGAGTCAGGGCTGCGTCAACACTATACTCCCACCATGCCTCATGCCTGTCCTTCACTGTCTTTCATCATCATGCCTCATCTGCACATCTATGGCAGATTCCTAACAAGGATCCCCAAATTGATATGTATGTATTTTTCAAGGTTGTGAGCTTGTAGATAGGCCAAAGTAGTAGCCAAAGTATTAAATATAGGGTTAAAGTGGTTAACCCTTTAAAGGACAACTTTGTTTTTTTACAACCAAGGTTTATGTTTTAGATTGTAATTAAAGTAAATAAAAGATGAGTGTTAAAATGTTTTAATTTACTGCTTTCTATATTTTTAGCAATTTTTTACAGTGGGCGGGGGCATTCTGTCCGGTGGCTAAATATGTATTTTTTTTACACAATAACCCGGCGTTTTCTTTATTATGATTTACATTATCTCTTCTAGCCCCCAATAACTCACATCTGGCCATCAAAGACCACAGGACCTTTTTTATTGTGTAAAAAAGGCATATTTAGCCACCGGACAGAATGCCCCCGCCCACGGTAAAAAAAAAAAGATCTAGATCTAGATCTAGAGCATTTTGAGCTTGTAGATCTGCTATTTCCACTATTTTTGAAAATATTTGAAAATATATATGAACATTTTCCAACAAGGAAACGATTATGGCGATTATGCAAAATAATTGCGATTATCTCAAATAATTGCGATTAGGCGATTATGTAATAATTGTGACAGGCCTAACCAATTAAGGCATGCAGAAAAGCATCTCAGAGCACTCAACAGGTTGAACTTTTAGGCTGATGGGTTACAACACCACCACACAGGTCCTACTTGCCAGCTAAGAACAAAAAACTGCGGCTACCATTCGCACAGGCTCACGAGTAGGACAATAGAAGATTGAAAAAACGCGTTGCCTAGTCTGATTTATTCTCTGTAAACCCTGGAGATGATTGTGCGTGAAAATCACATACATTGGATCAGCAGTTTCTAAAATAGGGCCTACTCAGACCAGCCTGTTTGGCATTAACAAACATGTCACTTAAATCACCTTTTTTCCCTATTGTAATGCTCGGTCCATATGCATAGCATGGGACTGAGGGGGCATGTGAGCATAATATGGCACAATGGACAGAAATTACGAACTCAAACCATTCACTCACCGCGAGCAAAACCTTGGGGAGAGAAACCTTATCTAATTTAGGGCTTTGCCTGGTGATGAGTGGATAGCCTAGTCGGTGCTAAAATATTGTAGTGTGAACTCGCCATTTGTGAGAAAAAAACATCATAATAGCGTTTTGATGAAGTGTGGTAGTTGATTTCGAGGTGTTTAAAGATGTTGTGAGAGGCATCAGTCTTTCCAATCAGTAAAAGGCTGATATATCAATAATGGCAAAACATTGTTTCTTTTAAACGGCTTTGAGGACATAAATTCTATGTCAAATTAAATTAAATAAAAAATGCTGGTATGTCCCTTTAAGACGAGGCGTTTGAGGTGAGGAAGTCTCTACATTTTGTGTGTGCTCACCTGCAGCAAATATGCTGTTAGTATTCAATAAGGCTGAGGATACAGCATGTAGGAAAACGAGACAAGGGAGACCGTTATTATGTTACATCTTAGAGGCTGCTGTGTGCAATAATTACTACATCTCAAAGTAATTAACACTCCTGTAACATCAGCTCAATTGTGAGTAGTGTGAAAAGAATGCTAATAAAACCCAAGACTTAAAAACAGAACCCTAATAATTTTCCTGGTAACAGTTACAGTACAAGGAACTGGTGAATGTTTTTGTTTGTTTGTCTTTATGCATTTTTAACACATTCAAATGTCATAGACACCTTACAATAAGCCCTAGAGAGCCGATCTTTGAACCTACAGTTGTTACTGTAATGTATGCTTAGACCCCAGCATCCATATTCTGGGGGGAACATTAGCCACAAATATCTGATCTACAAGCTCACAATGTGTCGCAGCCAATCCAATAGCAAGCAAAATAGAAACAAAATAATACTTTAATACTGTCCTTGTTTTTTTTTTAAATAATCTATGCTGCTGCTTAAATGGCACAGCACTGCTTCTCAACATAGGGTACGGGGACCACCAGGTGTCCCAGTGGACCCTTTACGGGTCATATAACTCTGAGCGTGTACAAATGGAACCTAATGGTGGACAATTTACATTACATTTACACAGAGGATTTTACAGTGTAGTTTGGGGTCCCAGAGATGAAAAAAAGGGCATCAAATGGGGTTCTGTGGCCTAATGGATATCAAAATGGGGGTCCTTGATATTAAAAAGACTGAGAGTCACTGCTGCACAGTATGCTGTGTGTGTGTGTGTGTGTGTGTGTGTGTGTGTGTGTGTGTGTGTGTGTGTGTGTGTGTGTGTGTGTGTGTGTGTGTGTGTGTGTGTGTGTGTGTGTGTGTGTGTGTGTGTGTGTGTGTGTAACACGTGCACACAGCATTATACTGTGGTGCAGAGCACTACCGCAGCACCACTTGAATCTGCTGTTGTTGTTGTTCTGTTCTTGAACAGGGTCTTGGTTGCCCTCTAGTGGTGCATCAAGGTACTGGAAAAACCTACTTGTTTGGTTATAGACTATGTATTGCTTAATTATTTTAACACTTGTGGTACAGCGGTATCACTGGCTGAAAATAGTCGATATACAAGCTCACAAGGCGTTGCGTTGTGAGCTTGTAGATCAGCTATTTTCGGCTCATGACACCGGCACACAACAGAATATAAATTTGGCTTCATGGATGTTGCTGCTAATGTATGACACCTGAATTTCCCTGCAGGGATCTTATCTTATACAGCAATTGTGTGACCAGACTTCAGTTACAGCTGGACAGTGCAAGGTGTGTGTGTGTGTGTGTGTGTGTGTGTGTGTGTGTGTGTGTGTGTGTGTGTGTGTGTGTGTGTAAATGTTCTAATAGAGCTTTTAATTATCTAATTTATCTATGGTTTTGTGTCTGAGCAGGTCAACCCTTTCATCTATCACAGCATAACTTAAAGGAGACACACCATGAATTTAAAAAAAATATTTGATATTTAATATCATATGGTGTATGTCCCTCAAACCATTTTCAAAAGGTTTGAGCCTAAATCAACACTCAGATATACTCATCCCAAGTCAATTCTCTCAGGCTTATAAAGCACTTTCAGCTGCAATACCAAAACGTCCAGTTGGCTAGGGGGGTGCTGTACTGCGGTACTGAGCAATTCTGTCTGTCAAAATACATGGGCAGAAAGTTTGGTGAGGTAAGCAAACTTGCCATTCTGAGATGGCCTGTTCAGACACGCCCATTCTGAAAATATCTGAAATGAGAATGAATGACTGAATGTTAAAAGAAAATATTTTTTGGGGTACAAGAGACACTGGGGAGTGTTGTGTCTCCTTTAATATACAACACATACAAATAAAGATTGACAAATATTACAACAAATAACAACAACATTGACCTCTGAGATTAAGTCACATAAAGATATCAACCTGGCAGACTGTATCTTTGTATGTTTGTTATACCAATAGCCTATAGGTAAATGTAGCCTATTATATTACCATATTTAACTAGGCCTAGTCTAGTTAAATAAGAGAAGCCTATATATTCCTAGCTGTCCTTATGTAGCGTTTACAATAAGAATTTGTTATTTAACTATTTTGTGTGCATTATTATATCATGGTAATATATTTAACCCCACAAACATAATTTAAATGTCACTGAATAACTGTCAAATATGGTTTAAGTTTCTATCTGAGGAAGGGTAATGAAAACAGACCAAGTTCAAATTTACCAACCGAGGTACAGTATATATTATTCATTTACCACCCAGCATCAACACAGGACCAAAATACACAGTAACACAATGGAAATAGATGTCTTCTGACCCATATCTCCTATGGGTCGTGGCAAAAGTCAATCTTGATAGCAGGCTTCAGGAATGGTAACAATACAGTTCTCATGGGTGTTTAGCCAAAACTCCAGGTGCCAGACAAATCCATGGCCAGACAGTATTCTACTGGGTAAAAGTTGACGGCTACATACTGGGGTCTGTATGTAGTCTGAGGCCTTTATGTATGTCCATGACGGTTAAACACAATACAATATGTATCTGTCTTATACTATAAAATCATTAACAAACAGACAATAAAATATTTCTATCATATATCATTTCAAAAAATTATTCATCCAGTTCCCTTTTTCTTTCCCATGTCACGGTAGGGCCCTTTCTCCCACTGAAAAACTTTTGTGGTTGCTCACTCTGTTTCTCTGTCTGTTGCTGCTGCGACTCTTTATCTATAAAACAAATGCATGCTTATTAGGTCTACATTATGAGCTGGCCTTTTTTGCAAATTACCTATTTCAAAACGGCTAATAATGACAACAAACCTTTTGATCTCCTCTCAGTAAGTTGAACAAGTAGGTCATCATGTTTCCTAGTGATGTGTCTTTTCAGATTTCAATTTGAATCTTTGCTGACTGTAATACTCTCGCCACATTCCGTCTCGTCATCACAATCTTCTGTTTCTTTAACAATATAGTACATCTGTACGTTTTGTCTGTACATTTTTTTTTAAATACTTGGCAAACTCCATGTTTGTTGTGAGATTTTCTTCTAAGCTCAATAATGAAGTGATGAGGAGTGCGCCAAGGATGCCTTCTCTCTCCCATTCTCTTTAATGTATTTCTGGAGCGTATCATGACGGATGCCCTGGAAGACCATGAGGGAACTAACAGCATAGGAGGCAGACCAATCACCAACCCCCCTTTTTGCAGACGACGTTGATGGGCTAGCTGGAGAAGAAAAATAACTTGCCAGCCTATTTGAAAGGCTTAATACCACCTCAAGCCCATATGGAAAGACAAAAACATCAGTCTGACATCAAAGGTGAGACTACTACGCTCACTTGTCATCTCAAACTTTCTATACGCTTGGGAAACTTTTCCAGCAGAGCTGCAGAAGAGAATACAGAGCATGGAGATGAGATGCTACAGAAGACTCATGGGTATCTCCTACACCCAACATGTCACCAACGAGGAGGTCCGGCAAAAGATCAGCCAAGCCATCGGCCCACATGATGACTTGCTTACCTCTGTCATAAAGCGAAAACTGAGGTGGTACGGACACATCACCAGATCCTCAGGCCTCGCAAAGACCATCCTGCAAGGCACCGTACAAGGTGGCAGGAGACGAGGGAGACAGGAGTACTGTGTACTCTACAAATCTAATGAACTCCAAAAGCACAGGTCATAGTGAGAAGATCTTGCTTGGGCTGATCCAGAAGCGGAGGAAGTGGGATCCACACCGTTGCGTACAGGTAATCACGCTAGCAAAAACACGTTTTACAACATATGCTGACCTGTTGAATATATCTGAATTCACTGCAGGATATTGCTCTTTATAACCTAGAGACGAGTGCATAGAGACTGCATTCGTTTACTTGACCTATTGACCTATTCACAGTATTCAGAACCTTTTTGGCTGTGACATGCAAAATGTTCATACTGACAACAGCGCCCAAAATGGTCCTGTGAGTACTGATGTGAGAAGTTTACATTGAAAGCACGGGTGTGGCCGATTGACCCATTTGAGAGGAAGAGAACCGGGTGGAGACAGAGAGCACGTCCACACCATGTGACCCTAACACTGAGGCGTCTGAGCCTCCGGGCTGTTCAACTTAATTTGTAGGGGGAGTGGGTTACTGGGGTCAGTAAACATCTCAGGTGGACTTTGTGTTGGGGGAGTGGGTTACTGGGGTCAGTAAACATCTCAGGTGGACTTTGTGTTGGGGGAGTAGGTTACTTGGGTCAGTAGAACATCTCAGGTGGGGACTGTGTAGTGTCCGGGGCTGTTGGTGGTGGAGGGCAGGTCTGCCTTGGCGTGCTTTTTCTGTTATGCATAATGTGCTATTCATTTATTTAGTTTTTTAAATGCAATTTGTTTATAGGGTTGAATCTGTCATGAGGTTCATGTGTTATGTCTTGTAACCAATGTGTATGTGTCACATCAGCATGGTAGAGAGGGGTAGTTGTGGTGTCCTCCCCTCTCCATTTCCTCATGTGTCTGGTGGTTTGCTGTGTCACAAATACAAGAATGTTCTGAAGCCCACCAGTCTTACAATAATGTAGTTTATTTTGATATATCTACATTTTGGGTATTTTGTATTGACAACCATTTTGGATGTTGTCCATCTCTGTCTGTATTACTGTACTACAGTAGACTTACAGTAGTTGTTAATATGCCACCCCCTGTGTCCTTTAATTGATGTTTTGAAGGGTTACGGTTAGACTCAATTGTCTCATTGGAGTTGAAAATTAATTATCTTCCAACATTGCACCTGTTGAACCACTATTTCATCACCCCTGGGCCAGATGTCATCTTTTGGAAAAACACACCTGGCTTTGCACAGCTCATTAATTTGTAACCACCTGGGCATAGTCTGGTGTTGCCAGACGATCGGAGATGTCCGCCTACCAATGCGTCTGGACACTTCTGAATGCAAGATAGTTGCAAGAACACCAGCGAGAACACAAATCTACACCCACTGTTTTAGAAACCAATCATAACATCACTCCAATATGAAGGACCGCCCTATAAGCTTTTGATTGGTTCTGCATTGCACCTTTTTTTTTTAACAAATAGTTTCCTCCAGTTTTTCAAACAAGCAGGGAGATTGCATCATTCTCTAGTTGAGTGACAGTTTTAGAGACTCACTGGTAATTTTCCAGATGCTGGAGCTCACAAACAACCTGTTCCTCTTGGGAACACAAGGGATGACATTGATTGTTTCTTTATTCTTTCTTTTTTTCTTCTTGTACTTTACTATAGAAAACAAAATGAAAATTAGATGAACATTAAGAAATATTTGAAAGTCAGGCATAACATATTAATATTAATGTAGCGTGTGTGTCTGTGGGTGCGGTGTATGTATGTATGTATGTATGTATGTATGTATGTATGTATGTATGTATGTATGTATGTATGTATGTATGTATGCATGTATGTACGCATGCGAATTGCAGCCTCCTGAAGGTGTATCTTTAGGGCAGTTTTGAAAGTGAGTAGGGTTTTACACTCCTTTACTCCTTTAGGTAGGGCATTACACATTTTTGTTGAATAGCATGAGAACAAGTTAATTCCCTTTGTTGAGCCAAATCTGGGTTGAACATGATTCGTGGAGCTCCTACAGATTCCTCCTCTACAACATCACCTGGGCTGCCTTGTCCATGAGGAAGGGACGAATCCTCATGGAGAAGGCAGCCCAGGTGCTCATCCAGGCTCTTGTCATCTCTCGTCTGGACTACTGCAACTCCCTCCTTGCTGGTGCCCCGACGTCTACCATCAGACCTCTGTAGCTTGTTCAGAAAGCTGCGGCTCGTCTGGTGTTCAACCGCCCCAAGTTCTCCCACACAACTACCCTTCTCCGTTCTCTACACTAGCTCGCCGTAGCGGCTCGCATCCAGTTTAAAACCCTGGTGCTAGCCTATAGGGCAGTGAAAGGAACAGCTCCTTCTTACCTCCGGGCTATGGTCGATGCTTATACCCCTGCCCGACCACTTCGGTCTGCCGCCACAGGGCGACTGGTTGCCTCGTCGCTCAATGGTCCTTCTGCCCGATCTACGTGGTCACGGCTTTTTTCTGTTCTGGCCCCACAGTGGTGGAATGAACTCCCCACTGATGTCAGGACAGCAGAGTCACTGCCCATCTTTTGCCGCAGGCTGAAAACCCACCTCTTCAGGAAACACTACCCTTCCTCTTCGCCTTGCTTGCTGTTGTTAACTAGTTAACTCTTGTTTTATTGTTTTATTGGATCTTGTTTATTCGATACACTTATTTGTTTTAGCTCTTGCTCATTAGATTTTCCTATTTTGTCTCATCTGATTATGAAAGTAGGTAGCTGATATATTGCACTTTTACTTTAGCGCTAGGTATACTCTTGGTTGCTTGTTTTTGAAGAGAATGCACTTAATGCTTCTGGTGATTAGTAGTTTCGTTCTCTACCTATGTTGAATGCACTTATTGTAAGTCGCTTTGGATAAAAGCGTCTGCTAAATGACTGTAATATAATGTAATGTAATCTTTAGTATGATACTTTACTTGTCTGTCCCATTAATGCTATCTTTATACCAGGTTGCAGACGCGTTATTATGATTCCCACACCGCGTCGTGGCAAACCCGCTGAGCGGGCGCTGTGATTGGTCAGTAGTCGCTGTGATTGACAGTTCTCGTTTTTGCTACTATGCCTATACCTAACCTCAACCCTAACCCTAACCTCAGTAAAACTATGCCTAAACCTAACCCTAACCCTAACCCTAACCTCAGTAAGACTATGCCTAAACCTAACCCTAACCCTAACCCTAACCTCAGTAAAACTATGCCTGCCGGGGAGCCAATCAGACACGTAAGGCGGGTCTAAATCCAGGACGCGGCGTGGGATTCATAATAACGCGTTGCAGACCTGGTTTATAGATACACTTCAGCTAGTCGTGACTTTTTCTCATTGGCTGTTTTTTTAGCCAATGAGGGCTCAATGTACTCTCAGAATATGGGATCTAAAGACGAACCACAATACTGTGTTCGGCCACTGTATGTACTCTATGGCGCTGTTGCTTAATGTCCTCTCAGAATATGGGATATAAAAACGTTGCCATGTTTAGTGAGAGAAATAAGCAACCTGGTATAATATGACTGTGGCATATCTTGTTTTTAGACTCTACAGAGTGCACCAGTTGTCCAGAGGACCTCTGGTCCAATCCCCAGCATGACCACTGTGTCCCTAAGAGCATCGAGTTCCTCTCCTACCATGAGGCCCTGGGTATCTCCTTGACAACCATCTCATTGCTAGGCATACTTATCAGTACCATTGTCATGGGAATCTTCATCTATCATAGAGACACACCCATGGTACGTGCCAACAACTCAGAACTCAGCTTCCAACTTTTACTGTCACTCAAACTGTGTTTCCTGTGTTCACTTCTGTTCATTGGCCGTCCCAGGCTCTGGACTTGTCAGCTGAGGCATGCAATATTTGGGATCAGCTTTGTGCTGTGTGTCTCCTCCTCTGTCAGAAAGCACTGTATTTATTATATTGTTCACTCATAGTTCCATACGTTATTTATTGTGTGGAGATATGGGGAAATGCATACAAAACGAATACCAACCCTATTTTTATATTACAGAAGAAAGCTATAAGGATAATAAATAGATCAGGTTATTATGAACCGACTAATAAACTCTTTATTAAAGGTAGGGTAAGTGATTTGCTTTGGTTAAAATAAGTGTTACATAGCTCTATATTCTGATAGTACTCATTGCTATAGAGTGTTTGTTCAGTAAAAGGAGTCTCCTTGTCTCTCCACCTCTTTATTAAACAGAAAAAGCATTTTCGTTTCAGTTTCAGTTTCATTTACAATTTCATCCAACCAGGACAGAGAACTCAATCAGGATACAGATTAAACAAGTGAAATTGGAAGTGATGACACTAAGAAATGAGCAGACAAAATTGGAACTGGAACACTACACAAATTAAGCTTAAAAATGGGTACTTTCTCCTGATTGGCTGAGATTTTGACACCTACCGAAAAATGTATTTTCTGTTTATTAAAGAGCTGGAGAGACAGGGAGACATCCGTTACTGAAAAAACACTCTATAGCAATGATTACTATCAGAATATAGTTATTGAACCTTTTAACAAAATACTTTTTGTTTTAACCAAAAAATATCACTTACCCTACCTTTAAGTATAATACCTTAAAATTCTATGATATAGTAGCACAGAAAACAGTTTTATTAGCATTCAAAGCACAACAGAAACTGCTTCCAAGATGCATTCAGAATCTGTTTCAAATTAAAGAAAATCAGTACGAGTTGAGGGGTATACTTATGTTTGGAATTATTACAGCTAGAACAAATATTAAAAAGAGATGTACATCGGTTATGGCAAGAGAAATATGGAATAGTTGTGAAAATGACCCAAAGAAATGCAGTTCTATCTATAAATTCAAGAAAATGTTTAAAGATAATATAATAGATAAATATAAAAGAATATTATAAACCATTACATGTTATTTTTTGTAGATGAAAAGACACATTTTGTCTTTGTCTTTGTTCTGTTTTATTTGAGTATTGATTGATGTTTTGTTATTGTTTGTTTTTATAACATTATAAGGGTAGGCATTATAAGCTACGGCTTCAACCTACACCTTTTCGGTCCATGATTTTATTTTTTTTCTTTCTTGGAAATGTCAAATGACAAACTCTGTACATGGCTTAATGACCGAAAAAAGTATTCATTCATTCAACAAAGGTGATGTAAATTGCCATTCAAACCTGGCAGCAGGCTTCCTCTTGAATAACAGGTCAAGATTAACATCATGTGCTTGAATAGCCTAGAAGTGCAGATAGTTAGACTGGGTCTGTCTACAACACATGACTACTCCTCACTTTAGTACAATAACTTTTAACATTTCTATCTGGTTTTAGATAACTTGGGGTCCATAATACACGACACAAGTAACCAGGTTCATGAAAAACCAAAAGAGAGAGGGAGAGAGACGGTGGATCTATATACATAATATACATATGAATATGGATATTATATGGATATATATTCTCTAATATTGTGGCAACCCAGGGGAATACAGGTGAGATTCACAATAAAACAAGAGGCTCAGAGTCAGATGGCTTGTTAAATTAAATTGTCTTTTATTCAAACAATTAGGGGAAAGGGGAATTGGGGCAAAAGCAACTTAGGAATCCTCCCGTCCGGGGCTTGGGCCTGTACATGCACTACACACAGGTGGGGGCTCCACAATCTTGCATGATGTCCTTCCTACTCGCTTCCATGTGGAACAGAGTGACGTGGCCTGCTTCCTCATTCCTCCAAACTGACTCTCCAGCCGGCTTGTGAGCCGGCTATTTAAAGGCTCCCCTTGATTGCCTGACTGGCTGCAGGTGCGTCCATTGCCAGGCTCCCATTGGCTGCAATACCTGGACAGGATAATACACTCCACCTACCACCTCCCCCAGCCTGAGCTTGGGGACCCGCCCTCTCTGTGGACTAGGCCTGGCTGTTTCCCCTGGTCTGCCACAATATATATATGTTATATATCATAGAGACCAACAAAAACAAAGCACCGCGCATAGGGGGAAGGGCCGCGCAGCGGCCCGACCCTCTACTGTATGTACATTAGATTATCTTTTGGCTGATACTCTATTTGTCTGTCCCTTTAATCTCTTCTTTGTTAGACTCTTCAGAGTGCACCAGTTGTCCAGAGGACTTCTGGTCCAGTCCCCAGCGTGACCACTGTGTCCCTATAAGAGCATGGAGTTCCTCTCCTACCATGAGGCCCTGGGTATCTCATTGCTAGGTACACTTATCAGTACCATTGTCCTGGGAATCTTCATCTATCTTCGAGACACACCCATGGTACGCGCCAACAACTCAGAACTCAGCTTCCAACTTTTGCTGTCACTCAAACTGTGTTTCCTGTGTTTACTTCTGTTCATTGGCCGTCCCAGACTCTGGACTTGTCAGCTGAGGCATGCAATATTTGGGATCAGCTTTGTGCTGTGTGTCTCATGTATCCTGGTAAAGACTATGGTGGTGTTGGCTGTGTTCAGGGCCTCCAAGCCTGGGGGTGCAGACATTATGAAATGGTTTGGTGCCATGCAGCAGAGAGGAACAGTTCTGGTTCTTACTTCCATCCAGGCAATAATCTGCACAGCTTGGCTTGTGTCTGCCTCACCAACTCCTCATAAAAACACAGAATACCACACTGATAAGGTTGTCTATGAGTGTGAAGTCGGATCAACAGTTGGTTTTGCGGTGTTACTAGGTTATATCGGTTTACTGGCACTCCTCAGCTTCGTCTTAGCATTCATGGCAAGGAATCTTCCAGACAACTTCAATGAAGCCAAGTTAATCACTTTCAGCATGTTGATCTTCTGTGCAGTGTGGATAGCCTTCATCCCAGCATATATCAGCTCTCCAGGCAAATATGCAGATGTAGTGGAGGTATTTTTTGGAGCTATTTTAGCATCTAGTTTTGGCCTTTTGATGGTACTGTTTGGGCCAAAGTGTTATATAATGCTTTTGCAACCTGAGAGAAACACTAAGAAGTTCATCATGGGTCGCGGTGCCACCAAGACTTAGAAGCAGAAATTCAATTATAAATATAGCTGCAAGCAGTGATAAACGGGGCCAAGGAATGAAATCCAAAAAACAATATGCAATAATAGCACAATAAGACGTAGAAACAGAATAGATTGAACTTGAGACAAAGCAGCCCATGCAATTAACAAATGAGCATTCTGAACAGCTGAGCAGAGTGCTGAGGGATTGTGGATATTGTAATGTATATCTGTATTGTGTTGCTTACAATGCAGATTCCAAACTTGTGTCACAAATTATGTTATCATAATAAAAGTTTGAAATGTATTTTAATGTATCGTTCTAGACAACACAGCTGGATTGTATTCTAATACTATCCATCCATTCTAATTCTAATAAGGCTTACACATGTTGTCATCATGGCAACATTGTGTGGTTAGTCGGGAGTGGATATCGGTGTTAACCTTCTACTACTGTAAGAAGTCAACTTTAACATATGAAATAAGCTACGTACTGTAGCACTGACATTTTGTTTTCACAGGTCAATATTGGAGGTCAGGAGGCTGTTTATAATAATAATAATAATAATAATAATAATATAGCTGCAAGCAGCAATAATACGGGGCCAGGGATTGCAGAGAGAAGAAAGAAAGAAGCAATGATAAGTAATATGCACAATAAGCCATAGAAACATAGAAGACTGAACTTGAGAGAAAGAAGACCATGCAATTAACAAATGAGCATTTTAAACCCATAACCCTAACCTCAGTGAAACTATGCCTTCCCCTAACCTCAAGAAATACAATACTACGAATGCCAAATCATGATCGCCTCAACACATCTTCGGGGACAGGGATCGAACCGGTGACCTCCGGACTACAAGGCTGCCTTTCTTCTCATTGAGCTAAAGATACGATAGCCCTGGCAGTGTCTGTTGATATTTCTAAGTCATTCCGTCCCTGACGGACCAGGCCTCTGTTTTGCTAACTACTCTAGATCAATGGTTCCCTAACCATCTACCGATAGATAAATTATATGTCTCCTCGGAACAGAAACCAGTGAAAGTAGCCGATCTACATGATGATGAGAGAGAGAGAGAGAGAGAGAGAGAGAGAGAGAGAGACATGGAAACAGAATAGATTGAAGAGAGAGCGAGAGAGACATGTTAACGGAATAGATTGAAGAGAGAGAGAGACATGGAAACGGAATAGATTGATGAAAGAGAGAAATGGAAACAGAATGGTTTGTTTGGACATCTCAACCTATTGCCATTAACAGGATTCGAACTCTCAACCTTCGGACTAATAGGATGCAACACTACCTATAGTGCTATAGCTTTGTCCAGGCTGATATAGTCTGTTGAAGATCATAAACTCTTGCCTTCTGTCATGAACCAAGCCCCTGTTTCACTAACACTAAGATCACTCGTTCACAAACCATTTACCAATGAAGAAATTGTACATCTCCTCAGAACCAAAACTAGTGAAAGTAGCCGATCTACAAGCTCACAAACCATTAAAAGTTGTGAGATTGTAGATCGGCTATTTTCACAATGAAGTATGCTATACATTGAAAAAACATACTCTCGTTGCTATCTGAATAGTTGTGAGATTGTAGATCAGCTATTTTCACAATGAAGTATGTCATACATTGAAAAAACACACTCAAATAAGAATTTCATGTTATCTTTAACAATTGCAGATGTATTCATAGATGCGTCGTGTCGTCGGTCTGGAGCCTGGCACACTGGTCTAGCTGGCGACCTAGCTGGCAGGCGCGCCGTGCGTCGGAACCTAAGCTATAAGGTCGCTGAGGTCGCGACTTTAGCGACCTAGGCGGCTAAGGTCGAGACTTCGACGTTGTGAGTCGTGACTAGCTATGCATGGGTCACGACTAGCGAGGTGCATCGGGACTTTAGCGACCTATGGTCACAACCTCCGTTGAACCTCCGTTGAGACCTTAGCAACCTCGGTTGCAACCTCAACGAGGTTGCAAATGGATCTCCACTGCCAAACGACTTGCCACGGTGGCCAACAGCCCAACAATGGTACCGTACTATTATATAAGTACGTATTATTGCGAACGCAGCGGAAGGAGGCGTGCCGAAGGCGCAAGTGGAGCTTACTATGAAACCGTGCTCGGGTTGTGTGTGTGTGTCTCTGTCTGTTTGTCTGTCTGTGTGTGTGCACTGCCTGTGTGCAGCCAAGTAAATGTCCAATATAGACGTACAATACATCAAATGAAAGGTCTTTGAAAACTGAACACACCTGTCAGTTGTGCGTTTAATCCCGCCCCTTCCCCCGGAAGCCACACCCCGGAGAAGGCTCCTATAAACTCCCCATTGAAACCCCATGTTAAATGAAAAGTGCCCGAATCGCTCCGAAACTTTTTCTACCCCCCCTAAGTGGGGGTCTACGAACAAATACTTCGTGCTCGGATTTTGGCTCCGCCCCCCGGAAGTGGGTGAAACAGGCAAACAAACACTTTGTTGAATTGTTCAAAAACATTCAAAGTTTTTTTTTGTGAATTTGTATTTTTCTAAGATGCTCCTTTTAACGCAGATTTTTTTTTTTTTTTATTGGTTACTTTTTTTAATACTTTTTTTGCGTTCGCTTCCCGCGTTCGCGCGTCTTACTTGTATAAGTATAAGTACATTATTATGTCACAGCATGGACTTACGTGCGTAATTACGCGCAAGAAACCCTGGCTTGATATCCCTTGAATGACAGATTATTATGAGTGACGACGTAGGGGCTGTGTGGGGGGGGATTAATGAAGGAATAAGTATTTGAAATCCCACCTAAATTGGGAGTGGAACATGACTCGTTCATGGCCGTCCTGCGTAATTGTCCGCTCTATTTTCGTTCGATAGACAGAAAATAAATTACATAAATAAATACACCAAATAAAAATATAAACTTGACAGATCATAGAAAACTTTGAATTACAAGAATCCATTGATTACTGACAGAGTTCTGCCTTAGTGAAATGTCAACTCCTCTCCATGGCTGTTTGAAAATAGCCGAGTCATGGCTTGGTTGACTCGGTCGTGGCGTGCCCGAGCTGGTCGTGGCGTAACCGACCTGTTCGTGGCGTACCCGACCTGGCCGTGGCGCACGACGCAGCGTCGCGGGGCCGCGACTAAGGAAACGACTAGCGACTAAGGAACCGACTATCACGACCTAGGCGACTTCAGACACAACCTGAGTCGAGTCGATGGCGGATTTCGCTGTCCCTCTAGATGTAAGGGCACAAAAAGAAAAAAAGTACTTTTGACGTATGGCTGGATACCTTTGTATTTGTCAAAAGAAATAAATACAAATGAAAAGAAAATAGCAGATCTACAAACTTACAACGCATCACGTGGAACGCGTTGTAAGCTTGTAGATCTGCTATTTTCAGCTAAGTTATTTAATGTAGAGCGAAAACTGAATTGACACGAACAGAGCGCTGAGGGACTCCGCTCAACCATATGGGGTTTAAGTGGCTAATGATATTAAGTTATGCAGTTACATTTTGGATGATAATATTGTAAGATACAAAATGTGTTACTGAAATATAGTATGGAATTAAATGTACTGTATTTCCCAACTGAAATGACTGAATTGAAATCGAAATGATTGAATGAAACACATCATAGCAGATCCTTTGACATCACAGTTTTATTTAAAGTTAAATGAATGGATGATTAATGGTTGAAACTAACAGTTCGCATCATTTCAGGAAATGCTATTAAAGTGAACTGACCGAAAAATCATAAATTTGCAACATTCTAAAGTTTTTACCAACTTGTCTGCATGATAGATAATAGATGTTGGCATCTCTGACTGGATTACTGCTTTTAGTTTAATCTGATAGAAAACAGAATCTATAACAGATTTTCAGAAATAAAAGATGTATTGTTATAAAAATACACACAGAAAAAAATGTATCATAATTGAATGTCTGCTTCTATGTCTTTGTGCCACCGCGACCCATGATGGACTTCTTAGTGTTTCTCTCAGGTTGCAAAAGCATTATATAACACTTTGGTCCAAACAGTACCATCAAAAGGCCAAAACTAGATGCTAAAATAGCAAATACCTCCACTACATCTGCATATTTGCCTGGAGAGCTGATATATGCTGGGATGAAGGCTATCCACACGGCACAGAATATCAACATGCTGAAAGTGATTAACTTGGCTTCATTGAAGTTGTCTGGAAGATTCCTTGCCATGAATGCTAGGACGAAGCTGAGGAGTGCCAGTATACCAATATAACCTAGTAACACTGCAAAACCAACTGTTGATCCGACTTCACACTCATAGACAATCTTATCAGTGTGGTATTCTGTGTTTTTATGAGGAGTTGGTGAGGCAGACACAAGCCAGGCTGTGCAGATTATTGCCTGGATGGAAGTAAGAACCAGAACTGTTCCTCTCTGCTGCATGGCACCAAACCACTTCATAATGTCTGCACCCCCAGGCTTGGAGGCCCTGAACACAGCCAACACCACCATAGTCTTTACCAGGATACAGGAGACACACAGCACAAAGCTGATCCCAAATATTGCATGCCTCAGCTGACAAGTCCAGAGCCTGGGACGGCCAATGAACAGAAGTGAACACAGGAAACACAGTTTGAGTGACAGTAAAAGTTGGAAGCTGAGTTCTGAGTTGTTGGCACGTACCATGGGTGTGTCTCTATGATAGATGAAGATTCCCATGACAATGGTACTGATAAGTGTGCCTAGCAATGAGATGGTTGTCAAGGAGATACCCAGGGCCTCATGGTAGGAGAGGAACTCGATGCTCTTAGGGACACAGTGGTCACGTTGGGGATTGGACCAGAGGTCCTCTGGACAACTGGTGCACTCTGTAGAGTCTAAAAACAAGATATGACACAGTCATATTATACCAGGTTGCTTATTTCTCTCACTAAACATGGCAACATTTTTATATCCCATATTCTGAGAGCACATTAAGCAACAGCGCCATAGAGTACAGTACATACAGTGGCCGAACACAGTATTGTGGTTCATCTTTAGATCCCATATTCTGAGAGTACATTGAGCCCTCATTGGCTAAAAAAACAGCCAATGAGGAAAAAGTCACAACTAGCTGAAGTGTATCTATAAACCAGGTCTGCAACCTGGTATAAAGATAGCATTAATGGGACAGACAAGTAAAGTATCATACTAAAGATTACATTACATTATATTACAGTCATTTAGCAGACGCTTTTATCCAAAGCGACTTACAATAAGTGCATTCAACATAGGTAGAGAACGAAACTACTAATGCCCAGAAGCATTAAGTGCATTCTCTTCAAAAACAAGCAACCAAGAGTATACCTAGCGCTAAAGTAAAAGTGCAATATATCAGCTACCTACTTTCATAATCAGATGAGACAAAATAGGAAAATCAAATGAGCAAGAGACTAAAACAAATAAGTGTATCGAATAAACAAGATCCAATAAAACAATAAAACAAGAGTTCGTACAACTACTTAACAACAAGTAGGCAAGGCGAAGAGGAAGGGTAGTGTTTCCTGAAGAGGTGGGTTTTCAGCCTGCGGCGAAAGATGGGCAGTGACTCTGCTGTCCTGACATCAGTGGGGAGTTCATTCCACCACTGTGGGGCCAGAACAGAAAAAAGTCGTGACCATGTAGATTGGCCAGAAGGACCCTTGACCGACGAGGCGATCAGTCGCCCCGAGGTGGCAGACCAAAGTGGTCGGGCAGGGGTGTAAGCTGTTCCTTTCACTGCCCTATAGGCTAGCACCAGGGTTTTAAACTGGATGCGAGCCGCTACGGGGAGCCAGTGTAAAGAACGGAGAAGGATATTTGTGTGGGAGAACTTGGGGCGGTTGAACACCAGACGAGCCGCAGCTTTCTGAACAAGCTCCAGAGATGGCAGCTGCCGGAGTACCAGCAAGGAGGTCTGTCTGTCTGTCTGTATGTCTGTCTTCCTTCATCCATTTATCTCCTCATTGAGTTGACCTATCGATCTGAACTTGCACATGGGCATTGACTGGGAATGAATGGATATGTGATGCCTTTGCTTCCAAGTTGTCAACTCCAACTACGGAACAAAATTTGTTTTAGTTTTAGTTTAGTCTTAGTTCTTGGTCTTTTGGGGGGGTTCTATGGCCTCTTTTCTACAAAAGAAAACGAAAATAAAAACACTTGGGCCTCTTCCTTACTTCCTTGACAGGCGTTACCAATTATAATAATTAACGCTCCATTCAATTCTGGTCAAACAGAGTCAGGGTGCTGATATTGTGCATGTTGGCTCACTGGAAACACTCTGCTACACCAGTGGGTCTCAAAGTGGGGTCCAGGTACCCTCATGGTTCCTTGAGGGGGATCCAAATGGCCCCTTATGGGTGTGTAACTCTGAGAATAATGGCGGTCCTTGAAATTAAAACAAGTTTGAGAACCACTGTGCTACACTAAATGCAGTGCCATCTATTAGAGAGTTACGCCAACTCCGTTCACTTCTTCGGGCCAGGTCTTCTACATACACATACATTGGCGAACAGTGACAAATCCCTAAACCGGAAGTTCATGGAATGCATTGAAGTCGACGGCTCCTTGTCACTATTTCCAGCTACATGAACCACGTGACCGACGCTGTTTCTGACCCCTCATTGGCACAACTCTCTAATAGAAGGCTCTGACTAAATGGAACAGCCTTAATAAGTATAATTGGTAAGACCTGTGAAGGAATTAATTCATAGGCCCAATTTCTATGCTTTGAGCCCATTATTGTAACCAGCACCACTGAGAAGCACTTTGTTCATCTAAAATGATGAAACTAAGAGAGATGACGGCGAAAGAAGGGACTAGCGGAAGTGGCAACGGTTTTGTGTCAACATAGATTGGGATCAATTCGCTTTGTAGTTTGCAGTTACTGTTTACGGAAAAGGCTTCTGTGTTTCCATGTATGTGTGCGTGGAAAATACTAGATATAGTAGGCGGGCTCTAGATCGGATCTGTGCTCTGAACAGTAAATAGAAACCAGGCTTTCCAACATTACTGTTGATGTAAGGCTAGTGGCAACAGCTTCATACCGTGGGTAAAGGGTGGAATTTAGCCTGGGGGGGAACATTTAGTTGGAAAAATTAACGAATAACTGATGATAATGTCACTGATTCAGTCGCATTCTTTGAGCCATAACACCTAGGGTTAGACACCAAAACTACCTTTCTAGGTTTAGTAGTAATAGAGATTTTAAGCTCCCGCAGCCAACTTGGACACCATCTTGAATATGACGTCTTTCCGGAAGTTACATTTTTCATATATTGACCGGTCTATAACATTTCTACTGGATGGCGGCCATCGTGGATTTATGGGTCAAAATGATGTTATAATATAAAACTATGTCAAATAAATAGGAATCCTCATGGTCGACTTCTGTGAAAAAGTGTCTTCATACATGACTCTTGGTGCTCTGGTTCAGAAATTACATTTTCACGATGGCACCAGGGGCCATTTTGGATTTGCCGCTTTTTTAAATCAATAATCAAAACATCTTAATTAGAAAATGGTCACGGATTTGTTTCAGACTCCACTATACAATATGGATTCACCTGCTATGTTACGTATGAAATGGGTCATCCAAATGTAGGCTACTGTGCTCCGAGGTTTTGGGTCACAATGAAGAGGTATTACACCAAACATCCAAATCACATTGATAAACCAGCAAAGTTTGCGTGATTGTTCAGTGCGTGTAGTATCTAGATCGGTGAGTTGTAGGGGGGTCGCAAGATTATGTTGGGCGTTGCAGGCCAAAAAGGTTGAGTATGAGAACAACTGGTCACTCTAGTCTGGGACAGTTGCAACGTGCTTCAAGTCATGCTGAATGGCAACGTTGGTTTCTGAGTCTGTGTTGTTTGTGTGTTCTTTGCCTCTAACAATGATCTATACGCAATGTAATCTATTTGATGTAAATGCATGCCCGGGGAGTGGCCGAATATTGTAGTAATCGTTATTAATAGTGTTATAATATAATAATATCATGCTTACAAGAACATAGTAGTTTGCATGTAGTTTGGGTTTGAATATCCCCGGTTATGGACTACCAACCAACCTGTCTGATTGCTGATCTCTCCCTCAGAACAAGCAATGCAGTCAAAGCAGCAGACAGGTTCTCCTTTCCTTAAGGCCCTCCAGGTTCCAGCAGAACAGCTCTCACTGCACACTGACCGAACAGGCTACAGGGTAAAGTAAACATAGTCAATTTCAGTCTTACACTAAATTACATTCAAACCATGAGCTCAACATTAGCTATTTCAGAAAGCGGAAGTGACCTTTTTGGATTCAAAGTTCCAGAAGATTTTGTCTTCATCAAGGATGAATTCTTCATCTCCAGAGGCTGTCTCCTTGAACACACCTACAGTCTGAACCTTTACACTTCCATCAGGGAGCCAAACCCAGTTCGCAATATCCCAGATTGTTAAAGCATAACCATTCTCATCAAATGATACTTGATCCCCAAATGATGTGGTGAAGTTCACCTTTTCCAGGTAATATGCAAGCTATAAATGGTGATGAGCCAAATTATGAGTTATGAGTGTGTGTACACACATAAAAAAAAAAAATCTCCTGTATACAAAATACACTATACTTACGCGCGTGTGTGTGTGTGTGTGTGTGTGTGTGTGTCTTTGTTTTAATCAACAAATATCACAACACATTTATTTATTTTTTTGCATGAATACATGTATTTCTGTGTCCCAGGAACATCTACCTCGTCATAATAAGTACCCCCCACCCCTCCACCCAGCTTTTCCGAATTTCATATTTACATAATATTCTAAATTTGAGTCCAACTAAAAACATTCACAGAAACTGTGAATTAATACCACACCTGCCACGGTTGTATTGTATGCAAACTGGCACAGCTGTGCCCAATGAAAGGCCCGTTTCCTGGCACACATTGTAACATGTCATGGAGGGCATGGGCCAGAGCATACACAGACTTGTACACATTATACTCCGTCCTTATTGTTGACATATCCAAAATGTCTCCAACAGAATTGACTTGAATTTGTAGGTCCTCTTGTCCAGTACAAATCGGTAACCCCCACCACCATGGTGGAACGGGTGCAAATGTACACCCAAAATTATACTCCCAAAACTCCCTCACCTGAAGAAACATCATGAAGTCTTAAGGATAAATAAAATACAATGTGAATTACTTTAAAACACAGTTTGACATTGGAGCTTACATACTAAATGAAACAAAAGACTCACTAAGATGTTGTAAGGATTGTAAGGATGTATTTTTGACAAGAAGTCCTTGAGACCTGGTATCTCTGCATGGTGGTAGGTCGTACCCAGGAGGCTTGTCATGACAGGCATGTACATTGGTCTCAGGAGATGTTCGGCTATCGTTGTGCTCGAATCGGTTATCCATTGCAGACCTGTCACGTTCTGCTTTACCAGCTGTTGTGTTGAACAACATATATTGGAGTATATCATTGCTAATGCTTTTCATTGGTTAAATACAAATATTTATAAAACACACAGACAAACGTTGTAACAATTAGGTAGCCTATAGTACTGACATGTGTGAATGGTGTGATTATCAGTTTGCTTATTGTGCAGAGAATTAACCTACTTACGAGACCCAAAGCAAAAGAAAAATAAGAAAAGGTCAGTGTAAAAAACTAAACAAAACAAAAAACAATAATACACAATTACAAAATGATGAACCTAGAGAGTGATTGAATTGAATTGCAATTTAAGAAAATGCTTGCCAAGATATTTTCAATTCCTTATAAAATTATGAATCCCCAAATTAAATATAACTCCAACCTCATCCATGAGTATATACATCCACGGTAGACGTATGATGACAACACGAGCTGTTGATTTCTTTATCACAGTGACAATCCTCTGAATTTCAGCATTGTCAGCGTTCTTGGGCACAACCTCCACGTATGCCAAACAACCCAACCCAGTCCGTTCTAGCCAAAACTGGTCAACTACTAGATCAGTATTAGTCACCAATCCAACCCATGTCCATCCAAACCGCTTTATAATGTGGAGAAAAGCGTACTCCTCCTGATTGATTACAGAATGGGGAAGTGTTATTAATCACATAGTTGTACATCAGCGAATTAATCACCAGATTCCACAAATAAAAGGAAG
Source organism: Gymnoscopelus microlampas (assembly GCF_963454915.1). Classification (NCBI taxonomy): domain Eukaryota; kingdom Metazoa; phylum Chordata; class Actinopteri; order Myctophiformes; family Myctophidae; genus Gymnoscopelus; species Gymnoscopelus microlampas. The sequence goes on from NC_139944.1 coordinate 8,504,234, forward strand.
TGGTCTAATCATTCTCTTTTGACAGTGACACTGTCTAGTAGCCTACTAGCCTACTTGATATCGACACATCTTAAGAAATTCACCAGAAATATGGGACTTGGGACTGTTGTAAAGAAGGAGGGGCACCTCGGGTATAGACTGGAAAGGAAACCTACCTGCAAAAGGACAAAACATCTGAAATATGCTCTTTTTAACAAATGCCCCATGCAAGCAGAGATTATGAGCATGAGAATATAACAATAAATATTGTGGGATAATCACCCCCCCCCCTCCCCCATTCATACATACTCATTAAATCAGTGTGGTATAAGCAGCAGAAAGCCGACAATTCAATTTCAAATTGTAGCCTATCATTTGATTGAGTGATGATGAAAAAAAAAGAAAACTGACAAAGGAATTAACCATCAGACTTTGCGGATTACAGAGAAATTTGAATGACAGAAATATGATCGAAATGCATTTTATATTATTGTTGTAACCTTATTATATATTGATCACAGTGATTGATAGATAAGGTTAAGGTTACAATATTATACATAACATTGTGAATATGGACTCTGGGACATTCGGATTCTTTTCACACCAAGCACGATAACTATAACTGTAACAATAACAATAATTATGTGGGCATCCACACTGATGAACATTACATTCTGTAAGTGTCACCAAACAGTAACATCTGACAGTTCAGCTGTGTGAGCCTGTTTCTGTGTCAGAGCCCACACGGAGGGGGTGTTGGGGCAGAAAAAGAGAGTGAGAGACAGACAGACACAGAGAAAGAGAGAGAGAGAGAGAGAGAGAGAGAGAGAGAGAGAGAGAGAGAGAGAGAGAGAGAGAGAGAGAGAGAGAGAGAGAGAGAGAGAGAGAGAGAGAGAGAGAGAGAGAGAGAGAGAGAGATAGAGATAGAGATAGAGAGAGAGAGACGGGCTAAGGTGGAGTCTGAAGAGGTGAGTCCTCAGATTATGGCAGAAGATTGGGAGTGAGTCTGCAGTCCTAACTGCAGCCAAGTAAACTTTACTCCATAAGAATAGTGTTACTTTAAAATTATATTGCTTAAGTATGAGCAAAAAGTACTTTACATTTTCAAAAGAGTAGAGAAATACACACAAGCTAGTTGAGTAAATGCAACAGAGTACATAATACCTACCCAGAACAGAGATTCAATCAGAAGCGGCACACACATACAAGGTTTCCTTGGTATGAGGTTTCTTTAGTGACACACAGAGTGAACATTCAGAGAGCTGTAGGGGAGGGGGGAGCCACACACACACACAAACACAAACACACACACACACACACACACACACACACACACACACACACACACACACACACACACACACACACACACACACACACACACACACACACACACACACACACACACACACACACACACCTGCAGGCACTCAATATGAGAGAGAGAGAGAGAGAGAGAGAGAGAGAGAGAGAGAGAGAGAGAGAGAGAGAGATTATCTCCATCTCGGTGGTGCTGAAAGACACATGCATGTGGACTGGGCCACCCACTTCAGTAAGAATGATTTTTAAAACAACATATTTATAGTTATCGTTATAGTTATTGTGCTCGGTGTGAACAGTGCTTACACAGGTGCACTCTGACCATCTGAAAACCTGCTTCACACTCCATGCAAAATCTGCCTGCCCCACTCACATTCTCTGCCTGCAAGCTGCAAGTAAATACACATATGATATGTATGTAACTGTAAAAAAAATAATAAACACTTTTATATTTGTAGGCTAAATAAATAATCAAAATAAAGCATAATCAAATTGGTGATGGTAAAAGGGGATTCAAGTATGAAACTTACCATGGGCACGCTGTACAAACATAATACACTAGCGATGACATTAGAACTTAACAAGCGAGGATCACTCAATATTCCCAGCACTGGAGGGGAGCCAACACAGCTCTCATTCAATTGAAACCGCTCCTCTCTCCCATTGACCAATGACAATGATCCATCGAGTGCAGCTCTCATTTTGGCACAACTATCATGGAGATCATATCCCAGAGTCACATTGGGTAGTAGGCTGGTGTTCTTGTTGATCTCATTAATGGCAAAGATCATGGTCTGGGCCTCCCTGAACCGCTTAAGGGAAAACCTAACACACAAAAGTCCACTGTAGGCCTAATATTGAATATTTATCTTTGTAGAGATACACAACAATTTATCTATCAAAACAAGTTCCCCGTTCTCTTGCTTGCTATTTGTGATACTCACTCTTTGCAATAGGTTTCCTGCTTTGGCTTGGAGGTGTAAGACAAATCACCTAGCCGTGGTACCTCGGTGTGGATTGAAAATGAACCACCCAGAACAAAGTCCCCAGCCTTGTAAAATCTGTTGAGATGAAACTGTGCCTGTAACTCACAAGAAGAGGAAGGTGAGGAAGACAAAGCAGAGAATAAAGAGAACAATATCAAGATCAAGTATGAGTATGAAAGCAGGTGTATGTCTGGAGAAGCCCTCATGACTGCCGTCCTCTTTCTAACCCCCTCCCCCCTTTTCTAAATCCTTTGTCCAGTTGCTAAGTTTTATACACAGTGCTGTGCCATCCCCTGTGCCAACGCATCCGTGCTGTGCCATCCCTAGCTGTGCCAACGTATGCCCCTACGTAATCTTTCACAACACCCATCTGGGCCGAGGCAGAAGTATGGGCAGGACTTACCACACATTAACAATCATTTCATAACAAAATAGTGTGTGTGTGTGTGTGTGTGTGTGTGTGTGTGTGTGTGTGTGTGTGTGTGTGTGTGTGTGTGTGTGTGTGTGTGTGTGTGTGTGTGTGTGTGTGTGTGTGTGTGCGCGCGCGCACACGTGTGTGTATGTGTGTGTGCCGTTATGTGCATTATTTTGCCAACTAGTCACCCACTGATTTTAGACAATAATTTATATTAAACAATAATAGTAACAATCACGTGTGGCCATAATGTTCGTTTGATGTTCTGACTGTTAGTGTTTTCCCATGATGCTTTTAGGGCAGAGTGGAATTGCCTGCATGTTTTGATCTGTGGGTGCATACAAACACACTCTAGCCCCAAAATTCATGGGTGGTGAGTGAGATCACAGGCAGGCCCAAATTGGGCCCCTCATCCACAACCACTCCAGCACATGATCCATGTCTTAACCCTATACCCTCTTTTCAAATACAATAGGTCAAAGTTCAAGTTTTTGATCATTATCAATAACAGAAAGTGCTACCCAATGTTATACAAATAATAGCTTGCACCTCTGGAGGAAAATGTCTCCTTCAAACTTTTACTAAATGAATTAATTAAAACACCTTAATTAACAGAACTATGATATTTTGTACATACATTCTTTAAAGGGTCTACTACTGATATAATTTGAGAATTATACTCATGCATATATATTTTGCTCAGAAGGGGAAAGGGGTGTAAATATATGAACATGGTCACAACTGCGTCCGGTAGTATAACACAGTGTTTAAAAACACAGGTTGTGGCTGTTAATCCTGTGTTAGATTTTTTATAGTTTAAAACATTTTTTTAACAGTTTAAATTTGATGTGTTCAACCTAGACCTACATGACCCCCAAGTACCGTTTGAACCATCACCATAAAAAAAATGCATTTTTTCTTATAACCTTTAAAAATGAGTTACATCATACATGATACATTATTATATCCATAAGTTTCCTAGGGCAAGACTTCCTGTCGATTTGATCCCTGATACCTGATCAAATCGACAGGAAGTGATGCCCTCAACGCCTTAGGAAACTTGTGGATAGATAAATAGGATTTTAAAGCTGTTAGTTCCATTGATCCAAGATGGAACACAGTCGATTGATGACTAAAATAAACCACTTGTTATGTGGTCAGATGGGTGGGCCGCGAACACTTTCAATATTTTCTATATTTTCAAGTGAGCTCTGATCCATAAAAGGTTGAGGGCCACTGCCCTAGACCTGCATGACCCCCCAAATGCTGTTTGCACCACCTTGATGATAGGGCATATTCAATCAGTGTCACCTGCCACACACATACGCACAGTATACACGCACGCACATAAGCACGCACGCACGTACGCATGCACGCACACACAGATTAAGTACACTCATGTATGCTTGCCCGTTGTCCATCACATCCGATGATGACCATCTTCTATCTTTTATTTGTGAGTCCTTTGGTGGCGGAATAGTTTGTAGGATCCACAGTTGCAGACTGATTAAACCACAAAGTTACCCCCATATGTGTTGGGGGTGTAGCTTTGCTACACAGTGTTGTGTGCACTGGTTTTCCATAATGCTTCATGCACTGTGCGGAGTGACACAGTCCGGCAGGGAGCAAATATCTCCAATGAAGAGGGGCTGATCTTACATCTCTTCAGTGTGGTTTCACTGGGTCTTTGAATTGCTTCTTCTGCCCACCAGCTGGTCAGCGTGTAGCTGGCCGTCATAGAGGACTTTGCGTGGGTGTCTGTGACAGACCATGCTAATAACCAGGGGTGCACATAACTGGTGCGCAGGTGCGCATGCGCACCCAAAATAAAAAATGCGTACCACATCAGGCGACGCGAGGCGCTTTTGCGCACCAACAGCTGGGACAGGAATTTCCAAGCTTTTATTTTTTAGCAAAACTAAAAAATAAAAGCCTGGATATCGAGGCTAGGAATTTACTTCCTGAATTACACTCACACAATCACTCTAAAGCACCCGTCGGCCCCATGTACAGCCATTAGGCACAGGGGTAGAGATATGACTCGCATTGCCTCGCTGCGTGCACGCAGCCAGCAGCGGCTGTTAGAGGCACTCGTCACCGATGATGAACGCACCGTAATGGTGCAAAATATGCCGTGAACGTCCCAATCTGGCGGATAAAATCAGCGCAGCAGCACAGGGCACCGACCTTGGGGGCTTTATCTAACAGCGTGAGAGAAAAAAAACGGCGAAAATCGGCGGAATTTAGAAGCAGAGCGTCCTTTTTTTCTCGCCCCCCCCGTTGACAAAACTGTCCGGTGGGCACCGTGCTGAACCCCCCTCCCCGTTGACAAAACTGTCCGGGCTGAACCCCCCCCCCCCCCCCCCCCCCCCGTTGACAAAACGGGACGGGCGCCATGCGCACCAAGTCACATGTCCAGGTGCTCTTCTGCGTACCAGACCTAAAAAGTTATGTGCACCCCTGCTAATAACCCAGGCCCAAGACACCCAAGTTGATGGTGGTTCAGGTTAGACTCCACACTAAAACTGCCTGCCGGTTCCAGCACCCTGTCCTCCCTAGCGATGCTGATGGTCTTCCAGGGGCATCTCACATGGAAGGCCTCCAGGCTTCTGAGATGACGGCTGTAGATGGGCCATGCCTCACACCATAGATGCATACTGCCCTGTATACACTCACTTTGGGTGTGGAGACTGAAGTTGTTGTTGTGGAAAACCTTTCTCCTCAGACAACCACATGATGTTGAGGCTTGTTTGAGTTTTGGATCTCAGAAGTCATTGTGCAGGTGTCAAATAATAGCCTGGTAAACCCTCCCTCCGGAAATCTCATTTCCATTTGATTCCCGGAGTGAGTCTGGCATGAACGCCCATTGTGGCAATGTGGATGTGGGCTCTGTCATGATTAATTGACCACATATATGAAGTTAAACAACTCAATTCTAGCCAAACGACACCTTAAAAGTCAATTCCGTGCCTCAAAAAATAAGCTTGAGCGCGTTTTAAAGCCGAAAATAAGAAGTGAAGGCACTCGCACAAACAAGAATGGCTGCCCTTCGTCTTTTGTCGGCTGCACTCATGCTGCACTCGGCTTCATTCGGGCTCACTCGAACTCGCCACCTGATTGGCCAAATGTCGCTGTCAATCACAGAACCATGAGCCACGACGCTGATAGGCTCGTTTTTTTGGTAGTGCGCTAGATACGCCCATACAAGCCTTCATGCCAGACTCACTCCTGGAATCAAATGGAAATGAGATTTCCGGAGGGAGGGTTTACCAGGCTACACATATTATGCTACCCAGATATATGTGTGTGTGTGTGTGTGTGTGTGTGTGTGTGTGTGTGTGTGTGTGTGTGTGTGTGTGTGTGTGTGTGTGTGTGTGTGTGTGTGTGTGTGTGTGACACACACACACACACACACACATACATATCCTATACTATGTAAGAAGATTGGCTAGTTGTTGCCCTTCTGCTGTGAAGGCTGTTTGGTATGTGGGAGGCCAGCACACATCTGACAGATTACTGCGTTTTGGGTGTTGATGGTCAGTCCCATGCTACATTGCTACAGGTACTGTACGCACGTACGCAGTCTATGTACAACCGTACATACATACAAACATACTGTACATACATACATATGTACGTATATACATATATACATACATACACACACCGCATACAGTACATGTTATGTTTAGCTCTCTTTATTACTAAGTTAATATACATTAATATTTTATGCCTGACTTTCAAATATTTCTTAATGTTCATCTAATTTTCATTTTGTTTTCCATAGAAAAGTACAAGAAAAAAGAAAGAATAAAGAAACATTCAATGTCATCCCTTGTGTTCCCAAGAGGAACAGGTTGTTTGTGAGCTCCAGCATCTGGAAAATTACCAGTGAGTCTCTAAAAATGTCACTCAACTAGAGAATGATGCAATCTTCCTGCTTTCGTTTGGAAAACTGGGAGGAAACTATTAGTTAAAAAAAATTAAAAGTGCAATGCAGAACCAATCAAAAGGTTATAGGGTGGTCCTTCATATTGGGGTGATGTTATGATTGGTTTCTAAAACAGTGGGTGTAGATTTGTGTTCTCGCTGGTGTTCTTGCAACTATCTTGCATTCAGAAGTGTCCAGACACATTGGTAGGCGGACATCTCTGATCGTCTGGCAACACCAGACTATGCCCAGGTGGTTACAAATGAATGAGCAGTGCTAAGCCAGGTGTGTTTTTCCCAGTGATGACATCTGGCCCAGGGGTGATGAAATAGTGGTTCATACTGTTGGAAGATAATACATTTTCATCTCCAATGATACCATTGAGTCTAACCGTAACCCTTCAAAACATCAATTAAAGGACACAGGGGTGACACATTTACAACTACTGTAAGTCTACTGTAGTACAGTAATACAGACAGAGATGGACAACATCCAAAATGGTTGTCAATACAAAATTGCCAAAATGTAGATATATCAAAAATAAACTACAGTATTGTAAGACTGGTGGGCTTCAGATCATTCTTGTATTTGTGACACAGCAAACCACCAGACACGTGAGGAAATGGAGAGGGGGCGAAACCACAACTACCCCTCTCTAGCATGCTGATGTGACACCTACACATTGATTAAAGGGTCAACACCATGAATTTTAACTTTTTTTTCATTTTTGTGTGTTTTTGGTCTCCCCCACCTCTCTTCTGTTCCAAAAAATACCCGACTTCGAGCATGCAGCCTTTCATAGGCTATCTGTGTTTTTTATGTAAATCGGTCTGAAAACAGTCCGTCAGATTTGTTCCCACAGCCTACGTCACGTCAGGGAACAATTCCTCCCGTTTTTCAGTTCCAAAAAAAAAAAACTTTTTTTAAAACATTTTTTTCTTCTTATTTTTTTCATATATATTTTTTTTTACTTTTTCCACACAGAACCAGGAGATAACATGCATACAAACTGGTTCAATAGCGCCCGTGCCAAACAGGACAATGTGGTATTGCAGGTGAAAGTGCTTTATAAGCCAGAGAGAAGTTAGTTGGAATGAGTATATCTGAGGCTTGATTTAGGCTCAAACCTTTTGAAAAACGTTTGAGGGACATAAACAATATGATATTAAATATTATTTTATTTTTTTTAATTCATGGTAGATCCTTTAACACATAACACATGAACCTCATGACAGATTCAACCATGTAAACACATTGCATTTAAAATACTAAATAAATGAATAGCACATTATGCATAACAGACAAAGCACGCCAAGGCAGACCTTCCCTCCACCACCAACAGCCCCGGACACTACACAGTCCCCACCTGAGATGTTCTACTGACCCCAGTAGCCCACTCACCCAACACAAAGTTCACCTGAGATGTTCTACTGACCCCAGTAACCCACTCACCCAACACAAAGTCCACCTGAGATGTTCTACTAACCCCAGTAACCCACTCACCTAACACAAAGTTCACCTGAGATGTTCTACTGACCCCAGTAACCCACTCCCTCTACGAATTAAGTTGAACAGCTCTCTTGTTTCTCTTCGGCCCGGAGGCTCAGACGCCTCAGTGTTAGGGTCGCATGGTGTGGAGGTACTCTCTGTCACCTCCCGGTTCTCTTCCTCTCAAATGGGTCACGCGGCCACACCCGTGCCCGTGCCGGCCTGCGCACGGCCGCGCGCATATTGGTTCTTATCAGTGTGACGTTGTATTATAAGGGGTCTATTGGCAGAACGACTAAATTGTGGTAAAAAAATAAGAACAAAAATATAGCTGCAAGCAGCGATAATACGGGGCCAGGTAATGAAGAGAGAAAAAAGAAAGAAGCAATGATAAGTAATATGCACAATAAGCCATTGAAACATAGAATACTGAACTTGAGAGAAAGAAGACCATGCAATTAACATGAGGATTTTAAACCCTCACTAACCCTAACCTCAGTAAAACAACGCCTAAGCCTATCCTCAAGACACACTATGTGTTATCCGAATAATGCCAAACCATGATCACCTCAATACATTGTCGTGGACAGGGATCGAACCAGCAACCTATGGACTCCAAGACTGCCTTTCTTCTCATTGAGCTAGATATATGGCCTCCCTGATAGTGTCTGTTGATATTTATAAGTATTTCCGTTCATTTTGAACCAGGCCTCTGTGTCCCGAACTACTCTAGATCACTGGTTCACAAACCATTTACCAATAAAGGCATTTTTGTGTCTCCTCAGAACGAAAACTAGTGAAAGTAGCCGATCTACAAGTTCACAAAATGTTGCTATCTGAAAAGTTGTGAGGTTGTAGATCGGCTATTTTCAAAATGAAGTATATCATACATTAAAAGAGAGACAAAACTATAAGTAATATGCACAATAAGCCATAGAAGACTGAGCTTAAGGTCATGTTTTTTGCAATGCCACCTCTCACCGAGAGAGAGAGAGAGGGGGAACAGATTGAAGAGAGATGGAAGCAGATTGGATTGATTGGACATCTCAACCTATTGCTATTAACAGGAATCGAACCCTCAACCTTCGGATTGACAGGCTGCAACACTACCTATAGTGCTATAGCTTTGTCCAGGCTAAGGTTGTCTGTTGAAGATAAAAGTGAACCAGTGAAAGCAGCCGATCTACAAGCTCAGAAACACGTTGCTATCTGAAAAGTTTTGAGATTGTAGATCGGCTATTTTCAGAATGAAGTATGTCATACATTGCAAAAACATAACCTCTCAAATAAGCATTTCATGTTATCTTTATCAATTGCACATGTGTTCATTGATACAGTCTTGTTGTTTGCAATGCACTTTAAATGAAGTCTGCACCAAGTGAGTCTTGAACCGGCTACCTTGATGTTGTGAGACATTCACTTAAGCGGGAAGCCATTGGACCAACAGACCTGATCTAGTAAAAACGGAGGTCAGACAGATGATACCATTTCACGCAAATAGCTGAAAAATCCAGGGTTTAAGTGTTTTTCAAACTGCTCAAAATTGCGGACAATCTAAGGGCGGAGCTTACTGGTAAAAGTGATACATGTGTTCCTCATGAGTCAAGGCACATGTGTAAGCAGGTTTAATGGCTGTCGGCCAAACGAGGCATGACTTTTGCCTGTTTAAAGTTTGCATTTTCAAAAAATTGCTATAGCGCCCCCCTTTGACCAATTGGAGTAAGATTGGTTTCAGTGATATTTGGAATGACCCTGTACATTACTGCAAATTTTCAAAGAAATGTGAGTCTGCATGTATGCGTTAGGGGCAGATGAATAATTGTCATAAAACTGCAATATTCATTGGCTCATTAAAACTTCATTTTTTCACTTAGAAAAAATCTGCTTGCACCGTTTGGTCGGCATAGGTCCAAAGTTCATGTGTAAAACGTTTCGTGCAGATTGCTCAAAAATCCCAGGAGGAGATAGATTTGAACAGCTTTTCATGTAATTCAAAATAGTGGGAGATCTAAAGGTCAGAGGTCAAAAGTCAGAGTGTGAAAGTTGTTCATCATGAGGAGACGCATGTGTGTATTGAAGTTTTATGGCTGTAGGTCAAACAGGGCATGAGTTGTACCTGTTCAAAGTTGGCATTTTCAACTGAGTGCTATAGCGCCACCTTTTGACGGAAGATTGTGAGATTTATTTCTTGATAGTTTTTCATGACCATCTATCATATGGCCGAGTTTCGTAAAAAGCGTATGCACGGTTCAGCCAGAACTGCGAAAAGTGGCAGAAGAAATGGAATAATGCGAATCTTAAAACTGGTCCAGAGCTGAGAGCTCTGGCCCCGTAATAAAATAAAATAGAAGCAACATCAACACGTCCTCTTGCTCAATGTAAATCCACCGGACAATCACTGAATCCATTCACACATTGAGCTGTGTTGGGCTCAATCGGACATTACCCCAACTTAACTCAAGGGAGCTGGCAGCGTGAAGTCTGTTTCATGTCAGGTCCTACTTAGTCAGACATTTGCATTCATACATACTCTGATTAAAGTCGGGAAAACGTCCATAATATGGGTGAAATTGCCTTATGGGTGTGATGTTGGGTTTTTAATGTCCATAGACAGATGATTTCTCTCTTTGGAATGTAGAATGAAAAAGTAGCCTTGCGAACCAGGCTCTGTATCAGTATAGAGTGACAAAGGACACGTGGTATATTTCTTTATGCAGTAATGTGTGTATTCATTTATTTAATATTTCTCATGTGGTCATTACTTTTCTTTCATATGGTTAGTGTATTTCTAAACATACAGTACAGAGTACATGCAGTACATGGGAAGGACTGGAGACTGGGAGCCATGCGTTAATCCGACAGACCTTTTCTCCGACTATGTGGCATCCGCGTGCGGTTAGGGTTAGGGTGCGGGTTTGGTTCGGGTTTAGTATTGGAAACGTCGGAGCGCTGCGCTGTCGGAGGAATGCGCTGTCGGACTAACGTACTGCACCCCTGGAGACTGTAATGCGATCCGGATTGGTGCAGGATAATGATTTACACGTCTGTAATGCATGCATTCAGCCACAGAGCAAGTTAATGATATTAACTGTATGTGGCACGTACAGCTACTGTACATCAATTGCCAAGAAGTGTCTGTTGGTACATAAATCAAGACCTGAAAAATATTACCATATAACTATTGGGGACTATGCACCTCACCTCGGTTTCGTCCGAAGCGTGTGTTTTGGTCATGTTCGTCTTATTTTTGTTTTTGAAGAGTCTGGCTTGGATATTCCCTCTCTTTCCTTGCAATGCTTTACAAATTATGAAGCATTAAAAGTAGCACCACTACTGCAAAATAATGGTGTCACAAACAGGATGTGGTTTACAGCGACTAACGCAAACTAACGTGTGAGTTGTTTGCTTTAACCAGTAATGCAGATTTAGTACTCCACTAGTAATGTGTAATGTTCTCACCTTTTAACGGTGGCTTTGAACTAATTAATAAAAGCTCTAAGATCAGTTACATTTATATAGTATGTAAGTGGTCTCTCACTATACATGCTCTTCCAATGAATATATGCCACCCACAGAAGTTGAATTAGAGTTATTTGACTTTGCTGCACGATTAAATTGGAACGCATGTGTGGGGTTTTTATGTCCAGAATAGAGCCATAAAGGCTGTTTATGGTCTACAAACACAGCTCCTACTACATCAACCTCATCTGATTGATCCTTGATGTTTTGGGTGAGATAGCAATTGGCTATTTCTGTTGAGGATCTTGGTCTAAATTTAACTAGTTTTGGATACAGAAGATCATTGCTTTCAAGGTGGTCAACCAGCTGTTCTGCAATTATTTGAAGCGATACAATAGTTAGTGTTATACAGTAATAGCAGTTTTCCAGCTTTATGGTTACATTTGGCTTTAAGTCAAAATCTGGCAACACAGGTCCCGTTCACTTACTAGCTCAATGATTAATGAATGAACAATATAATAATACTTCGCTAATAATATTAATAATAATATATAAATACTCAGTACTCAAGATGACTATATTTTATTTTCGGTTCTGGTGAACCAGTCTATGAAATGAATGATTGTGACTCTGACTGGGCACACTGTCATTACATGAGCTGGGGCACAGATGTAATGACATTTTTTCCAGGTAGCGTGCCTTTGCGACCGCGTTCAGCTTCTCTCTGTATGGTATGTCTCTGTCACGCATTGCCCGGTCCATCTTCTGTCCTTTAATGTGTTGTAGACTTTACACAGACTGTGTGTTCAGGACACGTTGTGAGTAACAGTCAATGTTGTTGATAGGTATAAAACTACGTATTTTGTCGACAATATTGACATATATGCCATTATATCCTATTTTAGTGTGCCATCTCTGCATAACTCAAGTTTGCCTACCAATGCTATGATTTTATTAAGTTCAAGGTGGTCTGGAACTAATCCTAGTATTAGTTCTCTCCTTTCCTCTAGAGACTGCATGTGTTTTGAGTTGCACAGCGCACAGGCCCAGCCGAGGTCACTGATTATCTCTGGAGGAATACAATAACAGCTCATTGGAGTTAACTTGACCATCTATGACAAAGCCACAACACCTCCAGCGACAAGGTCTCGCCAAAGTCTCAACCTAGCCTACGAGCAAGGCTCCTCATGGCCAGATGTCATCGTCAGAGCTGATAACAACGTACTTTGTGTATAACTGTTGTGATCATTGACTGTTTAGTCAGAGAGATATTTTTGCTGTACGGTGCCTCGTGGATTGATTCTTTCTCTTAATACAATGTCAACCTTTTAATTTGAGAACCGGCCTGTGTCTGTCTTTGATTTCGTCTCATCCTTTTTACACTGGGTTTTCAGCTGTTTAACTACAAATAGTTTTAATTAACATAGAGCAGGATTTACGCTCTTTTATCTACTTTATCAGTTGTTGTTGATACGACCCTAAGCTAAGTAAGATGGCCGCCGCAACTACGTCACTGGTAGCTGACTCCTCCTCGACTCCTCCCTACGCCTGTTCCCCATACCAATCGATCAACTCCAAAGCAAAGCAGTAGGCTACGATAGCCTACTTGTGGAGCTGACAGTGTTGCCAGATTCTGTGAGAGAAACAAGCGACGAGGTCTATGAAAACAAGCCCAAAAGAAGCGACCAGTTTCACCACTTGAGCCCTATTAAATCAGCTATTTTAAAAAAAAAATATTGAATGCAAGCCCAAATAAGCAACTACACAGAAACAAGCCAAAACAAAAGCAACCAGCAATTACATATTTACAAGCGACTTAACAGGAAAACAAGCCCAAAGTCGCTTATAATAATCAGACCTGGCAACACTGGCAAAATATTGCAGGCCAGTTCTGCCAGCTCAAAGGCATTAGCACAACAATGTGTGCATTGGCCGACTGCTTTTGCTAAACTAAATGCCAACTTTTGCCAACAGTCTGTAGTCTGAAGTAGTCTGTTTGGTGGAGAGGCACCTTAAGGAATAAGACTCGCCAGCAAATTTTAGGCATGGGGGAGTGTTCATATGTTAATTAAGGGCGCAATGCGGTATCTGCTATTTTGCACCTTGACTTAAAAAGACTCAGCATACCACAAAGACGTGGTCAGACCACGTCTTAAGAGCAAAAAGAAATGTTAGGTTACCGGCAGTTTAACTAAGTGTAGCACCCGTATCGCCGAGGTTGACCACTGGACTAGTTCTAGGTTCTTGTGAGTGGGGAACAAGATGCCGGCAAAACTTTACTTTTAGACAAAACATACAACACATACAACATACAAATAATAATCACCTTTAAACCCCATAAATCAAATACAAAATATCCTGCAGGTATCCTAAGGTAAGTTTCTCACTTTCCCTTTTCTATTTACTTTATACTAACTAGACCATACCCGGTCGACGCATCCGTGGGGGGATATGCGCACATGATCTGGCAACCCGGGAGGCAGTTCGTCCCATAGCTCGCGGGGCCATCCCACAGCTGGGCAGACCCGTAACCATGGCGACATTCTTTTACACTAAAACGCTAATAAGAAGCTGAGATTTGATGAAATTGAAAAACGGGCTTCACAGTTAAGTTCAGATGGTAATGGTCAATGGCTGTGTGCAAAATCAGAGCAATTGGTCCAGCCACTGAGGAGAACCGGGTTGCTTCACCTACTCCCACTACAGACAGAGGTTACTAGAATTATAGTAGGATTTAGAGATAATTTAGTTTCCTATTTTATAACTAAGTTTAGTTATTTTAGTTTCCTATTTTGTCTCTATTTTTGTTTCAACTATTCTTCTCGAGTTAACTCTTTCCCTTTTCTCCACAGGTAAAATAATACAGGTAAAACCAGTAAATTCCACAGGTAGAGGTAAGTATCAACAGTATCAAAATCGAATCAAAATATGAACACTTCCAATCACACAATTGGAATGTAATGCAAATAAAATACAAAAAGATGCTATATTTCAATTATGATGTTCAAACCGTTTCTGTATCAAAATAAAAGTGTGACACTATACTCAGTCCTTTTCCAGTTCAGTTTGTGTCTTAAATCCCCAAAAAAAGGTTATGGCTTCTTTTTCTGTTGTGTGTGTGAACTCAGTTCAGTCCAAAAATCTAAAATAATAAATTGGAAAAAATCCTAAATAAATCCCAACACTCCTACCGCTCTGGCAGTGAGTGTCACAGTTGTCTGACCATGCAAAGTAGACCCTTGCACTGGGGTGTAGATCGGTTCCTTGAATCCTGGGCTTCCTAGCTTGCCATCTTGTACAACAGGTCATAAAGAAAATAAATCACTATAAATGAGCAATGACTCAGATCACACAACAAAGGGCTTCAGGTACTGTGGGCCAATTAACACTAGCTGCAGTGACTAAACCCTAGACCCAAATTGATGACTGATTGCTGTCAGCTGGCTGCCCAGCTAAGCTGCCAATTGACCAAACAATTTTTACACGTTTTTTTACATGAATAAATCTTTACATTTTACCATCAAATGTACACAATACACAGTTACTCTTACAAAATATCCAAAACGTTTCCATTTAAAAAGGTGCAAGTACAAATATTCAGCAGTGACAAATGAATTTGTTTTTAACTCACCAAAACTCTTGGTCTGTACAAACACCAGCACAAACCAGGCAGGTGCTGCTCTTAAGTCTGACCAACCACTTCAAAAAGGTGTTTAGACACTCTTTATGGCTGTATCAAACGTTTTTATCAATTTATTCTTTCTCAAATCAATTGCAGTTACTTTCTGACGTTCTGTGTCTGCTTCTCTCTCCTTCCACTCTCAGCTCCAATATGACACAGTGTGTCCTTAAAGGGGAAGTAACCTGTCTGCCTTAAAGGGATGTGTTCTTTTTTTGTACAGGTACAGTTTTACTGTTGACTCTAAACTTTATCAAACCATTTTCATTTCAATCCTTATTTATCATTTATGCATTTAATGAATTACTCATTCATATTTGAATGACTTATTTATTCATTTTAATGAACTGGTTCATATTTATTTATTTTATGTCATAATGTGTACACCCTAATTTGACTACTCACCCCGTTTCAATTGATCCGATCTGAAAGACTTGTGTTCCACTCTAGGTGGCATCTCAAAGGTTTATTCCTTCATTAATCCAATATGAATATATATTATATCTAATAAAATAAAATAAAGGTCTTTACAGCTGTTTTTAGCGTAGAACTGTTGCATGGTCCAGTGGTCCTGTCATTATCAGAATCAGAATCAGAAGACTTTATTGCCATGACATGTAAACATGTTAGGAATTTGGTTTGGTACAGTGGAGCGCACTGTCACTATGACTTCTTACCTTCTATGGTATATGGGTAAATGTTGACCCTTAACACCACCACAGATGTCACTATTTTAAATAATATTATCACATTTTAAAGTAAAAAAAATAGGAAAAGTATCTTTTTATGATTTATTTTGGAAGTGTGTTCAAATATTAGTTGCGAACGCAGCCACACAAGTGGAGCTTACTATGAAACCGTGCTCGGGTTGTGTGTGTCGGGAGGCATGCGATAATCCGACAGACCTTTTCTCCGACTATGTGGCATCCGCGTGCGGTTAGGGTTAGGGTGCGGGTTTGGTTCGGGTTTAGTATTGAAACGTCGGAGCGCTGCGCTGTCGGACTAACGTACTGCACCCGTGTGTGTCCCCGTCTGTGTGCAGTATTGTGTGCACTGCCTGTGTGCAGCCGCGCCCCCATGTGACTCACGCTCTCATTGGCTGCTGACAGATCTCAGAGTGCACTACAGTGTGGCTGAAATCCGCCTGCCCCTGGGTG
This sequence comes from Gymnoscopelus microlampas, assembly GCF_963454915.1. Taxonomy (NCBI): domain Eukaryota; kingdom Metazoa; phylum Chordata; class Actinopteri; order Myctophiformes; family Myctophidae; genus Gymnoscopelus; species Gymnoscopelus microlampas. The sequence goes on from NC_139944.1 coordinate 8,520,648, forward strand.
ACTAATTACACTCCTCCGAGAGAAATATAGCAGCTACAGTCAAAAATAACACATCTAAAAGCATCTAGACGAGTTCATCTATTGGGATATCTAAGAATTCCATGTCATTTGTGCATATTTCAGGCCGGATGCCAAGTTGAAAACGCCTTAGTTTGAGGACAGTTTTAGATTTCTTCTTGCTATGTTATTTTCGAGCTGCGTTCACTTCCCGCGTTCGCGCGTCTTACTTGTCTATTATAGCTAAACAATATCATTATCCATTGTCTTCATTATAGGAAATGTAATGAGATAAACGAGATATTGAAAGATGAAACCCTAACCCTATACCCAAAATAATATTTTGAAAAGGGTTTACGTGGATATGAATGCATGAGGTGGGAGAAAAAACATAAATGAAAAGAAATATATATTTTTTTGTATTTTGGGCTGAGTTAAATCACGGGTCAAATTTGACGCCCTAACACCAAAAGTCTATGCCGGTTTCTAACACAATGCAAGGGTTAAAGTAACGCCCAAACACACCCATGACTAATTCAGGGCAGTTTTACCGCATAGCGCCTTGGTACAGTGCGCAGATTACCGCACCCATAATAGCGAAATGGCATTGGTCACGCATCCATGTCTTAAATTAAGGAATAAGACCTGGTGGTACTTAAATCATGCAAAATCAGGCCCAGAATGTTTCTCTGTGGGACCCCACAGTACGGGGGGTTCCGTTCACAAAGCCCATCTGTTATCTTCCCTCAAGGTTGGATCCCCACCAGCTTGTAGATTTGCAAAAAACAATAAATAAATAATCGCGGGACGGGCGGGGTCACCCTACGTGTAGATTCATCACAATCTTGGTGAATAATTACAGTATGTGCTTTTGTTTTGTGTCATCAAAAGACTGCATTTACTCAGTGGACCCTTGGCTTGGTCAATGGTCAGCATTCGTTACTATCGTCACGGGGCGATAATGAGTTGCGAGACAATCTAACCACTTCCACCCCAGGATCCATATTCTGAGGGAAAACGTTACCAGAAAGAAGCTGATGTACACGCTTACAACACGTCACGTGCAACACGTTGTAAGCTTGTAGAACTGCTATTTTCAAAGTTATTTAATGTATATAGCGAAAACAGAATTGACACAAACATAGAGCCCTGAGGGACTCCGCTCAACCATATGGGGTTTAAGTGGCTAATGATATTACGTTTTGCAGTTACATTTTGGATGATAATATTATAACATACAACATTGTTACTGAAATATAGTATGGAATTAAATGTAGGCTACTGTATTTCCCAACTGAAATGATGAAATCTAAATTATTGAATAAACCCCATCATAGCAGATCCTTTGACATCACAGTTTTATTTAAAGTTAAATGAATGGATGATTAATGGTTGAAACAAACAGTTTGCATCAATTCAGGAAATGCTATTAAAGTGAACTGACTGAAAAATCATAAAGTTGCAACATTCTAAAGTTCTTACCAACTTGTCTGCATGATAGATAATAGATGTTGGCATCTCTGACTGGATTACTGCTTTTAGGTTAATCTGATAGAAAACAGAATCTATAACTGATAATGCTTTCAGAAATCAAAGATGTATCGTTATAAAATACATACAGAGAAAATGTATCGTAATTGAATTTCTGCTTCTATGTCTTTGTGGCACCGCGACCCATGATGGACTTCTTAGTGTTTCTCTCAGGTTGCAATAACATTATATAACACTTTGGCCCAAACAGTACCATCAAAAGGCCAAAACTAGATGCTAAAATAGCAAATACCTCCACTACATCTGCATATTTGCCTGGAGAGCTGATATATGCTGGGATGAAGGCTATCCACACTGCACAGAAGATCAACATGCTGAAAGTGATTAACTTGGCTTCATTGAAGTTGTCTGGAAGATTCCTTGCCATGAATGCTAGGACGAAGCTGAGGAGTGCCAGTAAACCAATATAACCTAGTAACACTGCAAAACCAACTGTTGATCCGACTTCACACTCATAGACAACCCTATCAGTGTGGTATTCTGTGTTTTTATGAGGAGTTGGTGAGGCAGACACAAGCCAGGCTGTGCAGATTATTGCCTGGATGGAAGTAAGAACCAGAACTGTTCCTCTCTGCTGCATGGCACCAAACCACTTCATAATGTCTGCACCCCCAGGCTTGGAGGCCCTGAACACAGCCAAGACCACCATAGTCTTTACCAGGATACATGAGACACACAGCACAAAGCTGATCCCAAATATTGCATGCCTCAGCTGACAAGTCCAGAGTCTGGGACGGCCAATGAACAGAAGTGAACACAGGAAACACAGTTTGAGTGATACCAAAAGTTGGAAGCTGAGTTCTGAGTTGTTGGCACGTACCATGGGTGTGTCTTTATGATAGATGAAGATTCCCAGGACAATGGTACTGATAAGTGTGCCTAGCAACGAGATGGTTGTTAAGGAGATACCCAGGGCCTCATGGTAGGAGAGGAACTCCACGCTCTTAGGGACACAGTCGTCACGCTGGGGATTGGACCAGAAGTCCTCTGGACAACTGGTGCACTCTGTAGAGTCTAAAAAAAAGATGGCATTAATGGGACAGACAAGTAAAGTATCATACTAAAGATAACCTACATTGATAAATCCTACTATATCCTACTAAAATACTATTATACTATCCTACTATAAATGTGGAAACATCTGTCCTTCAGTCTGTCTGTCTGTCTGTCTGTCTGTCTGTCTGTCTTCCTTCATCCATTTATCTCCTCATTGAGTTGACCAATCGATCTGAACTTGCATATGGGCATTGATTGGGAATGAATGGATATGTGATGCCTTTGCTTCCAAGTTGTCAACTCCAACTACGGAACAAAATTTGTTTTCGTTTTAGTTTAGTCTTAGTTCTTGGTCTTTTTGGGGGGCTATGGCCTCCTTTTTACAAAAGAAAAGGAAAAAGAAACACTCAGTGGTTTATTTGTGGTCAGGGTATTTCTGAATGATGTGTGCACTCAAACGGTACTCCCACCCACCAGGGAGAGACTTGAAAAAATATGCCCTGCATAATTTTTTTTATTTGTTTGCCAGATTCGCGATTAAATTGTCTTTTTATTAGCTTGTTTAATCGTAGCAAAATGGTCCAACTGGTCAAACAGAGTCAGGGTGCTGATATTGTTGGCTTACTGGAAACACTAGTTTACACCAGTGGGTCTCAAAATGGGGTCCAGGTACCCTGATGGTTCCTTGATGGGGATCCAAATGGCTCCTTACGGGCGTGTAACTCTGAGAATTATGGCGGTCCTTGAAATTAAAACAAAGTTTAAGAACCACTGTGCTACACTAAATGGAACAGTCTTAATTAGTATAATTGGTAAGACCAATAAGACCAAGATAAACCAGCAGAGTTTGCGTGATTGTTCAGTGCGTGTATGTGTCTAGATCGGTGAGTTGTAAAGGAGGGGGGTCTCAAGATTTATGTTGGGAGTTGCAGGCCAAAAAGGTTGAGTATGAGAACCACTGGTCACTCTAGTCTGAGACAGTTGCAACGTGCTTCAAGTCAGGCTGAATGGCAACATTGGGTTCAGAGAGTCTGTGTTGTTTGTGTGTTCTTTGCCTCTAACAATGATCTATATGCAATGTAATCTATTTTATGTAAATGCAATATTGTAGTAATCATTATTAATAGCGTTATAAAATAATATCATGCTTACAAGAACATGGGTGCCAGATGAAAGTCTAAGTTGCAGTCCCTAGTCTCTAGTTTGCATGTAGTTTGGGTGTGAATATCTCCAGGTATGGACCAACCTGTCTGATTGCTGATTTCTCCCTCAGAACAAGCAATGCAGTCAAAGCAGCAGACAGGTTCTCCTTTCCTTAAGGCCCTCCAGGTTCCAGGAGAACAGCTCTCACTGCACACTGACCGAACAGGCTACACAGAGTAAAGTAACCATAGTCAATTTCAGTCATAAACTAAATTACATTCACATCATGAGCTCAACATTAACTATTTCAGAAAGCGGAAGTGACCTTTTTGGATTCAAAGTTCCAGAAGATTTTGTCTTCATCAAGGATGAATTCTTCATCTCCAGAGGGTGTCTCCTTGAACACACCTACAGTCTGAACCTTTACACTTCCATCAGGGAGCCACACCCAATTCACAATATCCCAGATTGATAAAGCATAACCATTCTCATCAAATGATACTTGATCCCCAAATGATGTGGTGAAGTTGACCTTTTCCAGGTAATATGCAAGCTAGAAATGGTGATGAGCAAAATTAGGAGTTATGAGTGTGTGTACACACACAAAATAATTAATTCTCCTGTATACGATATACACTATACTTACTTACGTGTGTGCGTGCGTGTTTAGCATGAATACATGTCTTTCATAATAAGTACCCCCCCCTCCCCCCCAGGTTTTCACAATTTCATATTTACATAATATTCAAAATTTGTCCAACTAACATTCACAGAAACTGTGTATTCATACCACACCTGCCATGGTTGTATTGTATGCAAACTGGCACAGCTGTGCCCAATGAAAGGCCCGTTTCCTGGCACACAATGTAACATGTCATGGAGGGCATGGGCCAGAGCATACACAGACTTGTACACATTATACTCTGACCTTATTGTTGACATATCCAAAATGTGTCCAACAGGATTGAATTGATATTTTAGGTCCTCTTGTCCAGTACAAATCGGTAACCCCCACCACCATGGTGGAATGGGTGCAAATGTACACCCAAAATTATACTCCCAAAACTCCCTCACCTGAAGAAACACCATGAAGTCTTAAGGATAAATAAAATACAATGTGAATTACTTTAAAACACACAGTTTGAAATTGGAGCTTAAATACTAAATTAAACAAAAGACTCACTAAGATGTTGTAAGGATTGTAAGGATGTATTTTTGACAAGAAGTCCTTGAGACCTGGTATCTCTGCATGGTGCAAGGCCGTACCCAGGAGGCTTGTCATGACAGACCTGTACTGGGGTCTCAGGAGATGTTCCTCTGTCGTCGTGGTCATATCGGTTATCCATTGCAGACCTGTCACGTTCTGCTTTACCAGCTGTTGTGTTGAACAAAATATATTGGGGTATCATTGCTAATACTTTTCATTGGTTAAATAAAAATATTTATAAAACCCACAGACAAATGTTATAACAATTAGGTAGCCTATAGCATTGAGGTGTGTGAATGGTGTGATTATCTGTTTGCTTATTGTGCAGAGAATTAACCTACTTACGAGACCCAAAGCAAAAGAAAAATAAGAAAAGGTCAGTGTAAAAAAACAAAACAAAACAAAAAAACAATAATACTCAATTACAAAATGATGAACCTAGAGAGTGATTTAATTCAATTGCAATTTAAAAAAAATGCTTGCCAAAATATTTTACATTCCTTAATTATGAATCTCCAAATTCATAACTCCAACCTCATTCATGAGTATATCCATATACGGTAGAAATGTGAAGACAACACGAGCTGTTGATTTCTTTATCACAGTGACAATCCTCTGAATTTCAGCATGGTCAGCGTTCTTGGGCACAGCCTCATGGTATGCGAAACAACCCAACCCAGACCGTTCCAGCGCAAACCAGTCGCTTATATAATCATCACTAGTCACCAATCCAACCCATGTCCATCCAAACCGCTTTATAATCTGGAGAAAAGCCTGCACCTCCTGATTGATTACAGAATGGGGAAGTGTTATTTAGTCACATAGTGGTACGTCAGTGAATGAATCACCAGATTCCACAAATAAAAGGAAGTGGTCTAATCATTCTCTTTTGACAGTGACACTGTCAATAATAGGTCTTTAAAGACCGATCAGCACCAGCAGTAATATACTAGCCTACTTGATATCAACACATCTTAAGAAATTCACCGTAAATCTGGGACTTGGCATTGTTGAAAAGAAGGAGGGGCACAGGGTCCGCTCAAACGTGGAAAGGTAATCGATCTGCAAAAGGTACAAAAGATCTGAAATATGCTCTTTTTAAACAAATGCCCCATGCAAGCAGAGATTATGAGCATGAGAATACAACAATAAATCTTGTGAGATAATCTCCCTCCCCCAACCCCCTACCCCTCTCTCGCCTGAAAGCATTCGAATACTCATTAAATGAGTGTGGTATAAGCAGCAGAAAGCCGATAATTCAATTTCAAATTGTAGCCTATCATTTGATTGAGTGATGATAAAATTAAAATAAACTTACAAAGGAATGAACCATCAGACTTTGTGGATTACAGAGAAATTTGAATGGCAGAAATATGATCGAAATGCATTTTATATTATTGTTGTAACCTTATTGATCACAGTGTCTGCTAAATGACTGTAATGTAATGTAGTTATTGTGCTCGGTGTGAACAGTGCTTACACAGGTGCACTCTGACCATCTGAAAACCTGCTTCACACTCCATGCAAAATCTGCCTGCCCCACCCACATTCTCTGCCTGCACGCTGCAAGTAAATACACATATGATATGTATTTTAAAAAAAAATGCTGTCAAAAACAATAAACACTTTTATATTTGTAGGCTAAATAAATAATCAAAATAAAGCATAATCTAATTGGTGATGGTAAAAGGGGAGTCAAGTATGAAACTTACCATGGGCACGCTATACAAACATAATACACTAGCGATGACAATAGAACTTAACGTGCGAGGATCACTCAATATTCCCAGCACTGGAGGGGACCAAACACAGCTCTCATTCAATTGAAACCGCTCCTCTCTCCCATTGACCAATGACAATGATCCATCGAGTGCAGCTCTCATTTTGTAACAACTATCATAGAGATCATATCCCAGAGTCACATTGGGTAGTAGGCTGGTGTTCTTGTTGATCTCATTAATGGCAAAGATCATGGTCTGGGCCTCCCTGAACCGCTTAAGGGAAAAGCTAACACACAAAAGTCCACTGTAGGCCTAATATCGAATATTTGTGTTTGTAGAGATACACAACATATTATCTATAAAAACAAGTTCCCCGTTCTCTTGCTTGCTACTGTATTTGTGATACTCACAATCTGCAATAGGTTTCCTGCTGTGGCTTGGAGGTGTAAGACAAATCACCTAGCCGTGGTGTCAGGCTGTGGATTGGAAATGAAGCACCCAGAACAAAGTCCCCAGCCTTGTAAAATCTGTTGAGATGAAACTGTGCCTGTAACTCACAAGAAGAGGAAGGTGAGGAAGACAAAGCAGAGAATGAAGAGAACAATATCAAGATCAAGTACGAGTATGAAAGCAGGTGTATGTCTGGAGAAGCGCTCATGACTGCCCTCCTCTTTCTAACCCCCTCCCCCCTTTTCTAAATCCTCTGTCCAGTTGCTAAGTTTTATACACAGTGCTGTGCCAACGTATGCCCCTACGTAATCTTTCACAACACCCATCTGGGCCGAGGCAGAAGTATGGACAGGACTTACTACACAATAACAATGCTTTCATATCAAAATGGTGCGTGTGCACGCATGTGTACTCTGTTGCCCACTAGTTGGTACTATTGAACTGGACCATTAATGAGGTTCAGGCCCCTGTCATGTGGTGGTGAGTGAGATCACAGGCAGGCCCAAATTGGGCCCCTCATCCACAACCACTCCAGCAAATGATCCATGTCTTAACACCCTATACCCTCTTTTCAAATACAATAGGTCAAAGTTCAAGTTTTTGATCATTATCAATAACAGAAAGTGCTACCCAATATTATACAAATATGATTTATTTATTCTACTATAATGTTGCATGATAATACATATAAATCTGCTAAAAGTGAAACTGTACAATATGCTTATTCATTTGTAATATTGTCAAGCTATTTAGTATATTTGCAGTTTCCCCCGCTTGAAAGGGATGGTACAGTCCATAGGAGGTTTTAACTGGGTTTCACTCATACAATGACCACAACTTTGGTTTTCTTTTTAGTTCTTCTTTACTTTAGTGTTGTGTTGTTGCAGTAGGCCTACCGCTTATGCAGGTAGTGTGTAGTTGTAAGGTTGTAAGGTATAGGTGAAAAACCTTAAATGAAAAATAAATAATTACTGTAAATACAATGCACATGAAATAATAAATGCAAAATATACATGCTTTACATATATTTTTTAACACTTGTGAACATTGTTTTTACTTTCTTAGTGTCTTTTTATGAATTAGGTTTTTTAAACATCTATATATACAATTTGAATCCTGCGCCATGTCGGTTGTCAGTATGGACGAACGTTGTATGTGGCCAGTGTGACGTAATCTGACATCACGCCAGTGTGACGTACTGACATCACGATGAGACGGTATATGACATCACATCCTACCTATAAATTCTAGGATGCCGTCAGATCGCACCAGTTCGACGGCTTCCATAGTGGGTTTTGGTCATTGGAGAGGTGATGCACGTCACCTCTTTCTGAAGTGGGTACTTTCAAAGCCTGCCGTGGATTTAGGAGAGCACAAAACTCTCTCTCACACTGTGAGGTGCCTGTAAGGTGGCACTGCAAAGTGAACGACGCGTCACGCTAGACGTTCGGGCCGCGTAGCGGCCCGAACTTCTAGTTTTTTAACAAATGCAGTCTCATATGAAATGCAAATATAATAGACTGAATTTTAGCAGCATTTAAACTGTTTCTATAAATCTACATTTCTCAATAAACAAATCACATTTGTTTTTAAAACAACAATCATGTTGCTTTAACTTGAGGACATCAGACAAACAATTGACATTTAACTGCAATGCACGTTCTAACGTGCGCCACAAGCGGCAAGTTTTATGATTCTTAAACAAGCAAACAGTTCTCTCTCACTGGCTGCCTCTCCAGCTTTTTATGGCTGCACCAGTGCGGCTTTGATGTTCTGCACGACGTTGCTGTTGCAGGACGCGCACTTGTTTGTTTGATAACTGGAGGAGTGTGGAGGATTCTACACCCTATACCCTCTTTTCAAATACAATAGGTCAAAGTTCAAGTTTTTGATCATTATCAATAACAGAAAGTGCTACCCAATATTATACAAATATGATTTATTTATTCTACTATAATGTTGCATGATAATACATATAAATCTGCTAGAAGTGAAACTGTACAATATGCTTATTAATTTGTAATATTGTCAAGCTATTTAGTATATTTGCAGTTTCCCCCGCTTGAAAGGGATGGTACAGTCCATAGGAGGTTTTAACTGGGTTTCACTCATACAATGACTGTGGTATTATGTGATAATATGGAATGTTATTGGCTGTGATGCGGATGTGACGTCAGGGTTCATAGTGCATGCTAACGCGGAAGCAGCTAGGCTATCATTCTCAAGTTACCGTTGTTGTTGTTCATTCATTGACCTGCTGTTGCTTAATAAATACTGTCCGTTACGTCGTTGTAAGAGCCTGCTTATTAAACAACTCGACATGGTCCTGTCTATGTAAGTGTCATATCCCTCCTGTCTATATAAGTGTCCTATCTGTCCTATCTGTCCAATAAGACAGATAGGAACAATTGGACCGCGACTACTTGACTACTTCCGGTTCGAAGGTCTGGGAGTGAGCTAGTGGCCGGATTTTCGGTATTGGAATCTGGCTTATCACAGTGACACATGTATTTATAGGTCGCTATCCCTCTTGTATATGTAAGTGTCCTATCCAACCTGTCTGGGTAAGTGTCCTCTTCCGTTCTCTCTGTGTGAGTGTCCTATCCCTCCTGTCTGTATAAGTGTCCTATGTCATATCCCTCCTGTCTATATAAATGTCCTATCTGTCCTATCTGCCAATTATGTATCAGCCGTGCAGCCATTTCATGGTTCCCGTCTTACCTCACTCTGACAGTGTGATGCCATGTATATATAGGCCCGGTGGCGTCACTAGCCAATCAGATCACAGTATTTCACGTGTCACGTGAGGCTTGACCAATCGGTGTGTCATGTTTAGAAAGTGAAAACGCAGTGATAACAATACTCTCCTGGCGGAGAGTAAAAAAGAAAGAAAAAAAAGAGGAGCGAATCGTTTTGGTGCGGAGGAATGAGTGACGAGGAGGACATGGCTCGACCTACGCCGACTGCTACGTTCACCATACAGCCTCCAGAACCTTTTGATTTCACCAAACCTCAAGAATGGGAGCGTTGGATCCGAAGATTCGACCGCTTTCGGCTTGCAAGCAACTTAAATGCAACGTCGGACGAACACCAGGTGAACACGTTAGTGTATTGTATGGGTGATGAATCCGAAGATGTGCTAAGGGGGCTAACGCTAACTGCAGATGAGAGGAAGGCATACGCGTCTGTCAAGACAGGCTTTGATGCATTTTTTGTGCCTAAAAAGAATGTAATCTACGAAAGAGCCAAGTTTAATCAGCGTGTGCAACAGCCGGGAGAAACGGTGGATTCCTTCATAACTGCATTGTATGGATTAGCTGAACATTGCAACTATGGACTGTTACAGAATGAGCTGATCCGCGACAGGTTAGTGGTTGGCCTGAGAAACGTCTCATTGTCTGAAAAGCTGCAGCTAGACAGAGACTTAACCCTTCAAACTGCTATCACAAAGGCGAGGCAATCTGAAGAAGTTAGAAGACAGCAGTCTGACTTAAGAGGGGAAAAGTGCTCCAATGTTGATGCTGTTCATGCTAAAAGCTACAGAAAGCCCAACTTTCCCTCTAAGCCTCAGCCACAAGCACAAGGCAGATATAAACCCAATGCATGGTCACAGCCTGATTCAAACGCCTGTAAAAGTTGTGGAAAAATGCCCTCACATGGAAAGTGGGAATGCCCTGCAAAAGATGCTGCGTGTCATAACTGTGGAAAAAGGGGACATTATGGCAAGGTATGCAGAAGCAGTGCAAAATCTCTGAATGCTGTCACTACAGAGGATGAAGACAGATTTTTCTTAGGAGCTGTGGATGCTGGAAAAGACCCCTGGACAGTACAGCTTCAAGTGAGACAGAAAAAGGTGTGCTTTAAAATTGACACTGGTGCTGATGGCACTGCCCTGCCAGCTGAGGTGTACCATGACATAACAGGGGGGCATGATGTGCAGCACCTGGCAGCGTCAACACGCCCATTGTTTGGGCCAGGTGGTAATGTGCTCTCTGTCCTGGGTGTAGCCAGAGAAACCCTGCGCAGAGGCAAAAAGACAGCCACAGAGGACATTTATGTTGTGGAAGGCCTGCACACTGCACTGTTGGGGAGGCCTGCCATAGAACAGCTTCAGCTTGTGTGCAGGGTTGACAGCATCACCATGGACACATTGAAACAACAGTATCCGAAGCTGTGTAGCGGCTTAGGTCTTGTTCAGAGGCCATACTCAATTAAATTGAAGCCAGAGGCTGTGCCCTTCTCTCTCCACACACCACGCAGAGTCCCTCTGCCGCTTATGGGGAAAGTGCAAGAGGAGATAGACCGTATGGAGGAGATGGGCGTAATCACCAAGATTGAGGAGCCGACTGATTGGTGTGCCGGAATGGTGGTGGTTCCAAAGAAATCAGGTGCTGTTCGCATTTGTGTAGACTTCACAAAGATGAATGAAGCAGTGTGCAGAGAAAAATTCATCCTGCCTTCTGTCGAGCACACTTTGGGCATGCTAGCTGGTGCAACAGTATTCAGCAAATTAGATGCCAACATGGGCTTTTGGCAGATACCATTGACAAAGGAGTCTGCTAAATACACCACTTTCATCACGCCATTTGGGCGCTACTATTTTAACCGCTTACCCTTTGGCATATCATCAGCCCCTGAACACTTCCAAAGGATGATGGTGACCGAAGTGACCAGTGGCCTAGCGGGGGTGCTGTGTCACATGGATGACATACTGGTCTGGGGGAAGACACAGGAAGAGCACGATGTGCGGCTACATGCAGTGCTGCAGAAAGCACAAAAGGCCGGCATTACGCTTAACATGGACAAATGTGAGCTCACACACCACACAGTCAGATTCCTGGGTCATGTGATTTCAGCAGATGGGGTGAAGCCAGATCCAGAGAAGACGAGAGCAGTACAGGAGATGGATGAACCTAAAAATGTCAGTGAACTCAGAAGTTTTCTGGGCATGGTCAATCAGCTGGGACGCTTCTTGCCTAACCTGGCTGAAAAAGACAAGGTGCTGCGTGACCTGCTGTCCAAGAAGAACCACTGGTACTGGGGGACAGAGCAGCAGGCAGCCTTTGATCAGTTAAAAACAGAACTGTCATCCACACCAGTGCTCACACTGTACAACCCAAACAGTGTACTGAAAATCTCAGCTGATGCCTCTTCTTTTGGCCTGGGGGCAGTCCTGCTGCAGAAGAGTGACGCCAAGTGGTCACCTGTGGCATATGCATCCAGGTCAATGACGCCAACGGAGCAGCGATATGCTCAAGTGGAAAAGGAGGCACTGGCTGCAACATGGGCATGTGAACGATTTGGCTGCTTCATCCTGGGCAGACCATTCGAACTGGAAACTGACCATAAGCCGTTGGTGAGTCTGCTAGGAGGGAAAGCTTTGGATGACCTCCCACCAAGAATCCAAAGATTCAGGATGAGGCTCATGAGATACAATTACACGGTCAACCATGTCCCTGGCAAAAGCTTATGGACAGCCGATACCCTGTCTCGTGCTCCTCTGAGAGCCACGGGAAATCACACAGAAACAAGCCTACTAGAGGACACCAATATCTATGTAGACTCTGTCATCAGCAACCTACCTGTCAGTGGGGATTATCTGAGCAACCTACGTGAGCAGTTGAAGGCGGACAGCACATGCTCTGCACTGATGACGTACTGCAAAGACGGCTGGCCGGACAAAAGCCAACTGCAGGGGGTGTTGAGACTGTACTGGGCAGAGAGAGCAGTGCTGACCGTGCATGATGGACTGCTATTGCGAGGCACAAGGCTCGTCATCCCATCAGCTTTGAGAGACGATGTTCTGCAGAGACTGCATGAGGGACACCTGGGGGTGACAAAGTGTAGGGGGCGAGCCAAGCAGACAGTGTGGTGGCCAGGACTCAACAGCCAGCTAAATGAGATGGTGCTAAAATGTAGGACCTGCATCCAGGAAAGGACGAAGGTCAAAGAGCCGCTGATGCCAACCAAGATGCCAGACAGGCCTTGGCAAACCTTGGGAGCTGACTTGTTCACACTGAATAGCAAGACTTATCTACTAGTAGTAGATTATTTTTCAAGGTATGTGGAAATTGCACAGCTGTCACTCACAAGGTCCACAGATGTGGTGGTACACCTGAAGTCCATGTTTGCCCGTCATGGGATTTGTGAATGTCTTAAATCGGACAACGGGCCCCAGTTCTCAGGTAGCCACTTCAAAGCATTTGCAGCAGGTTATGACTTTGAGCACGTCACCAGCAGCCCCAGGTTTCCTCAGAGCAATGGGGAGGCGGAACGCGCTGTACAAACAGTAAAAAACCTGCTGACAAAGGCGTCAGACCCATATCTTGCACTGCTGGCCTACAGAGCAACCCCTCTACAGAACGGCTATAGCCCAGCTGAGCTGTTGATGGGGCGCCGCCTTCGCACTACAGTTCCTGCCCTACCAGCCCTATTAAATCCAGCTTTGCCTGACTACACCGCGCTGGATGCCAAAGAACGGGTGAAGGGGAGTAACGACGCGAGATCCTTCGACAAGAGACATGGGGCGAGGGACCTGCAGCCACTAGTGCCTGGGGAGGATGTGTGGATCACCGATGCAAAAGTCCAGGGCACGGTGCTATCGCGACACAACACTCCTCGCTCTTATCTTGTCCAGGTGCCTCAGGGCACACTGAGGAGAAACCGGCATCACTTGGTGCCGCTGCAGACAAACAGTGGGGGATTCGACGTTGATGAGCCGGTGGGAGAAGATTCACCTACTCCAGAGCCAGCTCCACCAGAGACAACATCACCCAGCGGAGGGGGCCCCACAGAGACTGTGCGAACCAGGTCTGGGAGAGAGGTTAGACAACCACACAGACTTGACTTGTGATTGATTTGTTTTCAAAAAAAAAAAAGAGACAAAAGGAAAACAGAGAGAACTGATTTGTGACATGTGATATTGCAGCTATTATTGTGTAAAAAAAAAAAAAAAAAAGGAAAGAGTGTAATGTGATTGTGAAATTGTTATTTACGTTTGCCTGAAACCAAAAGGTTTAAGTTTGGTAGAACACAGTCTGCTAAAGTAATGGTTCATAGTATGGTAATGTTTAAGCTATATTATTTGTATTTTGCATGTTGCAATAGGGACAGGTCTTCCAGCAAAAATGGAAGAATAAACCCCTTAAGACCTGCAGAGACAAAGGTGGTCCACCCTTTGTTCTCAGAAAGGGAGATGTGGTATTATGTGATAATATGGAATGTTATTGGCTGTGATGCGGATGTGACGTCAGGGTTCATAGTGCATGCTAACGCGGAAGCAGCTAGGCTATCATTCTCAAGTTACCGTTGTTGTTGTTCATTCATTGACCTGCTGTTGCTTAATAAATACTGTCCGTTACGTCGTTGTAAGAGCCTGCTTATTAAACAACTCGACAATGACCACAACTTTGGTTTTCTTTTTAGTTCTTCTTTACTTTAGTGTTGTGTTGTTGCAGTAGGCCTACCGCTTATGCAGGTAGTGTGTAGTTGTAAGGTTGTAAGGTATAGGTGAAAAACCTTAAATGAAAAATAAATAATTACTGTAAATACAATGCACATGAAATAATAAATGCAAAATATAAATGCTTTACATATATTTTTTAACACTTGTGAACATTGTTTTTACTTTCTTAGTGTCTTTTTATGAATTAGTTTTTTTAAACATTTTTTAACAAATGCAGTCTCATATGAAATGCAAATATAATAGACTGAATTTTAGCAGCATTTAAACTGTTTCTATCAATCTACATTTCTCAATAAACAAATCACATTCGTTTTTAAAACAACAATCATGTTGCTTTAACTTGAGGACATCAGACAAACAATTGACATTTAACTGCAACACACGTTCTAACGTGCGCCACAAGCGGCAAGTTTTATGATTCTTAAACAAACAAACAGTTCTCTCTCACTGGCTGCCTCTCCAGCTTTTTATGGCTGCACCAGTGCGGCTTTGATGTTCTGCGCGACGTTGCTGTTGCAGGACGCGCACTTGTTTGTTTGATAACTGGAGGAGTGTGGAGGATTCTCCTCCTTCTCCCTCTGTGATTTGGTTTACAAGCTTCGTTCAGGTGTGGTGCTTTATAGTGTAGCGAAGCTGATTAGTGATTGGGGACTGATTTCAGACAGCTGCCACTGTCGATCAGCCCGACTTTTTAACCCTTTTGGTTCCAGTGAGGATTTCCCAAGTTGACTTCATAGTGTCTAAGTCCGAGGTTAATGACGACATCATTGATAGGGGATTTTGAAGCTCTCTCCAGAGGGGAGGGGCTGTGCTCCAACAGCTGAGGAACTCTGGAGGAGCGCTTGTCTCCTTAAACAACTTTAATTACAGTATTTAGATCATTCATACAGTGTCAGTTATGGTAATGTTTAGACTTATTTCGAAGCTAATAAAATGTTGAATAATAATGTTATAATGTGAGTGTATGGAAAAGTACAGTTTTATAGATCAGGTTTAAGGCAATAATGTCATGTGTTCAAATCAAGGCAGACGCTAATTCAGTGTCCTGTGAGAAGAAGGCGGTCCAAGCAAGCCTATTGTTTCGACAGAAACTGTTTGTGATTGACTGTTACAGAAAGAAGGTAGTCTATCTGTAATAAATGTTTTGGTATATAATGGCTTGTATTGGAAGCGAACAGGGCTCCGTGATTGAGAAGTAAGCGGACGCCACGTCCAACAGAATAAAATTAATTCTACGGACTAAGATGCGCTATACTGTATGTTGATTTGACTTAAATGTATGGATTGCTAAAAGACTCTGACAATAAAGTGAATTGTTTGAGAATGAAAACTCCGGTCTCTGAGTGGCGACTGTTTATTCCCTGCCCCTGGATATGGACCTTATTTCTGCCAGTTTCTTATGGTCAGACACGACAGTGTCTTTTTAAATGGTTAAAAATATTGACTTTAATCATTATGTGTAAAGACACTTATTGTTTGGTCTAAGGGCTTTAATTGTTTAAAGCATTTAATTGTTTTAAAGCATTTATTGTTTTAAAACATTTATTGGTTTGGAACATTTATTGTTTTTGGACATTTATTGTTTTAAAACATTTATTGTTTTAAAACTTTATTGGTTTACAACTTTTGTTTGAAAACACAAAGTTGTTTAAAAAAATGAATTGTTTGAAAAAATGCTATGATTTGTTGTAACATGGCATTGTTGCTAATCTTTATTTTTCTCTGTGTTAAACTAAACTACTAACTGACCAGACCAATCAACTAAAGAAGCCAACCAATGTTGGAAAATAAAAAGTTGATTGAGTTTGGAACTTTGATTTGCGTCCTTGTGTCCTTTGGAGCAAAACTAGAAAGGGACTTGACAGGAATTACATGTACTGTATTTCCCAACTGAAATGATGAAATCAAAATTATTGAATAAAACATCATAGCAGATCCTTTGATGTCACAGTTTTATTTAAAGTTAAATGAATGGATGATTAATGACAAACAGTTTGCATCAATTCAGGAAATGCTATTAATGTGAACTGACTGAAATATCATAAAGTTGCAACATTCTAAAGATCTTACCAACTTGTCTGGAGGATAGATAATAGATGTTGGCATCTCTGACTGGATTACTGCTCTTAGTTTAATCTGATAGAAAACAGAATCTATAACTGATAATGTTTTCAGAAATCAATGATGTATTGTTATAAAATACACACAGAGAAAATGTATCGTAATTGAATTTCTGCTTCTATGTCTTCGTGGCACCGCGACCCATGATGGACTTCTTAGTGTTTCTCTCAGGTTGCAATAGCATTATATAACACTTTGGTCCAAACAATACCATCAAAAGACCAAAACTAGATGCTAAAATAGCAAATACCTCCACTACATCCGAATATTTGCCTGGAGAGCTGATATATGCTGGGATGAAGGCTATCCACACTGCACAGAAGATCAACATGCTGAAAGTGATTAACTTGGCTTCATTGAAGTTGTCTGGAAGATTCCTTGCCATGAATGCTAGGACGAAGCTGAGGAGTGCCAGTAAACCAATATAACCTAGTAACACTGCAAAACCAACTGTTGATCCGACTTCACACTCATAGACAATCTTATCAGTGTGGTATTCTGTGTTTTTATGAGGAGTTGGTGAGGCAGACACAAGCCAGGCTGTGCAGATTATTGCCTGGATGGAAGTAAGAACCAGAACTGTTCCTCTCTGCTGCATGGCACCAAACCACTTCATAATGTCTGCACCCCCAGGCTTGGAGGCCCTGAACACAGCCAACACCACCATAGTCTTTACCAGGATACATGAGACACACAGCACAAAGCTGATCCCAAATATTGCATGCCTCAGCTGACAAGTCCAGAGTCTGGGACGGCCAATGAACAGAAGTGAACACAGGAAACACAGTTTGAGTGACAGCAAAAGTTGGAAGCTGAGTTCTGAGTTGTTGGCACGTACCATGGGTGTGTCTCTATAATAGATGAAGATTCCCATGACAATGGTACTGATAAGTGTGCCTAGCAACGAGATGGTTGTCAAGGAGATACCCAGGGCCTCATGGTAGGAGAGGAACTCGACGCTCTTAGGGACACAGTGGTCATGCTGGGGATTGGACCAGAAGTCCTCTGGACAACTGGTACACTCTGTAGAGTCTAAAAAAAGATGGTATTAATGGGACTGACAAGTAAAGTATCATACTAAAGATAACCTACATTGCTACATCCTACTATATCGTACTATAATACTATTATACTATTGTAGCCCAGTGATTAGTTCATGCCCCTATCCCTATTCTAATACATACTGTAGAGTTTAAGTCATTCTAAAACAGTTTACTAAGTTACAAATGTATGCCTTTAATAAATAGTTGTCCGTTATAAATAGATCTCTAAATAAATAGGTTTTGGTAAAAGACTTATGTTAAAAAATGCATATCATGGTGTGTTAAAACTAAGGTTAAAGGTGTAGTGAAATGAAAAATATGTTTTTCACACTTTTAGAGCATATCCGTGGTCATCATATGGGCATACCTAACAATAGATGCCAAAATACATTTAAAAAAAAATGTTTTGTGTATTTTTATATCAAAATAAAAAAATATAAAATATCCCTAAATAGACAATCTTAATTACTTCCTGTAAACGAAAACGTGCTGCGTGATGACATAACGCAGCTTTCATGAATATAAATTAATCTTGATTACATGCACCTGTTTCAAATCAATTACATTTTATTAAAGTGTCAAATCACAACAAGTTGTCTCAAGACACTTTACATGTAGAGCAGAGACCCGACAGTCCCACCCTTAGCAAGCAATTTTGCGACAGTGGCAACGAAAAACTCCCCCTTAACTGGAAGAAACGTCAGGCAGACCCTATGCTCTAGGGTGGGGGCCTTCTGCCTCGACTGTGTCGGGGGGAAAGAAGAGAGAGAGAGGGATAGACAGAGGAGAGACAGAGAGAGATACAAATAGTAACAATAACAATAGTAGCAAATATAATAGTGTAAGATAGTATATGATAATATAATATAGTACAACAATAATGTGTATACAGTATATAATGATATAAGAATGTTACGATAATATACAGTATAGTGTAGTGGTATAGTGTAATGTAGTAGGAATCCACGGTCGTGCTCCATGGGGAGGCCCGGTCCGCAGTCACACTCTTGATCTGCAGCTGGGGGTCCGTAGTGACAGTCCATGGAACTGCGACGTGGGAGATAAAAGAAACTCCGGGGCGCGGGTCCCCGGTTGTGGAATTATTGGCAGGCCTTACTAGAGCGTGAATCCGTACAGTGTTAATTACAATTGCATCAGTGGGACACAAACCCACACAACCAAAAGGGAGGACGAGAAGAGAGAGGAGAGAGGGGAGGGGGTGGGGAGGCAGAGGGGAGAGAGGATGACTTTAGGGTGACTGAGTACTGAGAATACTGGAATACCGGTCAGGTGGGCACACTGGACATCTGGGCACACGAGTTTCTAGACAACTGGGCACACCGGATAAGTGGGCATACGGACATCTGGGCACACAAGATGAATGGGCACATGGACATATGGGCACACGAGATGACTGGGCACACGGACATCTGGGCACACGAGATGACTGGGCACATGGACATCTGGGCACACCGTATGACTACTAAGGATTTTTGTGTTCCTTTGATATTTAAGTACCCCCCGCCCCCCCCACTGTGAGAGAGAGACGGTGGTAGACATTGTGTAATGTCTGTTACTGAGATAGTGTATTGCAGTTGTCCTTGCAGTTTTGACAGCATCCTCATCCATTTGTTGTGAGCTGTGTATTGCCTCTCCCATGTGTGTGTGTGTGTGTGTGTGTGTGTGTGTGTGTGTGTGTGTGTGTGTGTGTGTGTGTGTGTGTGTGTAGGTTGAATCGGTGGAGACTCTTACATTCTAACCCTAAACCCTAACCCTAACCCTAACCTGGGTGGAGGGTGATTATGCGGGTGAACTCAGTGGAGGAGGGCCATTAGGTGTAAGCAGTGGGGAGGGACCACTAGGTTGAATCAGTGGAAACTGTCACATCCTGGGTCTATACCTAACTCTCATCCTAACCCTAGGGGGGTGATTATGCGGCTGTCTGAGGGGGGGAACTCAGGAGCGTCTGCTCAGGAACTCAGGAGCAGACAATTCACAGCAGGGGTTCACTAATCTCTGGATTTCATAGAAAGGGGGGGCACATCAAAGCAGAGTGCCCAGCTGTCTTGTGTGCCCACTTGACTGTGTGCCCAGTTGTCTTGTGTGCCCAGTTGACAGTGTGCCCAGTTGACTGTGTGCCCAGCTGTCTTGTGTGCCCAGTTGACTGTGTGCCCAGTTGACCTGTGTGCCCAGACGGCTGTGTGCCCAGTTGTCCGGTGTGCCCAGTTGGTTTTTGTGCCCACCTGACCGGTTACCCTGAGGAATACAATTCACAATGTAGGTCAACAATCACCTGGCATCTGTCTACATCGGCTATAGGCTTTATCTTAAAGAAAGGTTTTTAATCTAGTCTTAAATATACAGAGTGTGTCTGCTTCACGGACTGAGATTGGGAGAAGGTTCCACAGCTGAGGTGCCTGAAACTTAAATGCTCTGCCTCCTGTTCTAACCTTTTTGGGGTTTCCTGGAGCCGTAAGCATTTTTTCATACTGTGGACGCAAGGGTGTTCTGGCTGGTTTATAGGGCTCGATGAGTTCTTTGAGATACACTGGTGCCTGTCCATTTAGAGCCTTGTATGTGAGGAGGAGAACCTTAAACTCTATTCTGTATTTAACCGGGAGCCAGTGCAAAGAGGATAGCGAAGGAGTGATATGATCTCTTCTTCTGGTTCCTGTCAGTATGTGCGCAGCAGCATTCTGGACTAGCTGCAGGCTATTTAGGGACTTACTTGGGCAGCCTGATAATAAAGCGTTGCAATAGTCCAGCCTAGAAGTAACAAATGCGTGAACAAGTTTTTCTGCATCATTTTGAGACAGAATGTGCCTAACTTTTGCAATATTACGCAGGTGAAAAAGGCAGTTGTTGAAATTTGTTTTATGTGGGACTGAAGGGACATAATCTTGGTCAAACGTAACTAGTAGTACAATTACAATAACTTAATTACGGGTCATCCAACTCTTGATGTCTATAAGACATGCTTGAAGTTTAGCCAGTTGATCTGTTTCATCAGACAGACAGACAGATAAGACTCAAACCAGTTCAATGCGGCACCCTTAATGCCAACCAAATGCTCTAGTCTCTGCACCAAAATATGGTGATCAACAGTATCAAATGCAGCACTGAGGTCCAACAAAACCAGTACAGAGAGAAGGTTGCTATCTGATGCAATCAGAAGGTCATATGTAACTTTCACCAATGCCGTCTCAGTGCTATGGTGTGCTCTGAATCCTGACTGAAAAGCTTGAAATAGCTTGTTGTTATGTAAAAAGTCAAATAACTGCTTGGCGACTGCTTTCTCAAGGATTTTAGAGAGAAATGGAAGGTTCGATATAGGTCTATAGTTAGCCAAAATGCCTGAGTCGAGAGTAGGCTTCTTGAGGAGGGGTTTGATGACAGCTACCTTAAAGGACTGTGGTACGTAGCCCGTCACCAGAGACATATTGATCATATCGAGTAGGGATGCACCAAACCGGGGTCAGGACCTCTTTAAGTAATCTAGTTGGGACTGGATCCAAGAGACAGGTCGTTGGTTTGGAAGATGTGATCATTAAAGTAAATTCGGAGAGCTCGACCGGAGAGAAACTGTCCAAATAAACACTATGTCGTACAGCCACTTCTGGGGGTAAAACATCCGAGGGTGGTCAAGTAGGGGCTGAGAGTAGTAGGTTATCAATACTATCTCTGATAGTATTGAAAGTATTGAAAAATCATAAAATCATTGCTGCTGAGGGATATAGGAATACGTGGATCAGTAGAGAATTACTTTTTGTCAGCTTGGCTAGAGTGTCAAAAAGATACCTATGGTTATTTTTGTTTTCCTCTATTAAGGATGAATAATAGGTGGCTCTGGCATTGCAGAGAGCCTTCCTATATATGTTAAGGCTGTTTTGCCAGGCTATACAGGATTCTTTCTGTTTGGTTGAACGCCATATCCTTTCAAGCTTACGTGACGTTCGCTTGAGATTTTTAGTTCCAGAGTTATACCATGGGGCTAGCCTCTGTTGCTTTATTACCCTCTTTCTTAAAGGAGCACTAGAGTTAAGCGTTGTCTGAAGGGAGCCTATCAACAAGGTGATCAACCTGAGAGGGGCTGTGTAAGTATAGAGATGTAAGTATAGAGATCCTCAATGCAAATGCAATGCAATGCAATGCAATTCACTGCACTGCATCTTTAAGTTCATATGAGAGACTAATGGAAAAACCCCATTAACAAGTAGTAAGGTAAAACAGGTGTGCCAGTGTTAGTGGGGTTACTGAGCAAAGAGTAGGCCTAAACTAGATAGTTAACAAGGTAATTTATGTTTCTCTTTTATGTTTTTAATTGTGTTTGGTGTATGATCAAGTGGGGTGTGCTGATTGGGCATTTCTCAATTTAATTGGAAGAGTGGGGAGAGGAGAGAGATTATTAAAGAGGGGGATGATTGCTAGTTGCTCAACACGAGGACGCCATTGCTGACTAAAGGACTGTTTGGAGTGTATTCCTGACAAGGATTGTACCTTCCTGCTGTCTGCTTCACCTCACACACATTATCACCTCACAAAACTCACGAACTGACCAAGAACTGTGAGTAAGGACTTTTTTTTGCGCTCGGTTGTCAACAAGGACAGAGGACTGAGGACTGAGTCACCCATCGCCCCATCGCTCCACGATCACAACGATCAGGCCTGCAACTTTTTTTGTTTTGTGTGTGTGTGTGTGTGTGTGTGTGTGTGTGTGTGTGTGTGTGTGTGTGTGTGTGTGTGTGTGTGTGTGTGTGTGTGTGTGTGTGTGTGTGTGTGTGTGTGTGTGTGTGTGTGTGTGCGTGCACGTGTGTGGGCCCACTGTGTACTTAAGAGTATTAAGGTATTCTGTATTTTCTGTTGAGGAATATTGATAGCCTGTTTATTTTAGTTTGAAGTAAGGTAAAAGGGAGTTTGCCAAGAGATCTTTAAGAACATTTTGAGAGCTGGGTTTTGATATTTTGATTTAAGCGGTTTTGACTTTTAAGGGATCTACATTAGGTAGAGTTCATTTGATTTCATCCGGTTATAAAAAAGGTTTTAGGCCTACTGGTCTATTATAAAAGGGTTTACCTTCTGTATCATTATTTGTGTTGTATGTCTATTTCATGTCTTTATTTCATGTAAACTTTAAAAAAAAAGGGTAAAATACATTCTGTAAAACCAACAACCCTTAGTAAATTTGATTTACATTTAAAGTGTTACATTTAAAGTGTAATTATTTAAAATAGGTCTACTGTCAAGTTCTTCAGCCTTGTGGTTTGTTCTATAAATACAGGGTTAAAAAGTAAAAGGTAACGAACTCAAGCGCCCCGTTTATTCCAATCAACACGGTACCGGGGTGCTACACTATCCTACTATAAATGTGGAAACATCTGTCCTTAAGTTTCAGACTCCACTATACAATATGGATTCAACTGCTATGTTACGTATGAAATGGCTCAGCCAAATGTAGGCTACTGTGCTTCGAGGTTTGGGGTCACAATGACGAGGTATTACACCAAACATCCAAATCACATTGATAAATCAGCGGAGTTTGCAAGGTCGCAAGATTTATGTTGGGAGTAGCAAGCCAAAAAGGTTGAGTATGAGAACCAGGTCGCAGCACAATTTACGGTACACTAATTTGACATAATAAGCCGTTATTACAAATAATGTGTTTATTATTAGCAATAATGTTTTTATTAGAAAGAAACAAACGTTGTTATACCCTTATTTTTCCACTATTATCCCTTAATTATGTTCTAATTAGAAATTGAATGAAACGTAACAAAAGGCGTTATTAGAAATGGTGTTCTCTGCTATTAGACAGAAGCAAACACAGTTATACTCTAATTATGGAACATAATTCCTACAGGCTACGGTCTAATAAGAAATCGCATATTAAGACCTAACAAAGCCTAATAAGAAATAAATGTTCTTTATAATGCCTAAGTTAATGTTATTTACACTTACTTGACCGTCACATTACAACCCCGCAACTACTAACTACACAATGTGATGTTAGGCTACTATTAGTCTACTGTAAGGCTTTTGTTAGAACAAATGTGTTCTTTATTAGGCCTTTATTTAATGTTATTTCCACTTACTTCAAGTTACTTTACATCTACCAACAGAACTGTACCGTAAATTGTACATCAGCCATTCCGGGCTAACTTCATGACACATTATACTTCTTCCTACCTTTTTGTTTAATAAAAACTATTATGTTTGTAACCCCTGGGTAATTTCCCCATGCAGCGTTAATAACCTTTAGTAGTAGGCAGGCAATTTAATAAGTCAACAGGTCTTTAGAAGCTAGTACCACTTTAAGAGATCAGTCTAACTTGTTTTCAGACTGTGTTCCTTTTAACTACCTCTGATTGGTCTTTATGACGGTCCATCACTTTTCCAAGCATATGATTGGTTGGGGGGCGGGACGAGCTGGGATGTGTGTGTGCTTAGACAATTTTGGAGGGAGAGGTTTTGTTTTGGTGTGTCTGAAGGACTCACATGTGTATCAAAACATGAGCATTACGTGACAATCGTACCACTTAGTGCATACAGTAAGTGATGGATGAGTTTACTCATCTGTATTGACAGTGTTTAATATTTGTCCTGTTTGGAGTCAAGGCGAGTCCTGGTTTTAACGTTACTGTAGTAAGCAGGCGTCTCGAGTTACACTGTTGTTAGCCTCATGCTAGCTGAGCTAATTAATGTCCAGTGTGAGAAGCAACACCGGAATCATTTTGGAATATTAAGACTTTCGGACACTTGTTTTATATATTTTATTCAACGTTTGTCAGATAAATGTTTTATTGTTAATTGGATAGTCTCTAAAAGATTTCTTTAAGTGTCCTTAAAAAAAAGTTTCCTAAAGTGTTTGGAGTGGCAAAGCTTAAAAGAAATATGTCCTTATTACTGGATTTCATTGTCAAAATGGCTTATTTTGCAGTGAGTGAAAATAAAAAAATAAGCTGCAGCAATTGTTTCAATTTATTAAGCTTTCCGAGTTGACGTTATGATCTATACAGCAACCTGCCACTAGGGGGTGTTTAGGCTATTTTGTCTTCACCTAGCCAAATGCATAGACCAATTATTTGTTTACTAACATTGAGCCTGGACGCACAGGTGATTGTTTCACGCAATCAATTCCCAACCTGTTTCGGGGTGCACTGGTTTCAGCACACCCCAACCCCCTCTTGTGTGTGTTGGCTAGTGAGACGCGTCCTAACGAGACCTGATATAATGGGTTTCGTTGCGCGCATACTGGCTGCACGCAGCCAGTATGACGTCGTCTGTTAAGGGGTCTATTGAGAAAGTAGCCTAAGTTAATGTGCCTCATGTTTTATAATATGTAATAGTGAGTAGTATAGCAGTCATGTGCAATGGGCTTCCATAACATTTCTGGAGCAGGTAAGTTATTTGGAAGTATAGGCCTACAGTTTGTCAGAAATTAGACAATAATCAGCGAATATTGATATATAACGAGCATGCATTCTCCTTTTATGACGTTAGCATGGACTGGCTGGTGTACAACTTACGGTACAGCTCTGTAGTAATGAGAGGTAATGTGTTCCTAATAACAACATAATAATTGTTAAGCAAAAAGGTAGGCAGAAGTATAATGTGTCATGACGTTAGCCCGGAATAGCTGGTGTACAACTTACGGTACAGTTCTGTAGTAATGAGAGGTAATTTGTTCCTAATAACAACATAATAATTGTTATTAAGCAAAAAGGTAGGCAGAAGTATAATGTGTCATGACGTTAGCACGGAATAGCTGGTGTACAACTTACGGTACAGTTCTGTAGTAATGAGAGGTCATTTGTTCCTAATAACAGTACGGTACAGTTCTGTTGTAATTAGATGTAAAGTAACTTGAAGTAAGTGGAAATAACATAAATTAAAGGCCTAATAAAGAACACATTTTTTTTTACAGTAGACTAATAGTAGCCTAACATCACATCGTGTACTTTGTAATTGCGGGGTTGTAATGTGACGGTCAAGTAAGTGGAAATAACATTAGGCATTATAAAGGACATTTATTTCTTATTAGGCTTTGTTACGTCTTATGCAATTTCTTATTAGACCGTAGCCTGTAAAAATGATGTTCCATAATTAGAGTATAACTGTGTTTGTTTCTGTCTAATAGCAGAGAACACAATTTCTAATAACGCCTTTTGTTACGTTTCATTCAATTTCTAATTAGAACATAATTAAGGGATAATAGTGGAAAATAAGGGTATAACAACGTTTGTTTCTTTCTGATAAAAAACATTATTGCTAATAAGAAACACATTATTTGTAATAACGGCTTATTATGTCAAATTAGTGTACCATAAATTGTGCTGCGACCGAGAACCACTGGTCACTCTAGTCTGAGACAGTTGCAACGTGCTTCAAGTCATGCTGAATGGCAACATTGGGTTCAGATAGTCTGTGTTCTTTGTGTGTTCTTTGCCTCTAACAATGATCCATATGCAATGTAATCTTTTTGATGTAAATGCATGCCCGGGGAATGGCCGAATATTGTAGTAATCGTTATTAATAGCGTTATAAAATAACATCATGCATCATGAGTGCCAGATGAAAGTGAAAGTTGCAGTCCCTAGTCTCTAGCCTGCATGTAGTTTCGGTGTGAATATCCCCTGGTATGGACTACTGTAAACCAACCTGTCTGATTGCTGATCTCTCCCTCAGAACAAGCAATGCAGTCAAAGCAGCAGACAGGTTCTCCTTTCCTTTTGGCCCTCCAGGTTCCAGCAGAACAGCTCTCACTGCACACTGACCGAACAGGCTACAGAGTAAAGTAACCATAGTCAATTTCAGTCTTAAACTAAATTACATTCACATCATGAGCTCAACATTAGCTATTTCAGAAAGCGGAAGTGACCTTTTTGGATTCAAAGTTCCAGAAGATTTTGTCTTCATCAAGGATGAATTCTTTATCTCCAGAGGCTGTCTCCTTGAACACACCTACAGCCTGAACCTTTACTCTTCCATCAGGGAGCCACACCCAATTCGCAATATCCCAGATTGATAAAGCATAACCATTCTCATCAAATGATACTTGCTCCCCAGATGATGTTGTGAAGTTCACCTTTTCCAGGTAATACACAAGCTAGAAATGGTGATGAGCAAAATTACGAGTTATGAGTGTGTATACACACATAAACAAATTCAATCTCCTGTATACAATATACACTATACTTGTATACAGTGTGTGTGTGTGTGTGTGTGTGTGTGTGTGTGTGTGTGTGTGTGTGTGTGTGTGTGTGTGTGTGTGTGTGTGTGTGTGTGTGTGTGTGTGTGTGTGTGTGTGTGTGTGTGGGTCTTTGTTTTAATCAACAAATATCACAACGCCTTTACTTTGTTTTTAGCTTTTCACAATTTCATCATTCAGAAACTGTGAATTAATACCACACCTGCCATGGTTGTATTGTATGCAAACGGGCACAGCTGTGCCCAATGAAAGGCCCGTTTCCTGGCACACATTGTAACATGTCATGGAGGGCATGGGCCAGAGCATACACAGACTTGTACACATTATACTCTGTCCTTATTGTTGACATATCCAAATATGTGTATCCACTACGACTGACAGGATTGTTTAGGTCCTCTTGTCCAGTACAAATCCGTAAAGCCCACCATGGTGCAATGGGTGCAAATGTACACAGAAATGTATACTCCCAAAACTCCCTTACCTGAAGAAACACCATAAAGTCTTAAGCATAAATAAAATAAAATGTGAATTACTAAAACACACAGTGTGAAATTAGAGCTTAAATGCTAAATGAAACAAAATACTCACTAAGATGTTGTAAGGGATATTGTAAGGATGTATTTTTGACAAGAAGTCCTTGAGACCTGGTATCTCTGCATGGTGGAAGGTCGTACCCAGGAGGCTTGTCAAGACAGGCATGTACTTGGGTATCATGAGATGTTTGGCTATCGTCGCGCTCGCATAAGTTATCCATTGTAGACCTGTCACGTTCTGCTTTACCAGCTGTTGTGTTGAACAAAATAAATTGTAGTATATCATTGCTAATACTTTTCATTGGTTAAATAAAAATATTTATAACACACACAGACAAACGTTATAACAAATAGGTAGCCTATAGCATTGAGATGTGTGAATGGTGTGATTATCTGTTTGCTTACTGTGCAGAGAATTAACCTACTTACGAGACCCAAAGCAAAAGAAAAATAAGAAAAAGTCAATGTAAAAAACTAAACAAAACAAAAAAACAATAATACACAATTACAAAATGATGAACCTAGAGAGTGATTGAATTGAATTGCAATTTAAAAAAATGCTAGCCAAAATATTTTACATCCCTTATAAAATTATGAATCCCCAAATTAACAATCATAACTCCAACCTCATCCATGAGTCTATCCATATACGATAGAATTAGAATGACAACGCGAGCTGTTGATGTCTTTATCACAGTGACAATCCTCTGAATTTCAGCATCGTCAGCGTTCCTGGCCACAGCCTCCACGTATGCCAGACAACCCACCCCAGATTCTTCCAGCCAAGACCGGCTGACTTTTAGACCAGGACTAGTCACCAATCCAACCCATGTCCATCCAAACCGCTTCAAAATCTGGAGAAAAGCTTTCACCTCCTGATTGATTACAGAATGGGGAATTGTTATTAATCACATAGTGGTACGTCAGTGAATGAATCACCAGATTCCACAAATAAAAGGAAATGGTCTAATCATTCCCTTTTGACAGTGACACGATCAATAATAGGTCTTTAAAGACCGATCAGCACCAGCAGTAATATACTAGCCTACTTGATATCGACACATCTTAAGAAATTCACCGATAATCTGGGACTTGGGATTGTTGTAAAGAAGGAGGGGCACCGGTTCCGCTGTAACAGGGTAAGGTAACCGACCTGCAAAAGGTAAAAAACATCTGAAATATGATCTTTTTTAACAAATGTCCCATGCAAGCAGAGATTATGAGCATGAGAATACAACAATACATCTTGTGGGATAATCACCCACCCCCCCTCTACCCCTCTCTCCCCTGAAAGTATACAAATAGACTCATTATATGAGTGTGGTATAAGCAGCAGAAAGCCGACAATTCAATTTCAAATTGTAGCCTATCATTTGATTGAGTGATGATAACAAAGAAAAAAACATCCAACCATCAGACTTTGCGGATTACAGAGAAATTTGAATGGCAGAAATATGATCGAAATGCATTTTATATTATTGTTGTAACCTTATTGTATATTGATCACAGTGATTGATAGATAAGGTTTGTGAATATGGACTCGGGGACATTCGTTGTGCTTTTCACACCAAGCACAATAACTATAACTGTAACAATGACAATAATTATGTGGGAATCCACACTGATGAACATTACATTCTGTAAGTGGCACCAAACAGTAACATCTGCACAGTTCAGCTGTGTGAGCCTGTTTCTGTCTATATTTCCACACTCACTCCAGGGGGACACTTTGCATATTGTTGCTGTCGGGCAGAAACCTCTTATCTCCATATTTTAACTTTTTCGTAAATGAATGCCGTACTTCGTCATTCTAGTATGTAACACAAAAGTAGCAAAAATAGCTGATCTACAAGGTCACGTTTTGAGCTTGTAGATCTGCTATTTTCGCTATTTTGGAATAGGAATCCTGAATTCTTTTTGGTATTTTTGTACTGGAATCCTGAAAAGTAAAATTTGTATTTCATTTCAAATGCATTTAGTTATAACTTTAGGAACATAAATGCAAATACATTGGACATAAAAAAAAGTAATTAAACTAATAATATAGACTGAAATATATATATATCAGTCCGATATTAACCTGCGGGCCGCATTAAGTGAAGGTGTGGGCCGCATGTGGCCCCAGTTGCCAATGTATGCCAGGTGTGACTCTGCCACCCACTTCAGTAAGAATTGCACACAGATTTTTAAAACAACATATTTATAGTTATCGTTATAGTTATTGTGCTCGGTGTGAACAGTGCTTACACAGGTGTACTCTGACCATCTGAAAACCTGCTTCACACTCCATGCAAAATCTGCCTGCCCCACTCACATTCTCTGCCTGCAAGTAAATACACATATGATATGTTCTATGTATTTCAAGCTGTAAAAAAAATAAACACTTTTATATTTGTAGGCTAAATCAATAATCAAAAGAAAGCATAATCAAATTGGTGATGGTAAAAAGGGATTCAAGTATGAAACTTACCATGGGCACGCTGTACAAACATAATACACTAGCGATGAGATTAGAATTTAACGTGTAAGGATTACTCAATATTCCGAGCACTGGAGGGGACCCAACACAACTATGATTCAGTTCAAACCGCTCCTCTCTCCCATTGACCAATGACAATGATCCATCGAGTGCAGCTCTCATTTTGCCACAACTATCATGGAGATCATATCCCAGAGTCACATTGGGTAGTAGGCTGGTGTTCTTGTTGATCTCATTAATGGCAAAGATCATGGTCTGGGCCTCCCTGAACCGCTTAAAGGAAAACCTAAAACACAAAAGTCCTAATATTGCCTAATATTGAATATTTATCTTTGTAGAGATACACAACATATTATCTATAAAAACAAGTTCCCCGCTCTCTTGCTTGCTACTGTATTTGTGATACTCACCCATAGCAAAAGGTGTCCAGTTGTGGCTTGGAGGTGTAAGACAATAGCCGTGGTGCTGATTGATGGATTGAAAATGAACCACCCAGAACAAAGTCCCCAGCCTTGTAAAATCTGTTGAGATTAAACTGTGCCTGTAACTCACAAGAAGAGGAAGGTGAGGAAGACAAAGCAGAGAATGAAGAGAACAATATCAAGATCAAGTACGAGTATGAAAGCAGGTGTATGTCTGGAGAAGCGCTCATGACTGCCCTCCTCTTCCTAACCCCCTCCCCCCTTTTCTAAATCGTCTGTCCAGTTGCTAAGTTTTATACACAGTGCTGTGCCATCCCCTGTGCCAACGCATCCGTGCTGTGCCATCCCTAGCTGTGTCAACGTATGCCCCTACGTAATCTTTCACAACACCCATCTGGGCCGAGGCAGAAGTATGGGCAGGACTTACCACACAATAACAATCATTTCATATCATATCAAAATTGTGTGTGTGTGTGTGTGTGTGTGTGTGTGTGTGTGTGTGTGTGTGTGTGTGTG
The DNA here is from genome assembly GCF_963454915.1 of Gymnoscopelus microlampas. Classification (NCBI taxonomy): domain Eukaryota; kingdom Metazoa; phylum Chordata; class Actinopteri; order Myctophiformes; family Myctophidae; genus Gymnoscopelus; species Gymnoscopelus microlampas. The sequence goes on from NC_139944.1 coordinate 8,551,497, forward strand.
TGTGTGTGTGTGTGTGTGTGTGTGTGTGTGTGTGTGTGTGGGCGCGTGCACGTGTGTGTACGTGTGTGTGTGCCGTAATGTGCATTATTTTGCCAACTAGTCACCCACGGATTTTAGACAATAATTGATATTAAAAATAATAGTAACAATCACGTGTGGCCATAATTTTCGTTTGATGTTCTGACTGTTAGTGTTTTCCCATGATGCTTTTAGGGCAGAGTGGAATTGCCTGCATGTTTTGATCTCTGGGTGTATACAAACACACTCTAGCCCCAGAATTCACTCTGTTGCCCACTAGTTGGTACTATTGAACTGGACCATTAATGAGGTTCAGGCCCCTGTCACGTGGTGGTGAGTGAGATCACAGGCAGGCCAAAATTGGGCCCCTCATCCACAACACTCCAGCACATGATCCATGTCTTAACACCCTATACCCTCTTTTCAAATACAATAGGTCAAAGTTCAAGTTTTTGATCATTATCAAGAACAGAAAGTGCTACCCAATTATACAAAAAATAGCTTGCACCTCTGGAGGAAAAATGTCTCCTTCACAATTTACTAAATTAATTAATTAAAACACTTTAATTAACAGAACTATGATATTTTGTACATACATTATTTAAAGGGTCTACTATTTATATAATTTGAGAATTATACACATATATATTTTGCTCAGAAGGGGACAGGGGTGTAAATATATGAACATGGTCACAACTGCGTCCGGTAGCATAACACAGTGTTTAAAAACACAGGTTGTGGCTGTTAATCCTGTTTGATTTTTTACATTTTTTTTTTGCGGTGCCAACCGCTCTACACTTGGCTTTGACTCCGTGTCTGTGTGTCTGTGTGTCTGTCTGTGTGTCTGTGTGTCCGTATGAGCCCGGGATGAGCACGGCAAAGAAGCAACACATACAAACACACGCACACACACACACACACACACACACACACACACACACACACATGGACTTGGAGATTGCCTATGCCATCTCTCCTCTCATTGGCCACACGTGCCACTGGTTATCAAAGAGGGGTCCAGGGACCCCCAGCGTGTGTTATGTCCGTCCGCCCGCATGAGCACGGGATGAGCACGGGATTTTAAACAGCTATAACTCCAGTTTGCAGCATGCCACCAAGTCCAAATTTGGTATGTGGACTTAGACCACCAATACGGGACGAGCACGAATTGCTGAAGCCCCGCCCCCTCTGTCTTCCCATTGGCTGGCCTTTAACCAGCCATAACTCAAGTTCGCAGCATGCTACGGACTACAAATTTTGTACATGGACTAAAACCACCGATAGGGACGAACTGTAATTACTTAAGCCCCGCCCCCTCTGTCTGCCCATTGGCTGGCCTTTAAACAGCCATCATTCCAGTTTGCAGCATGCTACCAACTACACATTTGGTAAGTGGACTCAGACCACCAATAGGGACGAACTGAAATGAGTTAAGCCCCGCCCCAAAGGCACCGCTTCCTTCACACAGGGTGTTATTTTATTTTTTTAACAGTTTAAATTTTATGTGTTCAATCTCCTAGACCTACATGACCCCAAGTACCGTTTGAACCATCACCATTAAAAAAAGGCATTTTTTCTTTAAAACCTTTAAAAATGAGTTACATTATACATGATACATTATTATATCCACAAGTTTCCTAGGGCGTTGTGGGCAAGACTTCCTGTCGATTTGATCCCTGATACCTGATCAAATCGACAGGAAGTGATGCCCACAACGCCCTACGAAACTTGTGGATAGATAAATAGGATTTTAAAGCTGTTAGTTCCATTGATCCAAGATCGAACACAATCGATTGATCACTAAAATAAACCACTTGTTATGTGGTCACATGGGTGGGCCGTGAACACTTTCAATATTTTCAATATTTTCAATATTTTCAAGTGAGGTCTGATCCATAAAAGGTTGAGGGCCCAGACCTGCATGACCCCCCAAATGCTGTTTGCACTAACTCGATGATAGGCATATTCAATCAGTGTCCCCTGCCACACATGGTGGCTCTTTGCAGGCTTTGCTACACAGTGCTGTGTGCACTGGTTTTCCATAATGCTTCATGCACTGTGAGGAGTGACACCGTCCAGCAGGAAGCAAATATCTCCAATGAAGAGGGGCTTACATCTCTTCAGTGTGGTTTCATCTGGTCTTCGAATTGCTTCTTCTGCCCACCAGCTGGTCAGTGTAGCTGGCCGTCATAGAGGACTTTGCGTTGGTGTCTGTGACAGGCCACGCTAATAACAAAGGCCCAAGACACCTGAGTTGATGGTGGTTCAGGTTAGACTCCACACTAAAACTGCCGGTTCCAGCACCCTGTCCTCCCAAGTGATGCTGATGGTCTTCCAGGGGCATCTCACATGGAAGGCCTCCAGGCTTCTGAGATGACGGCTGTAGATGGGCCATGCCTCACACCATATAGTAATGTGGAGAAGCATACTGCCCTGTATACACTCACTTTGGGTGTGAAGACTGAGGTTGTTGTTCTGGAAAACCTTTCTCCTTTTAGACAACCAAATGATGTTGAGGCTTGTTTTAGTCAGTTTTGGATCTCAAAAGCCATTGTGCAGGTGTCAGATATTAAGCTACCTTGATATATATATATATACTATACATACTATACAATACAATACAGTTGTTGCCCTTCTGCTGTGAAGGCTGTTTGGTATGTGGGAGGCCAGCACACATCTGACAGATTACTACGTTTTGGGTGCTGATGGTCAGTCCCATGCTACAGGTACTGTATGTATGTACGTACGTACGCAGTCTATGTACTGTACAGTACATACAAACGTACATACATACAAACCTACTGTACATACATACATACATACATACATACATACATACTGTACATACATACATACATACATGTATACCCACCACACCCACAGACACATACGCACTCACAAGCGCACACGTGCACACGCACGCACGCACGCACGCACGCACGCACGCACGCACACACACACACACACACACACCGCATACATGTTATGTTTAACTCTCTTTATTAGTAAGTTAATATGCATTAATATTAATATTTGTCTCCGCCAGGCCGAAAGGCATGGCGAGAGAGTATGTTTTACCCCCTGTCTGTCCGTCCGTCCGTCCGTTCGTCCGTCCGTGTGTCTATCTGTCTGTGAACAGCTAATCTCCGGCATCGTTGGCCCGGTCGCTTCGAAACTGTGCACACACACTCCCTGGATGCCAATTCAGAACCTCTGCCCCCATTTTTTTTACATGGCCCTGTTATAGCGCCACCAGGAGGCCAATTTGTGGCAAACCCATTTTTTGATATTACTCCTACAGATTTTATCCAAACATCACGCAAATCAGTACACAGTTTATCTATAGTCATGTGATCAACACGGATCTGTCTGATTTTCCATATTCCATCCTGATTGGCTACGGTTGGCTTCCAAAGTTTGCAGGATTGGTCCGTTTTGAACTAAATGCCTCAAATCATGAATGCAGCATGCGATTTCCGTGCAATTTCACACGCACATTCCCACTAGGCCGAGGAAGAAATGCCATTTGAAAATTTTCAAATCAGCCTCATGGTGGCGCTATAAAAGGCCGATTTGCGTTTTTAACTATAACTGCACCGATCTGCGTGAAACTTTGCACGCATACTCCCTAGAGGCCAAGGCAAAACATCTGCCCTGCATTTTTCACATTAGCCTTTTATAGCTCCACCAGAAGGCCGACTTATGTAAAAAAACATTTTTCGAGATTAAGCCTTCAGATTTTATCCAAATTTCACGCAAATCGGTACACATGATCTCTATAGTCATGTGATCAAGATGGATCTGTTTGATTTTTCATATTCCATCCTGATTGGCTAACATTGACATCTAAAGTTTGCAGGAGTGGCCCGTTTTCAACAAAATGCCGCAAATCATGAACGCAGCGTCCGATTGCAGTGGAATTTTGCACACACATTCGCACTACGTTGAAGTACAAACGCCAACCTTTTAACATTGCCCTTTCTTTTTTATATTCCTCATACAAATCTTGTCCCAACATTTTTTTTAGATTAAAGGGTAAGACCACTTTGGTAGAGGTTTGGGTTGTGTAGTTACCTTGCCATGATGTAACTCCAAAGGTGGGCAAGAAATCAAAAATAATTGCTCCATTAATTAGAAATTGATAATTCAAAATATGCTCCTCACTGGCCCACAATAACCTACCTGACCTGGCGGAGACCTGTGCTCCGAGGAGCACTTTTATTAGTTTGACTTTGAGACTTTGAAATATTTCTTAACGTTCATCTAATTTTCATTTTGTTTTCCATAGAAAAGTACAAGAAGAAAAAAGGAAAGAAAAAAGAAACTATCAATGTCATCCCTTGTGTTCCCAAGAGGAACAGGTTGTTTGTGAGCTCCAGCATCTGGAAAATTACCAGTGAGTCTCTAAAAATGTCACTTAACTAGAGAATGATGCAATCTCCCTGCTTTCGTTTGAAAAACTGGGAGGAAACTGTTAGTTTAAAAAAAGAAAAAGTGCAATGCAGAACCAATCAAAAGGTTATAGGGAGGTCCTTCATATTGGGTGATGTTATGATTGGTTTCTAAAACTGTGGGTGTAGATTTGTGTTCTCGCTGGTGTTCTTGCAACTATCTTGCATTCAGAAGTGTCCAGACGCATTGGTAGGCGGACATCTCTGATCGTCTGGCAACACCAGACTATGCCCAGGTGGTTACAAATTAATGAGCTGTGCAAAGCCAGGTGTGTTTTTCCCAGTGATGACATCTGGCCCAGGGGTGATGAAATAGCGGTTCAACAGGTGCAATGTTGGAAGATAATTAATTTTCATCTCCAATGAGACCACTGAGTCTAACCGAAACCCTTCAAAACATCAAAAGGACACAGGGGGTGACATATTTACAACTACTCTAAGTCTACTGTTGTACAGTAATACAGACAGAGATGGACAACATCCAAAATGGTCGTCAATACAAAATACCCAAAATGTAGATATATCAAAAACTAGAAAAAGTGCTCCTCGGAGCACAGGTCTCCGCCAGGTCAGGTACGTTATTCTGGCCTCCTGGTGGCGCTATAATAGGCCAATGTGAAAAGGGTGCCATTTATTCTTAGGTCTTTCACGGCAATCAGACACTGCATTCATGATTTGAAGCATTTTGTTCCAAAAGTGTGTTTTGCTAAATTAGACCTGCTGGTGGCGCTATAACAGGCCAATGTGAAAAGGGTGCCATTTCTTCCTCGGCCTAGTGGGAATGTGCGTGTGAAATTTCACAGAAATCGCAAGCTGCGTGCATAGTTTGAGGCTTTTTGTTCAAAACGGACCAATCCTGCAAACTTTGGAAGCCAACCATAGGCAATGAGGATGGAATATGGGAAATCGGACAGATCCGTGTTGATCACATGACTATAGAGATACTGTGTACCGATTTGCATGACGTTTGGATAAAATCTGTAGGAGTAATGTAAAAAAATAGGTTTTGCACAAATCGGCAGTGAAATCTTACGCTCAATCTGCTTGTGTTCTGCATTAATCAAACGAACTCTGGAGCCGCACTGGGGCGACGAAACATTGGACACTATACCCGATGTTTGCTTCATACGCTGTAGCCTTTGATTGCCTTTGAATAAAACTACATTTGATCAACATAATTATCACCTACATGTTGCTGATTATAGAGAATTTTATATTATTGTAATCTGTTCATTATTTCCGTCACGCCTGTCCCAACTATATTTTGAAAGTAGCAGATCTATAAGCTCACAAAACGTCATATCGTGACGAGTTGTGAGCTTGTAGATCTGCTATTCAAATAGCCAATGCAACCAGATCTGCAATCTTATTTGAATGACTGTTAAAGCAATTTAGTTTGTTTAAATGAGTGAATGATTAAGCACCTGACTTGTAACATTGCAAATAGGCTATGTTAGATTTAAATTGCTTGTCATTGTCACTTGGAAATAAAATAGGCGTTCAACCCAGATTCGTCTCAAACTTGGGGTTACATTTGTTCTACTGCTATACCACCAAAATGTGGAATGCCCTAGTAACAGTCATACAAAAGTGTGACTCCTGTCCTGGCTCGGACCTCCGACCTGGCGGTCTCGGCACCTAGGCTCCAATGTAGCATGACAGTGCATTGCGGGTCGAGTCACGTTCCCGACCATCTTTACTGCACGTCTCTCCCCATCTCCCTCTCCTTGTTTCCTGTCCATCTCCACTATAGGCTACCTATAAATAAAGGCAGAAAAGCCCTAAAAATATCTTAAAGGGGGGAAAAAAAAGTGTGACTCCTTACTTAATTCAAACCGGCTCTAAAAGAGCACTTAAAGGTGGCTGCAATTGGTTCATTTTGTAACATGATTGGTTTAATAGTTGATTGTATAGCCAACGCAGTAGAAAATATCATGGCATGCATATTGCATAAACAATTGAGCTGCCTCGAGGTACAGTTTTAGTGCATCTCTCCCTGTTGCTAGCCAGGGGGAAATCATTTGCACGTTGAGCCTAATGCCTCCATGTTACTGCACAAACTGCACAAAACACTCTTTTACTCTTGCTCAGACAGTAATATGTAACACAATATATGAATTTAAAATGAAGGTAATAAGTAGTAATCTATTATTCTATTATTCAGCAATGGTAAAGTGACTCTACGACGTTGCGTACAGTACCTTTGAAAGTGTGTATACATTTTTTAATCAATACTTAGTGTTTCAGTTAACAGCTGTCATCTTGGCAGGGCTCCAGACTAACTTTTACCACCGTCCCACATCCGTCCCAAAATAACACATTTAACTGACCCAAAATGTATGTAATTTGTCCCAAACATAGTATTATTTTTTTAATTAATAAATTAATGCATTATTATTACCTATTATCATTATTATTATTATTGCTGGTGAAATTGGCTTGGCCTTTCTATTTTTATACTGTGATTTGTGATACTGGCTACTAAAAATCTGATTTCCAGCCAGAGCCAGGGTTGCTGGTGTAAGAAGGGGTGTGAGTGTCATATACGGTACCACGCACGAGTGTTGGAGCAATTACGGTAAAACCTGATTTGTACTTCGTCCATATGACGGAGTCGCACGGTGAACCGAGCCGATCTACAAGCCCAAAATAGAGCACCGAAGTCTGACGTAATTTTCGCATCCTACCTGGGTCTCGGTTTTCCACCACCCATTCTGAATTCCCATAGACGTCTTTAATATCACGTCAAATAAGAACTGTGTTCCAAAAATAAACAAATGATCCCGGCGATTTGACTCTTGTGGATCATATGAAGCATCAACTGATGGTGAGAAAACGCTAATGTTACTTCCACCAAATTAGTTACATTTTCGCCAGAAACAGACTGTATCAAATATGAGTGACTGACTATCATAAACGATACAGAGCCACCTCCCTGACAATTTCGCCGAGACAGTTTGTTTATTTTTGGACCACAATTCTTATATGAGATGATTCTAAAATGACCCAATGTTGTTCTGAATAGCGAAATACTTTATGACCCAGGGGATGAACGAGTGACGTCAGGACTTCTGTACTCTATAGGTCACATTCTAGGGGCCTTGAAGGCTTTTAAAATCGCCTATGCTCACTGTGCAGCACCATCGTAGATGAAGTATAACCATGCTCATTCGAACGTCACTGCAGGCAGTCTGCCTCCTCACGCGTCGTTGTTTTTGGTTCAGATGGAACTGTAGCCATTTGGGTTTTCTTCTCCATATATGTGCATAAAGGGGACACAGGTAGACAGACCGATACAGAGATCTCCATATACAGTATGTGCACAAAAGGGACACAGACAGATGGGTACACCGGTACTCTGATAAGGTGTGAGGACTGCGTAGCGGCCCCGAACTCTAGATATGTGGGCCCTCTAGTAAAATACTGGTATGTCCCTTTAACACGAGGCATATGAGGTGAGAAACGCTTTTAGTATTCAATAAGGCTGAGGATACAACATGTAGGAAAACGATTCAAGGGAGACCTTTTATTATGTTACATCTTAGAGGCACACACAGTGCAATTACTCCATCTCAAAATAATCTCAAGGTAACATCAGCTGAATTGTGAGTGTAGTGTGAAAAGCTATGCTAATAAAACCCAAGACTGAATAACAGAACCCCAATAATATGCTTTTCCTGGGAACAGTTCTAAGAAACTGGTGAAAGTTTCTTTGTTTGGTTGTTTTTTTAAACATATTATTTATCAGGACAAAGCTAAGAATTATTTTTTCTCAATGCCCTCCATTTAAGCAGCAGTCCAAATGATTTAAGGAAATAAAACCAAAATGTTTATTTTGGCTCATTTAAGTATTATTTACATGTTTCCACAACTGTACGGTTTTGAGTATGCTGCTTGCTCATTGGATTGGTCAGTTTTACATTCTAGGGGTTCAGATTTGTCTTCCCTTTTAAAGGTAAACTTATTTATCATTTCCCTCTATCAGCCAGCAAACACTGGCCTTCTAGGGCTCATGGACTGTACAGTACAGCGCTGCTTCTCATAGGGTCCGGGGACCACCAAGGGTCCCAGCGGACCCTTAAGGGTCTGTATAACTCTGAGCGTGTACAAATGGAACCAAATGGTTGACAATTTACATTTAAGTTACATTTAGGATTTTACAGTGTAGAATTGGGTCCCAGAGATGAAAGAAATACAAAAGGTATCAAATGGGGTTCTGTGGCCTAATGCATATCAAACTGCAGCACCACTGAAGCTGCTGTTGTTCTGTTCTTGAACATGGTCTTGGTTGCCCTCTAGTGGTTCATCAAGATACTGGACAACACCTACTTGTTTGGTTAATTGACTCTATTGCTTAATTCTTTAAATGCTGATCTACGGCTAGCCCGGCTATTTTCGGCTCATGACACCGGCACACAACAAAATATAAACTTGGCTTCATGGCTGTTGGTGCTAATGTATGACACCTGTATTTCCCTCCAGGATTCAATAAAGGTTGATCGTATCTTATACAGCGATGGTGTGACCAGATTTCAGTTACAGCTGGACAGTGCAAGGTGTGTGTGTGTGTGTGTGTGTGTGTGTGTGTGTGTGTGTGTGTGTGTGTGTGTGTGTGTGTGTGTGTGTGTGTGTGTGTGTGTGTGTGTGTGTGCGCGCGCACACACGTGCGCGTGTGTAAATGTTCTAATAGAGCTTTTAATTATCTAATTTATCTATGGAATTGTGTCTGAGCATTTCATCTATCACAGCAGAACTTAACCCATTAATAACGGGAACGCATCTGTGTCGCTTTAGATTTCCTTGGCTATTCAAAAATAGCAGATATACAAGCTCATAGCGCGGCACCGAGTGCCGCGCTATGAGCTTGTAGATCTGCTATTTTTGAAAAATCTTGACTTTTTTCAAAAAACTGTTAGGATTTAGAAATGTTTTAAGAATCGCCTCAGGTCTTAATGGGTTAATATAACACATACGCATGTCTTTTTTAGAACAAGTAACAACATTGACCCCTGAGAGTAAGTGGTATAGAGATGACTACAGAGTCTTGTACATTCACCTGGCAGACTGTACCTGTATATCTCTCTTTGTCGCTGAAACGGTCGTCTCGTTTTAGATCCTTAAATATCAACCTTGTCTCTTATTATTCTTCAGATTAGAACAATTATACGCACCAACATGTCAGACATTCATCAGTTTGTGCCATAGACGTAAAAATAAAAATAAAAAGTCTCCAAAGTCAGTCAGTTTATAAAGCTTCAGGCTTAGAGAGATCAGAAAGGCCATCTATGATCTGGGAGAGGTGTAACACTAAAGCCCAACATCTTAACCACTAGCCTAAAGGAAAATCGCGAGAGATATTAGGCTTTTGGTCTTCCGGCAGAGGCTCTGAGCAGTGGTGGAAAGTAACTAAGTACATTTACAGTACTAAGTACTGTACTGAGTATTTCCAATTTCCACTACTTTCACTTCTACTCCACTACATCTCGGTTCCAGCCGTACTTTTACTCCACTACATTTATTTTTGAAAACTTTAGTTACTAGTTACTTTGTAGATTTAGATTATGATTACAAAACATACATTAACCACTTCAGCCCTATATACAATTCGGCCTTTCATACATTTGAAAACTTGTGAAGCGGGACATTTGCATACTGAGTACTTTTGTACTTTTTGTACTTTAAGTACATTTTGATACTAATACTTTTGTTCTTTTACTCAAGTAAATTTAGAATTCCGGACTTTTACTAACAGAGTATTTCTACATTGCGGTATTGATACTTTTACTTAAGTAAAAAAAATGTGAGTACTTTTTCCACCACTGGCTCTGAGCCATTCTGGAACACTCACCCCCCCCCCCCCCCCGCTTTGACCTTCGACCCCAACCGGGAAACCCGATCCGTGTCACGGCACCAATGTAACGCATTGGAAGAGACACTAAAGCCATGTTAGTCTTTTGGTGTTCAGACAGGGGGCTCTGATCCACTCTCCTGCTACAATCACCCCCCCATTTGACCAGGAAAAACTATCCGGGTCACGGCATCGATCCCGGGTCTCCCGCGCGGGAAGGGACGCTATGGCCCAAAGGGGAATCCCTCCTGGCCCCCGGGGTGGGGCGGGGAGATATTAGTCTTTTGGTCTTCAGGCTACAGAGACATCCGTAGAAAGGGAAAGGCTTTTAGCTCCGTTCCTGCCTCTTCTTGACCGTCTCAGTCAGGACTCCCCGTCCTACGGTAGGAGCTTTGTGGCTTTGGAAGGCCCACCTGGATATACAGATATAGTACAAGACTACTGGTTCTCAACATGGGAGTCCGGGGACCACCAAGGGGTCCAACATGGACCGTCACAGACCTGTAACTCCTGAGAGTGTACGACTGAAGCCAAAGGGACCCTTACGGCCCTATAAGAGAGCACACAAATGGACCCGTTTGGCTCCATTTGTACACTCTCAGAGTTAAATGAACACTGAGGATTTTACAGTGTAGATTGGCGTCCCAGAGATAACAAATGAACAAACTAGATCAGGCACCTTCAATCATCTAGTTTAAAGTTGTCTCCATATATGGGCGTGATTCGTTTGTGACGGCCCACCGTCCACCTTCCATCCACAAGGCAATTTTAACATAAAAGAAGAAGATGGGGGGGGGGGGGGGTCCGTGGTTTAACGCATCACAAACTGGGGTGGTCCTTGAAATAGATTTTTTTTTAAAAGCTTGAGAATCACTGCGTCAGACTGTGTGTGTCAGTCAGTCTGTGTCTGAGGCCTCGGCCTCGTCTGCAGAGGCGGTGAGGCCGGGGTAGGGTCTGGGCTGGTCCAGGTTGATGTAGGTGACACTGCTCAGGCTGATGTAGTGCTCCCCCTCCAGGTAGGACAGGATCTCCTGCACCTCCAGCACCAGGCTGTGGAAGTCAGGCCTGCACTCGGGCTCTGGGTCCCAGCACTGGAGCATGATCCCGTACCTGGGTGGAAAGAGAGTGTGTGCGTGTGAGAGAGAGAGAGAGAGAGAGGGAGAGGGAGAGAGAGAGAGAGAGAGAGAGAGAGAGAGAGAGAGAGTGAATGAATGTGGAATAAAAATGAATTAAAAGTGGTGTAAGTGATTTTTATTGGTTAAAACTAAACGTTTTTTTTGTAAAACAAAAACATGTAAAGCTCTATCATTCTGATAGTAATCATTGCTATATAGAATGTATGTTCAGTAACAGAGGTCTCCCTGTCTCTCCGGCTCTTTAATAAACAGAAAATACATTTTCAGGCGGGTTGCCAATTGCCAGTTGCCATACAGGAGAGAGAGAACCCATTTATCAGCTTCAATTGTATATTGTTCCAGTTCCAATTTTGTGTTTGTGTTTGAGTTCTTTCGCCTGATTGGATCAAATTGGTATCCCGCCCTGAAAATGCATTTTCTGTTCACTAAAGAGCTGGAGAGACGGGGAGTGCCCTGTTAGTGAACATATACTATAGTAATGATTACTATCAAAATATAGAGCACTTAACACTGTATTTTAACAACACTATATCACTTACAGCATGAACAAGCTAGGGAGCTTAACTTTAACTATGTAACCGTTTGCTTATGTTGATGTATGATTGTATTGATACTGGTGAAGATGATCAAATAAACAACCCAACTAAACTAAACTAAGAAGCAAGTAATAACAGGGTAATGAAACAGCTGAGTATGTCGTCACTGTCGGGCAGAAACCTTGTATCTCCATTTTTCAACTTGTGTTTTTTTGTAAATGAATGCTGTACATCGTCATACAACAGTGTCACACGAAATCTACGATCTACGTGGCGCATAGCGACGTCATGTGTGAGCTCATAGATCTGCTACTTTTTAATTTGATTTATTTTAAGTGAAAGTGAAAGTGGTTACACATACTGTACCCTTGCGTTACTTTATACATATTTAACCAATGAAAAGTATTAACAAGAGCTTGTGACCAAATAATAACTACGTTGATTGGATCCATTGGAACACAGGTTATTTTCTTCCATTTCCTGAAACGTAACTGTTTTGGACATACAAGGTTTGCACCCGAGCAGCAACGTTATGCTGCAGTGGTGCATGCGTGTGACCCTTACAGAGCATCTGGACAGAACTGGGGGTGCAGAAGGCGACGTCCCTTCAACAGGTAATGGGTGATGTCATAGGGGTCCACGTTAGGATAGGGGCTCGCACCTCTGGTCAGCAGCTCCCACATCAGCACCCCGAACGACCACTGCCACGGGCGTTAACAGTAGAGCATATCGTTTTTAAATACAGAAGGCGTATTGGGGAAACACATTATTTAATTTAACCCATTAAGACCGGGAACGCATCTGCGTCATTTTAAGATTTCTTTGGGCTATTCAAAAATAGCAGATCTACAAGCTCATAGTGCGGCACTAGCTTATATATCTGCTATTTTCAAAAAAATGTGAAAATGTGTGCAAATATTTGAATATATAATATATATATATTTTTTTTTAAAGGGAACATTTGTAACTCAAATCTTTGCTTCTGAGGGATTCTACAAATGTCTTCTAAATCCTAACAGTTAAAAAAAAAAACTTATGTCGCTATAATATCAGTGGTTCTCAAACTTTTTTATGTCAAGGACCCCCCAAAATGATATGTATTTGGCCGTGGACCCCCATCTCAAAATGTGCTGTTCCAGAGACCCCCCAGAAGCAAAAATATGAGTTAAAAATGTTCGCTTAAAAAATATATTTATTCAAAGATTTGCACACATTTTCCACGATTTTTCTAAAAATAGCAGATCTACAAGCTCATAGCGTGGCACTCGGTGCCACGCTATGAGCTTGTACATCTGCTATTTTTTGAATAGCCAAAGAAATGTTAAAATGACACAGACGTGTTCCCAGTCTCAGTGGGTTAAGTGGATTACATAAACCTACCACATCAGACTTGGTGGTGAACTTCTGCGTCTGCAGGCTCTCGATGGCCATCCACTTGACCGGGAGCTTGGCCTTCTTATGGTCCTGAATGCTGTAGTACTCCTTGTCGAAGACGTCTCTCGCCATGCCAAAGTCTGCCACCTTCACCGTGAAGTTCTCATCCAGCCTGCAACGTCCATGGATGTCACAGACAATGAACCACTCACTCGCTCACCTGTCTTACAATTATCATATTTGAACTGGGGACGGGGGATCCCCAGTTCCCCTGACAAGCACTTGGAATTGTAGGCATTACATTTAGTTTGACTCAGTTCCACAGATAAATATTGTGAAAATAGCCGATCTACAAGCTCACAGCGCCTCATACTGAGTGCCGTGGGGGTCCCTGGCTTCTGGGGGTCCCTGGAACAATATATTTTGAGATGTGGGTCCGCAGCCAAATACATATAATTGTGGGGTTCCTTGACAGAAGAACCACTGATCTAAATAACATTCTGTACCTTTGTGGTTGTGAAAACAAACATACAAAATAAAAACGACAAAAAAAGCCAACCTAAATAATATGGTAGGCTATACCGCCGTTATTCAGACAGATTTGACAACAAAAGGCTTTGTCACTGACATTCTTAAAGTTTGTGTGATTCACACTCACATGCAGTTCCGCGCTGCCAGGTCTCTGTGGACAAACTTCTTTTGGGCCAAATATTCCATCCCCTTGGCAACCTGCAGGCCAAAGCCAATCAGGTCCTTTACCGTTGGGTTCTGTGGAAGAAACATGAAACCAGGCGAATGTAAAAACCTGAATATCAAGTAGCTCCCATTCAAATCACTTTTAATCCACACAAAAGTGATGTTTCAAGCAACATTAAATACACATAGTCCCAACTACAGAACCACGTTATAAAAAACACAATTGAATTTTTCACATACACAGATTGCAGTATAACTCATAAACCTACAATTGTTTGAACTCGGGCGGAATATCCATAATAAAAACTATTAGAGGCACTAATTATAAAAGTATCTAATTTAGTATTTTGACTGATTGATTGATTGATTGAATGCTTTATTTAGAAAGACATGGTAACAGTAAATGGAAGTACAAATCACAATACAAGGTCCTCTAAACTGGATCGCTCATAAAAGCACTTGGCTTATTTAAAATGAGATCCCTGTGCACTCAAATCATGATGACATTTAAGACATACACATATACACTACTATGCAGAACGTCATACAATCAGCTTACATATTGCTGGTATGAAAAACAAGAAATATGTACAAAAGACAGTTTTAGGAGGAGGGGAGGGGGGGTAGGTTAGGACTTTGACAGGGGCCAGTTTGGAATTGCAGCCTCCTGAAGGTGATTCTTTAGGGCAGTTTTGAAAGTGAGTAGGGTTTTACACTCCTTTACTCCTTTGGACTGGGAAAACGTAACACCATATGCAAAGAAGACTCCAAAATAAGAAACACATCATATAACAGATGAAACATAGTAGAAGTGTAGCAGCAGTCTTACTGTTAGAGACACAGGAATGGTCTAATGTCAACATCCTCTTCAACATTTAGCGGCCAAAGTGGCCAGTGTCCAGGCACATTTTAGGAGCATAAAGTTTGTCTCCACCTCTGTGTGGATGTTTTATTAACTCAATTCCTCTCCTCCCTCTCTCTTCTCTCTCTCTCTCTCTCTCTCTCTCTCTCTCTCTCTCTCTCTCTCTCTCTCTCTCTCTCTCTCTCTCTCTCTCTCTCTCTCTCTCTCTCCCTCTCCCTCTCCCTCTACCTCTCCCTCTACCTCTCCCTCTCTCTCTCTCTCTCTCTCTCTCTCTCTCTCTCTCTCTCTCTCTCTCAACCGTAGTTTTTACCAGGTCAACATTTTTTATATAAGTCACTTGAGATCAAACATCTCTCTTTTTTTTAAGACCTGGCCAAAAACAACATCTGAGGGTGGAAGTGCTGTGCCTGTGTTGTACCTTGGCAAAGCGTAGCCACACGACTCGTGTTACTTTGTTTCGGATAGTACTGCGGTGTTCAGCAGTGGTGTAAAGTAACTAAGTACATTTACTCAAGTGCTGTACTTAAGTAACATTTTGAGGTATGTTTTACTTTACTGGAGTATTTCCAATTTTCAGTACTTTTACTTCTACTCCGCTACATCTCAGAGGCAAATATTGTACTTTTACTCCACAACAATTATTTGAAAACTTGAGTTACTAGTTACTTTGCAGATATAAATTATAATATTAAAAACACACATTAACCACTTTAGACCTATTTGAAATAGGTATAAATAGGCTATTTTATACCTAGGCTATTTGGCAAGGCTATTTGAAAAATTGCCGATCTACAAGCTCACAATGAGCTTGTAGATCTGCTTTTGTACTTTTACTCAAGTAACATTTTTAACACAGGCCTTTTACTTGTAACAGAGTACTTGTATTGTGGTGTAGAAGTGGATACTTCAACTTAAGTAAAATATCTGAGTACTTCTTCCACCACTGGTGTTCAGTGGTATTTTCTTGGAGGTGACTGAATGACTCAGTTTTTGTGAGTGAAATTGTTATTGCATTGGTGAAAATAACCAACATGGGTAATTCCCAGAGGGGAAACAGGATAAACAGAAAACCCTTAGAACATTATGCTGACTCATTCTCTGAACAGGTCAAATGTTCAAGCTTAAGTTGCACGGTAACGCTGACTCACCCTGTTCTCAGACCGGATGAAGTGCCGTACGTCTCCGTGCTTCATGTACGGGAGCACCACCAGGGGGAGCCCTTCCTTGGGCAGCATGACGCCCAGCAGACACAGGACATTGGTGTGATGGAAGCTTTTCATGATGATGCCCTCTCTGAGGAACTGCTCCACCTCCACCAGGTCCGTGATCCCTGAGAACACAGCAAACGACGATATTATACACACTCTGTCTGAAACAGAGAGGTTTTTACCCCATAAAGACCGGGATAGCAATCTGTCATTTTCGATTTTAACCACTTTAACCATTATTCTATACTTTGGCTATTCAAAAATAGCAGATATACAAGCTCATAGTGCATCACCGAGTGCCGCGCTATGAGCTTGTAGATCTGCAATTTATGAAAAATCATGAACATTAAGTGCAAATCTTTGAATATATATATATATTATTTTTTTTTAAGCGAACATTTGTAACTAAAATCTTTGCTTCTGGGGGGTCCCTGGAACTAAATATGTTTGAGATTGGGGTCCTCGTCAAATACATATCATTTTGGGGGTCCTTGACATGAAAAAGTTTGAGAACCACTGATATTATAGCAACATAAGTGTTTCAGAAAACTGTTAGGATTTAGAAAACTGTGTTACGGTCGGTGACTTAAGCAGGTATTCACATACTGTTCAGTGATTTCACAGCACAGTGGATCTCTTGATCATTGCAGTCCATCAGGTATCCATGGTAGACTGTCCCAAAGTGACCTGTATGAACGCAACAATGTATGGTGTGAGATATTCTGCAAGAAAGTGTACAGTAATGAAATCAAACAATGTAGCCTAGTGGTTAATTTAGCATGTTGCTTTAAGTGAATGAATAAATCAAGAAATTAACATATTAACACATTCCCTGCCATAGAGACACACGAGGACAACAAATTTCACGCCCACTTTTGGGACAGCGCCGCTACTCGAGGTCCGAACGATGAACTGCAGCTGCCAATGCATTCCCTATGAGAGGATATGAGAGTTAGCCTACTTTTAAAATGATCCTACGTTAACTGGAGACGATATTTTTTTAAATAAAAATATGTTTCCAAATGTATGGAGTGTCTTTGTCAACATATCTTCTTGTTTTCTTAATAGTTGATGTGTTTCACATTTAATTTGCCACTTTAATGGGTTACCCATAATGTTAACACAGCAGCGTGTAGACGGCAGACAGACAAGTAGTCACATTTCAGTGACATCACTGTCTTTACGAGCGCCGAGCGCCGACTTTGAATTCTCATCCAAATCCCGACTGACTTTGTTCATGTCTATATTTTGAACATCATATTAATGTTCTACCTACCGTGGAGCTCCGACGGTACATGAACAATTAAAAAGTGTGGGTTTACTGCTGTTGTATTAACTTGCCTGAATGTATGTTGGGGAAATAACCCAACTAAATGGAGGAGTGACATATCCCGACATTTTCAACTACTACTTTCAACTAGCTTCATGAAAAAAACAAGAGGTAATCATAGCCGCTTGCTGCTTCTCCCTTCCTTCAACATACACCAGACCACGCTAGGTCTCCACGGACCCCCAAGGCTCTCACACGAAAGTCACTTTGGCCACAAGCAAACAGCATGCATGCAAACAACCAATTACACGCTACTTCAAGAAGCAACCAAATAAGGCCAAAAACGCTTACAAAAATAAGCACACTGCCAGTCATGTACGAGAGATCTACAAGCTATGGGGCAGGGAACGCAGGCTAAGCCAGTCATGTGCGAGGGATCCGCAAGCTATGGGGGCAGACACGCTATGCGCTATACACCGTATGTTAGGGGAGAGTCTGAAGTGAGAGCTGGATAAATGAGGTACAATGTGTCAAATGGAGTCTGTACGGCTGTCGATAGTGGCAGCGGTGGCCTAGTGGTTAGAGGGGCGGCCTTGATACCGGAAGGTCCCTAGTTCGATTCCCCATTTCATCACATCAATCATGAATCACCGCTGAATAGCCCTTGAGCAAGGCTTCCATGCAGGGTCCGGCTGGAAACAAGCTTCGTGCTTAGTCCGACACCCTGGGTAAACAACAAACTTTGCTTTGATAAATGAACACATGACCTCGGTGGGAGAGGAGATGTTGTGTGTTTTGGACAAACAGCAGTGTGGTGCTGATGTTTGTTGTGTGCAGCTTAATGTCAGGGACCCCCGAGGGTCTCCAGGGACCCCAAAGCGGTGCGCGATGTTTCGCGGGACCCCCAAGGGGTCCGTGATGTTTCGCGGGGGTCCCAAGACTCCAAGGCCCCCCCCCCCCCTGTTTTTTTTTATCCCACGATTGTGTAACCCCAAAATAAGCGAGCCTTCACTAGAGCCCCGTGCGCGGTTAGTTAATATACAAATAGTCTTGCAAGATGCTGTTTGGATAATTGTCCAAAAATAAATAGCCTATACAAATGATACATGAGAGACACAAACGTATCTGGGTATTGAAAACCTCAAGGGATGCGTCCGTGACGTATATTATATACCTTGCGACCACTTAAACTTTACATTTCAGATGCTAGAACTTTTGACACACTGATAGAGTACATTATAGTATATTGTGGGTAGTATATCGAGATGACAGGTATGAGACATTAAAAAGGATAAATTAAACAAATGGGACAGTTTATTAGAACACAAAAAAAATCGCTACAGCCTCAGTAGTTAACCAGTGAAATGATGGTATTTTACAATGCCTCTCACAGAGATTGCATTGAGAGCGAGAGAGAGAGTAGCGGCGCTGTCTCAAAAGTGGGCGTGAAATTTCTAGTCCCCGTGTGTCTCTATTGACGGAGATCTCCGTCTTTTCAAAAAACTCTAACGCAACTTAGGAATGATCCTAGGACCCTGAAAGGATGGGCGCTCCACCTCCTGAGCTATACTGCCACGTTAGTGCAACATATACAGTATCACAGGCCTACTCTTGGCCCACCCATCCGCCGTGTGCGTTTTCAGAGCCTGTTTATTTTAAACCATTATTATTTTAACCCAAAATAGAAGATATACAAGCTTGTAGATCTTTTTTAATCGTGGAAAATGTGTGCAAATCTTTGAATACATATATTTTAAAAAGGCCCACCTTTGCCAATAATCTCGTCATGCTGAACTCGGAGCATCTCAGCGGGTATGAGGACATCTTTGACCTCCTCCAGCAGATCAGGGTTGAGGCTTTCCTGAGGCAGCAGTGGGATGGCCAGAGGTTCGTAGTTGGCTGCATACAGCAAGCCATGGAACGACATGCCCCCTGAGCCTGACGTCTGGCTGTGGTCTAAGAGAGAGAGAGAGAGAGAGAGAGAGAGAGAGAGAGAGAGAGAGAGAGAGAGAGAGAGAGAGAGAGAGAGAGAGAGAGAGGAGAGAGAGAGGGGGGGGGGGGGTGAATACATACCTATACTTATATCTACACACTTTACTGATCTTGGTACATTACATAGACCTACTGTACATATAGAGCCATATCATAGCCATGATCCATATGAGTAAAATGGCCGGGGTGATTCACTTATCTCTGGAACACAGTTCTTATATGACGCAATCTAAGATTTGTCTATGGGGAATCCAATACAAAACAATGACGCTGTGTCCCAGGGGGATAGCGTGCGCGAGAGAGAGAGAGAGAGAGAGAGAGAGAGAGAGAGAGAGAGAGAGAGAGAGAGAGAGAGACTCCCCATTGAGAGAGTTGCTCTACTATTAGGTGCTGTTGTTTAGTCTGTTTACTTTACTTAGCCTACTTTATTTGTTTATTTGGGAGAGAATAAGGCTTTCTTGGGTTTAAATCCTCTTAACAGACCTTGTATTGAACTGTACTTTCCTGTGCTTTTTTTTGCAAACTGCTAATAAAGTATTCAATCAATCAATCAATCAATCAATCAATCAATCAAAAAAGAGAAAACATATTCAAGAACACGGCATACACAACTATATACAGTACAGTAGAGTTGAGGATGCAACTTTGCTTGATTGGTTGTAATGATGGATCAGTGATCAGATGAATGAATGATTATCTTGGTTGCTGGATGTATGGATATAAAAGAGATGTATCAATGAATAAATCTCACCTCGTCTGTAATCATCTGTATGTGACGAGTCAGGATTGCTGCTCATTTGCCTCCGACTCGACAGTCTTGACAAACGGAACTCTACTTTAGCTGAAAAGGCACATTTAAAGGTTATTGCACAACAAACTCATATTTAGACCACCAATTGACCACATTCACACAGCGGCCATTTTGCTCAACATCACGCAACCCCACATCCCCTAGTATGACGTAAATGATTGTGAATATGATCAATCTACAGTAGAGCAGGGGCTCTACTGTAGATATATTATAATATTAACAGAAAATATATCAAAATCAACATTTAGAACCAGTAACTGATTTAATCTTTGCTCATGTAAATATATAATATAATTTAAAAAAAAATAATATATATATATATATATATATAATATATATAATATCGAGAAGCAGGTTTTTGGTCTATGAAAAGATTGGGGCAAAAAAAGCCTGCCGCATGCGGCTTTATTATGACTTTGGTCATTCTTGTTTTAATACTCTTTTATTCATATATTTCATATATATCAACAATTTTTTCCAATTAAATCGATTACTCTGATTAAACACTTAATTAATTGTATTTGACTTTATTTTGTTCACCGTACAATGGTGAAAATAGCACAACGTGCCACATTGCAACTGGTTGTGAGCTTGTAGATCTGCTATGTTCACAAGTATGTTCTTTTTTTATTAATCGTTCATTCATTGTAATCGAGGCAAACGTTCTAAACTATTGTGATGTTGATTTGAAGTCACATCGCCCAGCCTACATACATTATATCTACAATATATCGAGTAAGGTTGAATGAAATTCTCGTACCTTTCTTCTTTCTCCTCAGATGGGTCATGACCATGAATGCGAGGAAGGCACCAACTACCAGGGCACAGATGATGCCCAGCACGATGCCCGCAATAATGGTGCGACTGCTGTCTTCATACACCACCGTGCCAACGTCGTGAACCTCCCCGTTAACACACACCTGCAGCCGTGAAATGCAATGTACTTGATCAATCACACTTCATGAATGGCAACTGTTTAACCACATTAACCCTGGTGTCTAGGGTTGCAAATAAGGGACACCCAGAAAACAGGGAATGCCCAGAAAAAGATAAGATCTCACTGTATATATGTTCAGTTTTTGTATATTATCTTAACCACTTAGACCCCAGCATCCAAGCTATCAGCTATTTTGAAAATGTTTTGAATATGGCTTAAAGCTGCAATCCATAACTGTTTTTGTATTGAATTAGACATGATATTGATCAATGTGTATGTTAATACAATAATAACTAACAACTGCAGTGGTTGCAGTGTTGATCTACTTGCTCTTCTTTTGAGAGATTTAGATGCTAGTTGACAAGTGGTATTGCATGTAGCTCAAAAGTGCAATATATCCTGTCCCCAAACAGGCTTTCTGTATTAGCTCATCAGCAGAACGTTTGGCGCTCACACAGGGGGATCTTGAATTCCAGATCAGGACGTAAACGTTATGTATTCCAGCTTTAAGTCATGATTGATGATTTATTTATTTATTTACACATAAGTCATGATATTGATGGGACAGATGCTTTACCCTGACAGGCAGTCCCTCGCTGGGGACAACCAGACCCTTTGGTATCCTGCAGGTCAGCTCGTTCAGCAGGACCTGGACATTGCAGTCCACACCACCGATGGTCATTACGATCTTCATGCACGAGTTCACTGCATTCAGCTCCAAATGCTGCGGGGAACACAGTTTGAAGAACATTTAATAAAAACAAAAGATTTCCACCCATTAGTGAGCAATTGCATCACACATTCACACACTTCCTTAGAAGAACAAGTCACCTTATTTCAACTTCATCTCCATATTTATATGGGTTCTTCTCACTATAAGATTGTAGCGTTGCTGTATTTGTCCCAGAAGCACGCTGATGAAATCTATCTGCCGATTACATCTATCTGCCGTTTACATAACTGGTGGGGATTTCAAACTATTTGCAACAACAATGAGGCAACATCCATGCGCACTGATTTAGCACGTTAACGATCCTGCATGAGAAAGTTTCCATTAGATTGAAATCTCAGCATGATGTTGACAGTGACGCATTAGTGAGGACATGGATGGATACATGGATTTTTTTTTATGACGTTTCTTTTTTTAAATAGATGAACTTGTATAGATGAAAAATGTGTCATCACAAGTAGCACAACCGTGCTACTTTTCATCATAATTTACTGCATGAATTGTTCTCGTCAGGGTGGTATAGGATACATTTTCTGGGGTTCTAATCATCCACCATCCAAGCCTCTGGCTTGGACGGGTGTTCCGACAAACACAACTGGTGGAACTTGGGAACTAGAGTGGAACTAGGAGGGAAGTGAAACTCCTCACTGTCAGGTGAAAAGAAGCAGCTGGCAACTCCATGTGTATCAGAGGACACATGTTGTCGACACCACTGTTTCCCAAACAGTGGTGTAAACTCATGTTTGGGTCATGGACCAGTTTTAATGGGTCGCAAGTAAATATCTCCTTTTTGTTTTGTTTCCTACATTTCAAATAAAATAGACCTATATATTATTTCAAAAGATTTTTAAAAAGTTTAAAACTTTCCATCAATTAAAAACAATTCCAACATTTTCCAAAAGTGTTTCATCAGAAAGAAAAAAAAACATAAGAAGTTTGTGAATATAGCAGATCTACAAGCTCAGTAAATTGTAGATCTGCTATTTTCACTAGTTTGGGTCCCGGGCAAACATCTTATTTATCTTTTGGGTCTTGAGCTCAAAGGTTTGGGAACCAGTGGTCTACACCCTCCCACATGGGTCAGCAGTGATACACGTGGGGGAGAATTGGTGTCACGACTATATTGGGAGACATTCTTTAAATAAATAAATATTGGCTACAGCATGTAAACTGTGCACATTTGCTATTAACCTGGCCTGTGTGGAAAAGAAACAAACAACCTAAATCCTAAACTAGAGGCATAAATGGGCTGAAAATGACACATCCATGTGGAGAGATGAAGGAGTGAGGGAACATATACGCACATGCAGTGAGACTTCATTCACTCCTGGGATGAGCCTCAACACTTTCTCATTCTCAAAGGGAATGACTTTGAAGTCGGGGTAGTAGTCAAAACGTTTCTTCCAGAGGTTATGAGCTCCGTCCATGTCAAAGGAGATGTGTCCTGTGTCTGACTTATCCTCTGGAAACACAGGGGTCAAGCATTCCATGTGGGTGGCATTCAGTGTCTGACTGCACACCCGGGTGACCTGTTTAGAAAGCAGTGTAAATAATCATAACAAATAGTTTGGGCAGGATGACATTAGGTAATTGATTCACAGACATGTTCATAATCGTCAGTGTACTTATTGATTTGTTTTCTTTCTACCACACTCTGAATATAAGGCAGATGTTATTGGTTATTATTATGAATTGAATGAACTTCAATTAAACTTAATTGAACTTACTGTAGAATTGTTTTCATAGAATATCAGAACTGATCATAGTGTAATATTAAAACACACTAGTATGGAGTCAGAAGGTTCTCTATTTATATTATATGCAAAACACATTATAATGTTAATGATAATCATTTCCAATAATAATAATATTGAAAATGATTTTAATTCATAACAAAATAATTTGTATACACAATTAGCTGATCTACAAGCTCACAATACATCGCAATACGGCACATTGTGAGCTTGAAGATTGGCTATTTTCACAGTTTTTTAAATAGCATACCTGAGAATGATTGGTGGGAGATGTGTATTTGACCACAGTGTGGTGCACGGAGTCTAGGTTTCTGCCTTCAATCATCAGCCTGGAGCCACTTTATGAAAGAATATCAACACTTCAAGTTATGTCCAAAAAGGTTCATTTTAACCCTTAATGTTATAGTTCATTTATATTATTATGACATAACTAAGATGCAACGTTATACTTTATGTCTTAGCTTGTAGCGTTATGCACCTTACTTACCTCACTGTAATTATTTGCTCCTGACAACACGGCAAAACTCTCAAAGTTCATTTAAAGTTTTACTGACCAGATAAATTAACTGTCAAATAACAGAATTATGGTATCTCTGTTTGCAGGCAGTAGTTTAGTTTACTGCAATGCCATCGCTCAATGTAAATCGTTCTTTAATCAATTATCTTTGGCGAGGGACACCGCCATGTTGTGAAGCAAAGGTTATACTTATTAGGAAGATCATCTGATGTTGCATTGGAATATAGAAGATAGAAGATAGAAGGTTGTTGTCCTACCGTCTGAAGCTGCAGAGAGGAGAGACACCAGTGATGACAGGGTTCTCTTTGTAGACAAAGGTTTTAGTGTTGACCGCCGTAGAGCTGTCAATGAAGACCTTCACTTCTTTTTCACCCACAGCTTCCACAAGTTGAGAGAGGCACACTATGGAGGATGTATCCCCACCAGAGCTGCACAATATAGAGGTATAGCATCACAAAATATACACACGTGCGGTGCAATAGTGACAGTGCAAAGGATAGCTAAGGCAAACTGGGCCAGTTATTGTCGTAAAACACTTTTACTTTTTTTTTTTTTCGTACATTTTTATCCCACGGTTTTGTAACCCATTTTTTTCACCCAGTGCCAATTGCCTACCCCTCCATCAGGCGCCCCGAATGAACACTTTTACTTCTTGAGAGAAAATAAAAACTAGCAAGGTTTGCTTTTTTTATGACTAATTTGGAAGAGAAACAGTACAGTCCATATTATGACAAATAACATGATTATTTTAATGGGGATCATGAAACCCATTTGTAGTTTGTTTTCCAGTTCCGGTTAAAAACTACAGCAGGGTAAAAACATGGCAGGCTGCATAAGGCAGACCAATGGAATTATTTAAGTCTAGATAAATGATGATCTGCATATACGGTATCTGGTGAAATGATGTAACCTTTTTATGAATTAAATTGCAATACAAAAACATTGCAATGTCAATGTTTCCCAATGTTGTTCAGCCCTAATTCCCATTTCCCTTAAAGACACCATGGACACCTCATTGCAACAAAACATTATACTTCCAATGCAAATGTGTTATTCATACTCTTTACCTTTGAACGACACAGTCTTTGCCACCAATGACAACTCTTCTTTGCACCCCCGAATTCAGATGACTTCCTGTCAGCGTGACCATTGTGCCCCCGATTCTAGGTCCATAGTGAGGATGGATCTTTGTTATCGTAGGCTCCTGAATGGAATGCAGTCAAACTTAGTGTTAGTAGTATACATTGATTAGTTTCCATGAATAAAGGACACAGGCAACGCAATATGATGAATGTCACACAAGCATTCAGAAAAGGGCTCATCCTCACCACAAATAAGAAGCCTGGCATGTGAGCTTGTCCTTGGATGGAATAGTGGTGGTCTGTCTTCTCTTCATGCACTTCCACAGTGATGTTGAGAGGATGCGTTGGTGCTTTATCCTGCCGTTGAATCTTACACACTAACCTACAAGTGGTCACATTCAGATGTTTTATTTGTCACATGCGTGTCTGAGCAGTGAAGTTGTGGTGTGGCAGATACCTCGCTGTGCTAACAAGGTAGAGAATTTAGTAACCCCCCCAAAAAAGCATCAACATACACAGGCATTGGTGTAATGAATGACCATACTAGCATATCAAATTGTAGAATTTGGAATGAGCTCTATGCACAGTAGCCATATTGGAAAAACATTGGATGCGTTATGAGCTTGTAGATCAGCAATATTTCCAGCTTTAGGGTTCAAACAATTACCAATAAAAAAAAAGTTATTCATAAAATCGTCCTAACCAAGTATAGTCATAGAAACGTGTGTGTCTTTGTCACTCACTGTTCACTGTTGCTCTTTACAGGGAGGACAGCACAGGGGGTTTGTCCCACTCTCACAACGTGGGTCTTGTCGTTGATGATGGGGGGGCGTGTCTCAGACTGGAACTCCCATCCACACAGAGTGAGTTCCGTCTCGCCGTCGACAGGTGCAGTCTTCGGGAAAAACTACATAGACACAATAGCAACCAGTGAGAACTGTGGCCTCATAGCTGATCTCCATATCATCTCTTTATGTTTTTTTTTCTTTTCATGAATTAATGCACAACATAATACTTTGTAGTGAAACAAAACAGATCTGCAAGTTGTAGATTTAGATCGGCTATTTCCACATTTTTGTATTATTTATGAACCATTTATGGATTTTCTTTTTTTCAACTTTTCGCCTATAATGACATGCCCAAAATAGAGACGCCAGGTTGACAGTGGTTAACTCTGTCTGTGGGTTTTATAAATATTTAACCACTGAAAAGTGTCAACAATATTTAGTCTCAAGAGCTTGAGACTAAATAATAACTACATTGGATCCATCCAACACAGTAACAGTTTTGAACATACAAGGTTTCCGCCCGACAGCGACGATATCCTTGTTGTGTGAAGTCATCTGTTCATACGTATCAAATCGCCGCTGCCAGACAGAAACCTTGTATCTCCTAATGTCAAAGTTGTTTCGCCATTTAACCCATTAAAACCGGGAAAAGCACTTCAGCTTTTTGCACTGGCAATTCAAAAATTTTAAAAAGATATCTAAGAAATCTTTTCAAAAATAGCAAAGCTTTTGCATTGGCTATTCAAAAATGTTCAAAAATAGCAGATCTACAAGCTCACAGCTTCTACATATTTGAACATTTTTGAAAAATCTTGAACATGTGAAAACTACTGATTTAGAAGCCATTTGTGGAATTGGCCTCAGGTCTTCATGGGTTAATGCCCTAAGAGTGTCAAGCAAAAGTAGTGAGAATAGCAGGTCTACAAGGTCACAATGCGTCATATTGTGACCTTGTAGACCTTGTAGACCTGCTTGTAGGCCTGCTATTTTCACTATTTCAGCAAATTCCTATTCCAAGGTACGGTTTTGGACATATAGCGATATATATTGGCGATATAAAAGCGATCAGCATTATGTGCTGTAGGCCTACCTCTCTGAGGACAGGAGAGCAGGTCTGGTCGCTCCACAGCGACGTACACTCATGTTGCCTGGAGCAGCCGCCTGCACACCAGCCACACTTCATGAAGCGTGGGGCCTTCAGACAGCTGAAACATGTCAGAAAGTGTGCACACCCTGGACCTTCAGGAGGCACGCTGTACATCTAGACCACCATGACGGAGGGGAGAGAAAAGCCAAGGAGGGAAAACAAGCAGAAAGAAATTGAAGGGAAATAATTGTTTCATGCTAAAGACAAAACGGTTGCCAGGTCATTGTTGACCCGGCATCCTATAGTGCAGGGGTCTTCAACCTTTTCAGGCCAAGGACCCCCTAGCTGAGAGAGAGATGAAGCAGGGACCCCCTCTATATTGTATAAAATCGTGCTGCAGATTAAACTATTTTCTTTTTACCTGGTCTGCTCATTTTTTTCCCCCTCTACACCTATACCTCTTTGCCAAAAATAGCCGATCTACAAGCTCACAGTAGATCTGCTATTTTTGGCTAAAGTTCTCCTCAGAAATGGGATGCTAGTAGTTAATGTAAAAATCACACCCAGTGTGAAGTGGGCGGTGTGTGTTTTTTTTAAGTCCATACTGCTATTCATAGGGCTGCACATGTGTCATGTGTTTCGCTAGCCAATCACAGTCCTGAATTTGCAAAGTCAGCCAATCACATTACAGCTAGTGGTGATGACACTAGCTGTAATGTGATTGGCTGACTTTGCAAAAGTATAGATTTGCATTGACTGTGGAAGGGTTAGCGTTGTAGACTGCGTTGTAGACTATTGGCCAATCACGGTGCAGGATTGGTCAGTGTCCAAACCTCACTTATAGGGGGCGGTTACACCGCCTCCAAAAAAATATCATATCACACAAAGATTTGGCGGCCCCCCTGTAGTAACTCTGAGGACCCCCTAGGGGTCCCGGACCCCCTGTTGAAGACCCCTGCAATAGTGTGTATAGTTTCAATATACTGAGTATTATTTTATGGATATTCTACTGTTAGACTGATGATAGGTTCTCCGTTTACCTCTGATCCTAGATTGCTATTTCTATGCATTTGATGTATTACCTTGTGTTGTCCTTGCTTACTGTAAGAAGCTCTGGATTGAGAGCGTCTGCTAAATGCCTAAAGTGTGAATTGTAAATTGTACCCAAACTCAAAACTAACCTAAAATAATGGCTGACCTTTGAGCTCCTTGGTAGTAGCCCCCACCCCTCCTTTCTCTGTAAATATACCTTTTGATGCTACTGAGGTATGTATTACGGATGAATTGAGTACAATGGACCACAATGGAAAAAAGGCTTTTTGTGTTATAATTTTTAGCATAACCTTTCACTGTGCTACCTGTACTGTTAACACACTTTGTAAATACAGTATTCAATCAATCAATCAATCAATCAATCAATCAATCAATCAATCAATCAATCAATCAATCAATCAACCAACCAACCAATCAATCAATCAATCAATCAAGAATCCTCACAAATGTAGACAAGCTGTCAACTGTAGCTGTTATAGTTGCTATTGAGAAAAGCACCTTATTTCCAGCCACAAAGAGAAGAGACGTCTCTGAGCGCACAGCTGCTACCCTGGACACCGGGGCCTCTCCCAGGGAATAGTTGGCAAAAATGGTAATACGGGTGAGAGACAGAATGACCTACATGAGTAGAACAGAAAGAAACATTCATATGTTTTTATTCTACTCAATCAGGAAGGTGGACCTAAAAGAACATGGATTTTGAATGAATAAGACATTGACATTGTAAATAACTTTCATTATTAAAGTCTACCAAAGTTTGGTAGAACATTGGGTTGAATGCAGTAGCTATAACTACTCATCTCAAAAGGTCTCAAAATCACACTTTTAGTAAATAAACGGACTCAAACAAAGCAGATTCTGCCAATATATTAAATGTCCTTGTTGACATCGCACACGTTATAGTCTACATACAATATTGGTGATCAAAGGATTTTTGTTGAGCTTGAGAACATCCATCTATATTAGCCGGGTAATATAACTAGGCCTGTCACAATTATTACATATCGCCTAATCGCAATTATTTTTGCATAATCGTTTCCATGTTGGAAAATGTTCATGCATTTTCAAAAATAAAAAAAGTTGAAATAGCTGATCTACAAGCTTACAACGCGTAACAGCAATTTCCACTATCTAAAAACAAATTTAAAGTATAAAATGATTACATATGTCAGTCATTTCTTTGTACATTTAAGTTATTTGTCATATCTGCCCCGTACAATTTTTGTTTACGAACAGTAAAAGGCAAACAGAAATTACATTTGTATTGGTATGTTCCAATGTTCAATGCCAAAAACACAATTAAAGCATTAATCGCAATTATTTGTATGATAATGAATCGTCAACAAAAAGTTTGTAATCTAAATATTATGTTTATGCTTTGTTTGTATTCCTTTATGTGCTAAATGTGTGATTTTGGTTACTTGTTTCCCAATTCCATGAGAGTGAATGGAATGGAATCTCTAATGTATTTCTGGTTTCTCACTCACAGAGCACAGACAGAAGCAGCAGATAAAGGCGAAGGACAATATTTGCACTGATATAACCAGACATACAACCCAAAGTTCCACTAAACATCAACATTGCCTTAACACAGAATGTATTGATCAATTAAGCAAACACACCACTAAATAACCCCATTATAACTTCATATACTGTGTCACTTTCCCCCCTTTTGTTTTATCATTTGTCGCTTTTGCTACCTGCAGAACCCTGCCGTCTGAGGTGCCCAGGTGCGCCAGGGTGTCGTCGCCCAGGGTGGTGACCAGGACGGAGGTGAACAGAACATCTGTCATCTTCTTGTTGAAGAGGTCCACTCTGTAGCAGGGCTTCGACACCAGGGTGGGTTTGATCCTGCACGTGTTATTGGTGTCTGGGCTCTGTGCAAAACAAGAGAAAAACACACACTATGAAATCCTGAGTGTTCACTTACATTTAATTAACACAAATTAACACACAGAGGATGTCACTGTGTAGTGAAATAATCATCGATACAAAGGATTTAATTGTCAGTAATGTACTGGCAAGTTAATACAGGTATTAAACATGAGCTCCAGAGCAGATAGAGTGTTGTTTAGGGGGTGCAGGAAGCAGTATTTATTTACAGAGGAAGTGTCCCAGTCTGACGCCTCCAGCCATGAGCAGCTCGTCCAGCAGAGAGTACACGCAACCAGTCATTAAACACTAACAAACTCTGCCTCCAGGATGTCATATAGTCACTGTCGGGTGGAAACCTTGTATGTCCAGAACCTTTCCTTTTTTATTATTACTATTTTAAATAGTGAAAATATGGGTGGAGGACTTCAGCGTGAATTACTGTACTCCCTACCCTATTTCCAAACAGCGACATGCACTCATTTCCAAAGAAAACATTACAAGTTCTGCCCGATAGCATGGATAGTTATATTGGCTAGGACAGTGGTTCTCAAACTTTTTAATTTCAAGGAGGCCCAGTTTTATGTGCATTAGGCTACAGATGGTCCCCCATTTGATAAATAAATAAACAAATGCAAAAGCATAAATAGAATTTGATAGAATTTTATTTTGGTCTCTGGGACCACGATCTACACTGTAAAGGCTTCCATGTTAATTTAACTCTGAGAGTGTGTACAGATGGAACCAAATGGACCCTTGATTCCATGTGTACACTCTCAGAGTTACAGACTGGTAAGGGTCCATTTTAGAGCCCTGGTGGTCCCCGGACCCGAGGTTGAGAAACAGTGAGCCAGGAGAATGTAGCTTCTCAACACAGACTATCCTAAAGTGAAAATTCAAAACAGATGTTGGGGATATTGCTCTATCACCATGATTTACACACGGAGAGACAGCGTATGATGTACGAGTGAAGATTCTTGGCAAAGTGGCCAGTGAAATGGAACGTGGTTAACCACTTATATACTTCATTGAGTCCCAAAGGGGTCTACTAGGCCCCCTCCTTTTCCCCTCTACACACCCGCATCTCTTCCTCAAAAATAGCTGATCTACAAGTGTTTTGCGAGCTTGTAGATCTGCTATTTTTGCAGAATATTCAACATGGCCATATTTTGACATTGCCAGAATAGGGACGCTATGGTTCATGTCAGTGGTTTTCAAACCTTTTCATATCAAGGTCCATTATTTATTCTGCATTTGAGCCACAGAACACCATTTGATGAGATTTAGACTCTCACACCCAAAACTTAGAATATTTTGTTGTCGTTGGATGAGATTTTGTCCACAATTCCATGCTGTATTGATGTAGTACCATAGAGAGGAGAGATAACAGGCAAACGTTGATCAAAATAACAATTCTTCTACATTCTGTAATTGTGTAGACTTTTTTATAAATTAAGTTTAACAATAATTAACTCTTGAGAGCATAAAATGAAACCAAATGACCCATAAGGGTCCATTTGGTTTCATTTTACATGCACTCTCAAGAGTTAATGATCTATAAGGGTCCATTTGGTTACCAACTCTCCATCATTTAGCTGAGGACCACCTGGAAGACCCTCAAGGACCACTGGTGGTCCCCGGATCACTGGTTGAGAACCACTGGTTTATGTAATCTGAGTTCCCAGAAGTTCTCGCCAGCTCTCGCATACAAACGGGAATATGGTTTAATATCTATATGAAATGCAAGGATAAACACAGAGCAATTAGGTGACCTGCCCAAGCATGTTCCTTTTTGTTTACTTCATTAATGTTGCGTATCATTTGATCTTATCTGCACATACAGTAAAGCGCTGTCAGTTTCTACTTGAGATGTTTTTAATAACCTAAACCCTATAGCCTCAGGGCTCTATAATAGGAGCGTTATATTTCTCACTACGCCAAATCTCTTCATACACTGTGTGAACTTGTAGATCTGCTATTTTCACCAAATGCTGGCCCCAGAAAAGGGCAGCTATGATTCAATTAAGAGTAGACAGTAGACATGAATGTTATGTGATCATCACAAGAATCATCGATCCGTCACATATTGCTGGTGATATAGTGCTGAGTCATCGATAACAGCAACAGGGATTTGTTTGTCATAAATGTCAGAATAAAATATTTAACTGGAGATATTTTGGGGTAAAAACAAAAGGTTTTTGTTAAGAAGATAAAGCTCTATATTCTGATAGTAATCATTGTTATAGAGCACAGGTCGGCAAGTAAGTTTGGCCTCGGGCCAATTTTATGTTCTAAGCCATTATATATGGTGGTCCAGAACACTATACAATACACTTACAATACAATACAATAATAACTATATTAAAATAAAAGTTGAAATTAAGATGTGTTTGGTATAACTACTGATAGAAATACATGTGGGATCAAATGTTACAGTTGCCTACAGAAATAATACTTTAAAAAGACAATTCTTCTTGGAGAAGGACAGTCATAATCCTTTTTGAAAAAGAGCTTTTTTCTTTGTTCAAGGTCTCTTCAGAGAGAAACAATGTATTGTTTAAGGCGTGTGAAACACAGTTTCGGGGCGTCAATTGGGTATGGCAAGGTATGGCAGGTGCCATACCTTGGCTCTAGAAAAAAAGAAGAAAAAATAAATAAAAAGATTATATATATAAAAAAGAAAAATCATTAATAGAAGACCATGTTGTTTGTATTGTGTTATAGGTATAATGCATAGTTTTCTTTGGTTTTGGTTTGACCCCCCCCAAAAAAATCGTCCGCGCAACCCAGGATAGGTGTCCCTTATTTTAATCTCTGGGAGCTGGCAACCCTAAACTTGCCATACCTTAGCTCGCTTTTGCTGAACTGACACCACTGCACAGTTTTGGTTAAATTTTCTACTCACTGTATTGCCTGATTCACTGCCCTTTGCTATTATTTTAATGTTGTTTTATGCTTCTGCTTTTCTTTTTTGCTTTATTGTTAAATTAGTTGTAACTGTAATTGTATTCTTGCTCTGTAAAGCACTTTGAGCTGCATGTCATGTCATGAAAGGTGCTATACAAATAAAGTTTATTATTATTATTATTATTCAAATTTGAGTTGTTTTTCACCCAAAAGTCTAAAGAGATAACAGTGAAAACTGAATATTCAAAGAATGGAAATAGAACTAGGCGTTCATTCTACCAGGTTTCATCAATGCAAAGCAATTGCTGTCCATATCCTACCCATGTGGGACTGTCAGGCAGATATTGTAAATTATTTACAAAATAATTAGCTGGGCCAGATATTATCGATGGCGGGCCAGTTCTGGCCCACAAGCAGCCTGTGTTGCCTACCACTGGCATTGAGTGTTTGTTCAGTAAAAGCAGTCTTCCCGTCTCTCCAGCTCTTTAATAAACAGAAAATACATTTTCAGGTGGGTTACCAATTTCATCCAATCAGGAGAGGATCCATTAACCAGCTTCAATGTCAATGTTTCAAGGTTTCAATTCGATTTCAATTTTTTGTTTTTTGTTTCATCACTTCCAATTTGACTTGTTTATCCTGTATCCTATGACTTCTCGCTCCTCATTGGATGAAATTGGTATCTAAACATGAAAATGTATTTTGTCTTTACTAAAGAGCTGGAGACATGGGGAGACCCCACTATACAATGATCACTATGAGAATAGTGAATAGACCTAAACACTTATTTACACCCCCTTAAAAAAAAATTAGGCTCCCCGCACATATTATATTAACTTGTTAGACAGATTTTCTCTTCTTCCCGCTCTTCCCCCTCCTATCTTGTGTATTTTGATGTTTTCGTTTTATGTGCAAAATAAACGAAAATTATCTGCACTTCCTCTGCCGTTTCCAGGCACTCCAATAAAATGTGTGAAAGGCACAGCCCAGCACAGTCTATAATCCCCCAACACACACACCCACACCCACACCCACACCCACACCCACACACACACACACCCACACACACCCACACACACCCACACACACACACACACACACACACACACACACACACACACACACACACACACACACACACACACCCCATGTTTTTATCGTCAGGATTTATAACTCTGGTGTGTTAACGCCCCCAGGTGTAGTGAACACATGGCTGTACTTACACACTGGAAAGCATAAAGATAAAACCACACCTTTCTGTTCTGTAGCACAGCCAACACAATCATTCAACATGTTGTCCGAGACTGCAATGATAACGTTTGCACTCTACTCCACTAACACACTGGTTCCTAACCTTTTTTTTCCTTGGAGCTCTCCTTCTTACATCGCAAAAAAAGGTTGAGAGCCCCCACATGTGCACGCACGCACTCACTTGTGTTTTTCAACATAGTAATCTTAAGCTCAATATACATCTTGTACGACACATACACAAAAATAGCCAAGACAAGAGCTCAAAACATGTTGTGATTTGATGCGTTGTGAACATTTTAGCTATTTTTGAAAATGTATTGACTAATTTGGACAATATAATACCCAACATAGGGATGCCAGATTGAATGTGATTAATGTTCAACCCTTTTAACAATGTTATTACTGTGCTTCCCAATGTGTGAGTTAGCTATGTTAAAGTTACAGGATAATATTGTGTATGACAAGTTGGACTGATATCCCATTGAGAACAAACAGGCAGCAACTAAGCCCCTCCCCTCTCAATCCAGGTTCAAACTAGCACAAACCAGAGAGCCACAGTAATGTACCCTATGCATATATTACAAAAGTATTTAGGATTATTGGAAGTAAATAGATGCATTCGACTTTATCCAGGGAGGTAATAATCAGTGAGTCTAACTCATATCTTCAATTATAATTTGGAGACAAGGAATGTAAACAGTTCCCACCCTTTTTTTTCTTTTCTTTTTTTTAAAGAAGGCATTCATCAATGGTTGATGCCTGAAACTCGACGGAGTGGAAAACTGGTGTGGCAATGTTCAGGTCACATGTGACTCATCAGACCCTCCCTTTCACAGTCACACGCACCTTGTTTCCTGCACACTGTTGCCAGGCACAGGCTGAACTCCCATACAGTCTAACTTCACTCTTTTATATGATGCCATCGCCTCTGATCACAAGTGGCTTAGTTAGTTATACTATGTTTGTCTTGGTAGCTGGCTTCCTGTCTGTGCCAGGAAGGACCTTTGTACTTGTGCTCTACTCTGAACATGATGACAGCCCAGTATCAAAATAAGAGGATTTTATTTCTAGATTTACATGATTGTTGTTGTATTAAAGTTTAATGTTATTTTCATATATTGAAAATGTTATCTATCAAAATGTTATGTTTATTTTTATGTTTACTGACTCATAAGTTTTTCCAATAGATTTTGCACTTTTTTAAAAACAAAATATAGATACCTGGCTGCTACTACATGCTGTCTGTTTATATCTTTTTGTTTATTTGTTTCTATTCTGATTTTATTTTCTCTCCTGCTCCTACTCTACCCTCTCTTAAACTACAAAATGATGGAGTGTGCATGAAAAATTAAATAATTTGTCATCACAATTTTTTTTTTTAACCCTGATTCTGATTCTGGTATCTGTACATCTGCAATCGGTGGACTTGGACTCTCCAAAATCGGTACCTAAAAATCTGTCATCGATCAGGTTCTACTCACTTCATGTGGGCACATCTCACAGGGCTGGAAGAAGTGGCATAGTCCTCTGGACAGCTGCTCCGGTCCTTTCTTGCAACAGTCATCCACACCATCATCGATCGCCTTGTTTATATAATTCATGGGGAAGGCGCACAGGGCTGAGTTTCTTTGGGGACGACCGTCCTCACCCATCTCTGCAAACACCCCATAGAGTACAGGTTCATCCTCAGCCGTCAACCTCAGATCATTTGCCAAGTCCCTCCCGGCTCGACCGAAGTATGCCGCCTGGAGGGCGTTGTACACAGTGTCCTTGTAGTCCTCCCTCTGCCTTCTCCTGCGTTTAGGTGCGTACCGGCACTCCAGGACCACTTCCCGGTACATCCACGATTCCGGGGTTTTAACCGGCAACCGTCCCAGACGAGTCTGGAACGCCTGGCTGTTCTTAAGGGGATCCTCCTTCTGAAGGGACAGAAAGTAGACATGCTCCTCTGTGGAGAAGCTGTAGATGTAATCGATGGGATAGGACGCCTGCAGAGCGGGGAGCACCGTCAGGTTCGAGACCATTTCGAAACCATCCTCGGTCGAAAGCGGCCTCAGCACCGATATCGACCGCCTCGGGTACCTCCGCGCCACGTCCTCATCCACAGAGGCGGCGACGAAGAAAAGTGCGGTCTTGCCGTCTTCGACGATGCTGACCCTTGTGCCCTTTGGGCTGGCCACACAGTCACGACAGTACCTTTGAGAGTTCTCCTCTTTTTGGAATAAACACTTATAAGGCGTGGCGGGTGAGTTGCTATAATCAAGGATGTAACATAGACCATGCTGATTACTCCCACAAACATACAGGTAGGGCAGATATCCAGGGTCCAGAAGCAGTACCTTATTGTCTGTATCCTCCGGGTCCTCGGGGTTCGTTTCCACGTCACACACCCCACACGTGGAACACTCCGCACTGCCCACGGGGCCCGTGCGCACCTCCCACAGTCTGTTCAGCTCGCCATTCACCGCCTCGATTACGTTCCGTGACGCGACGTATACCTCCCCATCGAATGAGTTCACCGCTATGTTCTGTACGGGTGTTTCTGTTTCGAAATAGGTCAGGGAGTAATTCACGCTGAAGTCCTCCAGCCTGCGAGGTTCCACAGGGCACAGTCCTAATGCAGGGTGTGTTTGTATCCACAAGCATATTGTCAGTACAGTGGGCCACAGGACCATCTCCACACAGAGGTCCACTGGGAGTGTATGTTACCTACAGGAGACGTGTCGCACCAAGCACATTCTGGAGACCAGCAGGATCTCTGTGTGGGAAGAGAGGGGGGGAGAGAGAGAGAGAGAGAGAGAGAGAGAGAGAGCGAGAGAGAGAGAGAGAGAGAGAGAGAGAGAGAGAGAGAGAGAGAGAGAGAGAGAGAGAGACAGAGAGAGGGGGGAATGTTGACATTTGACTGGCTGAGTAGTAGTTTTACTCCTGATTCAACACAGAGGTTCAAAGCTTTTGAAGTTGACATGCACTGCAAACAATTTTAAACAATTTAGCTCGTTAAACTGAGGAAAGAGGGAAATAAGTCCATAAGGCAACAATGCACGAAGCAGAAGAAAAGCTCTATGATAGAAGCATTTGGTTTCTTGCTTGCTTTACGAGCTTAATTGTATTAATTAATGACTGTCTTCGTTTCTGTGTCATTGTTTCTGTATGTTTTTGTGGATTCGAGATAGAAACAAGTGTGTATATAGAAGAATATAGCATAGCAGAGATTAGGGAGAAAGCCTTTAAGTGCTGTGCCTAATAGGAAGACCGCAGAGGGAAGATAGAATGCACTGTGAACAAGACATGACATGCTGCATCATGTTGACACAACCAGGAAACAAACTGTACACAGGATACAGACGAACACATTGACTACTACAACACACACACTTGACAGACAGGTGATAAATGTATCACTTAAAAAGTAATTTTGACCAATCTGTAATATGTATATTATTATAGTTTTATAGTATATAATACTATAATTGCTCAAATGAGCTTCCCTGAATTGCTCAGCAATAGAAATTGTGATGCTTGCGCAGGGGACCTGGATAGCATCCCAGGTGGGACATAAAGGTTATGGGTTGCAGCTTTAAGGCCTATTCTTTTTTATTTTGTTTTAATAAAAAAAAAGGCAATCTACAAGCGTACATTACAAGCGAAGTGTTGTGAGCGGACTTTGTCTTTTCTTGGTGTTTCACCCAGGTCAATGTAGTTTTGAGTTTAGGTTTAGGCATAGTTTTAGTGAGGTTAGGGTTAGGGCTAAGGTTAGGGTTAGGGTTAGACATAGTGTTTGTGAGGTTAGGGTTAGGGTTAAGGTTAGGGTTAGGGTTAACCTAATCTTAACCCTTTTGGTGAAGTTAAAGGTTAGGGTTTAGGCGCCACCTGGGCGCCACACCAAAGGAAGAGGGAGTCCCGCGTTGTGAGCTTGTAGATCTGTTCAGACTGTTCGCCTATACTGACATGCCCAAAATATGGACGCCAGGGTTAAAGAGAAGACATATTGAATGCAGATGCTTCCATACTGCATGACATACATGTATATCAGTGACTCTCAAAGAGGGGTGAGGACCCCAGAGGGTCCTTGAGGGGGTTCCAGGGAGTCCCCAACAAAATCAGCGTAACCCTATATACATCACAATCTTTTCAGATATGAGTCCGCGGCCGAATACATATTAATTTGAGGGTCCTTGAAATTGAAAAGTTTGAGAACCACTGAC